>NC_142392.1:34329845-34929845 GCF_059441095.1 Idiotropiscis lumnitzeri | reverse complement strand
CTTCCGCCTATGCCCCGAGCAGCCGCTGCTGGAACAGCAGTGGGACGTTCAAGTTTCTCCTACCGAACTTGCAACAATGCTGTGGTTCACTCGGGCTGCAAGATTGTATGAATATAATGTCTGCATATACTAGTAGTGCTTCTCAATTATTTCACGCCCGCCCCTACCAAGAAGTAAATGATTCGCGCCTCCCCACCACCAATTTGTTTTCTGTCTTTGTAGATTGATGTTAGATTGTCAATAAAATATCCCTTAACTAAGCTAAATTGCTAATAAATATAATTTTGAGAATTATTATTGTGAGGATCTCGAAACTCAGTACTCTGTTGTGCAAATATTGATGAGATGATAAATATTTACTCATACGATTTTTGTAAAAAAAAAAAAAAGTCAAGTCAAGTCAAGTCAATTTTATTTGTGTAAACCTTTATTAACATTAACAACCAAACACAGTTATTAATTCATACATAATATAGAAAAGACAAAAAGAAGAGCCAGGGGGATTTTAAACAAAAATTCTTTGTAAATAACATAAAGCAACAGCTTTAGTATGTTTACGATACGTTTTTTTAAAAAAAAGAAAATTATGGTGACTATCCGTTTTTTCAATGGTTACTGTAAAGTTTTGTCTTCTATCTTAAGAAGTCACGCAGGTACAGTGATGCTGCAAGCTTGTGTCTCTTTATTTACTGACTTGCATTCTCGTCTATGTGCAGACACACTTGTTCGTCTGGTAACCAAACACACGTCAGGCAATACTGCCAACTAGTGACTAATGATATAACTGCTATCATTACATCTCCCTTTCAAACGTTAAACAATTTTGTTTTATTATCAATTATTTTCACTTCTGATCAATATCTACCCATTTTTTTATGACAACAAGCAGCTCTACAACCATTTTAGCAACAATAACACAACATTAAACATTTTCAATCAGCCTGTCCGGTTGTCGTCTAACTCTTGTTGATCTTCGAAGAGGTTCAGTAATCCCAGAAATTGCTGGTGGTTGAGGTCTGTGCTCCTTCGATGTATCCGCCTGCTTTGCAGCCTCAGCCTTATCAGAAGATTTCTTGCAGTCCTCGGTAGTGATGGGTAAATGAGGCATCCTGTATCGTTTCGACACAGTGACACACTGTATTGACACTGTGTTGACACTGTGTTGCTGAATACTGACACCTGGTGGACTTGCAGGAAAAAATTGACCGGGTCATCAGACTCTGATCTGTCAAACTAATTTTATCCAATTCCATTGATTAGGCATTTGCATTCACATTATTTTTACATAGACATACTTTCATAAAAAAAATCGTTGATATTCGAGACGCAGTTGATAAATTAAGTGAACATCTGTCTAAATGCCGAAGTAAAAGTGTTGTGAATGACAATGGACTCATTGTAATTAAAGATTTTTATTAAAAAAAATAGTTTCTCCAGCGTTTTGTTATTCAGTCTATTTATATCTTTTTTTTTTAGGCAATTTCCCCCGCCTTTGAGAAGATCCTCCCACAAGGCACTGAAGAGGCCGGTGTGCACAACGCCTGTGTGGCTAATAGAAATAGATGAGGGAACGTTGCCTCCATGGACTTCCAGTATAAGAGCGGGTCTTCCGTACGTGCAACGTGTCCTGCTGACATATAGCGCTGCACCTCTGAGTGCGCACAAGGCAGAAAACTTGAGTTTACCAGTGATGTCTTCCATTTTGCGGATATTTAACGCAGAGTAACGCGCCAATAACTCTATGCTTGTTTTGAGCGTGCATCCTGTTGACAGATGCGCTTCCTTATAAACACAGTTTGGTGTGCGACCGCTGTGTCGACACGGTTCCGGTAGTGGTCACGTGACTTTCTTAAAGCAGTACGCTCACCGACACGGGTTTTCCCTGGAAGCTCGGCGCACGCATCGTCGCCTCAGTGTCGCTGGACCCATCACTAGTCCTCGGGAACCTTCAGAAGACTCCTCCAGTTCCCCCTCACTCTTTGTCCATCCTTTGTTTCCACTATGTAAGATCTCGGACACGAGACAGTTTTACGCACCGAGAAAACATGTTTCTAAACGAGTTACGACCTAATAGCATTTATATAACTCCTTGAATAACACGATTCGGTTTTAGAGGGACCGCAGAACCCTTAATTTACACTACCGTGCTATCCGCAGGGGAAACACAGTTTCCCGAGAAACCCAGTTTCTCAATGAGTTAAGGCCTAATTCCATTGATATAACTCTTTAGACTAGCACGATCCAGTTTATCACACCGTGCTGGTCAACGGCGCGCGCCGAGTCCATCAGCGTGAAGTTGGCGCTCCATTTCTTGCAAAAATAGGGTGAAATAGTTAATAGTGCATCTGTGCTCGTTTGTGCTGCTTTGGTTCCAGAGATATGACACTTTTTTATTTCGAGTGGTGACGTCACCCAGCCCCCCACTTTCATCCAAATGAGTCGGGAATGGTGCCATTCGTTTGTGCTGCGTTTGTGCTCGTTTGTGCTGTTAAAAGTTTTGTTTGTGCTGCTTCGGTTCGATAGATATTCTACGTTGTAATTCACGCGGTGACGTCACAAACACTAACGCTCCGGCGTCAGTCTAATTTGTTTTGGATGCTGTCGAACAAGGAGCTAGGTATCGTGCTACCGCGTTCAGTTAATCACTTCAATCACTCGTATTTGTTGTTAATGAATCGATGTTTTGTATGTTTCTGCGCATTTTACATTCTTCATGATCCTGGAAAGCAACTGTTGCCGGACGAACTTCAGGTAAACATGTCACACTCACTGTTGTAGCTTTTTTTTGCTAGCATGCAATAATCTTAAAATCTTCCTGTTTTCACTGCTGTCCATTACTTTAAATTCGATCTTATTTCTTTTAATATGTTGTTCTGCTGCTCACGTGTTTATTTCATCAGTAGTCATTAAAGCTATGTGATTATTTCTTAAATTATAGCAGACGTGAGGCCGAAACATATCCGTTGATCTATTTTGAAATAAAAACAACATAAACACACCCCTCGATGTAGCATTCCCTCATTTGAGAACAACTGAATTAATATAAAAACAGTACATGTGTAATTGATGAGAGCCTGCAGAGAAAGCTTTATATGTAAAAACAAACAGCAACAAACAAAACACCAAACTATTTACATTGCAACAATTAAGCAATCACTGCTTTGTGAAGAACAAAGCATGTGGGAAGATCTTTGTCCTTTCTGATGCTGCTTTCACTCCACTTTCCAGGTCATTGTACATCTCCCAGGCAAAAGCAGCCCTCCTGCAGTATGCCACATAATGTCCAAGAGAATCCTGGGTCAAGCCTCTTTGAAATCCTATGACTGCTCTCAAAGTAAACATATTCTCTTGCAGCACCAGACTGGAGGGAATTTCAAGCAGGGCAACTTCTGTCCAACTCGTACCGAGGTCGGTGTCAATCCACAAACATTCTCCCAGACTGTAGCTGTGGGAAACATTTGCCGAACACAGAGCCTTTCCTGTACTGTTGTCTTGCTTTTTAAATGTAGATGGACACTGAGATGCATTTTGGATTGGTCGGAGGCAAGTAGAGTCAGGAAGGCTCAGTCCTTCTTCAGCAGCAGTCTGAAGATGAGTCATGCCACAAGTCTGCAGGACAGCAATGTTGGTACACACAAGCGGAACTTCCCTTATTACTTGAGTGCTTAGGCTGCAGTACGGTGAGGAACATTGTTTTTTCAAGTATACACTTGGAAGATTCCTCATAGCTCTCTCAATCACTGTCGAGATGTGGCATTGTGCATCTATTTGGAGAGCACCAGAGGTTAGGTGGACAGGCTTGAATATTTCT
This sequence comes from Idiotropiscis lumnitzeri, assembly GCF_059441095.1. Taxonomy (NCBI): domain Eukaryota; kingdom Metazoa; phylum Chordata; class Actinopteri; order Syngnathiformes; family Syngnathidae; genus Idiotropiscis; species Idiotropiscis lumnitzeri. The sequence goes on along the minus strand of NC_142392.1, from coordinate 34,926,034 downwards.
TTCAGGAGTTCTGCCCTCTTGGAATACACGTGTTGTGTCACACCTCGTGTTGCGATGGTTTTTACCAAGTGGAGGAATGGATTGTCACAGGTCTTGCTGCTTACAGCCTTTTCAAATGAAAAGCTGTCACAATAAGAGCAAGAAAGACACTCAAACACGGCATCAAATGCACAAATGTTGAGCACAGCGACTTTCAATTTGGAAAGTTTAACAGGCTGTTGTTGGTTTCCATTTTTCAACAATTGCACCTTGACTTATTTACGTTCCACGGATGAATCCACATGCAGCCACTCAGGACAAGGAGAGAGATATGAACTCATCTTCCTTTTTTGGGTGGAACTTCTAAGCCTCTCCAGTTCTCAACTTCGGTAATTTGAAGATTGTTTGCAGCAGCATCAGATTCATCACCAAGGTCAGCATCCTTTTTTAAATTTTTTTCCCCCGCTCTGGGTAGTAGAGACATCGTCAGGTCGTAAGACAGTCGTAGCATCACCTACATCAGCCTTTTCTCTTTTTTGTTTTGCAGCAGAAATCCGCATGTTTCCGTCAATGAAGGCAAGATGACGAGCAACAAACCGGTCGACACGAATGGGAAGGCTTTCATGCTTGAAAAGCCCATTTTTTATGTTTTTAAACTCTGCTTCAACAGCTGCCGAACTTGCAGTGATGGTGGTGCTTCGGAAGAGAGGGACCATTCATTACTCCTGTCCAGAGTGGTAAGTAACTTCCCAGTCTGATGATGTGGGGAATAATCTCAGGGAGGAAGTGGATGTTATCTCTGTCTCCCTCAGCCATGGCAAGTGACCTGCTCTCCTCGCATAATTCAGTCACCCACGGTCGAGCATTAGTGTGGATCTGTTGATGCGCCTCGACGGGTTCCTGTGCCTGAACCTCTGTGTCTGGCATGCTGATACAGTCTTCTTGTGCAATTTGTGTTTTTAGGTATTTCTTCCACTTTTCTGATGGGAGAGGGGTTGCAGAACTGTCATTACCTTCGGACTCACTCAGTGCCACAATAGTGATGGCACGTAGAAGTTCTGTTGAATGTTCCACACATTGTGACTTGAGTAGTTGTGCTAATGATCTCACATAAAACTCTTTAACACGATGTCTTTTATTTTTCAGGCAGTCCCATTGGCAGATCATTTTGATGCAATGTGCAACATCTACCCTGACAAAGCATGGCGGCAGGTTTGCATGCTGATTCCCAAGCAAGACATTAAAGCACTCATTAATGTAGCTCTTCAAATCGGGATGTGGGGTAAAAGCTTTGATCAGAGAGAGAGAAATCACTTACAGCTTCTTTTGGGACCGGTGCACTTGCATGGATCCATTCTTTTAGCCACCCTGTGATAACGCCAACATCATGCTTCTCTGATAACATCTGCACCACTGGGACACTACAGCTGTTATTTCCCATCAGAACACCCTGATAAAGGAAGATGTGGCCGGACGAGCCATTCGGTCTCACCAGTTTCTTAACTACTGAGCCAGTAGCATCAAAGCATACAGTTGGATGAGGTTTTTTTTGACAATGTCTTGTACACATGCATTTGTGTTTGACTCCAGTAATGACAGAAGAATTTGTCAAGTCCAATGTCTTTGATGCTCCCACTGTGAGGTGTACTGTACTTTAACAGCTGCAACGACAAAATTGGATTTTTATCTCCTAATGCCAAGTCATTTCTCTCTTGTTTTGCCTTGCGCAGGGTGGCCAAATGTGGGAGGTGGCTTGGCTCAGGATCTCCGAAGTCCATTAGTGTTGTTGCCTGCGATGCCCGCCATACATGTGGTTCCATCCTGCCCTCAACAAGTTCCTTGGCTATCTTCACACGCAACTGCCCAGACAGGAATCGCTTTGAGCTGCCAGTGTGCTGGGAGTCATCAATGTTCTTGATGTAACAGTTGAGCATCATTGGACTGTTGAGTTCAGGCTCTCTGTCGCAATTGATGTCAAGATGGCCATGACATTCCTTGCAGTCTCCTCTAATTTCAATATAATTATTTGTGGCTAATGGATAGACCTTGGCTCTTTTAAAAACAAATGTACAAGGAATTTTTACGGCTTTCCAGATTTCCTCATTTATAATGTGGCTCCAGGTGCCAGGCTTCAAAATTGTATAGCTTCTCTTTTGGGTTTGGCAATACTTGTCTTTGTATGTAGCCTTTTCTGGAATAAATTCCTTCCATGTATCAAAAGGCATTTGAAGCTGAACTGATCGTTTAGGAAAAAGGGGATCTAATTCAGAGCCAGTGTCACTCGTTTCAGCTTCTGTTTCAAGTTGACTGAAGCCCAAAGCTGCCCAGACGTTGTGTCTGTTCGATTTAACAAAGGTGTACAGAGCCTTTGCAGTCACCTTTTTTCCCAGCTCTTCACTCAAATCCGTCCACACAGATTGATTTGGTGTGGCTATGTTGCCATTTTGTATTATGGCCTCTTTTGATGAGCAGAGAACTGCACAAATTGAGTCCTTGTCGACTGCTGGTCGTTTAGGCATCTAGTATAAGGACACAAATATAACCTGGATTTATTGCTTGAAATTTTTTTCCCTGGGAGTCATATTATCCTCTCAAATATAAATGGAACTGGTCTCGACCAAAACTATATATGTATATATATATATATATATATATATATATATATATATATATATATATATATATATATATATATATATATATATATATATAATTATAATCTATCATCAAAACGTATTTAGCTTTTTTCCCAGTTTTAATGCTGATATCAGTGCACAGAACAATGCATATAAATGTATCATTAAAACATACTTAGCTTTTTTTTTTAGTTTTTACCCTCATCAGTGTATTTGCCAAATTACGAGTGTCAAATGGGAATAACAGCTAACTAGCTAGCAAGAGTTAAACATTTTCAATCGTTTTGCACTGTTATTTGACTATCTGATGCATTTTATTCTATAGTTAAATCAGTTTGTACAAGTTATACTTACAATGAAATAAACCTTGAAAAAAGTTAGCTGGTTGGTTTGAAAACGGACCAAAAAGAGTAGACGAATACCAGTCAAGTGAATGTTGTTGTATTGCTGTTGTATTTTGCGCACGTGCCCCAGTAGGCTGGACTTGAGTAGCAATGCCGAAAACCATCCTTTTCTGCAAGTTTAAATAATACACAAATGTTCTCATGTGTGACATAAACCTGAATCTCTCTCTGCAGTGATGCAGTATTTCAGCAACCTTAACGTGCAAGGTCGACAGTTATGCCTGTTTGGAGGAGCGGCTGGATAAATTCTCGATGACTTAAAAATAATTTCTAATTGAAAAAGTAGCCGCACGAATACAAGTTCTTACGACACAAAACAGCACAAACGAAATAGACTATTTCAACCAAAAAGCGGACGTTTTTACAGCAAAAACGATTGGTAAAATTTCAGGTTTATTTCAGGAGATCAACAAGGCATTAAGAAATCCAACTCATGAAACAGACGTCGACAAAGATGACGATACCCGTCCTTATTTTCAAACTATTTGATGCAAAACGTTTTGAGACAATCACTGGACACATTATGGTAACTTTAATGGACTTCTGCGCTTCTCAACAGGTATAATGGGCCACTCTTCATCAGCAAACAGCTCGAGTTGTCTCAGCTTTGAAGGGTACTTTCTCCAGACCGTATATAACCTGGAATTAATAACAAATACGAGTGATTTATATGCGTCACTGATCGCAGTAGCACGATACCAACCTAATTCGACGGCATCCAAAACGAAGGTAGACTGACGCCACAGCACCTGCGCTCGTGGTCGTGACGTCACCACTCGAAATAAAAAAGTGTAATATCTCTGGAACGGAAGCAGCACAAACGAAACTTTTAACAGCACAAACGCAGCACAAACGAACGGCACCATTCCTGACTCATTTGGATGCAAATGGGGGGCTGGGTGACGTCACACCCGAAATTAAAACGCGTAATATCTTTCGAACCGGAGCAGCACAGACGAAAATTTTAACAGCACAAACGGGCACAAACGTAGCACAAACGAATGGCACCATTCCCGAGTCAATCGGATGAAAATGGGGGGCTGGGTGACGTCACACCCGAAATTAAAACGTGTAATATCTTTCGAACCGGAGCAGCACAGACGAAAATTTTAACAGCACAAACGGGCACAAACGTAGCACAAACGAATGACACCATTCCCGAGTCAATCGGATGAAAATGGGGGGCTGGGTGACGTCACGCTCGAAATAAAACAAAGTGTAATATCTTTCGAACCGGAGCAGCACAAACGAAAATTTTAACAGCACAAACGGGCACAAACGTAGCACAAACGAATGACACCATTCCCGAGTCAATCGGATGAAAATGGGGGGCTGGGTGACGTCACACCCGAAATTAAAACGTGTAATATCTTTCGAACCGGAGCAGCACAGACGAAAATTTTAACAGCACAAACGGGCACAAACGTAGCACAAACGAATGACACCATTCCCGAGTCAATCGGATGAAAATGGGGGGCTGGGTGACGTCACACCCGAAATTAAAACGTGTAATATCTTTCGAACCGGAGCAGCACAAACGAAAATTTTAACAGCACAAACGTAGCACAAACGAATGGCACCATTCCCGAGTCAATCGGATGAAAATGGGGGGCTGGGTGACGTCACCACTCGAAATTAAAACGTGTAATACCTTTCGAACCGGAGCAGCACAAACGAAAATTTTAACAGCACAAACGGGCACAAACGTAGCACAAACGAATGACACCATTACCGACTTATTTGGATGAAAATGGGGGGCTGGGTGACGTCACACTCGAAATAAAACAAAGTGTAATATCTTTCGAACCGAAGCAGCACAAACGAAAATTTTAACAGCACAAACGGGCACAAACGCAGCACAAACGAAACAAACTATTTCCCCCTATTTTTGCAACAAATGGGGGGCCAACTTCACGCAGGTGGGGAAATTGGGTATTTATTCATTGAGGGGCCGAGGAATACGGAAGTTTTTGACAGAAGCGGGATTCTGTAGGCGGGGACTAGTTTGAGCAAAGCGGGATTCTGTAGGCGTGGTTATGACGTCATGAATAATTAAGAAAGCGGAATTCTATTATCTCTTTTGAGCTGCCTCCAGTCTAGGCAGAAATGGCATCACAAAACAACCAACATTAAGGAAGAAGATGTTATTCTTCTCAAGGATAAACAAACAAGAAGACATGAGTGGCCAATGGGCGTAATAATAAAGACTGTTCCCAGTGAAGATGGGATCATCCGGAAGGCTGAAGTTGAAGTTGCTTCCCAAGAGACTGTTAGAAACTATTTTCGACCAATTTCAGAGATGGTCTTGCTATGTTCGGGTGGTACTTAAGTTATCTGGTATCCTTAAGATACCAGACGGGGAGTGTTTTGGCCGTTATTATTTTTTCAATTGTTTATAGTTAAGAGACTGTTGCATGCCATCCCCCTTTCAGTCCCAGTTTGGTGGTGCACTGTCCCTTTAAGAGAGTGTCAAAAGTCAGCGCGAGAACAAGCGCTCCCTGCTCACACAAAGTCTGTTATACACGAAGCCAAGTAGCAGTTAGGTTGTGTCTGATGCTTAAGTCCATAAAACGGCATTCCCTGTAAGTGTTTTCCAAATATTTAACCATTGATTGATGTTAATTCGTAGAGTTTGTAAATCGCAAATTAGGATGTGAACTATTTGCATTGCTGACTGTGCCGCTGTGATGTGTTTGTTTCGTCTCGTTGCACACTTGAGTACAATGACAATAAAGGGATTTCTATTGTTTCAGTTTCACACCTGCCATATAAAGAGAAGGTCTAAACCCATCCTGGCGTCAGTGACTGATTGTGTGGAGGTGTTTAACTAACTGGTTAGCAGAAAGGTTCTGTGAGGCCAGTACACATATTCACAAACATAAATTACAAACAGAGGGTTTCCTACTCAATGGTAATAGAATAGAATAGAAATCCCTTTATTGTCATTGTACTCGAGTGTGCAACGAGATTAGATGTATGTATGTATGTAACTGTATGTAAACTGAGAAGAAATATGATTACAGACTTGATTCTCTAGAAGCCAGGTTTTTAGGTGTTTACCAAAGGAAGTGAGAGTGGGTAAGTCTCGTACGGCATTTGGTATTGTGTTCCAGGTGTGAGATGCTCTGTATGAGAACACTGACTGGCCAAAGGTACTTTTTCTGAATGGAACTGTATAGTCACCTCTAGACTCCGCACATATTTATTTAGTGGAGGTGGAGCCAAACCATTGAGAATTTTGTACACAAGAATACAATCAGAATATTTTTGTATGTTTTCCCAGCTCAGGAGTTCATATTTCTTCAGAAATTGACAGTGGTGGTATGTGTTCGGGTTTTTATCCAAGATTTTCAAGGACTGTTTGTATGCAATTTCAACAGGCTTAAGTGTGGTTTTACATGCCATTGCCCAACTAGTTAGACAATAAGTCATATGTGACATTATTATGGCATTTAAAAATAGTTTGGATGAATCGAGAGTTAAATTATTCCTAATATATCTAAAGTTAGTGAGATTAAGTTTCATTTGATTCATTAATCTTTCTATTTGTTGCCTAATCTGTAACTGCGAGTCCAACATGATTCCTAGATATTTAAACTCTTGTACAACCTCAATTTTCGTTCCTTGCACATATACGTGAGGATTTGTATCAGCACACCTCCGAATTGAAAAGAACATACAGACAGTCTTTGATACATTAAGATGTAAGTGAGAACGTTCTAGCCAATTTGACACATCAGACATGGCTGCTGATACATATTGTGCAGCTTGATATTTGTGTGTGTTCATTCCGACTGCCACATAGTAACCATAAATTAAAAAAATAAAAAAATGTCGCGTATACATACTAAAGCTGTTGCTTTGTAATTTATATAGATGTTTTGTTTAAAATCGCCCTGGCTCTTCTTTTTGTCTTTTCTATATTTTGTACGTATTAATAACTGTGTTTGGTTTGTTAATGTTAATAAAGTTTTTTTCACATAAACAAATATTAGTAAATATTTATCATCTCATCAATATTTGGACAACAGAGTACTGATTTTCGAGATGCTTGCGATAATCGTTCTCGAAATTGTATTTCTTATCAATTTAGCTTAGTTAAGGGATATTTTATTGACAATCTAACATCAATATACAAAGACAGAAAAAAATGGTGGTGGGGGGCGCGAATCTTTTTTTCTTCTTGGTAGGGGCGGGCGTGAAATAATTGAGAAGCACTGCTAGTATATGCATACATTATATTCATACAATCTTGCAGCCCGATTGAACCACAGCATTGTTGCAAGTTCGGTCGGAGAAACTTGAACGGGGCATAGGTGGAAGTGACCCGAGAGATGACTCGCCAATGTGGCGTTAATTTAGTTGTTTTTTTTATCAACCGAATTAAAATATATAAAATATATATTAAAATAGAACAGCCAGGGGTAAAAAACAAACGCAGAGGTAAAGAAATATATTTTAAAAATACGTGCTTAAAGCATGACGTCATTAGCAAGCGCGCAGCTTCCGAAGGACCTCGACCACATCCACCGATCCGTCCACACCGAAATAAAAACAACCACCGCTAAATTCTTCTGATTTAGTGTGGAACTGACTGTAATTTTCTCGCAGGATTTCCAGTGCTACTCTAAAGGACGACGACATAATTCATTAAGTCTTTGTGTCCCGATAACCTCATCTTCGCGCGTTGATGCTTTTCGGCGTAGTTAGCTTAGCTTGTTAGCTAGCTAGCCGCTAACGAAAAGAGGCACATGACTCATCGCCAAGCAGAGATCAAGTGTGGATTTTTTGGGATTGGCGTTTGAAAATGTGTGAAATAACGACACCCAAGTACAAAGAGGAACTTTGTGGAATAAAAGAAGAGAACGAGCAACATCATCAACTGCTGGGCGAAGTTAGCAAGCAGCCTCGTGTTGTGCCACTCAAAGCAGGTTTGTACACGTCTTCCTCTCATTTGCTTTGGAAAGAACGACTTTCTGTCGTTAGAAATATGCATCACAACATTAGGTTGTTTGGGGAAATGCGTTCACTGTTATTGTCATTTTATTTTTAAATGTTGCCTTTGTTGGAGTTGTCACCGTGGAAATGAGAAGTAGTTCGTAAATCAACCTTTGAACGCCAAACTTACTCCAATGCGTGTTCGTTTTTTGTACTCAAGAAGAAAAGGGTCAAATAAAGACTCAACAACTGATTAGAGTTCCGATATTTAGTTTCTTCAATTTCTGGAGTTAAGGAAATACTTCAAAGACATCTGGGCGGCTTTTTCTTAATCTCACGAGAAAACTGCACTCGGGCGAGCACAGTCGAAAAATGCGCCCCATCTTTCAGCCCAGCTTCAGTCTTTATAGGAGTTTTTTATGTCAAGGGTCATGTAGGTTGAATCGGTCGTCCTCACTCCCTCCCACGACACGGGTCCACATCCAAGGGAATGTCCTCCCCAGGTTAGTCATCGTGTGGATAGTTGATTCTCGTCTGGTCGCCAAGACTGGCACGCCAAGTCTGGCCTTCTCCGGCGGGCAGTCTCTCCGTCTCTCTCCTCGCTGGCATTCCTCTGTATTCTTGTTGGTGTGCGTGTGTATGTGCACATGTATATGCAAGTATACGTGTATGTGCATGTGTATGTGCAGGTGTAAGGGTGTGTCCGTGTGTAAGTGTATGTGTGTATATGTTCGCGTGTATGAGCAGGTGTATGTATATGTTTGTGTGTGTATGCGTATGTGCATGTGCTCCGATCTCCAATTGTTCTGTCTTTCGGAATGTGTTTTTTTGATAGCGTCTGTGTGAGTCCTGCAGTGCCCAATTTGGTATGTTTGCATCTCTACAGCCAATGTGGAGAATGTGCTTTGTCGTCTTTGTCCATGAAGTGCTGTCAGTGTGAGGGCAGCTCAAGGAAATGCTATGTGTGCAAATTTGTTCTCACTACTGAGAATTTCAATAAAGTTCACACATTTCAACTAAGTACTATAAATTTAGCATATGAGAATAATATAAGAAATCAGTAAACATCAGGACTACAATCCCAGTCATTCTTGTGACCCATGCTTCTAGTTTCATTTGATAAATGCTTCTTGTTTCATCCATGTTTAAAATATTTAGTAAATATGAACCTGCTAACTTTAATAAACGACATTCTGTCCCGCATGTGTTTAAAATAATGCCAGTATTCGTAATACAATCCTTCACCTTTTACTTGTCGGTTTGCCGAACATTTGTTTATGCCAAATGAAATCAGTGCAGAAAATAAAAACCAAAGAATAACCAATAGTGGGGGGTGAACTCCATTTTTTTCTTTTTTTTTTGACAAAATTTGAACTGATTATTTAACATTTTACATTTTCTGTTTTTTATATCTTGTTCGAGCAATTCCTTACGGAAGGAATTCTGCCTGACTCTGAAAAATGTGCACACTGCAACGAAACCTCAATGGCGGTTGATAAATTTTAGTGAATAAAACACAGAATATTAATTCTTTTTTTAAAAAAATCAAGTACGTATTGGTCTTATTGTTTGTCTTTTTGTGTCCTGCAGACGTCAGTGAAAACGATCTCCGTTCTGTGAAAGAGGAGCCAGACTTGACTCACATAAAAAAGGAGGAGGAGGAGGAGGAGATCAACAAGTCACCAGTGAACGTTGTCCCTATAAAGACTGAAGATGAAAACAAGGATGAGAGTGAGGACAACAGAGGGGCGGAGCCTACAAGCAGCAGCTCAAGTCATTACGTGACAACAGAAGGTGACGAAGACCACCGGGGGCCATCACAAGCACATAATGAGGACACATTATCAGACGCTCATGACGATGATGATGATGATGATGATGATGATGATGATGGGCAAGCCAAAGGTGAAAGGGCATGTCACACTGACTCATTAACTTCAAAGCTGTCCTTAAAACCACACACAAGAACACACAGTGGAGAAAAAACGTTTTCTTGCTCGGTTTGTGGAAAATGGTTCTCTGAAAAGGGAAATTTAACAGAACACACAAGAACACACACTGGAGAAAAACCTTTTTCTTGCTCAGTTTGTGGGAAAAGCTTTTCTCTAAAGTCACGATTAAAAGAACATACAAGAACACACACTGCAGAAAAACCTTTTTCTTGCTCAGTCTGTGGTAAAAGCTTCTCCCGAAAGTCGCATTTAACAAGCCACACAAGAACACACAGTGGAGAAAAATCTTTTTCCTGCTCAGTTTGTGGAAAATGGTTCTCTGAAAAGGGAAATTTAACAGAACACACAAGAACACACACTGGAGAAAAACCTTTTTCTTGCTCAGTTTGTGGGAAAAGCTTTTCTCTAAAGTCACGATTAAAAGAACATACAAGAACACACACTGCAGAAAAACCTTTTTCTTGCTCAGTCTGTGGTAAAAGCTTCTCCCGAAAGTCGCATTTAACAAGCCACACAAGAACACACAGTGGAGAAAAATCTTTTTCCTGTTCAGTTTGTGGCAAAAGCTTCTCTCAAAAGTCTAATTTAACAATCCACACAAGAACACACAGTGGAGAAAAACCTTTTTCCTGCTCAGTTTGTGGAAAATGCTTCTCTGAAAAGGGAAATTTAACAGAACACACAAGAACACACACTGGAGAAAAACCTTTTTCCTGCTCAGTTTGTGGCAAAAGCTTCTCTGGAAAGTCTAATTTAACTAAACACACAACAACACATAGTGGAGAAAAACCTTTTTCTTGCTCAGTTTGTGGGAAAAGCTTTTCTCTGAAGTCACGATTAAAAGAACATACAAGAACACACACTGCAGAAAAACCTTTTTCTTGCTCAGTCTGTGGTAAAAGCTTCTCCCAAAAGTCGCATTTAACAAGCCACGCAAGAACACACAGTGGAGAAAAACCCTTTTCCTGCTCAGTTTGTGGAAAATGCTTCTCTCGAAAGTCACATTTAACAAGTCACACAAGAACACACAGTGGAGAAAAACCTTTTTCCTGCTCAGTTTGTTGCAAAAGCTTCTCTCGAAAGTCACATTTAACAAGTCACACAAGAACACACAGTGGAGAAAAACCTTTTTCCTGCTCAGTTTGTTGCAAAAGCTTCTCTCAAAAGTCACATTTAACAAGTCACACAAGAACACACAGTGGAGAAAAACCTTTTTCCTGCTCAGTTTGTTGCAAAAGCTTCTCTCAAAAGGCACATTTCACAAGTCACACAAGAAGACACAGTGGAGAAAAACCTTTTTCCTGCTCAGTTTGTTGCAAAAGCTTCTCTCGAAAATCACATTTAACAAGTCACACAAGAACACACAGTGGAGAAAAAACATTCGCCTGCTCAGTTTGTGGCAAAGGATTCTCTCAAAAATAAACTTTAACAAAACATAGAAGAACACACAGTGGAGAAAAACCTTTTTCCTGCTTGGTTTGCGGTAAATGTTTCTCTCGAAAGTAATCACTCAAGAACACACACTGGAGAAAAACCTCTTCCATGCTCTGTTTGTGGAAAATGCTTCTCTGACAACTGGGCTTTAACAAAACATAGAAGAACACACCTTGGTGAAAACCGTTTTTCCTGCTCAGTTTGTGGCAAGAGTTTCTCTCAAAAGTCGTATTTAAGAAGCCACCCAAGAACACACACTGGAGAAAAGCCATTCAGTTGCAGCGTTTGTGCTAAAAAAATCCGCCACTAAACAGCATGCTGAGACACACGATTGTGATGGCGAGATTAGCAGCGATCCTTGAAGCTAACAAAAAAGACAAAAAACTGAAGGAACTGTCTCTTTGTGGTAAGATGTAAATGTGATTTTGAATAAAATATGTTTTGAATTTTGCAAAGCTTTTTTATTGACATTAAGCCAATGTGATCACTGCCAGAAGAACCATTAAGTCTGAGTGATGATGAGTTTTTTTGTGTGTGTGTTTACATCGAACATGTAAATGAAATTAATTGCCTTTGCCTGGAACAACATTTTTTAACGTTATGCTTTTCAGTTGTCTTTTTAATCGTACCTAATGGAAAAGGTGTGAGAAGAAACAGTGCTTATGAAATCGGTGTCTTCCACAATTATCAATAAAAACACTTGTTCCACTTGCTCAACTGGCTTTCATTATGCTGTGAAAAGGTGAAAAACTGAACTAGAAGTTGAACTATAAAAGGAACCAGAAAGAAACGCAAATCGGCTCAGTTTCTCTCCAAGGTTTTGGTATGTCAGGACTTGGCAACTTGATGGCGACTGGAGTCAGCGTTCATTTGTCACCACTGAGGAGATGATTCGCATCACGCAGTTCGTTGCTGCTGCTATCTGAATTGGACCCGGGTGGCCACACGCGAGCGTCCCTGAATTTCACCGGCGGATCTTCAGCTATCCCACGTCTGACCCCAGATTGTTATGGAATTTTCATCAGTAAGGGAAGATCAATGAGATAGTCTGGAAAATAAATTGTCTTTTGGGTCAGTCTGCAGAGTGATCTCAGTGGGAGAAGTGCTGGGAAGATACTGATGCACACAGGAAGATGAAAATTTATTTGACAGGAACTGTGGAATCTTCAAACAAAAATATATTTTTTCTGCGTTTATCATGAAATATTTAAGTCCTTATATCAACACTGTAATAATTTTTAACACTAACATTTAGGACATAAAACAGTGACGTATTTTAATTCAAAATTCACAACCACGTCGCTGGCGAAAAACCCTGTAAAAAAAGGCAAAGGTTCAAGCATGTTGACATAAAGTATCACTTTATCATGTCAACTGTTAGTAATAGGGAAATACATTTGGAATACTGTCCAACCGACGACATGGTGTCAGATGTTTTAACAAAACCAGCAACAAAAGTAAAATTCAGTACATCTGTCAAGTTCATATTTATGAACTAAAATGTTTGGTCATAGTGTTGGATTCTTAACTATTATCTGTACCAAAAGTTTACCAAAATGGTTCGAATTAATTATCTGACTCCATTAATGGTTAACCAAACACGACCTTCATTCATACAACAATTATGCACACTCGTTTTTGAGAGAAAGAAATGACCAGGAAGCCGGCAACTTCACACGGGAGCGGATTTATTTCTAACAGGAGATCTAATACAAAGCCTGGGGCTCGGTTCCTACCATTACAGCTCTGCGCGTCCCTGTACCCAACAGAGGACGACGCCCCGCCCGAGTTGCCCAGGATCATTTATACATTTCAACAAAACAAAGCAAAGACATCGTACTAGTCTCCTATTTGCTATGTGTCATCTGCAACTAACTTGAGCTTTCTCTTATTGGATATCTTCACCCCGCATGATGGCGGGTCAGCTCTTCCCATGTGCGCGCGCCAAGGCAGTTGTTCATGCGCTCAACTGCCCATGAGCCACTCGATCTGTTATTCCACTCTCACGGTCGACCGTCTGACCATCTCACACAACAGCACCTGGATGTCCTTGATGTCTGGAACTTTTCCGCGTCAGCTCACCCAGTTCTCCGACGTGCGGCTCGTCCTGCACAAAACATCTGCCACCTATGCACTTCACACAGCCTGCCCTGACCTTTTATTGTACATTGAATTAAAGCACAATCAGTACATATCTTTATTGCACTAAACTGAATAAACTTGTAGTCAATTGTATAAAATCCTTTAATCCCTCACATGGCCTCAGCGAACTGAGGCCGTCACCCCCACAAAAATAAGAATAGAAAAATAATCAAAACAGTAAAAAATAAAAATGTAGAATGATATATAAAAATTGTATTCCCTCTCATGGCCTCAGACAACTGAGGCCATTACCACTGACTCCGCTGAACCCCATGGACCTGCTGGCTGCCAGAGGAACTGGCTGTGGGCCCGACACGGGGATCATCATGTACTTGCCACCCAGTGGCAGCGGGCCCAAGGTGCGTTCAAGGCTTATAACTGTAGGAGATCTGATACTGTCATGACCCGCGTTGGTCATGTCAGTGTTTTTTGTCATTGTTTTTCTTCACCTCCCTGCCATGTCTTCATTCTGTTCAGTTTGTCAGCTGAGTAGGGGCGTTTCCCCTCAGCACTCCGTCCCCACCAGCCACGGACCTGTTCCTCATTAGCCGCGCACACCTGACTCCCATCTGCTCCCCTAATCAATGGACTATTTAACCACCCCTGTCTCGGCGGCGCTCGACGATCAGCCGCCGCTCCAAGTTCCTTTCTTGGGGGCGTTCCACGATCAGCCCGACGGACCGCCGCCACTCCGGGTTCCTGTCTCGGCTGCACCCGACAGCCCACCGCCGACCCGAGATCCTGCCTCTGCTGCATCCGGCGTCCCGCCGCCGCTTCTCGTCTCAGCCTCGTCAGCGGACTCCATGTGGCGTTCAGGTCCTCCCGGACGTCCCCCTGAATGGCCACAGTGGGACGTATTGATCTGGCCACCCGCACGGCCGCCTGAAGGGCCACGAAAAGACTCGCTGGTCTGGCCTCCCGGACATCCCCCAGACCGGCCTCGAACAGGGGTTGTGGTCCCGCCTCCCGACCCCTTCCGCCCACCCTCGTCTTGGACTTTGTTTTCGCTTTTTCTTTTTTTGCCTTGTTTGGGACGTCTGGAATCCGTCCCTTGGGGGGGGGGGTACTGTCATGACCCGTGTTGGTCATGTCAGTGTTTTTTGTTATTGTTTTTCTTCACCTCCCTGCCATGTCTTCATTCTGTTTATTTTGTCAGCTGAGTAGGGGCGTTTCCCCCCAGCACTCCGTCCCCACCAGCCACGGACCTGTTCCTCGTTAGCCGCGCACACCTGACTCCCATCTGCTCCCCGAATCAATGGACTATTTAACCACCCCGTGCCGACAGCTCAGCGTCGGTGCATTGCTCCAGCTACACCCTCTATTCGCGTTGCTCCGATTGCTCATTCATCACGTCCTCGTTCATGTTCATGCTCATTTGGAACTGGTCACTGTCCTTGCTCCCCGTCACTGTTTCAGTCTAGTCACTTTCTGTTCATCCTTCGTTATTTTCGCACCCCGCCTCGTTCTGGTTTGTCCAGTTTCCTCGTTCGCCTGCCTGTTCATTTAATAAACTCCCTCCAAGTTACCTTGCCTTGGCTTCCCTGCCTCTTTGGGTCCTGCCCGCTACCGCGACGACCCCGCAGCCTGACAGATACAATGTATACAACAACATCCGCAAAGCACCATAATAGCTGTAAATACTGCCACTGAGATTAATATAGAGCTAATCAGACCTTTCCATTTACCAAAGACATTCAACCATCCTGACCTCATTTCCGAATCTACACCTGAATGTTCTTTCATCTTTTTGTTCAAAGTTTGCAAACCTTCCAATGCCTTGGTGAGACGCCCATCCGGTGCCGTGTTGTTTGGTGTGAAACTACAACATTGATCCCGAAATGTCCCGCACACTCCTTGTTTTTCAGCCAATAACATATCTAAAGCAATCCTATTTTGAAACGTCATTAATGAAGTTTTTGACAATTGTTCATGTACCGCCTCTAAAGCTTCTGTAGTAAAATTACTCAATCTCTGAGCGTTGTAATGAATATAATTTATGCAATCCACATTTTTGTTTGGGGTCAAATGCTTTCAAACCCTGATGCAATTTGGTCTGCTAATTTGTATTTTTCCGGGACCCCTCTTGGCACGTTTATCGTAACCAATCTCTCAGGCCTCTTTTTTGTCTATCCACACCGGACATCGGGACGACTTGATTGAATTGATCCCACTTTAACTGGTCCAAATCTACAGGTGTTGCACTCACCGGCATAATTAAAGTCACCAGGGAACACCTGCCAGAGGCATTGGTCGGCAGCCTGTCATATAGAAATTTCCCACCACACCACAACCAGACGTCTGCACGGGAAAGCGGGGGTCCTGCTGGAAGAGACACATTCGTTTCACACCAATCCCACGGTATTTGTCCAATTGTCTGTCCTGTTCCATTCAATTTCAAACACGTAAAATTTTGCTTGGCCACCTCATTATCAAACCCTTGAATTCTCCAAATCAATTGTGAGATTGAATAATTTCGCACATATACCAACCTTGGGGTCTTGGTCACAAATTTTATAAAACAATATCCCCTGTGCGTCTGTCAACCTATCCGAGCTGTCCTCCCGTTCCTCGCACATGACCGTCTGGTTGCAGTGGTATTGTAACATCACAATTTTTGTCTCCACTCCGTCTGTCTGAAAAACAGTCTGATAGAGTAGAAGCAAATATACTAAAAGCGTCCTGCTAAATTAAATAATTGACCTTCTGTCCCGTAAGTGTTTAAAATGCCAGCAATCGTTATACAATCCTTCCAAAAAATGCATGCAGCAAAAAATATACTATGAAAAATATAAAATGACCCCCTGTCGACCCCACCCCCTAGTGGGGTCGATCCCAATCAAAGTTATATTAGACAACAAAAAGTAACAAATAAACTAGTGCCGTCCCGCGATTAAATTTCTTAACTAAATAATCGCAATAATACCATAATTAATTGTATTCGATCAACTTTTTCAATTTATTTGAGAAGCTTGTATCAGTCACTTGAATAATATAACGTAAACCCACCAAATATTATATCTATTTCAATTCCCAGACTGTTGTAAAAGCTTTCTTCGAATATAATCTAGACCGTTTCATCCTCACAGGCATTGCCCCCAGAAACAATTCTCTAACGTATAAATTTAGTTTTGCTGATAATCACCACAATCCAGCAGTGTTGGTTCACAATAATGTCCTAATGATATCCAGCTAATATAGCACAATATTAGAATTTGGCTTCGCAACATGGGAGAATCATTCCTGAATCAAATAAAATTTAGTTCACTGAGTTCAAATATCTAACTGTGTTTAGAGATTACCAATTAAGCCCCGAGCCAAGATCCAATTTTGACCGTTTTTTGTCAAATCTTTAAAGCAACCCAAATGAAATATCAAAATAAAATAAAAAATCCTAAAACTATAATAACGCAGATACCAAATTAAACCTTTTTTTTTACGGGAAGAATAGGTGCTCTCCAAGACATAGACAGCTCCAAAGACCGCTGCAGTCTTCACCTCCTATTGCCTCCCGAATGCCTCCCTCCACCTTGAGGCCGTGCCCACACTGATTCTGTCAACTGGGGAAGGGTGTAGAGACAGTAAAAACAATCGCGGAGCCGAGCCCCAAATCAGTCGAGCCCTGGGACCACAACTCCTCTAACAGAGACACAAACACAGAACTACCTCTTCCGAGTGACCCTTCTCTGGAAATTTTGAAATTTAGTGATGTTCCCAAAACCGAAGAATTTGTAGTGGGTGCTGAAGTATGATATCCTGATAGTGACGCGGAGTATTCAACAACTATGGCGCCTAGTTCTTTAGTATGACGACGCACATCGATATTCAATGTGATTTGTGGCTCGGCGAAAGTAAACAATTCATACCATTTCTGCTGCTCAGGGACAAGGCACGCATGCGAGGCAACGCCGGTAGACAAATATATAATTCTAATGCAAGATGTACTCATGACTAAATTTGGATGAATGCATTTTTGATAAACCAAATCATGTGTGTGATCACATGTACAATGTGATATGTCAATTGGTGAATTGAATGGGTGGAGGTTGCTACACCACTCAGACCAGAGCAGGAACAGGGTATCCCCAACGCGGGAGGATGGAGAACCAGGTTTCCGATCTGCCCTCAGATATTTCAGTTCAGCCACTGGAATGGAGGAGAGCACCACATATGCTCCCTACGAAGGATATGCACAGTCAAGTTCAGTCCCATCCGGAAATGCCACTCGAATTCCAGTGTTTGTTCAGTCAATGGCAGTGACTCAGTCAATCTCGAGAGTCCTCAAGGAGGATAGAGTTGTTGCTCACTGGGAGGTGTGGAAGGAGCTCACAGCGCGTGGAATATCTCGCCTCAGTATCAAGCACCATCGAAAACTTGTTCATCCAACCGTCCCCGGAATGCAGGGACCTGCCAGTCCTCGAACGCTGAAGCTCCGCGGCCCCCTGTCATGAAATGCGGTACCAGCGGGTTGGTGTCAAGAGTGCGTTGGGAGTGGGTAACGGTGGCGCCCCCTGCACTGGTGGAGCTCTGGGCGACAGGCATGGCACCGGACCCGAGGATGGCACATTCCAGAAAGTGGCTCGGTATGGACAGCTCGTCACCCAGTGACCCCACATCCCGCAGCAAGAGCACACCCCACTCACAACCCCCGTCTATAACCACCCTATCTCTGTTACCGCAGTCCCGACCTCGTTGACCGCCTTGCTATGGACAGCCGGTCTGCTGTGGCGCCGCGTCACCCGAACCTTGCCTAGGAGCCGCAAAATTGGAAGGAGCAGGTGCAATGGGAGCCGCATGCATCGGCTGCTGCCTTAGCTGCTCCCCCTTTTTAATCTCTCTTGGCCTCCTAAACCTGCAAGTACAACAATTTTTAGTAGCGCTCCTTAATCCAATCCCATATTTTCCTTTTCTGATGTTGTGTAAAATTGTGTAACAAATGCATTCTACTTAGACTGATTAGCAGTTTTTCATTGATGGACTGTTCGCATGATGTCTGCAACCGCAAGGGACACGCCCTTGAGGACGGCCCACTAGAACAGCTGTGTAGTGACGACATTATTGGATGGGTCACTGCCGGAAGTCTCACTCCATTCACGCCTCGCCCTGGCCACATAGACCAGGCCTGTCTCCCCCTTCCCCACCTGAAAGATACAGCAACATCGACCCCAACGGGCCAGAAATATCTGATGCATGGCACGGCCAATCTCACCTGAGGTGTCCCCATTCAGCCGGTGACCATCATGCAGCAGGTCTGGCCTCGGCCTCAAGTGAGGACAGTTTCTGTTAAGTAAAATTTGTCCCAAATGTAACTCTGTAATCCCCTCTACAAAGAACCTACCCTTGCATTAAGTGAGTATTTTTTTCATAAAAACAGCGCAACCGCTCCACTTAACTGACATTAACTTCAAGTATCACCACTGTGGTGCCAGATATTATGGAAAGGTCTAAACCAGGGGTCTCAAACTAAATTTACCTGGGGGCCACTAGAGGCAGACTCTGGCTGAGGCTGGGCCGCATCAGGTTATCCGCAAGAAAAAAAAAAAAAAAAATCTAATCTTCTCAAATGTCTTTATTTTAATTTTTTAACACAAAATAAGATTTAAAAATAAATAAGGAATTAATAAGAACATTAATCAGTAATAAATAATAATAATAATAATGAGTCAAATGTCTGGGGACATGTGTGTTCCTTAGACCGGCTTTTAGACATAAATGTCTGATCGTCTTTAAACTATTTATAATTATAAAACCTAATAGAATAATAAAAGACTGCCCACTAAAACAGACCTGCAAAGTGCGCATGGAACGGGATCACGGCTGCAGGATTGTCATGTCATGTCATGTATCCGTGCATAACTGCGCGCACTGGCTTTTTGATTATTTCGTGGCGAGACAGAGGGGGAGGGTGGGAGGAGGAGATGAGGATTAGCCGGGAGGTAAGGATTAATTATGAAATACAACACAATTTCAAGGCATTTGGCGGAAAGCGGGGAACATAGGACCCTTTTGGGGAAAAGCAGGGAACATCGGACTTATATTTAGAAAAAGGGTCCTATATTCCCCGGTCCCATACAAAGCGGGGAACATAGATACGCTCCCCATGAAGGCCATGGTGTTTCTATGGTAAGGACCGGGATGGCGAGCGCAAAAAGGCGACTGCTTACGGACCGTTGTTGTCATTTATTTTGACTACTTTTACAGAGAGAGATAACGATAACTATCTTAATAACAGATAACTGCCCCTGGGACTCACTAAACTGGTCTAATCAAAAATTCATGTTCAGAAGACGATTGGGCTGCCAGGATGGCCGAGTGGTCTAAGGCGCCGCGTTCAGGACCCAGTCTCCCCAGGAGGCCTGGGTTCGAATCTCGAATTTCCCCATTGTGGGACTAATAAAGGGCAAATTATTATTATTATTATAACTACAACCTATTTCATAATAACAGATAACTGCCCCTGGGACTCTCTGACACTAAACTGGTCGGGACCAAGTTTCATGAATGAAACCGAGTCCGTCTCCGCCAGCTTTCACAGGCACAGACGAGAAATCATTTCCTTATTCAATCAAACAGCCGGCCAATTTTGCCGTAGTTCCGTCGTCTTTAATGAAAAAAAAATATTGTTCATCACTTTTCACTACTATTACGAACATGGCATATCCTTTTGATGAGGATCCCATTGATGAAAGTGCAGCATTAACCCACAGAGAATTAACTACGTCGCGAGCGGATCATTCGACCCCGCATAGACGTCTAATCATATCCTGACAACTATCTGTTTGAGTGATACAGTTTCACTTTATAGTCCATTTCTACATCCATAACCTGCTATAATCCGTCCGCACATCTTCAACATCACCAGTCACAGTCTCATCCCAGCACACGAATGAACTCGCTGCTGTAACTCTCTGCTTACGTCAAGCCCACCCTCGAGAGCCATATACTCCACCGTGATTGGTAGGTTCGTTCAGCTCCGCACAAAACACTGTAACGTGCCAGTCATATCAAATTCGCGGGCCGCACGAACATTAAACTTTCATAATAAGGCGGGGGCCGCAAACTATCATGCCGCGAGATTGAGACCCCTGTTCTAGGCAAAGGTAATTAATTTCATTGATAATGTTTGATATGAAAACAAAAAAAACTAATTATCACTCAGACACGTTGGTTCTTCTGGCGCTGATCACATTGGCTTAGTGTCAATAAAAGAGCTTTGCAAAATTAAATTGATAATATTTTATTCAAAATCACATTTACATCTTACCACAAAGAGTCAGTTCCTTCAGTTTTTTTGTTGTCTTTTTTTAAGCTTCAAGGATCGCTGCAATTCTCACCAGCACAATTGTGTCTCTCAGCACCCTTTTTAGAAAATAATTTTTTATCACAAACGCTGCAACTGAATGGCTTGTCTCCAGTGTGTGTTGTTGTGTGGCTCGTTAAATGCGAAACTCTTTCCACAAACTGAGCAGGAAAATGGTTTTTTGCAGCGTGTATTCTTGTGTGTTCTGTTAATCGTGACTTTTGAGAGAAACTTTTCCTCCAAATTGAGCAGAAAAAAGGGTTTTCTCCGCTGTGTGTTCTTGCGTGCCTTGTTAAATGAGAATTTTGGGAGAAGCTTTTACCACAAACTGAGCACGAAAAGGGTTTTTCTCCAGTGTGCGTTCTTGTGTGTTTTGTTAACGTTGCATTTTGAGAGAAGCTTTTGCCGCAAACTGAGCAGGAAAAGGGTTTTTCACCACTGTGTGTTCTTGAGTGGCTTGTTATATGCAACTTACGATAGAAACTCTTTCCACAAACTGAGCAGGAAAAGGTTTTTTTTGCAGCGTGTATTCTTGTGTGTTCTGTTAATCGTGACTTTTGAGAGAAACTTTTCCTCCAAACTGAGCAGAAAAACGGGTTTTCTCCACTGTGTGTTCTTGCGTGCCTTGTTAAATGAGAATTTTGGGAGAAGCTTTTACCACAAACAGAGCACGAAAAGGGTTTTTCTCCAGTGTGCGTTCTTGGGTAGTTTTTCTTTTGGTTTTGGGACACACGGTTGTTCTGGTCCCATGTTTTCTTTTTCTCTCCATTTATTCATTCTGTACCGTCTAGGGGTGATGTTTTCAGGCAGACTTTCAGTTGAAATGAAACTTTTCCTAGATTTCAGCCTGGGAGGGACTGGTACATGGGAGAAGAGTGGATGGCGATTATCATCTTTTTGCATAGAGATAGTTTCATCGTGGGTATCGTATTTTCACGACCATAAGGCACACTTCAAAGTCTTAAATCTTCCCCAAAACAAACGAGACGCCTTGTAATGTGCCAATTATATGGACTGAGAAACTCTCTCGACCATGGGCTCGTTCCCCTTGAGGTGTTTCAGAGGGCATTTTAGCACACACTGCTGGCCAAAGTCTGAGACATCTATGCTTCAAATTGACTGTGACATAAACATTATGTGAATACGTTCTTTGGCTGATGGTGCAGGAGAAAGCGGGACAAAATGGCAGCTGTCCACGATGTTGTAGTCTGTCTTATCATTAATGTTATTGCAAGCAAGATAAATCACAGGTTTAGACAACAGACTGCAAAAAAATAAATGAAAACACACTGCCCAAAGCACACCACTCACATTTCTCTAACCAGCCATCTGATTGGCTGAGGCTCCCGGAATGCATCAGTACTGTTTTCGTGTTGTTTTTATTTCTTATGAGGATATGAATGGCATGAGAGAAGCAGGTTTTGTGATAATTTTATTTCTTTGTTTCATTGTTTGCTTGTAAGCTGTTCAGAGATATTTTTGGTTTTGATTTGAAACCATGACTCTATGGTGTGGTGACCAGTGAAATCCCTCCCCTGACAATCTCAACAAATCCGCACTTGATCTCTGTGCTTCTATTTGTTCGACGAGACGAATGAAAGATTGCGTCGTTTTTTAAAGTAGCGCTGAATGGATCCCCTGCTTGAAAATGGCAGTCTGTTCGTCACGAACGCGGAAGAACAGGACACACCCCGCTGTGATATGATTGGCTGCTGGCTATGTGGAGCACTGTCATCAACTCACCAACAGATGTCGCCACTTGCGATGCAAATCATTGTCATTTTCTTCTAAACATCGGAAAAACTTAAGATTTAAACCGTATGCAAATGAACAAACATTTTAGTTCCCAAACATGAACTTGACAGATGAATTAAACTTAACTTTTGTTGCTGGTTTTGTTGAAACATCTGCCACCATGTCAGTTGGACAGTATTACAAATGTCATGCCATGTCATTATCCACACCGCTTTTCCTGTACTGGGTCGCGGGAGGGTGCTGGAGCTGACGTGATAAAGTGTTTCTTAATGTCAACATATTTGCACCTTTGCCTTTTTACAGGCTTTTTCGCCAGTGCGATGGTGCTTTGATTGTCCTCAAAAACAATTAGTCGCTCTTTATTTTTTGCATGAGATATTTTTTTATCTCCCAAGGGGATATTTCACGTGGATTGAGCTCTTAAGTAACTAAAAAAGTAAAAGAAAAAAATAATTAAGGTTCATTAAGAATATGAATATGCAAGAAAGAAATCTCTCAGCTCAACATTTCACATTGTCGTTTGTCAAATGTTGATAAATTGTATTTTTCATTCGGGATTTGTCTGTTGTTTTTCATTTATTTGCATGTCACTATTTAAGTATTTTTTTCTTTTACTATTCTTTACCTCTATCAGTATTTAATTTGATTTTCATGGAATTATTTAAACTTGCTTATGTAATACTACAATATGTATTCAATTTTTTTAATACATAAAAATGATTTCAATATTTTTTAATTATTTTTATTTAAATCTTGAATATTTGTCAACATATTTGTTCATTTAAATATGTGTGCAATTATTTTATTTATTTATTGCATTAATTAATACTTAGAATTTCATTCATTATTTTTTATCTTTCAAAATTCATTCAATATTTATTAAATGTTTCTATATATATTATGAATTTAATTAACTCAGTATGTGGTTGTGAATTTTAAATTGAAATATGTTGCTGTTTTATTATGTAAATGTTAGAGTGTTAAGAAATATTTCTGTGTTTTTTTAGGTACCATATAGTCATAAGGCGCACTTTAAAGTCACAAAAATTCTCCTTAACAAACAAAGCGCCCTGTCAGGCGATGCGTCCATTAAATGGACTCAGCATCACCCGCGACCATCAACCCTTTTACTTATTGAGCTGTTCGGAGTGCATGTTAGCACACCCTGCTGGTCAAAGAGTGAGTTGTTCATGCTTACAATCGACCGTGACAAATACACTATCTGACTATAATGTTTGGGTGATGGTGTTGGAAAAAGCTGGACAAAGGGCAGCTGTCCACAATGTTTTAGTCTGTCTTATCATTTATGTTATTGCAAGCAAGAAACGTCCCATGTTTAGACAACAGACAAAAAGTCCAAAGCATAACAGCACATCTCTTTAAACAGCCATGCAAATCTCTCTAAACAGCTATGGGATTGTGGGTCTCTGCTCCCAGAATGCATTGCTTGAATTAGCTAAGGCTGAGTGGCTTTTGTGTTATTTTCATTTTTTTTGGGTATATTGATGGCATGAAAGATACATGTTTGTGTTAATCTTATTTCTATGTTTCATTGTTTGCTTGTATAATGAGTTTTTTATTTTTTTTTGAAACCGTGACTCTAAGGAGTGTGGTAAGCAGCCAAGTCCCTCCCCTGACTTTGCTTTGTAGGCTATTGCCAATGCACCTAATATTGGCCTGAGCCATTGTCAATGTCAGCTATTGTCAATAGAGACTTGGCGTCTGCTGCAACAATGGGGTGATTGCTCATGTTATTGGGACATAGTAGGCTGCTATCGGCTGTGTCAGTGTGGGCAGCTCTGCCAAGTTCATGCTATGCTAACAGCAGCTGTGCTATCGTCTTGTCAGGCGGTGCGTCCAGTATATGTTACAAAGACAGAAATAGCGCCCTCAACAGGTGTTGCGCCCTTTGACACGGCGCGTCTTTTGGGTGCGAAAATACGGTACTTAAATATTTAATTATTCGTTTCAGTATTCATTAAATTAGGTGATTCACTCTTGCAATTCAGACGCGCAGCAACAAACTGCGTAATGCGGATCCTCTCCTCCGTCGTGACAGAAAAAAAGAAGCGGGAAGATTTACGAAAGCAGGAACGGACCATGTAACAGCAGAGCGATAAATACACTGTGTTCAGGAGGCGCACACGATATTTGTGCCTTTCTTCATTTTTACTTTGTTTATTAATGTACATTGTTTGCATTGGCCTCAAGGACTCATTCGGCGTGTATGTATTTGTAGTTTTCACTGTGTCACGTGATTTCCTAAAGCCATCAAAGGAAGAGAAATAAAAAAAGAAAATCTGGACATCAGTCTGAATCGTGGCCTTTTCGCTGGACCGGTGTAGCTACACTCTTGACATTCCAAAATCTTTGAGAGAAACTGAGACTACTTGCATTTATCTTTCTTGTTCTATTTAAAGTTCAACTTCTAGTTCAGTTTTTCACCTTTTCACAGCGTAATGAAGGCCAGTTGAGCAAGTGGAACAAGTGATTTTATTGATCATCGTGGAAGGCACCGATTTCATAAGCACCGTTTCTTCTCACACCTTTTCCATTAGGTACGATTAAAAAGACAACTGAAAAGCATAACGTTAACAAATGTTCTTCCAAGCAAAGGCAATTAATTTTATTTATGTTTGATATAAAGCCACTGATGGTGTAGTGGTACACTTGCCCAAGTTGTGTGCAGGCAGCGTGGGTTCAGTTCCCACTCAGTGACGGTGTCTATGTCTGCCCTGTGACTGGCTGGTGACCAGTTCAGGGTGTAGTATAAAAACAAAAAAAATCATCATCACTCAGACACAATGGTTCTTCTGGCAATGATCACATTGGCTTCGTGTCAATAAAAAAGCTTTGCAAATTTCAATTTATTATATTTTATTCAAAATCACAAAACCACAAAGAGTGGTTCCTTCAGTTTTTTTGTCCTTTTTTAAGCTTCAGATCGCTGCAATTCTCACCAGCACAATCGTGTTTCTCAGCACTCTGTTTAGTGGCGAATTTTTTAGCACAAACGCTGCAACTGAATGTCTTGTCTCCACTGTGCGTTCTTGTGTGGATTCGTAAATTTGACTTTACAGAGAAAGATTTACCGCAAACCGAGCAGGAAAAAGGTTTTTCTCCACTGTGTGTTCTTGCGTGCCTTGTTAAATGAGAATTTTGGGAGAAGCTTTTACCACAAACTGAGCAGGAAAAAGGTTTTTCTCCATTGTGTGTTCTTGTGTGGCTTGTTAACGTTGAGTTTTGAGAGAAGCTTTTACCACAAACTGAGCAAGAAAAAGGGTTTTCTCCAGTGTGTTTTCTTGTGTGGATTCGTAAATGTGACTTTCCAGAGAAGCTTTTACCACAAACTGAGCAGGATAAAGGTTTTTCTCCATTGTGCTTTCTTGTGTGGCTTGTCAAACATGGCATATCAGAGAAGCTTTTGCCACAAACTGAGCATGAAAAAGGTTTTTCACCACAGTGTGTTTTTGTGTGAATTTGTAAATTAGCCTTTCTAGAGAAGTATCTTCCACAAACCAAGCAAGAAAAAGGTTTTTCTCCACTGTGTGTTCTTGTGTGGTTTGTTAAATGCGACTTTTGAGAGAAACTCTTGCCACAAACTGAGCAAGAAAAAGGTTTTTCTCCAGTGTGTGTTCTTGTGTGCGTTTTTAAACTTGACTTTTGAGAGAAACTCTTGCCACAAACTGAGCAGGAAAATGTTTTTTCTCCACTGTGTAATTTTTTGTGCAGTTTTAAAGACAACTTTGAAGATAATGAGTCAGTGTGACGTGCCATTTCACCTATAGTTTGCTCATTATCATCATCATCGTCACAAGCGCCTGATAATGTGTCCTCATTTTGTGCTTGTGATGGCCCCCAGTGGTCTTCATCACCTTTTGTTTTCACGTGATTACTTGAGCTGCTGCTTGGAGGCTCCGCCCCTCTGTTGTCCTCACTCTCATCCTTGTTTTCATCTTCAGTCTTTATAGGGACAACGTTCAGTGGTGACTTGTTGATCTCCTCCTCCTCCTTTTTGATATGAGTCAAGTCTGGCTCCTCTTTCACAGAACGGAGATCGTTTTCACAGACGTCTGCAGGACACAAAAAGACAAACACACATTTAATTTGGTCGAGTCAAACCTCATGTGGCGACTTTGTCTTATGTTGTTTCTACCGTGCTACCTTGACTTATGCCTGCTGCACACAATAAGACTTTTGAGAGAAACTCTTGCCACAAACTGGGCATGAAAAAGGTTTTTCTCCACTGTGTGTTCTTCTGTTTTGTTAAAGTTGACTTATGAGAGAAGCTTTTGCCACAAACGGAGCAGGAAAAAGGTTTTTCTCCACTGTGTGTTCTTGTGTGACTTGTTAAAGTTGACTTATGAGAGAAGCTTTTGCCACAAACGGAGCAGGAAAAAGGTTTTTCTCCACTGTGTGTTCTTATATGTTCTGTTAACGGTGCATTTAGCGAGAAGCATTTTCCACAAACGGAGCAGGAAAAAGGTTTTTCTCCACTGTGTATTCTTGTGTGGATTGTTAAATTTGGCTTTCGAGAGAAACATTTACCGCAAACCGAGCAGGAAAAAGGTTTTTCTCCACTGTGTGTTCTTGTGTGAGTTGTTAAATGTGACTTTTGAGAGTAGCTTTTGCTACAAAATGTGCAGGAAAAAGGTTTTTCTCCACTGTGCTTTCTTGTGTGGCTTGCTAAATTAGTCTTTTGAGAGAAACTTTTGCCACAAACCGAGCAGGAAAAAGGTTTTTCTCCACTGTGTGTTCTGGTGTGCCCTGTTAAATGTGACTTTTGAGAGAAACTCTTGCCACAAACTGAGCAGGAAAAGCGGTTTTCTCCACTATGTGTTCTTCTATGTTTTGTTAAAGTTGACTTATCAGAGAAGCTTTTGCCAGAAATTGAGCAAGCAAAAGTTTTTTCTCCACTGTGTGTTCTTGTGTGTCGTTTTAAAGACAACTTTGAAGTTAATGATTTCCCACACTGAGAACATACCCAACTGTCAGTGTGACATTCCCTTTCACCTTTGGCTTGCCCATCATCATCGTCAGGAGGAGAGCGTGATAATGTGTCCTCATTATGTGCTTGTGATGGCCCCCAGTGGTCTTCATCACCTTCTGTTGTCACGTGACCACTTGAACTGCTGCTTGCAGGCTCCGCCCCTCTGTTGTCCTCACTCTCATCCTTGTTTTCATCTTCAGTCTTTATAGGGACAACATTCACTGGTGACTTGTTGATCTCCTCCTCCTCCTCCTCCTTTTTGATGTGAGTCAAGTCTGGCTCCTCTTTCACAGAACGGAGATCGTTTTCACTGACGTCTGGAGGACACAAAAAGACAAGCACACATTTGGTTTGGTCAAGTCAAAGCTCATGTGGCGACTTTGTCTTATATTGTTTCTACCGTGCTACCTTGACTTGTGCCTGCCGCACACGGAGCAATGCGTGCGACCCCGATTTGGATCGGACCATGGGGGCATTTCACGAAATTACGTCCTACGATGTAAACCTCCCTATCGCAGCACAACAGTGATAAACGAGCATTTAAAAAGGAAGCACGTTGCGGCTGATGCCCGATTTCATTCTGGACAAAGTCACAGACGTTTCTGGAAGCGAGCTGAAGTTAGCACACACAGGCTATTGTGTGCGTCTGATGGAACACCTGTTGTGGGACCCCAACATATTGATGCAGACCACTGGGGGCCATCGCAACATAGAATAGGAATCCTTCAAGTAAAATATGTTTACAAGTATTTCATTTTGCATTAAGAGATAGAACGAAATGTTCCTGGACTTGTTGGTGGAAAAGGGGGTTGTGACGTTCTCCCTTTTTAAGCCCATAGTAAGCCAAAGATGCAGATGTATTCCTTGCAGCATGCGCTTGTTCACCGATGAGATCCGTGCACCCTTGGATGGATGCATTAAATGTATTTTAAATGTTTGGATGAGGTGAAACTATGCACATGTGCACAAAACAGTGCAGGGCCAACCCAAGGTTCTTTGACTCTCACCCGACCAAGACAGTACAAAGTTCATCAATAAATAAGACCGATACGTACTTGATTTTTGGAAAAACTTAATAATTTGTGTTTTATCCACTAAAATTGATCAACCGCCATTGATGTTAATGCCGCAGTGTGCACGGTTTTTAGAGTCAGGTTGAATCATTCCATCAGAAATTGCTTCAACAATATATGTCAGATATGTTTTTGTAAAAAAACTAGACAAGCCTGCACAAATGAATCACCCAGCCAAGATTGTCTTGGTCACTTGTGAGGAGCGGTCCGCCAAACCTCTCAGTGAGAAGGCCCAGAGAAAAGCTTTCCCACTCCTGTGCGGTGTTTATTTGAAGCACAGCAAAGTGTGACCCACTAAATATGTGGACACAGTTTGGTTCATTGGGGGCCTGTAACAGATTTTTGGGGGCTCGTCCGGGATCTGCATCGCTTGATGAACAACTGTATGCTGATCCAGTGACTATTGGACCCGAGGACTTAGACCGTGACAGCGTGTTGTTGGAGTGGAGAGGTTTCCAGTGAACGACTCAAGAGAGAGCAGGACTGTTTGCCCAGGCCGACCACAACACACACACAATGTCTGACGACGCCAGGAAGGGACTAAGCTGGTCCATAAGGAGGAAACTGCACTTGTTAACAGCTGAAGAAGCCTATGGGACCGCCCTCAAGCTCGAGCTGTTGGAAGGACTTGACTCAACCAAGCTGAGCAGTGGCGACGAGGAGGCTTGTGTTGAGTATATTTCTGATTATATGTACAATTTAAAACACGCAGGACTTGTTGTGCCTACAAGCTATTGTTGATATGACCTTTGAAAACCGGGTTAGGGGTGTATTGTGGACACAAAATGATCCAGAAACTGGAACCGATATTTCAGTTAAGTCACCACACGTCAGGTGATGCTGCAAAAATTTGTCGAAGACATGAATCATTAGATGCTGCTATTGAGACGGCGGTTCATGATACTGATACTGAAATGCGTCAACTCCTCAGGAGCTTAGAAGAGGTGCAGAACACATTTAGACAGAGCGCTTCTACATCTAGTCTAGGTTACGGCCTATCCAGAGCCAGCCTGATAGGCCCCACCCAACTCTTACCATCACAACTCCACAACCAATTTCCAACTCACCTTTCACGTCTACAGGAGCTCTCTTACCAGAAGGTATGATTTCCCTCAGAGATCTTTCTTTGCTACAGAGAAAAGATTTTAAGATACATGGAGGGCAAATAACTGCTACAACATCAGACATTAGCTATCACAGTTTATGTAAACAGATTGATGGGGGAACCCAAAGAACAGCACACTGACGAAGAGATCATTCGGGGAATACTTCGAGTAACAAAAAGTGGAAACTATAAAGACATGTTAACCAATAAGGAAGATCTTACTCTTATAGAGCTAAAAAGTTTCCTACAATCCCACCTTGGTGAGAAGGGCAGCACTGAGCTCTTCCAAGAATTGATGTGTGCTAGACAGTTGGAAAGTGAAGTTCCACAACAATTCCTATGCCGTTTGATAGGGTTGGAACAAACAAAAATGTTTGTGTCAAAACAGCCAAATACACTTTTCAAATATGATGCGGCTACACTCCAGGGCGTGTTCTTGAACGCAATCTACCAGGGCATGGGGGAGAAACACGAAGATGTCAGGCGAGAGCTAAAACCATTGCTCGCTTACCCCACTGTCTCTGATGACGCGCGCCGAAGACAAGGGCCGAAGACCACGATGGAGGAAAGTGAAAGGAAACAGAGACTTGGACCCAATTTCAAACGCAAGGTCACCAAGCCCACAGCACGACTGCTGTCCCAGCTGAGGCACTCAACACTGTGGAAGAGACTAAAGTTAAAAGTAAGGATAATGTTATACAAGAATTAAGTTTTCAAGTTGAGGCTTTGACGCAAGCCATGGAGACGCATAAACGAATGGTTACACCAGCTGAAGCACCAAAAGGGCCCTGTCAAACAACCTACCGAGATGACTCAGACAAAACCAGACCAGTGAGCAAGACAGCTCGACGGTATGGATGCCCATAATGCATTGCCAAGGCCCTTCCAGATTGTCCTCATTGCTTCCCTTGCGGGCAGGAGGGTCATCGTGCCATAAGTTGTTTGAAAAGACAGAAGCAGTCGGGAAACGGACGCCGCTCAGAGGAACGGGACATCCACTGATCGCCCCAAATGATACGTCCCATCATGAAGGTGTTGCAGCAGAAAAATGGGACATGAGTGCCACAGCTATTCAGACACACCAAACCCCTCAAAGGTTAGCCCCACTAATCGGGCGAAAATCCCTCTTAAAATGTAGTATGAACGGTCACGCTATAACTGCTCTATTAGATACTGGAGCCACTGTCAGCATTGTCGACCGTGCTTGGAAGGAAAAATATTTACCGGGACAAGATATTTTCCCTCTTTGTGAGCTCTTGGAAGAAGATCTCAGTGTAACAGCAGTCATAGGAGATGAAGTGCAGTCCAGACTTTGAACTACCCTTTGTGCTTCACACTGATGCCTCTGAGAATGGACTTGGTGCCGTGTTCTATCAGCGACAGCATGGAAACCTAAGGGTGATAGCTTATGCATCAAGAACTCTGTCTCCCGCTGAGAAAAATTACAATTTACACTCTGGGAACCTAGAGTGCCTTGCTCTAAAGTGGGCAACGTGAGACAAGTTTCGGGATTATTTGTTTTATGCACCACATTTCACGGTATATACTGACAATAATCCCCTCACATATATAAATGGAACAGCTAAATTGAATGGAGTGGGCCATAGGTGGGTGGGTGAGCTGGCAGACTTCCGATTTGAAGTAAAGTACAGGCCGGGAAAAGTGAATATCGATGCAGACGCCCTCTCTCGCATCCCGCTTAACATCGACTCCTATGTCAGGGAATGCACTGAGGAGCTCACGAGAGAAACCATCCAAGCTACATGGGAAGGCTCTGAGAGTGCAAGAAAGCAAGATGTTGCCGCACTAAATCTGACTTCAGGCTTAGAAGTCTATATGAAGGTGTCCCCACTCACCATTAGTCACAGTGAACTAGTTGCATCGCAAAGAGCCGATACTGCCATAGGTGAGTTGGTCCGATTGAAGGGAACAAAGACAGAATTAACCGATCGGGACAGAAAGGGAGCTAGTGGCGCAGTGAGCAGGCAGATGCATGAGTGGGGAAAGCTCCACATGAAAGATCAATTTTTGTATCGGATCACTGGTCAGCGACAACAGCTCCTCTTACCATCACAATATCACTCTATAGTACTAAAACATCTCCATGATGACATGGGCCACGTTGGAGCAGAGAGGGTCATCCACCTTGCGCGAGACCGCTTCAATTGGCCATTCATGAAGAAGGAAATAGAGCTGTATGTGACCAGGAAGTGCCATTGAAGTGCCAACAGAAGAAACCTGTAACACACGTCAGAACACCAATGGGGAGCATTACCACCTAAGCACCACTAGAACTTGTTTCAATAGACTACATGCATTTGGAACCCAGCAAGGGTGGCTATGAATAAAAATTAGTTGTGGTAGACCACTTTACCAGGTTTGCCCAAGTTTGTGCAACAAAAAATAAGTCTGGCAAATCAGCGGCTGAGAAAATATTTTATGACTTTATACCACTATTTGGTTACCCAGCCCTGTTGCATCACGACCAAGGCCGTGAATTTGAAAAGGACCTGTTCAGGACCCTGGGACGTCTGGCTGGAGTTACTCACTCAAGGACAACCCCATATCACCCTCAGGGCAACCCAGCTGAGAGGTTCAACAGAGCTTTCCTGCAGATGTTGAGAACATTGGAGGAAAAAGACACGAGTAACTGGAAACAGCACTTAGCTCTGGTTGTGCATACAGACAACTGCACCAGACATGAGGCAACAGGCTTCTCTCCCCATTACCTCCTGTTTGGCCGGCACCCGCGTCTCCCAGTAGATGTGATTTTTGGCTTATCAACCAAAGACCAGATTGACACACCGCAGACATATGCGAATAAGTGGGCTCTGAGAATGAAGCAGGCCTATCAAATTGTATCAGAGAACAGTCAAAAGTCCAACGGAATCATCACCGCCACGTCAAAGGAGTTGTGCGCCAACCGGGCGACAGAGTCCTTGTTCGCAATATGAATGCGAGAGGTGGACCAGGTAAGTTGAGGTCCGATTGGGAACAACTTTTCTATGTCGTGAAAGAACAAGTGGGTGACAGCCCGGTTTACAAAGTGTGTCCCGAGGCAGGGGGTGATAAGATACGGATACTTCATCGAAACCTCCTTCACATCGTTCATGACTTACCTGCAGATTTACCTGATCAGCTGAAGAGTCCATTACAATGAAGAAAGAAACAGCAGAACAATAACAAGAAACATGGAGAGATAGGTCACACATCACAGACGGTGACTCAGAGAACTCTGATGATGAGACGCCTAGGTTACAATACTGGTTGAGAACTCCAAAACACACTGGACTGCAGTCACAGGCTATGAAATCTAACCATGAGCATCAGCAAAACCAGGACAATTTCCAAATGTTGCCAGAACCCCGAAGAAGTGAATTGCTATTAGGGCATCCTGAGTAGGATCACATCGTCACAACCGAGGGAGTGATTATGGGAGAACAATCAGACACCCAGGCCAAAGATTTTCAACAACATGGTGGATATGAGGCTGAACAACTCATCTCCGACTCTGTGGCATCGCAGGAGGAGCCCGTTAGGAGATACACTCAGGAAAGGAGACGCCCCCCCCCCCATTTTAACCTATGATTCACTTGGGCAGCCATCCTATCGACCACAGGAACTGATGGGTCCACTTGCACTTTATTCAGTTCAAGCTATGCCAGTGTGGGGAACACAGCCCCTTCCCATGCCCTATTTCCCCCCTTACCAGACACTGCCTTTTACTACACTAGCGCCTTATGGGAACTGCTGCGAATAAATATTTACACCTACGTCGAGGATACGGTATTTGGGAACATGCTTTTGTGGGAATTAAATGTTTTCCTGGTTAAGTACAAATATAAGTTTTAAATGTCGGGAGCCATTTGCTCTTTGTCGGGGAGTGTGTGACCCACTAAATATGTGGTCACCGTTTAGTTCATTTTGGGATGTTTGATGTGGTGAAGGGAAATTCATTTTCCAGGTTGATTTGAAACGTGTGCGTGTTTCGACAGCGGAGGGCAGTAAAAGAACAGCACAGTAACAGCGATGTGATTGTATCGTCACAACAGGCTGCCGTAAAGTGGATTTGTGTCGTAGTTTCTGTGAGTTCGCGATTCTGACAAGATCCGTTGAAAAAGCAACAACTGATCTCCGTTCTCATTATTTTTCCTGCATTTGCAGGATTATTATCTGTCAACACGCCTGCCAACCTGGGGCCTGTGCAAACTCATAAAGAATGGAAAAACATGAACACTTTGACTTTATCACACCCGTCCACACGCTTCCTGTTGTTCAAACGGTTTCAGCTTACAACACATGTTTGGGTCACACTTCTGTTAAATGCGAGCTAAACGGTTTCCTGTCGAACACGGTTCAAACGTGCATCTGTTTTTGTGGCTTCCTGCTAAACTGTCAGCATAGACACTTGTGTTTCCACTGAACGAACGTTTTCCGGTTTAAGAGGTCCATGTTTTTGTGACCTTCTATTAAATGTATGTAAAATGTTAAATAATCAGTTCAAATTTTAAACTGTGAAAAAAAAACAGGGAGTAACCCCCACTTTTGGTTATTCTTTGGCATACATTTTCTGCACTGATTTCATTTGGCAGAAACAAATGTTCAGCAGACGTGCAAGTAAAACGCAATAATTAAAAATAAAGAAGAAAACTCCATAGACAAGGCGTACTTTTCTTGCTTTTATCAAGTTCTCTTGTCCTTACAAACAACAACTGTGAGGTATTTTATTTAGAAATATAGTAACTGCAACAAAGAAGAAATAAACATAGAGTGCATTAATATACTGCACATGAGCAGTACATGAGCGGTTTGGTGAATGAAACAACACACTTCTATGCACGTGCGTTCAAAATAAAGTACACATTTGACCTAAAATACATTTTTATGAAATTGGAAACACTCACAATAACGAAAGCCTTGCAAGACTCAAATGTTTTGGAGTACGTTTACCACGCCATGAGCTACTCTTTTGCAAATACGACGAAATCGTCTCTCTTTTTCTTCGGAGGTGAAATTCGTCACAGATCCACGATTGCAACAGATGCGCTAACATCAATGAATTCGAAAACGATCCACAAAAAAAGAGGACTTCTTACTCTCACACTTTTATCAGTTGTTTTAACAGCTTGCACCAAGAGAATGAGAATAATATACTTGTTGATGAGGAAAGGTGAATAAATTCAAAATCTTTGACTTAGACAAACTTGTGAAATATTCAAGACATGAGAGAGGCAATTAACCTTGGGCGGATTTCCCCAAACAAATTAATATTGTGATGCATATTTCTAACGATAGAAAGTCGTTCTTTACAAAGCAAATGAGAGTAAAACGTCATTGTAGACAAACCTGCTTTGTGGAGCACAACACGAAGCTGCTTCCAACCTACGCCCAGCAGTTGAAGATGTTGCTCGTTCTCTTCTTTTATTTCACAAAGTTCCTCTTTGTACTTGGGTGTCGTTCTAGCACACATTTTCAAATGATAATTCCAAAAAATCCGCACTTGGTCTTTGCTTGGCGATAACTCGTGAGCTTCTCTTTGTTCGACGAGATGAAAGAAAGATGGCATCGTTTTTCAAAGTCCCAATGAAAGGATTTCCTGTTCCTCACGAAAGCGGAAGAACAGGCCACACCCCGCTGTGATTTGATTGGCTGCTGGCTTTGTGGAGCACTGTCACCAACTCACCGACAGATGTCACCATTTGCGATGCAAATCATTGTTATCTTCTAAACAGAGAAAAAACGTAAGATTTAAACGTATGCACATGAACAAAAATGTTAGTTCCCAAATATGAACTTGAGAGATGTATTGAATTTTACTTTTGTTGCTGGTTTTGTTAAAACATCTGCCACCATGTCGTCGGTTGGACAGTATTCCAAATGTATTTCCCTATTATTAACAGTTGACATGATTAAGTGATACTTTAAGTCAACATGTTTGCCTTTTTACAGG
Organism: Idiotropiscis lumnitzeri; assembly: GCF_059441095.1. Lineage (NCBI taxonomy): Eukaryota > Metazoa > Chordata > Actinopteri > Syngnathiformes > Syngnathidae > Idiotropiscis > Idiotropiscis lumnitzeri. Next base: position 34,890,379 of record NC_142392.1, on the reverse strand, counting down.
GTTTTTCGCCAGCGACGTTGTTGCGAATTTTAAATTAAAATACGTCACAGTTTTATTATCTAAATGTTAGAGTGTTAAAAATGATTTCAGTGCTGTTATAAGTCCTTAAATATTTCATTATTCGTTTCAGTATTCATTAAACTACGGTGATTCATTAATTATTTCAAGATTCATTGAACTGTTTTAGTAATAATTTAGTATTCAATGTTTAATTGTTACTGTAGTTATTTTTTTAAATATTTGTGTCACTATTTTGTTCAATCTTAATGTGATGGAAAATTATTTAGCAAGTAAGGTTTTTGTTATTTATTGTGGCCACCTGCTTTTGAAGAAAGTGCCTTTCGCTTCTTGTACTAGAGAATTCTTTGTGAAGCCAAAACAACACGGCCTTGACTGATCAGTAGGCTCAACGCAGAAAAAGTATCTTTTTGTTTTAAGATTACACAGTTCCTGCCAAATAAATCTTCATCTTCCTGTGTGCATCAGTATATTCCCACGCACCCATTGAGATCACTCAGCAGACTGACCCAAAAGACAATTTATTTTCCAGACTATCTCATTGATCTTCCCTTACTGCTAAAAATTCCACAACAATCTGGGGCCAGACGTGGGATAGCTGAAGATCCGCCGGTGAAATTCAGGGACACTGGCGTGTGGCCACCCGGGTCCAATTCAGACAGCAGCAGAATCATCATCTCCGTGGTGACAAATGCTGACTCCAGTCGCCATCAGATTGCCAAGTCCTGACTTACCAAAACCTTTGAGAGAAATGGAGACTACTTGCGTTTCTCTTTCTGGTTCTTTTTATAGTTCTACTTCTAGTTCAGTTTTTCACCTTTTCACGCAGCGTAATGAAGGCCAGTTGAGCAAGTGGAACAAGTGATTTTATTGATGATTGTGGAAGGCACCGATTTCATAAGCACCGTTTCTTCTCACACCTTTTCCATTAAGTACGATTAAAAAGACAACTGAAAAGCATAATGTTAAAAAATGTTGTTCTAGGCAAAGGGAATTCATTTTATTTACATGTTTGATGTAAACAAAAAAAATCATCATCACACAGACACATTGGTTCTTCTGGCAATGATCACATTGGCTTAGTGTCAATAAAAGAGCTTTGCAAAATTCAATTAATCATATTTCATTCAAAATCACATTTACATCTTACCACAAAGAGTCGGTTCCTTCAGTTTTTTTAAGCTTCAAGCATCGCTGCTTTTATCACCAACACAATTATGTCTCTCAGCAATATGTTTAGTGGAGAATTTTTTAGCACAAACGCTGCAACTGAATGGCTTGTCTCGACTGTGTGTTCTTGTATGGCGTCGTAAATACGACTTTTGAGAGAACCTCTTGCCACAAACTGAGCATGAAAAAGGTTTTTCTCCACTGTGTGTTCTTGTGTGTTCTGTTAAATGTGCCTTTTGAGAGAAGCATTTTCCACAAACTGAGCAAGAAAAAGGTTTTTCTCCACTGTGTGTTCTTGTGTGTTCTGTTAAACTTGACTTTTGAGAGAAGCATTTTCCACAAACTGAGCAAGAAAAACGTTTTTCTCCACTGTGTGTTCTTGTGTGTTCTCTTAAATGTCCCTTTTCAGAGAATCCTTTGCCACAAACTGAGCATGAAAAAGGCTTCTCTCCACTATGTGTTCTTCTATGTTTTGTTAAAGTTGATTTTAGAGAGAAGCATTTTCCACAAACTGAGCAGGAAAAAGGTTTTTCTCCACTGTGCATTCTTGTGTGGATTGTTAAATCAAACTTTTGATAGAAGCTTTTGCCACAAACTGAGCAAGAAAAAGATTTTTCTCCACTGTGCGTTCCTGTGTGCCTGACTAAATGAGACTTTCGCGAGAAGCTTTTGCCACAAACTGAGCATGAAAAAGGCTTCTCTCCACTGTGTGTTCTTGCATGCCTTGTTAATTGTGTCTTTTGACAGAAACTTTTGCCACAAACTGAGCAAGAAAAAGGTTTATCTCCACTGTGCATTCTTGTGTGGATTGTTAAATGAAACTTTTGACAGAAGCTTTTGCCACAAACTGAGCAAGAAAAAGGTTTTTCTCCACTGTGCGTTCTTGTGTGCCTTACTAAATGAGACTTTCGAGAGAAGCTTTTGCTACAAACCGAGCAGGAAAAAGGTTTTTCACCACTGTGTGTTTTTCTGTGCCCTTTTAAAGACAGCTTTGAAGTCAATGAGTCAGTGTGACATGCCCTTTCACCTTTGGCTTGCCCATCATCATCATCATCATCATCATCGTCATGAGCGTCTGATAATGTGTCCTCATTATGTACTTGTGATGGCCCCCAGTGGTCTTCATCACCTTCTGTTGTCACGTGATGACTTGATCTGCTGCTTGTAGGCTCCGCCCATCTGTTGTCCTCACTCTCATCCTTGTTTTCATCTTCAGTCTTTATAGGGAGAACGTTCACTGGTGACTTGTTGATCTCCTCCTCCTCCTCCTCCTTTTTGATGTGAGTCAAGTCTGGCTCCTCTTTCACAGAACGGAGATCGTTTTCACAGACGTCTGCAGGACACAAAAAGACAAATTTGGTTTGGTCAAGTCAAAGGTCAGGCGGCGACTTTGTCTTATATTGTTTCTACCGTGCTACCTTGACTTGTGCCTGCCGCATACGGAGCAATGCGTGGACCCCAACTTGGACCGGACCATGGGGGCATTTCACAGAATTACGTCCTACGATGTAAACCTCCCTATCGCAGCACAACTGTGATAAACGAGCATTTAAAAAGGAAGCACGTTGCGGCTGATGCCCGATTTCCTTCCTGACATAGTCACAGACGTTTCTGGAATATGAATTCAAATTCAACTAAGATACACCATAATATTTTTTTAGAGTTCACTGAATTATTTTGGAACTGCAATTATGCTTAACAGCCATAGGGTGTCAGTAATGAGTAACAAAGTAACACAAGACCTCCCACTGATACATCGTCATTGTCATTTGGATAAATTACCAGGAACTACGAGTTGTGGGGGTGATGCAAACCACCTGAGCCACAGGAACTTTATTACCAGGAACTAAATGTTCCTGGACTTGTAGGTAGAAAAGGGGGTTGTGAGTTTCAGCCTTTTTGAGACCATAGTAAGACAAAGATGCAGATGCATTCCTTGCAGCATGCGCTTGTTCACTGATGAGATCCGTGCAAACCATTCAATGTATTTTAAATGTTTGGATGGGGTGAAACGATGCACACGTGCACAAAACAGTGCAGGGCCACCCGAGGTTCATTGACTCTCACCCGACCAAGCCAGTAGAAAGTTCATAAATAAATAAGACCAATACGTACTTCATTAAAAAAAAAAAAAAAACTTAATATTTTGTGTTTTATTCACTAAAATTGATCAACCGCCATTGACGTTTTCGCGGCAGTGTGCACATTTTTAGAGTCAGGCGGAATTCCTTCCGTAAGGAATTGCTTGAACAAAATATAAAAACCAGAAAATGTTATTTTGTTATTTTAAATGTAAATTTTATACTGGGAAAAACATGGAGTTCACCCCCCACTATTGGTTATTCTTTGGCATATATTTTCTGCACTGATTACATTTGACATAAACAAATGTTCAGCAAACCTGCAAGTAAAAGGCAATATTTAAAAATAAAACGGCAATAACCTTGAACGATTTCCCCAAACAACTTAATGTTGTGATGCATATTTCTAATGAAAGAAAGTCGTTCTATACAAAGCAAATGAGAGTTAGACGTGTACAAACCTGCTTTGTGTAGCACAACACGAGACTGGTTGCAAACTTCGTCCAGCAGTGGAAGATGTTGCTCGTTCTCTTCTTTTATTCCACAAAGTTCATCTTTGTACTTGGGTGCCGTTCTTGCACACATTTTCAAATGATAATTAAAAAATATCCGCACTTGATCTCTGCTTGGCGATGAGTCATCTGCCTCTTTTTGTTAGCGGCTCGCTAGCTAAAAAGCTAAGCTAACTACGCCGAAAAGCATCAACGCGCGAAGATGAGGTTATCGGGACACAAAGACTTAATGAATTATGTCGTAGTCCTTTAGAGTAGCAATGGACATCCTTTGAGAAAATTACAGTCAGTTTCACACTAAATCAGAAGAATTTAGCGGTGGGTGTTTTTGTTCCGGTGTGGACGGGTCGGTGGATGTGGTCAAGGTCCTTCGGAAGCTGCGCGCTTGCTAATGACGTCATGCTTTAAGCACGTATTTTTCAAATATATTTCTTTGCCTCTGTGTTTGTTTTTACACCTGGCTGTTCTCTTTTAATATATATTCTATGTTATATTTTAATTCGGTTGATTAAAAATTTTTTACAAAATAACTAAAATAACGCCACAAAAGCGAGTCAGCTCCAACGTCACTTCCGCCTATGCCCGGATAAGCCGCTACTGGAACAGCAGTGGGAAGGTTACGTTTCTCCTACCGAACTCTCAAGAATGTTGTGGTTCACTCGGGCTGCAAGATTGTATGGATATAATGTCTGCATATACTAGCAGTGCTTCTCAATTATTTCACGCCCGCCCCTACCAAGAAGAAAAAGATTCGCGCCCCCCCACCACCAATTTTTTTCTGTCTTTGTATATTGAGATTAGATTGTCAATAAAATATCCCTTAACTAACCTACATTGATAAGAAATTTAATTTCGAGAACTATTATCGTGAGGATCTCGAAGCTCAGTACTCTGTTGTGCAAATATTGATGAGATGACAAATATTTGTCATGTCATGTCATTATCCTCACCGCTTATCCTGAACAGGGTCGCGGGAGGGTGCTGGAGCCTATCCCAGCTGACTTCGGGCGAAAGGCCCACTACACCCTTAACTGGTCGCCAGCCAGTCACAGGACGGACATAGACACCGTCACTGAGAGGGAACTGAACCCACGTTGCCTGCACACAACTCAGGCGAGTGTACACTACACGATCAGTGACATGATAAATATTTACTAATACGTTTTTTGCCAAAATCTTTTGTAAATGTAGCCATAATTGGGCATGGATTTAATTTATTTGTTCCTTGTTAGTTATTTATATGTATAGTTAATTTATGAAGTTAAGTAATTTACATATTAGTATTTGCATTTAATTCTATACATAGTATTGCATTGTTTGGAGGACACGCCCTTGCCTTCCGTTTCCCTTTAAATACTTCCCGGTTTTGGCCCCACACGTGTATAGATGATCAACTGGTTTGACCCTGCGGTCACTTCAGCAAAACTTTATTAAGAATAGAGACAAGGAGGACAAATTATCACCTCAACAATTCACCCTTCAATTCCCTCTTTTGCGGCAGCAGCCAACGAGGTATTTTTTTCGTTTCTATATTGTTTCAGTATGTGACATTAGTTACTTTGTTGTTTTTATGAATGTATTGTCAATTGTATTATTTATTTGTGTACAGTTTTCACGGTGTGATGGAGTAAGACGCCTTCATTAAACCAGTTGCAAAAAGAAACCCATTTGTGTTTGTCGTGCCTGCGGAGGGAGTTTCAGTGAAAACTCGACAGTGAAAACGCGTCTGTTTCACCAACGCAAGTGGACAGAAGATGGCCGCCTACCATGACGTCGTCACGTCAACGGCAAGAAGTGAACGCTAAGCTCAATTCGCATTTCACACACAAGCAAGACGGTTGCATAGGAGCTACAGTTACAGGAAGAAGCCACAAGAAGCTTGGACTGTTGTTAAGAAACTAATCCAAGGAAAGGGCGATTTTTGTAATTGTGCTTTTTAGTTAGTGTGTGAGTAAAGTGTGGGTTGATTGTATAATAATTACAAATAACCACTAGGGATCAATATTTTACATGGTTTACATTGATTGGGAGTATTATATTGACTGTTCAATATGTGCACCGATTCCAAGTTAAAGTAAGACTGCATATCTGGAAACTAATCTTCATACAAATGATGATCCTACACAAGAAAGAGACCTGCTCCTTCTCAGAGCTGAATATAATAAATTGTCGGCTGATAGAGTAGCTAGTCTTTTGTGGTTGAGAAGGGCCTATTATGATCAAGGCGAGAAAGCGGGTAAGTTGTTATCTTGGCAAGTTAAAAAAAGACATACCGACAGAGCTATCAAGAGCATTACAACCCCATTGGGAAATATATCTATGGATCCATTGGAAATTAATGATACCTTTAGAGAATATTACCAATTTCTGTATAAATCCGACATGTCAAAAACACCAGAAGATCAAAATGAATTCCTGGATCAGTATCAGTTTAAAATATTACCAGATGAATTTAAAAAAGAACTTGATAGCGATTTAGAAATTGAAGAAATTTCTGAAGCCATTCAAAGTACAAAAAGTGGCAAAACTGGTGGAAATGATGGACTGCCCATTGAATTTAATAAAACTTTTAAAGAAAAGTTACTTACCCCTTTATTGAATATGTATAATGGCTCACTTCAAAGTGGGATACTCCCGCCCTCCTTACGTCTGGCGATTATAACACTCATTTTGAAACCGGGAAAGCCCCCAATGGAATGTTCATCTTTTAGACCAATAAGTTTAATGAACTGTGATACTAAAATATTGTGCAAATTATTGGCTAAGAGGTTGGAAAAACACATACCATATTTGGTACATCATGATCAAAATGGTTTTGTACAGAAGCGTCAGGGATTTCATAATATACGAGGGTCTTGAATATAATACATGAAAAGTACAATACTAAGGATATGGCATTGCTGTCTCTAGATGCCAGACCGGCCTTTGATAGAATAGAATGGCCATATCTATTTAGTTTACTGCCGAGATATGGACTTGGTGCTAACTTTCTCAGATGGGTAAAACTGCTATATACTGGCCCGATGGCTAGTATATTAACAAATAACATTGCTTCAAAGCCAATCACTCTAGAACGATCTACTAGACAAGGATGCCCTCTATCACCTATGTTGTTCATTCTTGCCATAGAGCCCTTTGCGATGGCGGTTAGAACGCATACGAGTATAGAAGGGATTAATTTAGGGGGGCAGGAACATAAAATATCATTATATGCTGATGATGTCATTCTTTTTTTAACAAACTTACACAATAGCGTCCCAAGTCTTATTAGCTATATAGACATATTTGGAAAATTATCTGGTTATGATATCAATTACTCAAAATCATCAATACTATCTCTAAATAAGGAAGAAAGGACAAACCCAACCGTAAAAACACCTTTTAATAACGCAAAAGAAGGATTTCTTTACCTCGGGGTGCAAATAACACCTTCAATTAAAACAGTGGTCCCTTCCAACTATCACCCTTTGATTGCAGAGATGAAGGAAACGCTGGATCGTTGGATGACTTTGCCTATATCAATAATTGGACGGATTAAATTGATAAAAATTAATATACTACCAAAGTTTTTATATTTATTTCAGTCAATTCCACTGCAATTGTCAAATGCATTCTTTATTAAGATTAACAAAACCTTTAGCACATTCATTTGGAGTAGTAAAAAACCCCGGTTGAGATTGCGACTACTCTACCTCCCATATGAACGAGGAGGACAACGGTTTCCGAATTTAAAATGGTATTATTGGGCTGCGCAATTGCGATCTATGGTGTTTTATTTTACAAATGAGATGAATCCATCATGGCTGTCTATCGAACAAGCCTCAGTGTCACTTCCCCTAAAGCTCTACTTATACTCAGCAAACCATAAAACCCTAAAAAAGGAGACTAAAAACCCGTTTGTGAAAAACTCTATTGATATCTGGTATCAAGCACATCATCATATTAAAGACACTCCTCTAATTTCACGTTTTACCCCTTTGAGGGGTAACTTAAATTTTGTGCCTGGCAGGGCAGATGGGGGTTTTAGGATATGGACAGAAAAGGGTATTGGAAGTGTGGGTGATTTATATAATAACGGTATATTGCTTACATTTGAAGAACTTGTACATAAATATCAAATTCATAAAAAGCATTTCTTTAAATATCTGCAACTCAAACATTTCATATCTGCAAAATACAAAACGATCAACATAGAACCTCCCCTTTCAAATTTGGAACGTCTGACACTTTCACACAGTGATGATAAAGGTTTAATTTCTGTGTATTACAACCTTTTGGTAACCCATGATGATGAATCCTCTATTGATAGGTTACAGGCATGGAATTCTGATTTTGAGGAGGCTGTAACAGAGGAAGAATGGCATAGGGCGTGCCTTAAAGCCCAGAAACAAACAATTAATACTAGAATGAGACTATTACAGTATAAATGGCTGATGAGAACATACATTACACCTGTAAAACTGAACTCATGGTCTCCTGTTATACCAGACACCTGTATTAAATGTGTAGAGGGACGGGGTTCCCTCTTCCATTGCGTTTGGGAATGTCAGAAATTGCAAAAATATTGGAGAGGAGTAGGACAGACATTGTCAACTATAGTTGGAATTAACATACCTCATGTTGTGAAACTTTTTGTGCTGGGCATCTACCCCAAAGACTTTGTGGCTTGCACAAACATAACTACTTTGATTGACTTTGGATTGCTACAGGCCAGGAGACTCATTGCATTATACTGGAAAAAAACGGACGCACCTTCACTGGATCACTGGATAAAAGAACTGACAAACAATATGGCAATGGAAAAACTGACGTATGTCATGAGAGGGAGAGCAGAGGAGTTTGAGGAAATGTGAAAACCTTTACAAAACTTTGTGGGCCAGTGGGGTGCTCAACCACCCACTGTGCTGCCTGTTTTATTTTATTTATTTACTTTTTTGTTTATTTTCTGATGTTGTTGTCATGTGTATAATGTGTGAAAAAGTAATAAAAATATTGTAAAAAAAAAAAAAAAAAAAAGCTGTTGCTTTATGTTATTTACAAAGAATTTTTGTTTAAAATCCCCCTGGCTATTCTTTTTGTCTTTTCTATATTATGTACGTATTAATAACTGTGTTTGGTTTGCTAATATTAATAACGTTTTTTTTTTTTTTACAAAAAACATATGAGTAAATATTTATCATCTCATCAATATTTGCACAACAGAGTACAGAGTTTCGAGATCCTCACTATAATAGTTCTCAAAATTATATTTCTTATCAATTTAGCTTAGTTAAGGGATATTTTATTGACAATCTAACATCAATATACAAAGACAGAAAAAAATTGGTGGTGGGGGGGCGCGAATCTTCTTTCTTCTTGGTAGGGGCGGGCGTGAAATAATTGAGAAGCGCTGCTCGTATATGCAGGCATTATATTCATACAATTTTCAGCCCGAGTGAAACACAGAATTGTTGCAAGTTCGGGAGAAGAAACTTAAACGCTCCACTGCTGGAGCAGCAGCGGTTTCTCGGGGCATAGGCGGAAGTGACGTCAGAGCTGTCTCGCCAATGTGGCGTGAATTCAGTTATTTTGTTAATTTTTTAATCAACCGATTTAAAGTATTATATAAAATATATATTAGAACTGAACAGCCAGGTGTAAAAACAAACACAGAGGCAAAGAGATATATTTGAAAAATACGTGCTTAAAGCATGACGTCATAAGCAAGCGCGCAGCTTTCGAAAGACCTCGACCACATCCACCGACCCGTCCACACCGAAATAAAAACAACCACCGCTAAATTCTTCTGATTTAGTGTGGAACTGACTGTAAATTTCTCACAGAATGTCCAGTGCTACTCTAAAGGACTACGACATAATTCATTAAGTCTTTGTGTCCCGATAACCTCATCTTCGCGCGTTGATGCTTTTCGGCGTAGTTAGCTTAGCTTGTTAGCTAGCTAGCCGCTAACAAAAGAGGCACATGACTCTACGTCAAGCAGAGATCGGAATTATTGGAATTATCATTTGAAAATGTGTGAAAGAACGACACCCAAGTACAAAGAGGAACTTTGTGGAATAAAAGAAGAGAACGAGCAACATCTTCAACTGCTGGACGAAGGTTGGAAGCAGCCTCGTGTTGTGCTACACAAAGCAGGTTTGTACACGTCTTACTCTCATTTGCTTTGTAAAGAACGACTTTCTATCGTTAAAAATATACATAACAACATTAAGTTGTTTGGGGGAAATCGTTCAAGGTTATTGCCGTTTTATTTTTAAATATTGCCTTTTACTTGCCGGTTTGCTGAACATTTGTTTATGCCAAATGAAATCAGTGAAGAAAATAAATGCCAAAGAATAACCAATAGTGGGGGGTCAACTCCGTGTTTTTTTCCCCCAGTTTCAAATTTGAACTGATTTTTTAACGTTTTACTTATTCCGGTTTTTAAATGTTGTTAAAGAAATTAAGTTTGTCATTTCAGGTTTCAAAACTATGCTGACAGATGTAGTGTATTTTTATATCCACTGTTGGAGTTGAGCCACCGAGAAACATTTCGTAAATGAATCTTAAAAGCCAAACTTACTCCAATGCGTGTTCGTTTTTTGTACTCACGAAGAAAAGGGTCAAATAAAGACTCAACAACAACTGAAAAGAGTTCCAATATTTAGTTTCTTCAATTTCTGGCGTTCAGGAAATAGTACAAATACAGATATCTGGGCGGCTTTTTCTTAATCTGACGAGAAACTGTACACAGACGAGTACAATCGAAAAACGGCCCGCTGATCTCAGCCCAGCCTCAAAATTTATAGGAGGTTTTCGATGTCAAGGGTCATGTAGGTTGAATCGGTCATCCTTGCTCCTTCCACGTCCAAGGCTGACCTTCTCAGGCAGGCGGCAGTCTCTACTTCCCCTGTAATCTCGTCAGTGTACAGATTGTGTGGTGTATGTTTTCCCAGATCTAATTGTTATGTTTTTGGTGTTCTTGATAGTGTCCCTGTGACGTCCTCCCCGGCCCAACTTGATATCTTCTATGGCCTATGTGGAGAATGTGTTCAGTCGTATTTGTCCATGTAGTGCGATCTGGTTTGTCATCAGTTTGACCTGAGCAGACTGAATCTGTTTGTTCTGAATGAGAGTGTGGGTCATGAAAATACTCTGTGTGCAATTTTGAGGTCTTACATTTAAACTAAGTCATATCAATTTAGCATATGAATGCATCAGTAAACACCATGACTACAATCCCAGTCAATCTTATTGATGCACTGTACTTCTACTTTCATTTGAGAAATGCTTTTTGTTTCATCAATGTTGAACATATTCAGTAAATATGAACCTGCTAAATTAAATAATTGACCTTTTGTCCCGTCTGTGTTTATAATAATGCCAGCAATCGTAATACAAACCTTCAATATTCATGTCCGGTGTGGCCATTCCCTATAAGAAGGGAAGGCCGGAGAGAGGGTACACCGTTCCCTTTTTTCTTTTTGGGGAGACTTCTTTTGACATCAGCATGTGACGAGAATAAAATCTCTTTCTCACAAAAATGGCTGTGTTAGAGAATTTTTTTCCATCACCAATTCTGCCATGCTCGGCGACCTGTCCGGAGGGAAGCTGAGCCAGACCCACACATCAACAACAAAATATACCCCATTTTTGGCATTTTGCTCCATTGAGGGTCTCAGGGTGCTGGGGCGCAGGCGTTCAACAGCCGGCCGGCTGAACTTTCGGTGAGATGCTTTTACTCACAATGGGTGTTGTGCGCCTGTGTCCAAGCGGTCGGGGCTTTGGGGGTCGTTAAAGAGAGCTTGTGCGTGTGGGTCTGCTGGCTGATTGGTCATGGAAAATGTCCCTGTGTTAGTTTCAATTATTGTTTAAACAAGAGGCCTCCATAATGATGAAGACATTCAAAGATGCCAAAGTAACTGCACTATAAAAGAACATTAGAAAAAGTATAAAAAAATAAATCAATTTAAAAAATGATGATAGGAACTAAGTAAATGGGGACTAGTGCGGGAGAAATGTGCAGAAGATAAAGAAAAGAAAGGTCTAGTGGTTAAAGAGATGAGAAATAGGAATTGTAAAACTATAGCTATAGACAACATAGTCGTGAATAAGCTCAGTTTGAGCACAGACCCTGGCCAGGGTGTAAATTTTAGCAGGAAAATGATTAGCTGGAAATAGAAATAATGAAGAGAAGCGCGCTTCCACGTATCGTATTGGGCACTTTGTGGCATGGAACACAGTAAGGATCGAGGCGTACCGTTGTGTGGAGGGCCTGGGGCTGAGCGGACGGTTTCGCTGGTACGTAGCAAGAGTAAGGAATTAAGTCTGGTCGTGGACCCGGGGTCTGACTGATGTTGTGCTCTGCTCCACAGCTTCTCCAATTTGTTTTTGCAACATCTGCGAAAGTTTTATATTATTGTGAAAGAAATTAAGTTTATGTCATCATGTTTCAAAACTATGCTTACGGGTTAATAGAAGGTCACAAAGACATGGACCTCTTAAACAGGAAAACGTGAGTTCAGTGGTAAAAGAGTTGTGTCTATGCTGGCAGTTTAGCAGGAAGCCACAAAAACAGATGCACGTCTTGGACCGTGTTTAACTGGAAACCGTTTAGCTCGCATTGAACAGAAGTGTGACCCAAACATGTGTTGTAAGCTGAAACCGTTCGAACAACAGGAAGCGTGTGGACGGGTGTGATAAAGTCAAAGTGTTCATGTTTTTCCATTCTTTATGAGTTTGCATATTCAAATTGCTTTGCTGTGCTTCAATAAAGGCCGCACAGGAGCGGGAAAGCTTTTCTCTTTGCCGGACTGCTCCTCGCAAATGACAAAGACAATCTTGGCTGGGTGATTCATTTATGAAGGCTTGTCTCGTTTTTGACCAAAACTCTGACATATCTTGTTCAAGCAATTCCTTATGGAATGATTCACTCTGACTCGAAAAACTGTCCACACTGCGGCAAAATGATCAATGGCGGGTGATGAATTTGAGTGGATAAAGCACAAAGGATTAAGTTTTTTTTCATAAATCAAGTACGTATTGGTCTTATTTATGAAATTTTTACTGGCTCGGTCAATGAACCTCCGGTGGCTCTGCACTGTTTTGTGCACATGTGCGTAGTTTCACCCCATCCAAACATTTAAAATACATTGAATGCATCCATCCAGGGTTGCACGGATCTCATCAGTGAACAAGCGCATGCTGCAAGGAATGCATCTGCATCTTTGGCTTACTATGGTCTCAAAAAGGCTGAAAGTCACAACCCCCTTTTCTACCTACAAGTCCAGGAACATTTAGTTTGTGGTAATAAAGTTCCTGTGGCCCAGGTGGTTTGCATCTCCCCCACAACTCATAGTTCCTGGTAATTTATGCAAATGACAATGATCAACAATGGGAGGTCTTGTGTTACTTTGTTACTCATTACTGACACCCTATGGCTGTTATACATCATTGCGGTTACAAAATAATTCAGTGAACTCATAATATTTTGGTGTATCTTAGTCTAATTTGAATAAATATTGGATAACTTTAAAATCTACAGTCATTATTCAAATATGTCAACACGAAAGTCAGAGTGAAAGTGTTGTTGCTTAATGCTTTTGTGTAAGAACTTTTACTCTTCAAATGTAATTTTGTTTTAAAATTTATTTAGAAACAGAAATTTTATGAATATAAAAAGAGTAATGTCGGAACGTACTCGCAGGATAAATATAATTTTGGGTAAAAAAACCCAAACGTAAATCATACAATAAATAGCGACTCTGATTCCAGGGCCCCTTTAATTCTTTTAGGGATCCAGATTATAATGGAAGCAAAAAGTACCCACGATGAAACTATCCATAAATGCAAAATGAAATACTTGTAAACATATTTCACTTGAAGGATTTCTATTCTATTAATGACATTATGTTGCGATGGCCCCCAGTGGTCTGCATCAATATGTTAGGGTCCCACAACCGGTGTTCCATCAGACGCACACAATAGCGTGTGTGTGCTAACTTCAGCTCGCTTCCAGAAACGTCTGTGACTATGTCCGGAATGTAATCGGCATTAGCCGCAACGTGCTTCCTTTTTAAATGCTCGTTTATCACTGTTGTGCGGCTAACGGGAGGCTTACATCGAAGGACGTAATTTTGTGAAATGCCCCCATGGTCCGGTCCAAGTTGGGGTCGCACGCATTGCTCCGTGTGCGGCAGGCACAAGTCAAGGTAGCACGGTAGAAAATAAGACAGTCACCGCATGAGCTTTGACGTGACCAAACCAAATTTGTCTTTTTGTGTCCTGCAGACGTCAATGAAAACGATCTCTGTTCTGTGAAAGAGGAGCCAGACTGGACTCGCATCAAAAAGGAGGAGGAGGAGGAAGAGGAGATCAACAAGTCACCACTGAACGTTGTCCCTATAAAGAGTGAAGATGACAACAAGGGTGAGGGTGAGGACAACAGAGGGGCGGAGCCTACAAGCAGCAGCTCAAGTCATCACGTGACAACAGAAGGTGATGAAGACCACTGGGGGCCATCACAAGTACATAATGAGGACACATCAGATGCTCATGACAATGATGATGATACTAATGATGATGATGATGATGATGGGCAAGCCAAAGGTGAAAGGGCATGTCACACTGACTCATTCACTTCAAAGCTGTCTTTAAAAGGGCACACAAGAACGCACAGTGGAGAAAAACCTTTTTCTTGCTCAGTTTGTGGCAAAAGCTTCTGTCAAAAGGCACAATTAACAAGGCACGCAAGAACACACAGTGGAGAAAAACCTTTTTCCTGCTCGGTTTGTGGCAAAAGCTTCTCTCGAAAGTCTAATTTAGTAAGCCACACAAGAACGCACAGTGGAGAAAAACCTTTTTCCTGCTCGGTTTGTGGCAAAAGCTTCTCTCGAAAGTCTAATTTAGTAAGCCACACAAGAACGCACAGTGGTGAAAAACCTTTTTCTTGCTCAGTTTGCGGAAAAGGTTTCTCTCAAAAGGCAAATTTAACAGGACATGCAAGAACACACAGTGGAGGAAAACCTTTTTCCTGCTTGGTTTGTGGCAAAAGCTTCTTTCAAAAGTCAAGTTTAAAAAGGCACACAAGAACACACCGTGGAGAAAAACCTTTTTCCTGCTTGGTTTGTGGTAAAAGCTTCTTTCAAAAGTCAAGTTTAAAAAGGCACACAAGAACACACAGTGGAGAAAAACCTTTTTCATACTCAGTTTGTGGTAAAAGTTTCTCCCAAAATTCTCATTTAGTAAGGCACGCAAGAACACACAGTGGAGGAAAACCTTTTTCCTGCTTGGTTTGTGGCAAAAGCTTCTTTCAAAAGTCAAGTTTAAAAAGGCACACAAGAACACACAGTGGAGAAAAACCTTTTTCATACTCAGTTTGTGGTAAAAGTTTCTCCCAAAATTCTCATTTAGTAAGGCACGCAAGAACACACAGTGGAGGAAAACCTTTTTCCTGCTTGGTTTGTGGCAAAAGCTTCTTTCAAAAGTCAAGTTTAAAAAGGCACACAAGAACACACAGTGGAGAAAAACCTTTTTCATACTCAGTTTGTGGTAAAAGTTTCTCCCAAAATTCTCATTTAGTAAGGCACGCAAGAACACACACTGGAGAAAAACCATTTTCCTGCTTGGTTTGTGGTAAAAGCTTTTCTCGAAAATCAAATTTAACAAGTCACACAAGAAAGCACAGTGGAGAAAACCCTTTTTCCTGCTCAGTTTGTGGCAAGAGTTGCTCTCAAAAGTCTCATTTAATAATTCACACAAGAAAGCACAGTGGTGAAAAACCTTTTTCCTGCTCAGTTTGTGGCAAAAGCTTCTCTCAAAAGCTTGATTTAACAATCCACACAAGAAAGCACAGTGGAGACAAGCCATTCAGTTGCAGCGTTTGTGCTCAAAATTTCTTTTCTAAAAGGGTGCTGAGAGACACGATTGTGCTGGTGAAAATTGCAGCGATACTTGAAGATTGAAAAAAAATGAAAGAACTGACTCTTTGTGGTAAGATGTAAATGTGATTTTGAATAAAATATGATGAAATTGAATTTTGCAAAGCTCTTTTATTGACACAAAGCCAATGTGATCAGTGCCAGAAGAAGCATTGTGTCTGAGTGATGATGATTTGTTTTGATGTTTACATCAAACATGTAAATAAAATCAATTGCCTTTGCCTAGAACAACATTTGTTAACGTTATGCTTTTCAGTTGTCGTTTTAATCATACCTAATGGAAAAAGTGTGAGAAGAAACTGTGCTTATGAAATCGTTGCCTTCCACAATCATCAATAAAATCACTTGTTCCACTTGCTCAACTGGCCTTCATTACGCTGTGAAAAGGTGAAAAACTGAACTAGAAATTGTTGGAATTTATCTTTAAATCAATTTTAGAATTTAATTTTAAACCAATGTAACCTCAAATTAGTAATCTGACTCCAATTCGTGACCTTACCCAACTCTCACTCATCCAACAATATGCGCGCTCGTTCTGCAATAGAAAGGTATCAGGAAGCCGGCATTTTCACACACGAGTGGATTTATTCCTAACACACAAGTCTACAACTTGAGTTTGGGTCCCTCTCAATACAGCTCTCTTTGTCTCCACTGTTCAGCATTAATTTATAGACACAATATGCAAATGACACAGAGACAAAGGCATCCTGGCATGATTCTATTGGCTGTGTACGCTGCAGTTAACTTTAGCTTGCTTTTCTTGGTCTTTCTTCAAGTGGTGGCTCCTCCTGCTTGTGGTTTTTTTTTTCCAAGATGGCGGCGCGCATAGACGCAGCGGCTAACAGCTCTCCCTCCCAGTGCTCCTTATTACTTTTTATTAGTGTTTGCTTGCTCTTATTGGCACCAACTGAGGCACAACATCGATATACCCGCCAGGACATCGTGGACATTGGATATCGATGCGAAATAACCATCACAGAGGAATGTTTCTATGATCGCAAAATTCCGGACGAACTGGCGAGGCTGCCCGGCTCACCGTGGCTTGTCATCGGGACCGGGAGGCGGCGCAGGTGACGCAGAGAGAGGAAGCAGAAGCGGAGCTGCAGGTCCGGTGTCTTGCAACGGCTGCGGCGGCAGCCCCACAGGCAACCACTGCCGAGTCTGTACCTCACCAACGCCAGATCCGTGGTCCACAAAATAGACGATCTGGGATTACAAATCCTGGGAAACCGCTATGTGCGAGATAGCAGTGTGATCGTCGTCACGGAATCCTGGCTGCACGCAGACGTCCCCAACGCTAGCATCCAGCTGGCCGGGCGCTCGCTACATCGCGCGGATCGGACGAGGGACACCGGTAAGAGGAGGGGCGGGGGGCTCTGTGTTTACGTGCATGAGAACTGGTGCGGCGATAGCACGATCGTCGAGAAGCACTCTTCCCCCGACATCGAGTTCATGTCCGTTAAATGCCGGCCTTATTTTCTCCCGAGGGAGCTAACGGTAGTGATTGTCACAGCTGTTTACATCCCTCCCGACGCTAGCACTAGCACGGTGTTCTCGCTACTCGCGTGCGTCATCAATAAACATCAGCGGGCCCACCCTGATGGCGTTCACGTAGTAGCGGGAGACTTTAATAAGGCCAATTTAAAGACTGTACTCCCAGAGTTTCACCAGCATGTCAAGTGCCCAACGAGGGGAGACAACACTCTCGACCATGTGTACTCGAACATCAAGCACACATACAGGGCCCTCCCACTCGCCCCTCTCGGCCAGTCAGACCACCTGTCCTTGCAGCTCGCACCTGCGTACACCCCTCTCAGACGCAGATTCAGGCCCACCACAAAGACTGTGAAAACCTGGCGTGAGGACGCCATGAGTGAATTACAGGACTGCTTTCAAGACACAAACTGGGACCTCTTTGATCATCAGGACCTTGATGTCTACACACATTGTGTACTGGACTACATCAAGTTCTGCATGGAAACTGTGTCCCTACACAGGACGATACGGACCTTCCCAAATGCGAAGCCCTGGATGTCCAGCAGGGTTCGCTCTCTCCTCAAGGCCCGTGACGCTGCCTTCAGGTCAGGCGACAAAGCCCAGTACAGGGTGGCCCGTGCTGACCTGAGCAAAGGCATCAAGCTAGCCAAGGCAATCTACAAAGGGAGGCTGGAGGCCCACCTTGCCAGTAACAGACCACGGGAGGTGTGGCAGGGTCTACGGAGCATCACCAACTTCCGTGGCGGCAGCACGACCTCTGTAGACCCGAGTGCATCGCTGGCAGAGGAGCTTAACTGCTTCTTCGCTCGCTTTGACTCGCCCCAACCGTCACACCCCCGCACTTCATGCTCCAACTTCCCCCCCCCACTCATCGTAGAGGAACACGATGTGAGGCGCGCGCTCCTGGCGGTTAACCCCAGGAAAGCTACTGGACCCGACGGAATACCAGGCAAGGTCCTCAGAGCATGTGCCCACCAACTGGCACATGTTTTCTGCAGGATCTTCAACCGCTCCCTGGCTCAAGCAGTCATCCCCTCCTGCTTGAAAACTTCCACCATTATTCCTGTCCCCAAAAAGTCACCCGCCGTCCACCTGAATGACTACCGTCCTGTTGCCCTCACACCAGTCATCATGAAGCGCTTCGAGAGGCTGGTTCTCCAGCACATCAGGGACTGCCTTCCTTCCACTCTGGACCTCTACCAGTTTGCATACCGGGTTAACAGATCCACCGAGGACGCCATCGACACTGCTCTGCATGTTGTGCTGGGCCACCTAGAACAACAGCAGAGCTATGCAAGGATGCTCTTTGTGGACTACAGCTCGGCATTCAACACGATCATCCCAGACATCCTCGTCGCCAAACTGGACATTCTCGGCCTCCCTGCCCTCACACGCATCTGGATTAAGGACTTTCTGACCAACAGACCCCAGACTGTGTTGCTCGGCCCCTACACGTCCTCCACCCGCATGCTGAGCACCGGTTCCCCTCAAGGATGCGTGCTGAGCCCTCTCCTGTACGCCCTCTACACCTACGACTGCAGCCCGGCCCACGGGAACAACACCATCGTCAAGTTTGCTGACGACACGACAGTGGTCGGTCTGATCTCGGAAGGTGACGAGACAGCCTACAGAGAGGAGGTAAAGAGACTGACAGCTTGGTGCAAGGACAACAGACTGCACCTTAACACTGCAAAAACAAAGGAGATTGTCGTCGACTTCAGGAGGAACAAGACGGTGCCGCCCCCCCTCTGCATCGAAGGCGTGTGTGTGGAGAGGGTCCACACGTTCAAGTTCCTGGGAGTACAGATCTCCGATGACCTTTCTTGGAGTCACAACACCACAGCAGTGGTAAAGAAGGTCCGCCAGCGTCTGCACTTCCTGAGAGTCCTCAGGAAATTCAACCTGGACAGGAAGCTGCTGCTAGCCTTCTACCACTCGTCCATCGAGAGCCTGCTGACCTACTGTGTCTCCACCTGGTACAGCGGCTGCACTGAGGCGGGCAGAGTGAGGCTCCAGAGGACAGTCAAAACAGCGCAAAGGATTATTGGCTGCCCTCTCCCCTCGCTGTCGGACATCTACACCGCCCGGTGCCTCAGAAGGGCTCTCAACATCGTCAAAGACAATACCCACCCAAACTCACACCTGTTCGACCTGTTGCCCTCTGGCAGGCGCTACAGATGCATCAAATCAAGGACCAATAGACTGAGAAACAGTTTCTTTCCGAGAGCCATCTCCATTCTGAACCCTCACACACACACGAAACCACCCTTACCTTGCAGAACAGCATTGTGATGTGTTTTTATATACCCTATTCAGTACTAAATTCCATTGCACTCTCTTATTTATTTATCTAATTTATATATTTGTCTGTATTATTGTTGTATTGCACTGGAGAGGGGAGCCCTCTAATCTCCTCGACTATTGTAACGCTTTGCTCTCGGGTCTCCCCATGTCGAGTATTAAAAGTCTGCAGTTAGTTCAAAATGCAGCAGCTAGACTCTTAACTAAGACGAGAAAGTTTGATCATATTACCCCGATATTAGCCAATTTGCATTGGCTTCCGGTCCACTTGAGATGTGATTTTAAAGTTCTGCTACTTACTTTTAAAATATTGCACGGCTTAGCACCTTCTTATCTCGTTGACCTCGTGGTACCATATGTTCCGTCCCGAAACCTTCGCTCACAAAATGCTGGTCTTTTAGTGATCCCGCGAGCCAAAAAGAAGTCCGCAGGTTCTAGAGCGTTCTCTATTCGGGCACCAATGCTTTGGAATGCACTTCCCTCAGATATTAGAGGCGCCACCACAGTAGAAATGTTCAAAACACTATTAAAGACGCATTTATACTCTTGTGCATTTAGCTGAAATATTTGTTGGCCTGTTTACTGCCGCTTTTTTTCTTTTCTGCCCCCTTTTCCCCCGGCTGGGGGATTAGGTGACGGTGACCCACTAGGAAGTTTAAGGCATTGACCAACTGGGCATGCACCTGTTCCAGTGATGTCGTCTTCCTGCAGCGCGACATTTGATCAATTTATTTATATACTTTAGCATCTAATTTAATTATTTGTTGGCCTGTTTACTGCCGCTTCTTCTATTTTCTGCCCCCTCCTTCCCCTGCTTTGGAATTAGGTGATGGGGACATGCTTTGAAGATTACGGCACTGACGAACCGGGAAGGGACCTGCTCTGCCGAAGTCGTCTTCATGCAGCGCCTTTTCTGATTTCCTTATATTTCAGCACTTCATTGAACTACTTGTTGGCCTGTTTGCTATTTCTGTTCTTTCTTTTCTGTTCCCAATTCCCCGAATTAGGTGATGGCGATTCACTTGGAAGTGGCTGTTCTGAATTTACACCAACTGACCGGTACAAGATCGAAGGCTCATCTTTGGATATGCTGCCATGGATATTACGGCCCTGGATGAGGACCCAGTCCACTGAAGTCATCTTCCTGCAGCACTTCATTCAATTGACTCTCACATTATCTCATCTATTATTGCATAGCATCATTTTACGTGTCAAATGTTGCCCAGTTGGCATCCATTGCAGCCTGGTCATTCTGGAAGGGGGATTCCCCCATCTGTGGTCCCTTCTCTAAGTTTCTCACTTTTCCCCTAATGAGGTTTTTTGAGTTTTTCCTTGCCCTCCTGGGGGTTAATATCAGTGGATGTCGATTGTGGTTATGTAAAGCCCTTTGAGACTGTCTGTGATTAAGAGCTATGCAAATAAAATTGACTTGACTTGTTGCATATGCATTCCCATCCCGCTAGTCTTCGGGATTTCCCTCCAAAAGTCCCCCAGAGGGAGAGCAGATGCGTCTCCCCGTTGATACGACCAGTCTACTCGTGACCACCTTAAATTACTTCCATACCCTGGAAGGTCACTGACCTGGCGAGAGAATTGCCCCCACCATAAACAATGCTCAGGCCTATTTTCTCTCAGGGCAGTATCTGGTTACATCGGAACTTCAGAACCAAGACTGGTCACTTCTGTGAGCTCCAGTCCCTTCATAGTTTCATAAAGAGAATTACTTCCTATATCTAAATTAGGCCATTTAAAAATACACTACTTTTTAAAAAAATATATTTCAATGTATATTTAAGCTTGCTTATGTAATAATACAATATTTATTCAATTATTTTAATGTGAAATTATATCAATATTAATTTAAACCTTTTTATTTCACACTTGAATATTTCTTAACATATTTGTTCATTTGAATATGTAGGTAATTTAAATTATTCCATCCATCCAGCCATTTTCTGCCGCTCATCCGGGGTCGGGTTATTGAATTAATTTAATACATGAGTATTTTTTATATTTCAATATTTATTTCAAGATTAGGACTCTTCTCAATGAGTTCAATATTTATAAAATGTTTTTATATTTCTTATTAATTGAACTAAGTCTGTGGTTTCCAATTTTAATATTTCCCCATTTCATTATATAACTAATCCAACGTATAAAAAATATAATATAGCATGAAAAAAAAAATTGGGTATATTTGACAAAATGATATTTTCTTTCGAAGTGAGATTCTGCTTAGCAACAAACCCCAAACGCTTGATAGAGCTCAACCTAGAAAGTGTATTTGGGCAGTCAGAAATTTATTCAGAAACCGTAATTATTAAATGTATCTGAGGGGATATTTGAAGAGTTTGAGTTTTGTTCAATGGACCATTCATACCCGAGCCAGCCAAACACAGCGAGAAAACCAGCGCTGACTCCAGTCGCCATCAAGTTGCCAACTCCTGACATTCCAAAACCTTTGAGAGAAACTGAGACTATTTGCGTTTCTCTTTCTTGTTCTTTTTATAGTTCAACTTCTACATCTGTTTTTCACCTTTTCACAAAGCGTAATGAAGGCCAGTTGAGCAAGTGGAACAAGTGATTTTATTGATGATTGTGGAAGGCAACGATTTCATAAGCACCGTTTCTTCTCACACCTTTTCCATTAAGTACGATTAAAAAGACAACTGAAAAGCATAACGTTAACAAGGCAAAGGCAATTAATTTCATTTATAATGTTTGATGTCAACACAAAAAAAACATCACTCAGACACATTGCTTCTTCTGGCACTGATCACATTGGCTTAGTGTCAATAACAAAGCTTTGCAAAATTCAATACATCATAATTTATTCAAAATCACATTTACATCTTACCACAAAGAGTCAGTTCCTTCAGTTTTTTTTGTCCTTTTTTAAGCTTCAAGGATCGCTGCTATTCTCACCAGCACAATCGTGTCTCTCAGCTCCCTGTTTAGTGAAGAATTTTTTAGCACAAACGCTGCAACTGAATGGCTTGTCTCCATTGTGTGTTCTGGTGTGGCTTTGTAAATGCCACTTTTGAGAGAAACTCTTGGCACAAACTGAGCAGGAAAAAGGTTTTTCTCCATTGTGCGTTCTTGTGTGATATGTTAAACTTGAATTTTGAGAGAAGCTTTTACCACAAACTGAGCAAGAAAAAGGGTTTTCTCCAGTGTGTGTTCTTGTGTGACAAGTTAAATTTGACTTTACAGAGAAGCGTCTACCACAAACTGAACAGGAAAAAGGTTTTTCTTGACTGTGTGTTCTTGTGTGGATCGTTAAATCAAACTTTCGAGAGAAGCTTTTTCCACAAACTGAGCATGAATAAGGTTTTTCTCCACTGTGCGTTCTTGTGTGGATCGTTAAATCAAACTTTCGAGAGAATCTTTTGTCACAAACCGAGCAAGAAAAACGTTTTTCTCCACTGTGGGTTCTTGTGTGCCTTACTAAATGAGACTTTCGAGAGAAGCATTTGCCACAAACTGAGCATGAAAAGGGTTTCTCTCCACTGTGTGTTCTTGTGTGCCTTACTAAATGAGTCTTTTGAGAGAAGCTTTTGCCACAAACTGAGCAGGAAAAAGGTTTTTCTCCACTGTGCGTTCTTGTGTGATATGTTAAACTTGGCTTTTGAGAGAAACTCTTGTCACAAACTGAGCAGGAAAAAGGTTTTTCTCCACTGTGTGTTCTTGTGTGGATTTGCAAATGTGACTTTTCAGAGAAGCATTTTCCACAAACTGAGCATGAAAAAGGTTTTTCTCCGTGTGTTCTTGTGTGCCGTTTCAAAGACAACTTTGAAGTTGTTGATTTCCCACACTGAGAACATACCCAACTGTCAGTGTGACATGCCCTTTCACCTTTGGCTTGCCCATCATCATCATCATCGTCATGAGCGTCCGATAATGTGTCCTCATTATGTGCTTGTGATGGCCCCCAGTGGTCTTCATCACCTTCTGTTGTCACATGATGACTTGAACTGCTGCTTGGAGGCTCAGCCCCTCTGTTGTCCTCACTCTCATCCTTGTTTTCATCTTCAGTCTTTATAGGGAGAACGTTCACTGGTGACTTGTTGATCTCCTCCTCCTCCTCCTCCTTTTTGATGTGAGTCAAGTCTGGCTCCTCTTTCACAGAACGGAGATCGTTTTCACAGACGTCTGCAGGACACAAAAAGACAAATTTGGTTTGTTCAAGTCAAAGCTCAGGCGGCGACTTTGTCTTATATTGTTTCTACCGTGTTACCTTGACTTGTGCCTGCCGCACACGGAGCAATGCGTGCGACCCCAACTTGGACCGGACCATGGGGGCATTTCACAAAATTACGTCCTACGATGTAAACCTCCCTTTCCTCGCAGCACAACAGTGATAAAAGAGCATTTAAAAAGGAAGCACGTTGCGGCTGATGCCGATTTCATTCCTGACATGGCCGCAGACGTTTCTGGAAGCGAGCTGAAGTTAGCACACACAGGCTATTGTGTGCGTCTGATGGAACACTTGTTGTGGGACCCTAACATATTGATGCAGACCACTGGGGGCCATCGCAACATAATGTCATCGATAATATAGGAATCCTTCAAGTGAAATATGTTTACAAGTATTTCATTTTGCATTTAGAGATAGAACTAAATGTTCCTGGGCTTGTTGGTAGAAAGGGGGTTGTGACGTTCTCCCTTTTTAAGCCAATTGTAAGCCAGTACAAAGTTCATGAATAAGACCAATACGTACTTGGTTTTTTTAAAAACTTAACCCTTTGTGTTTTATTCACTAAAATTCAACCGCCATTGATATTTTTGCCGCAGTGTGCACAGTGTTTAGAGTCAGGTTGAATCATTCCATAAGGAATTGCTTGAACATGATGTGTCAGATATTTTTTTGTAAAAAAATCAAGACAAGCCTGCACAAATGAATCACCCAGCCAAGATTGTCTTTGTCACTTGCGAGGAGCAGTCCGCCAAAGAGAAAAGCTTTCCCGCTCCTGTGCCGCGTTTTATTGAAGCACAGCAAAGTAATTTGTATATGCAAACTCATAAAGAATGGAAAAACATGAACACTTTGACTTCATCACACCCGTTCACACGCTTCCTGTTGTTCGAACGGTTTCAGCTTACAAGACATGTTTGTGTCACACTTCTGTTCAATGCGAGCTAAACGGTTTCCAGTTAAACACGGTTTGTGCATCTGTTTTTGTGGCTTCCTGCTACAGAATTGGTGATGGAAAGAACCTCTCTGACACAGCCATTTTGGTTTGATAAAAGATTTTATTCTCGTCACATGCTGATGTAAAAAAAAGTCTCCCCAAAAAGAAAAAAGGGAAAGGTGTCCGCCTTCTCCGGCCTTCCCTTCTTATTGGGAATGGCCACACCGGACATGAATATTGAAGGTTTGTATTACGATTGCTGGCATTATTTTAAACACTTACGGGACAGAAGGTCAATTATTTAATTTAGCAGGTTCATATTTACAAAATATGTTAAACATTGATTAAACAAAAAGCATTTCTCAAATGAATGTAGAAGTACAGTGCATCGATAAGATTGACTGGGATTGTAGAATAGAATAGAAATAGAAATCCCTTTATTGTCATTGTACTCAAGTGTGCAACGAGATTAGAGGGCTCCCCTCTCCAGTGCAATACAACAATAATACAGACAAATATATAAATTAGATAAATAAAGAAGACAGTGCAATGGAATTCAGTACTGAATAGGGCATATAGAAACACATCACAATGCTGTTTTGCGAGGTTAGGGTGGTCTCGTGTGTGTGTGAGAGTTCAGTATGGAGATGGCTCTCGGAAAGAAACTGTTTCTCAGTCTATTGGTCCTTGATTTGATGCATCTGTAGCGCCTGCCAGAGGGCAACAGGTCGAACAGGTGTGAGTTTGGGTGGGTATTGTCATTGACGATGTTGAGAGCCCTTCTGAGGCACCGGGCGGTGTAGATGTCCGACAGTGGGGGGAGAGGGCAGCCAATAATCCTTTGCGCTGTTTTGACTGTCCTCTGGAGCCTCACTCTGTCCGCCTCAGTGCAGCCGCTGTACCAGGTGGAGACACAGTACGTCAGCAGGCTCTCGATGGACGAGTGGTAGAAGGCCAGCAGCAGCTTCCTGTCCAGGTTGAATTTCCTGAGGACTCTCAGGAAGTGCAGACGTTGGCGGACCTTCTTTACCACTGCTGTGGTGTTGTGACTCCAAGAAAGGTCATCGGAGATCTGTACTCCCAGGAACTTGAACGTGTGGACCCTCTCCACACACACGCCTTCGATGCAGAGGGGGGGCGGCAGCGTCTTGTTCCTCCTGAAGTCGACGACAATCTCCTTTGTTTTAGCAGAGTTAAGGTGCAGTCTGTTGTCCTTGCACCAAGTTGTCAGTCTCTTTACCTCCTCTCTGTAGGCTGTCTCGTCACCTTCCGAGATCAGACCGACCACTGTCGTGTCGTCAGCAAACTTGACGATGGTGTTGTTGCCGTGGGCCGGGCTGCAGTCGTAGGTGTAGAGGGCGTACAGGAGAGGGCTCAGCACGCATCCTTGGGGGGAACCGGTGCTCAGCATGAGGGTGGAGGACGTGTAGGGGCCGAGCAACACAGTCTGGGGTCTGTTGGTCAGAAAGTCCTTAATCCAGATGCGTGTGAGGGCAGGGAGGCCGAGAGTGTCCAGTTTGGCGACGAGGATGTCTGGGATGATCGTGTTGAATGCCGAGCTGTAGTCCACAAAGAGCATCCTTGCATAGCTCTGCTGTCGTTCCAGGTGGCCCAGCACAACATGCAGAGCAGTGTCGATGGCGTCCTCAGTGGATCTGTTAGCCCGGTATGCAAACTGGTAGGGGTCCAGAGTGGGAGGAAGGCAGTCCCTGATGTGCTGGAGAACCAGCCTCTCGAAGCACTTCATAATGACTGGTGTGAGAGCAACAGGACGGTAGTCATTCAGGTGGACGGCTGGTGACTTTTTGGGGACAGGAATAATGGTGGAAGTTTTCAAGCAGGAGGGGATGACTGCCTGAGCCAGGGAGCGGTTGAAGATCCTGCAGAAAACATGTGACAGTTGGTGGGCACATGCTCTGAGGACCTTGCCTGGTATTCCGTCGGGTCCAGTAGCTTTCCTGGGGTTGACCGCCAGGAGCGCGCGCCTCACATCGTGTTCCTCTACGATGAGTGGGGGGGAGTTGGAGCTTGAAGTGCGGGGGTGTGACGGTTGGGGCGAGTCAAAGCGAGCGAAGAAGCAGTTAAGCTCCTCTGCCAGCGATGCACTCGGGTCTACAGAGGTCGTGCTGCTGCCACGGAAGTTGGTGATGCTCCGTAGACCCTGCCACACCTCCCGTGGCCTGTTACTGGCAAGGTGGGCCTCCAGCCTCCCCTTGTAGGTTGCCTTGGCTAGCTTGATGCCTTTGCTCAGGTCAGCACGAGCCACCCTGTACTGGGCTTTGTCGCCTGACCTGAAGGCAGCGTCACGGGCCTTGAGGAGAGAGCGAACCCTGCTGGACATCCAGGGCTTCGCATTTGGAAAGGTCCGTATAGTCTTATGTTGGGACACAGTTTCCATGCAGAACTTGATGTAGTCCAGTACACAGTGCGTGTAGACATCAAGGTCCTGATGATCAAAGAGGTCCCAGTTTGTGTCATGAAAGCAGTCCTGTAATTCACTCATGGCGTCGTCACGCCAGGTTTTCACAGTCTTTGTGGTAGGCCTGAATCTGCGCCTGAGAGGGGTGTACGCAGGTGCGAGCTGCAAGGACAGGTGGTCTGACTGGCCGAGAGGGGCGAGTGGGAGGGCTCTGTATGCGTGTAGTCATGGTGTTTACTGATGCATTCATATGCTAAATTTATATCCATCCATCCATCCATTATCTAGACCGCTTCTCCTCACTAGGGTCACGGGGGGTGCTGGAGCCTATCCCAGCTGTCTTCGGGCAGTAGGCGGGGGACACCCTGAACTGGTTGCCAGCCAATTGCAGGGCATAAATTCATGACTTAGTTTAAATGCAAGACCTCAAACTTGCACACATAGTATTTTCATGACCCACACTCTCATTCCGAATAAACAGATTCAGTCTGCTCAGGTCAAACTGATGACAAACCAGATCGCACTACATGGACAAATACGACTAAACACATTCTCCACATAGGCCATAGAAGATACAAACATATCAAGTTGGGCCGGGGAGGACGTCACAGGGACGCGATCAGGAACACCAAAAATACATAATTTGATCTGTGAAAACATACACCACACAATCTGTACACTGACGAGATTACAGGGGAATGTGAGCAGGAGAGACGGCCGCCTGCCTGAGAGGGTCAGCCTTGGACCTGGAACGTGGACCGGGCCGGGGGAAGGAGCAAGGACGACCGATTCAACCTACATGACCCTTGACATAAAAAAACTCCTATAAAATGTGAGGCTGGGCTGAGATCAGCGCGACATTTTTTCAATTGTACTCGTCTGAGTACAGTTTCTCATGAGATTAAGAAAAAGCCACCCAGATATCTGTCTTTGTACTATTTCCTGAACTCCAAAAATCGAAGAAACTAAAATATTGCAACTATAATCAGCTGTTGTTGAGTCTTTATTTGACCCTATTCTTCTTGAGTACAAAAAAATAACACGCATTGGAGTAAGTTTGGCTTTCAAGATTCATTTCCTAAATGTTGCTCATTTTCTCGGTGGCTAAACTCCAACAGTGGATATAAAAATACACTACATCTGTCAGCCTAGTTTAAAAACCACAATATGTAAAATGTTAAATTAACAGTTCAAAATTTATACTGGGAAAAACATGGAGTTCACCCCGCACTATTGGTTATTCTTTGGCATTTATTGTCTGCACTGATTTTATTTGGCATAAACAAATGTTCAGCAAACTGGCAAGTAAAAGGCAATATTTAAAAATAAAATGGCAATAACCTCGAACGCATTTCCCCAAACAACTTAATGTTGCGATGCATATTTTTAACGATAGAAAGTCGTTCTTGACAAAGCAAATGAGAGTAAGACGTGTACAAACCTGCTTTGTGTAGCACAACAGGAGGCTGCTTGTTAACTTCGCCCAGCAGTCGAAGATGTTGCTCGTTCTCTTCTTTTATCCCACAAAGTTCCTCTTTGTACTTGGGTGTCGTTCTTTCACACATTTTCAAACGCCAATCTCAACAAATCCGCACTTGATCTCTGCTTGGCGATGAGTCATGTGCCTCTTTTCGTTAGCGGCTAGCTAGCTAACAAGCTAAGCTAACTACGCCGAAAAGCATCAACGCGCGAAAATGAGATTATCGGGACACAAAGACTTAATGAATTATGTCGACGTCCTTTATAGTAGCACAGGACATCCTGTGAAAAAATTACAGTCAGTTCTACACTAAAGCAGAAAAATTTAGCGGTGGTTGTTTTTATTTCGGTGTGGACGGGTCGGTGGATGTCGTCGAGGTCCTTCGGAAGCTGCGCGCTTGCTTATGACGTCATGATTTAAGCACGTATTTTTCAAATATATTTCTTTGCCTCTGTGTTTGTTTTTACCCATGTCTGTTCTATTTTCATATATTATTTATATAATATTTTAATTTGGTTCATAATTTTTTTTTTACAAAATAACTAAAATAACGCCACATTGGCGAGTAAGCTCTGACGTCACTTCCGCCTTTGCCCCGAGAAGCCGCTGCTGCTCCAGCAGTGGGACGTTTACGTTTCTCCTAACGAACTTGCAACAATGCTGTGGTTCACTCGGGCTGCGAGATTGTATGAATATAATGTCTGCATATACTCGCAGTGCTTCTCAATTATTTCACGCCCGCCCCTACCAAGAGGAAAAAGATTCGCGCCCCCACCACCATTTTTTTCTGTCTTTGTATATTGATGTTAGATTGTCAATAAAATATCCCTTCACTAAGCTAAATTGATAAGAAATATAATTTTGAGAACTATTATAGTGAGGATCTCGAAAGATCTTTGTCTTTTCTGATGCTGCGTTCACTGCACTTTCCAGGTCATTGTGCATCTCCCAGGCAAAAGCAGCCCTCCTGCAGTATGCCACATAATGTCCAAGAGAATCCTGGGTCAAGCCTCTTTGAAATGCTGACTGCTCTCAAAGTAAACTGTCAGCATCAGACCTCTGGGAATTTCAAGCATGGCAACTTCTGTTCAACACATACCAAGGTTGGTGTCAATCCACTAAGCCTCTCCATTTATCAACTTCAGTCGTATGAAGACTGTAGCAGCATCAGACTCATCACCAAGGTCAACATCATTTTTTAAATATATTTTTTCCCTCAGTATGAGAAGTGGTAGAGGCATCGTCAGGTCTTAAGACATGACCTACATCAGCTTTTTCGTTTTGCAGCAGAAATCCACGTTTCCCTCAATGAAGGCAAGATGACGAGCAACAAAACGGTCAACACGATTGAGAAGGCTTTCATGCTTGGAAAGCCCTTTTTTATGTTGTTGAACTCTGCTTCAACTGTTGCCAAACTTGCAGTGATGCTGGTACTTCGGAAGAGAGGGACCATTACGCCTGACCAGAGTGGTAAGTAACTTTTCTGTCTTATGATATGGGGAATAATCTCATGGAGGAAGTGGATGTTATCTCTGTCCCCCTCAGCCATGGCAAGTGACCTGATCTTCTCACATATTTCTGTCACCCACTGTCAAGCGTTAGTCTGGATCTGCTGCTGATGCACCTCGACGGGTTCCTGTGCCTGAACCTCGTCATCTAGCATGCTGATACATTCTTCTTGTGCAATTTGAGCTTTTAGGTATTTCTTCCACTTTTCTGATGGGAGAGGGGTTCCAGAACTGTCATTACCTTCAGATTCATTAAGTGCCACAATAGTGATGGCACGTAGAAGTTATTTTGCATGTTCCACACATTGTGACTTATGTATTTGTGCTAAATCTAAGAAAAAATCTTTAACACGATGTATTTTATTTTTCAGGCGGTCCCACTGGGAGATCATATTGCTGCAGTGTGCGACATCTACCCTGACAAAACATGGCAGGTTTTCATGCTTTAAGCACTCATTGATGTCGGTCTTCAAATCGGGATGAGTGGTAAAAGCTTTGACCAGAGATCCAAGAATGGCAAGAGAAAAATCACTCACTGCTTCTATTGGGGCACCTGCATGAATCCATTCCTTCAGCCACTGTGATAGTACAAACGCCATGCTTCTCTGACAACATCTGTACCAATGTCTTGTACAAATACAGTTGTGTTTGACTCTAGTGACAGAAAAACGTGTGCAGTCCAATGTCTTTAATGCTACCACTGTGAGGTGCACTGTACATAAATAAATACATAAATGTCCTCATTTGTGACACAAACTTACATCTCTCTCTGCAGTGATGCACATTTCAGCAACCTTACACGCGCAAGGTCGACGATTGTGTCCATTTGGAGAAGCGGCTGGATGAATTCTAAATGACCTAAAAATAATTTCTAATTGAAAAACAGTAGCAACACAATACTAGTTCTTAGGGCCCAAAACAGCACAATCGACAGACTAGTTCAACCAAAAAGCGGATGTTTTTACAGCAAAAGTGAAAGTTAGAAAAGTTCAGGATATGGGGACTTGCTGGCTTACGCCACTAGAAATTGAAACAGGCATTATCAATAAAACTGAATTGTGTTTCGCATTCCTGTCTTTATAGACTCATCACTAGTGGTCATGTCTGTCGAAGTAATTTTAATTTGAAAAAAAAGTGTGGTTCAACAGAAAGAAGAAAACCAACTCATGAAACAGGCGTCGACAAAGATGATGGTGCCCTTCCTTATTTTAATACTATACTTTGTTACAAAACATGTTGGCAATCAGGACAATTTTTGGTAACATTCACTGGACTTCTGCACCTGTCAGCAGGAAAATGGGCCGCTCTTATTCATCAAACTGCCCTAGTTGTCTCCAGTTTGGAGGGTGCTTTCTCCAGACAGCATATAACCTGGAATTAAGAAGAAAACGTGTGATTCACTGAGCGTGGTAGCACAACACCTCCCTCCTTGTTCGAACGATGGCATGAAGACTGACGCCGGAGCTCGAGTGGTCGTGACGTCAGTTACAAATGAAAAAGTGTAATATCTCTCGAATCGTAGCGGCACAAACGAAACTTTTGACAACACAAAAGAATGGCACCACTTCCGGCCCATTTGGATAAAAGTACCAACATTGCAGTCCTGCAGACCTGTGGCATGACTCATCTTCAGACTGCTGCTCAAGGACTGAGCCTTCCTGACTCGACTTGCCTCCGACCAATCCAGAATGCATTTCAGTGTCCATCTGCATTTAAAAAGCGTTTACTTTGAGAGCAGTCATAGCATTTCAAAGAGGCTTGACCCAGGATTCTCTTGGACATTATGTGGCATACTGCAGGAGGGCTGCTTTTGCCTGGGAGATGTACAATGGCCTGGAAAGTGGAGTGAAAGCAGCATCAGAAAAGACAAAGATCATCACAAAGCAGTGATTGCTTAATTGTTGAAATTTAAATAGTTTGTTGTTTTTTTGTTTTAGTTTTTTTTTTTTACACAAAGCTGTTGTTTCAACCCAAACTTTCTCTGCAGGCTCTCATCAATTACACATGTACTGTTTTTATATTAATTCAGTTGTTCTCAAATGAGGGAATGCTACATCGAGGGGTGTGTTTATGTTGTTTTTATTTCAAAATAGTTCAACGGATATGTTTCAGCCTCACGTCTGCTATAATTTAAGAAATAATCACATAGCTTTAATGACTACTGATGAAATAAATGAGTGAGCAGTAGAACAACAACACTATTAAAAGAAATAAGACCGAATTTAAAGTAATTTACAGCAGTGAAAACAGGAAGGTTTTAAGATTACTGTATGCTAGCAAAAAAAAAGCTACAACAGCGTGACATGTTTACCTGAAGTTCGTCCGGCAACAGTTGCTGTTTTGGCCGTTATTATCTTTTCAATTGTTTATAGTTAAGAGACTGTTGCATGCCATTCCCCTTTAAGTCCCAGTTTGGTGGTGCACTGCCCCTTTAAGAGAGTGTCAAAAGTCAGCGCGAGAACAAGCGCTTTCCTGCTCACACAAAGTCTGTTAACACGAAGCCAAGTAGCAGTCAGGTTGTGTCTGATGCTTAAGTCCATAAAACGGCATTCCCTCTAAGTGTTTTCCAAATATTTAACCATTGATTGATGCTAATTAGTAGAGTTTGTAAATCGCAAATTAGGATGTGAACTATTTCCATTGCCGACTGTGCCGCCATTTTATTTATTGTTGTGATGTATTTGTTACAGTTTCACACCTGCCATATAAAGAGAAGGTCTAAACCCATCCTGGCGTCAGTGACTGATTGTGTGGAGGTGTTTAACTAACTGGTTAGCAGAATGGTTCTGTGAGGCCAGTATAGTGAAAAGGGAGACCAGTGGACGAACTCCTCATTTATGCTGCACGTCATACGCTGTATCCTGACCAGCACGGCACACGCAGTATCGTCGAGGGAGAGTAAAGACACGACATACCAACAACAAAAATGGATATCGAAGTGAGATCTTCCGCTTCGAAGAAATCAAGCCGCTCCTCCGCCTCAAGTGTGATGTTAGCAGCCGCTACTGCACGTGCCAAAGCAGAGGCTGCCCACAAAAAGGCTGAATTTGCAAAGAAAGAACTACAACTCAAAGTTGAAAAGGCCAAATTAGAAGCAGAACTCGACCTGTTGGCAAAAGAAGGTGAAGCTGAAGCTGCAGCAATTGAGGCTGCAGTTTTGGAGTCTGCTGCTGCTGGGTTTAACACTCCTGGTAGTCAGGGATCAGGACTCCCACCTCTGGAAATGCAAAGCACACTTGAACGTACGGAAGAATATGTGCATAGACATAGTCAACCCAAAGAACCAGCCAAAGACTTGTCAAAAAATGAAAATCAGGAAGAGGACACACATTCGGTTCATCCAAGAGATTCCCGAGTGCCACGTGTTCTGCTCACATCATCAAGGGACCATCAGAACCCTCGAACCTCAGAAGATGGCCGTGATAACCCCAAATCTTCATTTGTAAGAGAGGGAGAGCAGCCACTTTCAACAAATTACCCTCAACACAAGAATTATGTTTCCCCTGGTCATACACTGCCCTCTTGTGGTAATTCTCAATATTACCCCGCTGCGCAGCATCATTCTAGTGACACGAATGAGATTGTAAAATATTTAGTGAAGAGCCAACTACTAACATCAGTACTCAGCAAGTTCGACGACAGGCCAGAAAACTATCTGTCTTGGAAATCATCATTTCTCAATGTAATCAGCACACTTGATCTTAAGGTAACAGAAGAAATTGATCTCATGATAAAGTCACTCGGGCCCGAGTCCAGCAAACATGCTCAACGAATTAAAGCAGTAAACATAAACAAACCAATTGCGGCTGTAGATCTTATATGGGAGAGATTAGAACAAGACTTCGGGTCTCCAGAAGGTATAGAAGGCGCTCTCTTTGCAAAGCTTGACCAATTTCCCAAAATAGGACATAAAGATGGCCGTAAACTAAGAGAACTGAGCGATTTGCTGTTGGAGATCAATTCTGCAAAGGAAGAAGGATATTTGCACGGACTTGCTTACCTCGACACTGCAAGAGGGATAGCTCCGATTGTGAATAAGCTTCCATTTTGGCTGCAGGACAAGTGGATGATGGATGGTTCACGTTACAAGCTACAAAACAAGGTGACTTTCCCCCCATTCACATTCTTTCTGGATTTCATTGAAACACAAGCAAGGGCACGCAACGACCCGAGTTTCAATTCGCAGACGCTGGTCACCAGTGATGTTAAAAAAGACAAGTATGTGGAGAATCAAAGTTACAATCGCAGAACAGTGTCAGTGCACAAAACGGATGCTACTGCTTCACCTAAAGAAGGCCCGGACAAACACTGCCCTTTGCATAATAAACCACACGCTCTACAATGCAGAAGCTTCAGAGCAAAACCTATTCAGGAACGCAAGAGTATACTGAAGCAAT
The DNA here is from genome assembly GCF_059441095.1 of Idiotropiscis lumnitzeri. Taxonomy (NCBI): domain Eukaryota; kingdom Metazoa; phylum Chordata; class Actinopteri; order Syngnathiformes; family Syngnathidae; genus Idiotropiscis; species Idiotropiscis lumnitzeri. The sequence goes on along the minus strand of NC_142392.1, from coordinate 34,855,946 downwards.
ACAGAATCTGTTTCAAGTGCTGTTCATCCAACAAACATGTGGCTCGTAATTGTGAAGCGGAAGTCAAGTGTTCGGAATGCCATAGTGATAAGCACCCAACCGCCTTGCACTCAGATGCACCTCATCCTCCCGAATTCCGCCAACCTCCAGCAGATCAAGGCGGGTAGAGTCAAGAAGGACAAGAGGAAACGGTCGTTTCAAGTTGTACTGAGGTGTGTGGGAAGGGATTCACCGGTAAATCTTGCTCGAAGATATGTCTCGTCAACGTCTATCCTGCCAATGACTCCAGCATGAGCAAAAGAATGTACGCTATGCTGGATGACCAAAGTAACGTATCACTGGCACGCTCTGAGTTTTTTGACATGTTTAAGGTCCAAGGTAATGCAGTGCCTTACACCCTCCAAACATGTAGTGGTACAGGTCTTCCCACTGGAAGAAGAGCATCTGGTTACATAATTGAGTCCATAGATGGTGCTCTTGCTCTACCCTTACCCACCTTAATTGAGTGCAATATGATACCAAACAAAAATGATGAAATCCCCACTCCAGTTGCAGCAAACGGTCATCGCCATCTTGAAAGCATTGCTTACAAGTTGCCGCCCTTAGACAGCGATGCTGAGATTCTGCTATTGCTAGGACGGGACATACTGAGGGTTCATAAAGTACGTCGACAAATCAATGGCCCTCACGATGCACCATATGCTCAGAGACTGGACTTGGGGTGGGTGATAGTTGGAGATGTATGCCTGGGCACTACTCACAAACCTCTCCAAGTTACCACGCTCAAGACTCACGTTCTACAAAATGGTAGGCCCACCCATTTCCTCCCATGTGAAAATCAGTTTGCTGTCAAGGCAGATGCACAACTTTCAAGGGGACAAATGTCAATTACTTGTGCGACAAATGTGAAAAGCAACGCACAAAACAAGATGATAGGAAACAATGTATTTTGTTCAACCAAAAGTGACAACAAGATTGCAATGGAAGACCTGCTTTTCCTTGAAATGATGGACAATGAATGTTTTCAGGATGAGACCCAAAGTTGGGTTGCGTCGCTACCCTTTCGCCAGCCGAGGGCACTGTTGCCCAACAATCGCCGTTATGCAATCAGCCGACTGCGCTCACTTGAACGCGCTCTTAACAAAAACCCTGAGATGAAGGCTCATTTTATGGACTTTATGCAGAAAATGTTGGACAATGGACATGCAGAGCTAGCGCCTCCAGTTCGGAATGGCAAAGAATATTGGTACTTGCCTTATTTTGGAGTTTACCATCCACAAAAGCCGTCACAAATCCGGGTGGTATTTGACTCGAGTGCACAGTTCGGAGGCACGTCACTCAACGCTGTACTCCTCTCAGGACCTAACTTGCACAATAGCTTGTTAGGTGTGCTCGTGAGGTTCAGGAAGCATCCAGTTGCAATTACTGCCGACATCCAGCAGATGTTTTATTGCTTCCTGGTGCGCAAGGACTGCAGAGATGTACTCAGATTTGTTTGGTACAAAGACAACAATCCACAGAATGAACTTGTTGACTACAGAATGCGAGTCCATGTGTTTGGTAACAGCCCCTCACCTGCTGTGGCAACTTATGGTCTGAGGAGAGCTGCCCAACAAGGAGAAGCCAAATATGGGAATGATGTACGTCAATTCATCGAACGTGACTTTTACGTGGATGATGCTCTAAAATCTGTCCCCTTTGAACACGAAGCAATTGACCTTCTAAATCGAACACAGTCAATTCTGGCAGATTCGAATCTCCGCCTCCTGAAAATAGCATCAAACAAGGTCACAGTGATGAACGCATTCGCAGCTGAAGATCGTGCTAAAGATCTTTTTAAGGATGATCTCCCAGATCAACGCAGCCTTGGTGTGAAGTGGAACATAATGGAAGACTATTTCACATTCCACGTACCCGACATTGAGAAACCATACACACGCAGAGGAGTCCTCTCAACTGTCAACAGTGTATTTGACCCGCTTGGGTTTTTGGCACCAGTGATTATTCAAGAACGCCTCCTTCTAAGAGAACTGTCTCTTCAAACCAATGAGTGGGACTCGCCACTACCAGAGGACATGAAGGGAAGATGGGTGACTTGGCAACAGTCCCTGCAATGTCTCAATGAGATCCATGTTCCCCGTCCATACACCAAGATGTCACTATCCGAAGCTGAACGCACGGAATTATGCTTGTTTTCAGATGCGTCTATGAAAGCAATATGTGCAGTCTCATACCTCAAAGTTATAGCTCCTGATGGCACGACAGAGGTTGGATTTGTCCTAGGGAAAGCACGACTTGCCCCACAGCCAGAGCTAACTGTGCCTAGGCTTGAACTTTGTGCCGCAGTAATGGCAGTTGAAATGGCAGAAGTTATATGTGATGAAATCGATCACTCGATAGACAAAATCAGTTTCTACACAGATAGTAAAGTTGTCCTTGGTTATATCCACAACCAGTCCAGGCGCTTTTATGTGTATGTAAACAACCGTGTCCGCCGCATCAGAGAGTCAACCACTCCTGAACAATGGCATTATGTCGCGACAGACCACAATCCTGCTGATTATGGTTCACGATCAGTTCCAGCTGCTGCACTAAAAAACACAATGTGGTTCACGGGCCCATCCTTTCTTCAGCGTTCTCCCGAGATCCAGTTGGAGCAACAAGGATTTGACTTGCTGGACCCCGACAATGACACAGAGGTCCGCCCAGAGGTACAGACACTTTGCACAAGCATCACTAAAGTTGCACTGAGTTCAAATTGTTTGGAGCGTTTCTCCACATGGAAGTCACTTAAGAGAGCCGTGTCACGCCTTATTCATATTGCCCGATGCTTCTCTCAGCCTACAACCGCCACAAAGTGCTCTGGATGGCACATCTGTAAAACCGCTATCTCCCCTGAACTGTTAGAACAAGCAGAGACTGTAATCATTAGAAATCTACAGCTTGAAACATATGCAGACGAAATGCAATGCATCTCTGAGAAACGGAATCTTTCTAAAAATAGTCCACTCCTGAAGCTGAACCCCCTCATTGGCAAAGATAAGCTATTAAGAGTTGGTGGTCGAATTTCTCGTGCAGAGCTGGGAGTTAAAGAAACGAACCCCATAATTTTGCCAGGCAGACACCACTGCACTATCCTCCTAGTGCGCCATCACCATGAGAAGGTGAACCATCAAAGCAGGCATTTCACCGAAGACGCTGTTCGAGAAGGTGGCTTCTGGATCATCGGAGGAAAACGATGTATTGGTAAAGTTATTAGTAAATGTGTGACATGCAAAAGATAGAGAGGGAAATTTGAGGAACAAATAATGAGCGATTTGCCCGCTGACAGACTCAAAATGGAACCCCCTTTCTCCTATGTGGGAGTGGACATGTTTGGCCCATGGGAGGTAACTGCAAGACGAACAAGAGGGGGGCAAGCGAATAGTAAAAGATGGGCAGTACTCTTCACATGTTTATGTACAAGGGCAGTCCATATTGAAGTCGTGGAGGAAATAAGCTCTTCAAGTTTTATCAATGCATTGAGGCGCTTCTTTGCTCTGCGAGGACCCGCAAAGCTGTTACGTTCCGATTGCGGCACAAACTTTGTTGGTGCTCACAAGGAAATGACAACAACATCGGAGGAAGAAAAGATACAAAATTATCTGCCAGACCAAAGGTGCAAGTGGATATTTAACCCACCACATTCGTCCCATATGGGAGGAGCGTGGGAACGGATGATCGGAGTGGCTCGCCGGATACTTGACAACATGCTCATGCAGGCTGGTCATGTGCAACTGACTCATGAAATCCTAACTACATTTCTTGCAGAAGTAATGGCCATCATAAATGCACGCCCTTTGTTGCCAGTATCGTCAGACCCAGAAAATCCTCACATCTTGTCACCTGCGATGCTGCTGACACAAAAAACGCAGGCAGCTCCTCAGATCTGTGATAACGTCGGCGAGAAGGACATGTTGAAAAGCCATTGGAAACGTGTTCAGTTCCTTGCGGACAACTTTTGGAGCCGGTGGCGTAAGGAATATTTGAGCTGCCTCCAGTCTAGGCAGAAATGGCATCACAAAACAACCAACATTAAGGAAGAAGATGTTATTCTTCTCAAGGATAAACAAACAAGAAGACATGAGTGGCCAATGGGCGTAATAATAAAGACTGTTCCCAGTGAAGATGGGATCATCCGGAAGGCTGAAGTTGAAGTTGCTTCCCAAGAGACTGTTAGAAACTATTTTAGACCAATTTCAGAGATGGTCTTGCTATGTTCGGGTGGTACTTAAGTTATGTGGTATCCTTAAGATACCAGACGGGGAGTGTTTTGGCCGTTATTATTTTTTCAATTGTTTATAGTGAAGAGACTGTTGCATGCCATCCCCCTTTCAGTCCCAGTTTGGTGGTGCACTGTCCCTTTAAGAGAGTGTCAAAAGTCAGCGCGAGAACAAGCGCTCCTTGCTCACACAAAGTCTGTTATACACGAAGCCAAGTAGCAGTTAGGTTGTGTCTGATGCTTAAGTCCATAAAACGGCATTCCCTGCATTTCCAAATATTTAACCATTGATTGATGTTAATTCGTAGAGTTTGTAAATCGCAAATTAGGATGTGAACTATTTGCATTGCTGACTGTGCCGCCATTTTATTTATTGCTGTGATGTGTTTGTTTCAGTTTCACACCTGCCATATAAAGAGAAGGTCTAAACCTCCTGGCGTCAGTGACTGATTGTGTGGAGGTGTTTAACTAACTGGTTAGCAGAAAGGTTCTGTGAGGCCAGTACACATATTCACAAACATAAATTACAAACAGAGGGTTTCCTACTCAATGGTCATAGAATAGAATAGAAATCCCTTTATTGTCATTGTACTCGAGTGTGCAACGAGATTAGATGTATGTATGTATGTAACTGTATGTAAACTGAGAAGAAATATGATTACAGACTTGATTCTCTAGAAGCCAGGTTTTTAGGTGTTTACCAAAGGAAGTGAGAGTGGGTAAGTCTCGTACGGCATTTGGTATTGTGTTCCAGGTGTGAGATGCTCTGTATGAGAACAGTGACTGGCCAAAGGTACTTTTTCTGAATGGAACTGTACAGTCACCTCTAGACTCTGCACATATTTATTTAGTGGAGGTGGAGCCAAACCATTGAGAATTTTGTACACAAGAATACAATCAGAATATTTTTGTATGTTTTCCCAGCTCAGGAGTTCATATTTCTTCAGAATTTGACAGTGGTGGTATGTGTTCTGGTTTTTATCCAAGATTTTCAAGGACTGTTTGTATGCAATTTCAACAGGCTTAAGTGTGGTTTTACATGCCATTGCCCAACTAGTTAGACAATAAGTCATATGTGACATTATTATGGCATTTAAAAATAGTTTGGATGAATCGAGAGTTAAATTATTCCTAATATATCTAAAGTTAGAGAGATTAAGTTTCATGTGATTCATTAATCTTTCTATTTGTTGCCTAATCTGTAACTGCGAGTCCAACATGATTCCTAGATATTTAAACTCTTGTACAACCTCAATTTTCGTTCCTTGCACATATACGTGAGGATTTGTATCAGCACACCTCCTAATTGAAAAGAACATACAGACAGTCTTTGATACATTAAGATGTAAGTGAGAACGTTCTAGCCAATTTGACACATCAGACATGGCTGCTGATACATATTGTGCAGCTTGATATTTGTGTGTGTTCATTCCGACTGCCACATAGTAACCATAAATTAAAAAAATAAATGTCGCGGATACATACTAAAGCTGTTGCTTTGTAATTTATATAGATGTTTTGTTTAAAATCGCCCTGGCTCTTCTTTTTGTCTTATCTATATTTTGTACGTATTAATAACTGTGTTTGGTTTGTTAATGTTAATAAAGTTTTTTCACATAAACAAATATTAGTAAATATTTATCATCTCATCAATATTTGGACAACAGAGTACTGAGTTTCGAGATGCTTGCGATAATCGTTCTCGAAATTGTATTTCTTATCAATTTAGCTTAGTTAAGGGATATTTTATTGACAATCTAACATCAATATACAAAGACAGAAAAAAAATGGTGGTGGGGGGCGCGAATCTTTTTCTTCTTGGTAGGGGCGGGCGTGAAATAATTGAGAAGCACTGCTAGTATATGCAGACATTATATTCATACAATCTTGCAGCCCGATTGAACCACAGCATTGTTGCAAGTTCGGTCGGAGAAACTTGAACGGGGCATAGGTGGAAGTGACGCGAGAGATGACTCGCCAATGTGGCGTTAATTTAGTTGTTTTTTTTTATCAACCGAATTAAAATATATAAAATATATATTAAAATAGAACAGCCAGGGGTAAAAAACAAACGCAGAGGTAAAGAAATATATTTAAAAAATACGTGCTTAAAGCATGACGTCATTAGCAAGCGCGCAGCTTCCGAAGGGCCTCGACCACATCCACCGATCCGTCCACACCGAAATAAAAACAACCACCGCTAAATTCTTCTGATTTAGTGTGGAACTGACTGTAATTTTCTCGCAGGATTTCCAGTGCTACTCTAAAGGACGACGACATAATTCATTAAGTCTTTGTGTCCCGATAACCTCATCTTCACGCGTTGATGCTTTTCGGCGTAGTTAGCTTAGCTTGTTAGCTAGCTAGCCGCTAACGAAAAGAGGCACGTGACTCATCGCCAAGCAGAGATCAAGTGTGGATTTTTTGGGATTGGCGTTTGAATATGTGTGAAAGAACGACACCCAAGTACAAAGAGGAACTTTGTGGAATAAAAGAAGAGAACGAGCAACATCTTCAACTGCTGGACGAAGTTTGCAACCAGCCTCGTGTTGTGCCACTCAAAGCAGGTTTGTACACGTTTTACTCTCATTTGCTTTGTCAAGAACGACTTTCTATCGTTAGAAATATGCATCACAACATTAAGTTGTTTGGGGAAATGCGTTCACTGTTATTGTCATTTTATTTTTAAATGTTGCCTTTGTTGGAGTTGTGTCACCGTGGAAATGAGAAGTAGTTCGTAAATCAACCTTTGAACGCCAAACTTACTCCAATGCGTGTTCGTTTTTTGTACTCAAGAAGAAAAGGGTCAAATAAAGACTCAACAACTGATTAGAGTTCCGATATTTAGTTTCTTCAATTTCTGGAGTTAAGGAAATACTTCAAAGACATCTGGGCGGCTTTTTCTTAATCTCACGAGAAAACTGCACTCGGGCGAGCACAGTCGAAAAATGCGCCCCATCTTTCAGCCCAGCTTCAGTCTTTATAGGAGTTTTTTATGTCAAGGGTCATGTAGGTTGAATCGGTTGAATCGGTCGTCCTCACTCCCTCCCACGACACGGGTCCACATCCAAGGGAAGGTCCTCCCCAGGTTAGTCATCGTGTGGATAGTTGATTCTCGTCTGGTCGCCAAGACTGGCACGCCAAGTCTGGCCTTCTCCGGCGGGCAGTCTCTCCGTCTCTCTCCTCGCTGGCATTCCTCTGTATTCTTGTTGGTGTGCATGTGTGCGTGTGTATGTGCACATGTATATGCAAGTATACGTGTATGTGCATGTGTATGTGCAGGTGTAAGGGTGTGTCCGTGTGTAAGTGTATGTGTGTATGTGTGTATATGTTCGCGTGTATGAGCAGGTGTATGTATATGTTTGTGTGTGTATGCGTATGTGCATGTGCTCCGATCTCCAATTGTTCTGTCTTTCGGAATGTGTTTTTTTGATAGCGTCTGTGTGAGTCCTGCAGTGCCCAATTTGGTATGTTTGCATCTCTACAGCCAATGTGGAGAATGTGCTTTGTCGTCTTTGTCCATGAAGTGCTGTCAGTGTGAGGGCAGCTCAAGGAAATGCTATGTGTGCAAATTTGTTCTCACTACTGAGAATTTCAATAAAGTTCACACATTTCAACTAAGTACTATAAATTTAGCATATGAGAATAATATAAGAAATCAGTAAACATCAGGACTACAATCCCAGTCATTCTTGTGACCCATGCTTCTAGTTTCATTTGATAAATGCTTCTTGTTTCATCCATGTTTAAAATATTTAGTAAATATGAACCTGCTAACTTTAATAAACGACATTCTGTCCCGCATGTGTTTAAAATAATGCCAGTATTCGTAATACAATCCTTCACCTTTTACTTGTCGGTTTGCCGAACATTTGTTTATGCCAAATGAAATCAGTGCAGAAAATAAAAACCAAAGAATAACCAATAGTGGGGGGTGAACTCCATTTTTTTCCTTTTTTTTTTTTATAAAATTTGAACTGATTATTTAACATTTTACATTTTCTGTTTTTTATATCTTGTTCGAGCAATTCCTTACGGAAGGAATTCTGCCTGACTCTGAAAAATGTGCACACTGCAACGAAACCTCAATGGCGGTTGATAAATTTTAGTGAATAAAACACAGAATATTAATTATTTTTTTAAAAAATCAAGTACGTATTGGTCTTATTGTTTGTCTTTTTGTGTCCTGCAGACGTCAGTGAAAACGATCTCTGTTCTGTGAAAGAGGAGCCAGACTTGACTCACAGAAAAAAGGAGGAGGAGGAGGAGGAGGAGATCAACAAGTCACCAGTGAACGTTGTCCCTATAAAGACTGAAGATGAAAACAAGGATGAGAGTGAGGACAACAGAGGGGCGGAGCCTACAAGCAGCAGCTCAAGTCATTACGTGACAACAGAAGGTGATGAAGACCACTGGGGGCCATCTCAAGCACAAAATGAGGACACATTATCAGGCGCTCGTGACTATGAGGATGATGATAATGAGCAAACTAAAGGTGAAAGGGCATGTCACACTGACTCATTAACTTCAAAGCTGTCCTTAAAACCACACACAAGAACACACAGTGGAGAAAAAACGTTTTCTTGCTCGGTTTGTGGAAAATGGTTCTCTGAAAAGGGAAATTTAACAGAACACACAAGAACACACACTGGAGAAAAACCTTTTTCTTGCTCAGTTTGTGGGAAAAGCTTTTCTCTAAAGTCACGATTAAAAGAACATACAAGAACACACACTGCAGAAAAACCTTTTTCTTGCTCAGTCTGTGGGAAAAGCTTCTCCCGAAAGTCGCATTTAACAAGCCACACAAGAACACACAGTGGAGAAAAATCATTTTCCTGTTCAGTTTGTGGCAAAAGCTTCTCTCAAAAGTCTAATTTAACAATCCACACAAGAACACACAGTGGAGAAAAACCTTTTTCCTGCTCAGTTTGTGGAAAATGCTTCTCTGAAAAGGGAAATTTAACAGAACACACAAGAACACACACTGGAGAAAAACCTTTTTCCTGCTCAGTTTGTGGCAAAAGCTTCTCTGGAAAGTCTAATTTAACTAAACACACAACAACACATAGTGGAGAAAAACCTTTTTCATGCTCAGTTTGTGGGAAAAGCTTTTCTCTGAAGTCACGATTAAAAGAACATACAAGAACACACACTGCAGAAAAACCTTTTTCTTGCTCAGTCTGTGGTAAAAGCTTCTCCCAAAAGTCGCATTTAACAAGCCACGCAAGAACACACAGTGGAGAAAAACCTTTTTCCTGCTCAGTTTGTGGAAAATGCTTCTGGAGAAAGCCATATTTAACAGAACACACAAGAACTCACAGTGGAGAAAAACCTTTTTCCTGCTCAGTTTGTTGCAAAAGCTTCTCTCGAAAGTCACATTTAACAAGTCACACAAGAACACACAGTGGAGAAAAACCTTTTTCCTGCTCAGTTTGTTGCAAAAGCTTCTCTCAAAAGTCACATTTAACAAGTCACACAAGAACACACAGTGGAGAAAAACCTTTTTCCTGCTCAGTTTGTTGCAAAAGCTTCTCTCAAAAGGCACATTTCACAAGTCACACAAGAAGACACAGTGGAGAAAAACCTTTTTCCTGCTCAGTTTGTTGCAAAAGCTTCTCTCGAAAATCACATTTAACAAGTCACACAAGAACACACAGTGGAGAAAAAACATTCGCCTGCTCAGTTTGTGGCAAAGGATTCTCTCAAAAATAAACTTTAACAAAACATAGAAGAACACACAGTGGAGAAAAACCTTTTTCCTGCTTGGTTTGCGGTAAATGTTTCTCTCGAAAGTAATCACTCAAGAACACACACTGGAGAAAAACCTCTTCCATGCTCTGTTTGTGGAAAATGCTTCTCTGACAACTGGGCTTTAACAAAACATAGAAGAACACACCTTGGTGAAAACCGTTTTTCCTGCTCAGTTTGTGGCAAGAGTTTCTCTCAAAAGTCGTATTTAAGAAGCCACCCAAGAACACACACTGGAGAAAAGCCATTCAGTTGCAGCGTTTGTGCTAAAAAAATCCGCCACTAAACAGCATGCTGAGACACACGATTGTGATGGCGAGATTAGCAGCGATCCTTGAAGCTAACAAAAAAGACAAAAAACTGAAGGAACTGTCTCTTTGTGGTAAGATGTAAATGTGATTTTGAATAAAATATGATGTTTTGAATTTTGCAAAGCTTTTTTATTGACATTAAGCCAATGTGATCACTGCCAGAAGAACCATTAAGTCTGAGTGATGATGAGTTTTTTTGTGTGTGTGTTTACATCGAACATGTAAATGAAATTAATTGCCTTTGCCTGGAACAACATTTTTTAACATTATGCTTTTCAGTTGTCTTTTTAATCGTACCTAATGGAAAAGGTGTGAGAAGAAACTGTGCTTATGCAATCAGTGCCTTCCACAATCATCAATAAAATCACTTGTTCCACTTGCTCAACTGGCCTTCATTATGCTGTGAAAAGGTGAAAAACTGAACTAGAAGTTGAACTATAAAAGGAACCAGAAAGAAACGCAAATCGGCTCAGTTTCTCTCAAAGGTTTTGGTATGTCAGGAGTTGGCAACTTGATGGCGACTGGAGTCAGCGTTCATTTGTCACCACTGAGGAGATGATTCGCATCACGCAGTTCGTTGCTGCTGCTGTCTGAATTGGACCCGGGTGGCCACACGCGAGCGTCCCTGAATTTCACCGGCGGATCTTCAGCTATCCCACGTCTGACCCCAGATTGTTATGGAATTTTCAGCAGTAAGGGAAGATCAATGAGATAGTCTGGAAAATAAATTGTCTTTTGGGTCAGTCTGCAGAGTGATCTCAGTGGGAGAAGTGCTGGGAAGATACTGATGCACACAGGAAGATGAAAATTTATTTGACAGGAACTGTGGAATCTTCAAACAAAAATATATTTTTTCTGCGTTTATCATGAAATATTTAAGTCCTTATATCAACACTGTAATCATTTTTAACACTAACATTTAGGACATAAAACAGTGACGTATTTTAATTCAAAATTCACAACCACGTCGCTGGCGAAAAACCCTGTAAAAAAAGGCAAAGGTTCAAGCATGTTGACATAAAGTATCACTTTATCATGTCAACTGATCATAATAGGGAAATACATTTGGAATACTGTCCAACCGACGACATGGTGTCAGATGTTTTAACAAAACCGGAAACAAACGTTAAATAAATACATGTCTCAAGTTCATATTTGGGAACTAAAATGTTTGGTCATATTGTTGGAATCTTAACTATTATCTGTACCAAAAGTTTACCAAAATGGTTCGAATTAATTATCTGACTCCATTAATGGTTAACCAAACACGACCTTCATTCATACAACAATTATGCACACTCGTTTTTGAGAGAAAGAAATGACCAGGAAGCCGGCAACTTCACACGGGAGCGGATTTATTTCTAACAGGAGATCTAATACAAAGCCTGGGGCTCGGTTCCTACCATTACAGCTCTGCGCGTCCCTGTACCCAACAGAGGACGACCCCCCGCCCGAGTTGCCCAGGATCATTTATACATTTCAACAAAACAAAGCAAAGACATCAAAGACTAGTCTCCTATTTGCTATGTGTCATCTGCAACTAACTTGAGCTTTCTCTTATTGGATATCTTCACCCCGCATGATGGCGGGTCAGCTCTTCCCATGTGCGCGCGCCAAGGCAGTTGTTCATGCGCTCAACTGCCCATGAGCCACTCGATCTGTTATTCCACTCTCACGGTCGACCGTCTGACCATCTCACACAACAGCACCTGGATGTCCTTGATGTCTGGAACTTTTCCGCGTCAGCTCACCCAGTTCTCCGACGTGCGGCTCGTCCTGCACAAAACATCTGCCACCTATGCACTTCACACAGCCTGCCCTGACCTTTTATTGTACATTGAATTAAAGCACAATCAGTACATATCTTTATTGCACTAAACTGAATAAACTTGTAGTCAATTGTATAAAATCCTTTAATCCCTCACATGGCCTCAGCGAACTGAGGCCGTCACCCCCACAAAAATAAGAATAGAAAAATAATCAAAACAGTAAAAAATAAAAATGTAGAATGATATATAAAAATTGTATTCCCTCTCATGGCCTCAGACAACTGAGGCCATTACCACTGACTCCGCTGAACCCCATGGACCTGCTGGCTGCCAGAGGAACTGGCTGTGGGCCCGACACGGGGATCATCATGTACTTGCCACCCAGTGGCAGCGGGCCCAAGGTGCGTTCAAGGCTTATAACTGTAGGAGATCTGATACTGTCATGACCCGCGTTGGTCATGTCAGTGTTTTTTGTTATTCTTTTTCTTCACCTCCCTGCCATGTCTTCATTCTGTTTAGTTTGTCAGCTGAGTAGGGGCGTTTCCCCTCAGCACTCCGTCCCCACCAGCCACGCACCTGTTCCCCATTAGCCGCGCACACCTGACTCCCATCTGCTCCCCTAATCAATAGACTATTTAACCACCCCTGTCTCGGCGGCGCTCAACGATCAGCCGCCGCTCCAAGTTCCTTTCTTGGGGGCGTTCCACGATCAGCCCAACGGACCGCCGCCACTCCGGGTTCCTGTCTCGGCTGCACCCGCCAGCCCACCGCCGCCCCGAGATCCTGCCTCTGCTGCATCCGGCGTCCCGCCGCCGCTTCTCGTCTCAGCCTCGTCAGCGGACTCCATGTGGCGTTCAGGTCCTCCCGGACGTCCCCCCGAATGGCCACAGTGGGACGTATTGATCTGGCCACCCGCACGGCCGCCTGAAGGGCCACGAAAAGACTCGCTGGTCTGGCCTCCCGGACATCCCCCAGACCGGCCTCGAACAGGGGTTGTGGTCCCGCCTCCCGACCCCTTCCGCCCACCCTCGTCTTGGACTTTGTTTTCGCTTTTTCTTTTTTTGCCTTGTTTGGGACGTCTGGAATCCGTCCCTTGAGGGGGGGTACTGTCATGACCCGTGTTGGTCATGTCAGTGTTTTTTGTTATTGTTTTTCTTCACCTCCCTGCCATGTCTTCATTCTGTTTATTTTGTCAGCTGAGTAGGGGCGTTTCCCCCCAGCACTCCGTCCCCACCAGCCACGGACCTGTTCCCCGTTAGCCGCGCACACCTGACTCCCATCTGCTCCCCGAATCAATGGACTATTTAACCACCCCGTGCCGACAGCTCAGCGTCAGTGCATTGCTCCAGCTACACCCTCTATTCGCGTTGCTCCGATTGCTCATTCATCACGTCCTCGTTCATGTTCATGCTCATTTGGAACTGGTCACTGTCCTTGCTCCCCGTCACTGTTTCAGTCTAGTCACTTTCTGTTTATCCTTCGTTATTTTCGCACCCCGCCTCGTTCTGGTTTGTCCAGTTTCCTCGTTCGCCTGCCTGTTCATTTAATAAACTCCCTCCAAGTTACCTTGCCTTGGCTTCCCTGCCTCTTTGGGTCCTGCCCGCTACCGCGACGACCCCGCAGCCTGACAGATACAATGTATACAACAACATCCGCAAAGCACCATAATAGCTGTAAATACTGCCACTGAGATTAATATAGAGCTAATCAGACCTTTCCATTTACCAAAGACATTCAACCATCCTGACCTCATTTCCGAATCTACACCTGAATGTTCTTTCATCTTTTTGTTCAAAGTTTGCAAACCTTCCAATGCCTTGGTGAGACGCCCATCCGGTGCCGTGTTGTTTGGTGTGAAACTACAACATTGATCCCGAAATGTCCCGCACACTCCTTGTTTTTCAGCCAATAACATATCTAAAGCAATCCTATTTTGAAACGTCATTAATGAAGTTTTTGACAATTGTTCATGTACCGCCTCTAAAGCTTCTGTAGTAAAATTATTCAATCTCTGAGCGTTGTAATGAACATAATTTATGCAATCCACATTTTTGTTTGGGGTCAAATGCTTTCAAACCCTGATGCAATTTGGTCTGCCAATTTGTATTTGTCCGGGACCCCTCTTGGCACGCTTATCGTAACCAATCTCTCAGGCCTCTTTTTTGTCTATCCACACCGGACATCGGGACGACTTGATTGAATTGATCCCACTTTAACTGGTCCAAATCTACAGGTGTTGCACTCACCGGCATAATTAAAGTCACCAGGGAACACCTGCCAGAGGCATTGGTCGGCAGCCTGTCATATAGAAATTTCCCACCACACCACAACCAGGCGTCTGCACGGGAAAGCGGGGGTCCTGCTGGAAGAGACACATTCGTTTCACACCAATCCCACGGTATTTGTCCAATTGTCTGTCCTGTTCCATTCAATTTCAAACACGTAAAATTTTGCTTGGCCACCTCATTATCAAACCCTTGAATTCTCCAAATCAATTGTGAGATTGAATAATTTCGCACATATACCAACCTTGGGGTCTTGGTCACAAATTTTATAAAACAATATCACCTGTGCGTCTGTCAACTTATCCGAGCTGTCCTCCCTTTCCTCGTACATGACCGTCTGGTTGCAGTGGTATTGTAACATCACAATTTTTGTCTCCACTCCGTCTGTCTAAAAAACAGTCTGATAGAGTAGAAGCAAACATACTAAAAGCGTCCTGCTAAATTAAATAATTGACCTTCTGTCCCGTAAGTGTTTAAAATGCCAGCAATCGTTATACAATCCTTCCAAAAAATGCATGCAGCAAAAAATATACTATGAAAAATATAAAATGACCCCCTGTCGACCCCACCCCCTAGTGGGGTCGATCCCAATCAAAGTTATATTAGAGAACAAAAAGTAACAAATAAACTAGTGCCGTCCCGCGATTAAATTTCTTCACTAAATAATCGCAATAATACCATAATTAATTGTATTCGATCACCTTTTTCAATTTATTTGAGAAGCTTGTATCAGTCACTTGAATAATATAACGTAAACCCACCAAATATTATATCTATTTCAATTCCCAGACTGTTGTAAAAGCTTTCTTCGAATATAATCTAGACCGTTTCATCCTCACAGGCATTGCCCCCAGAAACAATTCTCGAACGTATAAATTTAGTTTTGCTGATAATCACCACAATCCAGCAGTGTTGGTTCGCAATAATGTCCTAATGATATCCAGCTAATATGGCACAATATTAGAATTTGGCTTCGCAACATGGGAGAATCATTCCTGAATCAAATAAAATTTAGTTCACTGAGTTCAAATATCTAACTGTGTTTAGAGATTACCAATTAAGCCCCGAGCCAACGATCCAATTTTGACCGTTTTTTGTCAACTCTTTAAAGCAACCCAAATGAAATATAAAAATAAAATAAAAAATAAAAAATCCTAAAACTATAATAACGCAGATACCAAATTAAACCATTTTTTTTACGGGAAGAATAGGTGCTCTCCAAGACATAGACAGCTCCAAAGACCGCTGCAGTCTTCACCTCCTATTGTCTCCCGAATGCCTCCCTCCACCTTGAGGCCGTGCCCACACTGATTCTGTCAACTGGGGAAGGGTGTAGAGACAGTCAAAACAATCGCGGAGCCGAGCCCCAAATCAGTCGGGCCCTGGGACCACAACTCCTCTAACAGAGACACAAACACAGAACTACCTCTTCCGAGTGACCCTTCTCTGGAAATTTTGAAATTTAGTGATGTTCCCAAAACCGAAGAATTTGTAGTGGGTGCTGAAGTATGATATCCTGATAGTGACGCGGAGTATTCAACATTCGTAATAGATGTCTGAACCCAGCCAACCGCCTCTACACACCGCTTTACCATGGGGCCTAGATCTTTAGTATGAAGACGCGCATCAATAGTCAATGTGATTTGTGGCTCAGCGAAAGTAAACAATTCATACCATTTCTGCTGCTCAGGGACAAGGCACGCATGCGAGGCAACGCCGGTAGACATAACACATATATAATCCTAATGCAAGATGAACTCCTGACTAAATTTAGATGAATGCATTTTGATAAACCAAACCATGTGTGATCACATGGACAATGTAATGTGTCAATTGGTGAATTGAATGGGTGGAGGTTGCTACACCACTCAGACCAAAGCAGGAACAGGGTATACCCAACGCGGGAGATTAGAGAACCAGGTTTCCGATCTGCCCTCAGATATTTCAGTTCAGCCACTGGAATGGAGGAGAGCACCACATATGCTCCCTACGAAGGATATGCACAGTCAAGTTCAGTCCCATCCGGAAATGCCACTCGAATTCCAGTGTTTGTTCAGTCAATGGCAGTGACTCAGTCAATCTCGAGAGTCCTCAAGGAGGATAGAGTTGTTGCTCACTGGGAGGTGTGGAAGGATCTCACAGCGCGTGGAATATCTCGCCTCAGTATCAAGCACCATCGAAAACTTGTCCATCCACCGTCCCCGGAATGCAGGGACCTGCCAGTCCTCGAACGCTGAAGCTCCGCGGCCCCCTGTCATGAAATGCGGTACCAGCGGGTTGGTGTCAAGAGTGCGTTGGGAGTGGGTAACGGTGGCGCCCCCTGCGCTGGTTGAGCTCTGGGCGACAGGAATGGCACCGGACCAGAGGATGGCACATTCCAGAAAGTGGCTCGGTATGGACAGCTCATCACCCAGTGACCCCGCAGCAAGAGCACACCCCACTCACAACCCCCGTCTATAACCACCCTATCTCTGTTACCGCAGTCCCGACCTCGTTGACCGCCTTGCTATGGACAGCCAGTCTGCTGTGGCGCCGCGTCACCCGAACCTTGCCTAGGAGCCGCAAAATTGGAAGGAGCAGGTGCAATGGGAGCCGCATGCATCGGCTGCTGCCTTAGCTGCTCCCCCTTTTTTATCTCTCTTGGCCTCCTAAACCTGCAAGTACAACAATTTTTAGTAGCGCTCCTTAATCCAATCCCATATTTTCCTTTTCTGATGTTGTGTAAAATTGTGTAACAAATGCATTCTACTTAGACTGATTAGCATTTTTTCATTGATGGACTGTTTCACATGATGTCCATAACCGGAAGGCCACGCCCAAAGGACGGCCAACTGGAACAGCTGTGTAGTGACGACATTATTGGATGGGTCACTGCCTGAAGTCTCTCTCCATTCACGTCTCGCCCTGGCCACATAGACCAGGCCTGTCTCCCCCTTCCCCACCTGAAAGATACAGCAACATCGACCCCAACGGGCCAGAAATATCTGATGCATGGCACGGCCAATCTCACCTGAGGTGTCCCCATTCAGCCGGTGACCGTCATGCAGCAGGTCAGCCTCGGCCTCAAGTGAGGACAGTTTCTGTTAAGTACATTTTGTCCCAAATGTAACTCTGTAATCCCCTCTACAAAGAACCTACCCTTGCATTAAGTGAGTATTTTTTTCATAAAAACAGCGCAACCGCTCCACTTAACTGACATTAACTTCAAGTATCACCACTGTGGTGCCAGATATTATGGAAAGGTCTAAACCAGGGGTCTCAAACTAAATTTACCTGGGGGCCACTAGAGGCAGACTCTGGCTGAGGCTGGGCCGCATCAGGTTATCCGCAAGAAAAAAAATAAAAAAAATAAAAAAAATCTAATCTTCTCAAATGTCTTTATTTTTATTTTTTAACACAAAATAAGATTTAAAAATAAATAAGGAATTAATAAGAACATTAATCAGTAATAAATAATAATAATAATAATGAGTCAAATGTCTGGGGACATGTGTGTTCCTTAGACCGGCTTTTAGACATAAATGTCTGATCGTCTTTAAACTATTTATAATTATAAAACCTAATAGAATAATAAAAGACTGCCCACTAAAACAGACCTGCAAAGTGCGCATGGAACGGGATCACGGCTGCAGGATTGTCATGTCATGTCATGTATCCGTGCATAACTGCGCGCACTGTCTTTTTGATTATTTCGTGGCGAGACAGAGGGGGAGGGTGGGAGGAGGAGATGAGGATTAGCCGGGAGGTAAGGATTAATTATGAAATACAACACAATTTCAAGGCATTTGGCGGAAAGCGGGGAACATAGGTGTCATGATCCGCGTCGGGCATGACAGGAGTTTTGTCATTGTTTACGTGTGCATGCGGTGTTGTTATTGCTTTCGTCACCTCCCTGCCATGTGCACCTTGTTTTTTGTTGTCAGCTGAGTGGGGCGTTTCCCCTCAGCACTCTTTCCTCACCAGCCACGCACCTGTTCCCCGTTAGTAATCACCCACCTGATCTCCATCTGCCGCCTAATTCCTGGACTATTTAAACACCTCACGCCATCAACCCAGTGTCGGGTCATTTTCCCGTGTATCTCGCTTTGCTGCCGCTACTTTTGGACTGTCACGACCACGCCCTGTTCCCGCTCATGCTCTTTGTCATCGTTCCCTGTCCGCTTAGTTCATTCCCGTCTCGTTTTTGTTCCTGATCCTCGTTCCAGTTTAGTCTCGTTTAGTTCCCCTTTGTTATTTTGCACCCTGCCACGTGTTTGTCCTTGTTTTGACCCTGTCAATAAATTCCCTTCAAGTTACACCTTCCCCTGCCTCCTCGCCTTTTGGGTCCACCTCCTCGTCGCCGCAAGGCGATACCTGACAGAATGACCCGGCCAAAGAAGGACCCAACGAGGGGCTCCCGGCGGCGTCAGGGACGCTGCCGCCCAGACAACCGCCCTCATCAGCCTGCCGACCAGCCCCATACCTCGTCGTCGTGTCACGGTAACGCCCTCGACTTCCTCCCCGACCTTCCTCCGCACTGCATCATAGATTCCGATTACAACGAAAATTTTGATCACCAGGCCAATTCACCCCCTCACGTTTTTGTTGATTATGATTTAGCAGAAGATTTTGAGCACTATGCCCCTCACTTGTCGGTCGATTATGATTCTGAGCACTATGCCCCGCACGTGTTGGTCGACTCGGATCACGAGTATGACGCCGACTACATCTACGCCCTGCTAGACGCTCAGCGCAACCCGGACACCGTTAGGACCAGTCACTTTCTTCCCCCCGAACCATTCCTGACACCTTTTTCGTTTGAGTCCTTCCAGATCACCTCCCACTCCACCTCGCGCGCTTCACGTCCCAAATCTCGGAAGTCACGGTCACGTCGCACACCTCGTTCACCATCGGTTTCAAAACCTGCTCACGTTCCCCTGGCACACCCTAGCTCGCGTTCACCAGCCACGGTAACCTTGGTCCCTCGTGTTCCCCATTCCCCTGATTCCCTATGGCGGCAGGCTGATAGGGATCAGGGCCCCCGGTTCGGCTGTGCCTGGACCGACTGCTGCGCCCAGCCCTCTGTCGCCCCCCCGCCAGCTGCTGAGCCCTGCCACGGCTCCCCGCCAGCTGCTGAGTCCCTTCCCGGGTCCCCGCCAGCCGCAGCGTCCCTTCCCGGATGCCCGCCAGCTGCTGAGTCCCTTCCCGGGTCCCCGCCAGCCGCAGCGTCCCTTCCCGGATGCCCGCCAGCTGCTGAGTCCCTTCCCGGCTCCCCGCCAGCCGCAGCGTCCCTTCCCGGCTGCCCGCCAGCTGCTGAGCCCAGCCCCGGCTCCTCCCCAGCCGCAGCGTCCCATCCCGGCTCCTCCCCCGCTGCCGAGCCCCGTCCCGGCTCCCCGCCAGCTGCCGAGCCCCGTTACGGCACCCCGTCAGCTGCCGAGCCCCTTCCCGGCTCCCCGCCAGCTGCCGAGCCCCGTCCCGGCTCTCTGCCAGCTGCTGAGCCCCGTCTCAGCTCCCCGCTAGCTGCTGAGCCCCGTTCCGGCTCCTCCCCAGCTGCCGAGCCCCTTCCCGGCTCCCCGCCAGCTGCCGAGCCCCTTCCCGGCTCCCCGCCAGCTGCCGAGCCCCGTTCCGGCTCCACGCCAGCGGATGAGTCAAGTGCCGGCTCCCCACCAGCGGATGAGTCCTGTTCCGGCTCCTCCCCAGCTGTTGAGTCCCGTCCGGACTTCCTGCCAGCTGCTGAACCCCGTTCCGGCTCCCCGCCAGTTGATACGCCCCGTCCCGGTTCACCCCGAGCTGCGGGGGCCCGTTCTGACCTCCCGAGAGCTGCTGACCCCCGCTCCGACGCCTCGCCAGCGTTTCAAGTCCCTGGTCCGGCGGACCCAGCCCTGCGTCCGCCACCAGTCCCTGTTCCGGCGGAGCACGCCCTGCGTCCGCCACCAGTCCCTGTTCCGGCGGAGCACGCCCTGCGTCCGCCACAAGTCCCAGTTCTGGCGGAGCACGTCCTGCGTCCGCCACAAGTTCCTGTCCCGGCGGAGCACGCCCTGTGTCCGCCATCAGTCCCTGTTCTGGCGGAGCACGTTCTGTGTCCGCCACAAGTCCCTGTTCTGGCGGAGCACGCCCTGCGTCCGCCACCAGTCCCTGTTCCGGCGGAGCACTCCATGCGTCCGCCCCAAGTCCCTGTTCCGGCGGAGCACCCCATGCCTCCGCCACAAGTCCCTGTTCTGGCGGAGCACGTCCTGCGTCCGCCACCATTCCCTGTTCCGGCGGAGCACGCCATGCGTCCACCAGAAGTCTCTATCCCGGCGGAGCACGTTCTGCGTCCGCCCCCAGTCTCTGTTCCGGCGGAGCAGGCCCCGCGTCCGCCACAAGTCCCAGTTCTGGCGGAGCACGCCCTGCGTCCGTCACAAGTCCCTGTTGCAGCGGAGCACGCCCTGCGTCCGCTACCAGTCCCGGTCCCCGCTGCGCCCGGCCCGCCGCGGCTCCAAGTCCCGGCCTCTGGTACGCCCGAGCCACCGCCGCTCCAAATCCCTGCCTCGGCGGTGCCAGACGGCCCGCCGCCACCCCAATTCCCTGTCCCGGCGGCGCCCGAGGACACGCCATTGCTTCCTGTCACTGCCTCGGCGGTGCTCGACGATCCGCCGTCGCCCCAAGCTCCTTTTTCGGCGGAACTCGACGATCCGCCGGCGCTCCAGTTTCCTGCCTGGGCGGTGGACGACGACCCGCCGTCGCTTCTCGTCTCTGTCACAGCGGCGCCCGACGAAGCGCCGCCGCTCCCGGTGCCTGTCTCGGCGGGGTTCGACGCCCAGCCGCCGCTCCACGTTCCTGTCTCGGCGGGGTTCGAGGACCAGCCGCCGCTCCACGTTCCTGTCTCGGCGGGGTTCGAGGACCAGCCGCCGCTCCACGTTCCTGTCTCGGCGGGGTTCGAGGACCAGCCGCCGCTCCACGTTCCTGTCCCGGCGGGGTTCGAGGACCAGCCGCCGCACCACGTTCCTGTCTCGGCGGGGTTCGAGGACCAGCCGCCGCTCCACGTTCCTGTCCCGGCGGGGTTCGATGACCTGCCGCCGCTCCACGTTCCTGTCCCGGCGGGGTTCGAGGACCAGCCGCCGCTCCACGTTCCTGTCTCGGCGGGGCTCGACGACCAGCCGCCGCTCCCCGTTCCTGTCTCGGCATGGTTCGACGACCAGCCGCCGCTCCACGTTCCTGCCTCGGCGGGGTTCGACGACAGGCCGCCGCTCCACGTTCCGGTCTCGGCGGGGTTCGACGACCAGCCGCCGCCCCAAGTGCCGGCCTCGACGGCGGTCGACGTCCCACCGCCGCGTCTCGTCCCGGCTCCGGCGGCGTCCGGCGTTCCACCGTGCCTCGTCTCCGTCTCGGCGGCGTCCGACGTCCCGCCATCGCTCCAAGTTCCTGCCTCGCCTGCGCCCGCCTCAACGCCGGTCCAAGCTCCGTCCTCTGCAGCACCCAGCGTCCCGCCGCCGCCCCTCGTCTCAGCCCCATCAGCGGACTCCAGGTGGCGTTCGGGTCGTCCCGGACGTCCGCCTGAATGGCCCCATCGGGACGCACTGGTCTGGCCACCCGCACGGCCCCCTGAAGGGCCACGAAAGGACTCGCTGGTCTGGCCCCCTGGGCATCCGCCAGACCGGCCTCGATCACGGGTCGTGGACCCACCTCCCGACCCCTTCCGCCCACCCTCGTTCTTGGACTCTGCTTCGTTTTGTGTTTTCTTTGGGACGTCTGGAATCCGTCCCTTGAGGGGGGGTACTGTCATGATCCGCGTCGGGCATGACAGGAGTTTTGTCATTGTTTACGTGTGCATGCGGTGTTGTTATTGCTTTCGTCACCTCCCTGCCATGTGCACCTTGTTTTTTGTTGTCAGCTGAGTGGGGCGTTTCCCCTCAGCACTCTTTCCTCACCAGCCACGCACCTGTTCCCCGTTAGTAATCACCCACCTGATCTCCATCTGCCGCCTAATTCCTGGACTATTTAAACACCTCATGCCATCAACCCAGTGTCGGGTCATTTTCCCGTGTATCTCGCTTTGCTGCCGCTACTTTTGGACTGTCACGACCACGCCCTGTTCCCGCTCATGCTCTTTGTCATCGTTCCCTGTCCGCTTAGTTCATTCCCGTCTCGTTTTTGTTCCTGATCCTCGTTCCAGTTTAGTCTCGTTTAGTTCCCCTTTGTTATTTTGCACCCTGCCACGTGTTTGTCCTTGTTTTGACCCTGTCAATAAATTCCCTTCAAGTTACACCTTCCCCTGCCTCCTCGCCTTTTGGGTCCACCTCCTCGTCGCCGCAAGGCGATACCTGACAATAGGACCCTTTTGGGGAAAAGCAGGGAACATCGGACATATTTCGAAAAAGGGTCCTATATTCCCCGGTCCCATACAAAGCGGGGAACATAGGACCCGGGGAACATAGATACGCTCCCCATGAAGGCCATGGTGTTTCTATGGTAAGGACCGGGATGGCGAGCGCAAAAAGGCGACTGCTTACGGACCGTTGTTGTTATTTATTTTGACTACTTTTACAGAGAGAGATAACGATAACTATCTTAATAACAGATAACTGCCCCTGGGACTCACTAAACTGGTCGGGACCAAGTTTCATGAATGAAACCGAGTCCGTCTCCGCCAGCTTTCACAGGCACAGACGAGAAATCATTTCCTTATTCAATCAAACAGCCGGCCAATTTTGCCGTAGTTCCGTCGTCTTTAATGAAAAAAAAAATATTGTTCATCACTTTTCACTACTATTACGAACATGGCATATCCTTTTGATGAGGATCCCATTAATGAAAGTGCAGCATTAACCCACAGAGAATTAACTACGTCGCGAGCGGATCATTCGACCCCGCATAGACGTCTAATCATATCCTGACAACTATCTGTTTGAGTGATACAGTTTCACTTCATAGTCAATTTCTACATCCATAACCTGCTATAATCCGTCCGCACATCTTCAACATCACCAGTCACAGTCTCATCCCAGCACACGAATGAACTCGCTGCTGTAACTCTCTGCTTACTTCAAGCCCGGCCGATGTCCCACCCTCGAGAGCCATATACTCCACCGTGATTGGTAGGTTCGTTCAGCTCCGCACAAAACACTGTAACGTGCCAGTCATATCAAATTCGCGGGCCGCACGAACATTAAACTTTCATAATAAGGCGGGGGCCGCAAACTATCATGCCGCGAGATTGAGACCCCTGTTCTAGGCAAAGATAATTAATTTCATTGATAATGTTTGATATGAAAACAAAAAAAAATAATTATCACTCAGACACGTTGGTTCTTCTGGCGCTGATCACATTGGCTTAGTGTCAATAAAAGAGCTTTGCAAAATTAAATTTATAATATTTTATTCAAAATCACATTTACATCTTACCACAAAGAGTCAGTTCCTTCAGTTTTTTGTTGTCTTTTTTTAAGCTTCAAGGATCGCTGCAATTCTCACCAGCACAATTGTGTCTCTCAGCACCCTTTTTAGAAAATAATTTTTTATCACAAACGCTGCAACTGAATGGCTTGTCTCCAGTGTGTGTTGTTGTGTGGCTCGTTAAATGCGAAACTCTTTCCACAAACTGAGCAGGAAAAGGGTTTTTTGCAGCGTGTGTAGCGGCCCCTTGGTCTTGAAATAATGGCGGAGAGTTTCAACCGGTGTCGAGAAACTTTTATTGCTGAGCAACGGTCACACATACTGCACCGTGAAAACTATTAAGCAGAAAAACAAACACAAACTGTAACAGTAGTATATAAAGTAATTCACATTTTAGTACATTTAGTATTTTATTGCATTGTCATACCTCGTTACGCTTTCCAAGGGCGCTAATAAACTGTTGTCTTTGCCTGGGCAGACGTTGATACACTGAGCGCGCCACCGGTAACGTATCAGGACACGATTTGTGACGTCGTGACCCGGAAGTTAAATAGACAAAACGAAGAAGAAATGAACCCCCTTAAACAAACACGGAAATGCCACTAGGTGGCACTGCAGGTCCACGACCTCCCATCCACACACATAAACAAAACAACAGCAATGCACCTTATCGGGCATTTACACTCCCACCAAATCCTAATACAATGAATGAACAATATACAAAGCGTGAATGAGTTGTACAGGATTTTCTTACAGCTATTAAACCTGTCTGGTTAACTATGTGTGTGGGTTATCGAACAGACGAACCAACAAACAAACTGTCTCATTTAGTCACCCAAAAGAAGCACTAATTTTTGGATAGGTCTCTCAATAATTGAAGGTCTAAAAGAAGGGTCTGTTTGCTTTTGAGATTTTCGCTCTCCAACTTGCAATTTAACGCGACGCACCAAGCCATCACTACTTTGAACCGTCTCAATCACTCGTCCAAGTTGCCACAGATTCCTTGGGAGGTTATCATCCTTAACAATGACAATGTCATCTACTCGGAGGTTGCGACGAGGTGAGTGCCATTTCTGTCTTGTCGATATGTTCATCAAGTATTCCTTTTTCCAGCGGCTCCAGAACTGTTCGATAAGATATTGGACTCTTCTCCATCTCTTATTGGCATACAGGTCTTCCTTAACAAACATCCCAGGGGGAGGAAGAGCTACTTTGGATTTCATCATAATGAGGTGATTCGGTGTTATTGGTTCAAGTGCATTTGGATCATTAATTCCATCTACTGACAATGGGCGGCTGTTCACAATAGCCATGGCCTCATAAAATAGTGTTCGGAGGGAGGGATCATCAAGTCGACCTGGGCATTGTGCAAAGGTGCTGTCCAACACATTCCTGACAGTCCTGATCTGGCGTTCCCAGACACCACCTGCATGACTGGCAGAGGGGGCATTAAACACAAACT
Organism: Idiotropiscis lumnitzeri; assembly: GCF_059441095.1. Taxonomy (NCBI): domain Eukaryota; kingdom Metazoa; phylum Chordata; class Actinopteri; order Syngnathiformes; family Syngnathidae; genus Idiotropiscis; species Idiotropiscis lumnitzeri. The sequence goes on along the minus strand of NC_142392.1, from coordinate 34,830,756 downwards.
CACACTGCTTCTCAGCCAGGAAGATTTCCAGCAGCTTAGCGTCACATTGTTTCAGCCCTTCCTTGAGTTCGTTTCTGGCACCTACAAAATTAGAACCTTGGTCACAGTGGAGTTGTCGAACAGTTCCCCTAAGACTAATGAAGCATCTCAATGAGTTGATGAAAGAGTCTGTTGACAAATCTTCAAGCATTTCGATATGAACAGCCCTCGAGTACAAACATGTGAAAATCAAGCCGTATCTTTTGTGTTCCTTCCGGGCTTTCTTCACAATGAAAGGACCAAAACAGTCCATGCCGCTGTACGTGAATGGTGCTGAGGCTTCAACTCGTTCTTTAGGTAGTTCTGCCATTTGTTGGGTCTCTGTTGGCCGCCTAAGTTTCCTACATAACACGCAGGCATGTATTAGCTTGGAAACCAGCTTGCCTCCTCCAATTACCCAGAATCCGTTTGCCCGAAGCTCATTTAGCGTCTGGCTCCGACCCTGATGGCATGTTTTAGCATGGAAATGGGACACAATCAGCTTGACAACGTGGCTGTCAGCTGGTAAGATGACTGGGTGCTTGACTTTGTGACAGAGCGAGGAGCCTTTTAATCTTCCACCAACACAGAGAAGTTCGTCAGACCAGATGGGGTTGAGACTGAAAAGAGTGTTTGTGTTTGGAAGATATTGTCCATCCTGAAGTATCTTGATCTCAGAGGCAAAGGCTTGTTGCTGAACAATCTTAATCAATCCTTTTGCAGCCCTTTCGCGCTCATCAACCGTCACATGTTCGCTGTGCAGTTTCTGCTTAGATCCTAGTCTCTTGATTCTTGCAACTACCTTAAGAATCCTTGTCCAAGAAGAAAACTGATCCAGACGTCTGAGGATGTCACTATAGTTCTTCGTTTCAGTTGCAAGTACTTGAATAATCTTCACCTCTGGATCGCCAACAAGCAATTCTGGTGGGCTGCTGGCCGTTAGATGCAATTCACGCTCCCAGAGAAACTTCGGCCCTCGCAGCCAGTTTGTTGAATGTATATCTGAGGCACAAAGACCTCGAGATGCATGATCAGCAGGATTTTCAGCAGTATCCACATACTGCCACTGACTGGGATCAGCGTTATCCCTTATCACTTGCACTCGATTCGCAACAAATATGTGGAACCTACGAGCATCGTTGTTAATGTATCCAAGCACGACTTGAGAATCTGTCCAAAATACCTCTGCATCAATTTTCATGTCAAGCTCACATTTTAACATGGCACTGATTTTTGTAGAAACCACTGCTGCGGCAAGTTCTAGCCTAGGAATACTTGTCACCTTTGATGGGGCAACCCTTGCCTTTGCAAACACAAGACTGCAGTGTACATCATTCTTGTCGTTTGTGTACCTTAGGTAAGAACATGCACCGTAACCGACGCAGCTGGCATCCGAAAAATGGTGCAACTCTACTTTCACAATGTTATGCAGGTCACATGGATGGTAACACCGTGGAATTGAAATTTCTTTCAACTTGTGAAAACCATTTAACCACCCCTCCCACCGTGGGGTAACATCTTCTGGGAGAGGATCGTCCCATCCGATGCCTCTGTGACAAAGTTCTTGAAGGATAAGCTTTCCCTTCAGACTGAATGGTGCGATGAATCCAAGCGGATCATAGAGAGAGGCAATGATGGACAGGCAACCGCGTCGGGTTGAAGGCTGATCTTGCAAACTAATATTGAAGCAGAAAGCGTCCGTTTTAATGCACCATTGAATTCCGAGTGCACGCTCTGAAGGGGATGGATCTAATCCAAGGGGTTCGATGGTTGCTGCTCTTTCCGAAGAATTTAAGAACGTGAGGGCTGCTTCCTTATTCGAGTTGAATTTACAAAGGCGCAGGCCTCCTCTACTGCACAATTCTTGTGACTCAATGATCAGTTTCTTGGCTTCTGCGACTGATGGAACGCTGACTAAACCGTCATCAACGTAAAAACCTTTCTCCACAAATGTCGAAGCTAGTGGAAAGAGGGATTTGTGTTGTCGTGCCAGATGTTTCAAACCAAAGTTGGCGCATCCTGGAGAGGAGGAGGCTCCGAAGAGATGAACTGTCATCCTGTACTCCTGTGGTTCCTTCTCCAAATCTCCACCTTTCCACCAGAGAAATTTCAAATAATTTCGTGATTCAGGAGTAACAGAGAACTGATAGAACATTCTTTTGATATCGCATATGATTGCTACTGCTTCCTTCCTGAAACGACAAAGGACACCTACCAAGGGATTAATTAAGTCAGGGCCGGTTAACAGCGTGTCGTTTAAAGAAATACCATGGAATTTGGCTGAACAATCAAATACGACTCTTAATTTGTCCGGTTTTCGGGGATGAAAGACGCCATGGTGCGGAAGGTACCACTCACTCTCTCCCTCAGATGCTGCCGGGGCAGGCTCCGCTTCACCTTTGTTAATAGTTTCTTCCATTGATTTGACGTATTGATCACAATATTGTTTATTGGCCTTTAACTTCTTCTTAAGACACTGTAGTCGAATTGTAGCTAGTCTCTTATTGTTTGGTAGGTTCGGTGGACCGTTACCTTTGAAAGGAAGGGGAAACTCATAATGTCCGTCTTTCTTTTGTGTGATGCGATCACTGAGGAACTGTATGAAATAGACATCATCCTGCGAAACATATTTATCTTCAGAATTTCTGTCGATGAAGTCTGATTCGAGAGCCTTCAGAACATCTGTAGTTGATGGACTTGGGATTTCCTTTACTGTCAGCCGATGCACAAAACTTTGACTTCCTTGTCTGTCTAGGTGGGGGTTTGATGAGCCAACAATACTCCATCCTAGTACTGATCTCTGTGCATACGGTTGCATTTTGTCACCAATAACGACTTCAAGAGGAGCTAGTGCAGATGGACAGTCATGTCCAATCAGGAGTCCCACATCACAGTCTTGAAGTGGTGGTAGCTTATCTGCCAAGTGTCTGAGATGAGGCCACAATAATGCTGTTTCTTGTGTTGGTACATAAGACTTATCCACTGGGATGAAGTCTCGGCTGTAAGCCTTTTGCAGTGAGATGTGATTCTTGGAGTGCAGTCCTCTAACTTGAAGACCTTGGACGTTTTTGCTTGGTATGATTGTGTCAATAGCTGTCATAGTACTAAGTTTCAATTTTATTGGTCGTGCATCCACCTTCAGTTTGTCCAGTACATCCCTTAAAACAAACGTTGAGTCACTCTGTGTGTCCAGTATTGCATATGTGAGAACTTCTCTGTGTGGTTCTAGTACTGAAGATACAAAGACGGGGACAATACTCGAGGTGGCAGAAGCATGTCGTGTTGATGTATGAGACACAACATTGTGCAATTCCTGGTTCAGAGGTTCATTTGCGGAAGTGGAGTTATTGCTTATTGCTTCCACAGGTCTTTGGTTTCTGTCTTCGTGCAAACAGGTAGGGTGACGACGACTGCATATCTTACAAGTATGCCGTTTCTTACAATCTTTGGTAATGTGACCTTTTCTTAAGCATCCAAAGCAGAGGTGATTTTCATAAATGACTGCCCTTTTTTCTTCGCCACTTTTTGCTGCAAAGACGGGACATTTTGCGATCCCATGCTCTTCACTATCACAGACTGTGCAGGGCGGCTTTGCTTTAGTGCTGTTTGCCTCTTGATTCTCTTGAGCATATGTACTTACTTGTATATTTGTGTTTAGAGCGCTGGCTTTCTTCTGCGATTTTTCTTCTGTAGATTTGAAATTTATCAACAACGGAGAAGCAATGGGGTTACAAGCAATCCGTGCTTCTGTGTTCAGGAACTCAGTGAAGCATGCGAGATCTGGATAGTCTCCAGAGGTGTCAAGTTCTGCGACAACTATTCGACTCCACCTGCGCACAATCCATTCTGGTAATTTTTGGAGCAACTTGTGGTTTTCTTCGCAATCATTAAGAATAGCTAGTCCTTTAACATGTGGGATTGCCTCTGTGCAGCCTTGGAGGAAGTCTGCAAACTACCGTAGTGCTTGTGAATTGTTAGCACCGATCTTTGGCCATCTCGCAAGCTTATCTCGGAAAGCCCTTTGTATGATGAATGGGTTCCCATATCTGTCCTGTAAGACTTTCCAGGCTCCTTTGTATGCATTCTCTGAATCTCGATAAAAGAAACTTTCTACAGCTGTGAGCGCCTCTCCTGTGAGATAATTTTTTAAATAAAACATTTTTTCACTCGGTGGGAGGGGTTTCCTATCAATAAGAGCAATGAATGACATCTTCCACTCTGTAAACCTTAAAGGGTCACCACTGAACACAGTTGGTTCAGGTGTTGGCAAGCGACTCATGCTTATTGAACTTGCGATTGCTTGGGCTAGGCTGCCAGATTCCCGAGTCATTGAGATTTCAGGGGGAGCTGTTTGATGAGGATGGAATGACACAGCATCTGGATTCAATTGAGGTTTAGTTTCTGTTCCATAGTAAGCGGGGTAAGTTTGGTCATGAAACTCTTCGTGTTTCTCAAAACCTCCGAAACTGTCATATGCTTTCATACGAGCTGCTGCTATAGCTACATCCTTTTCTGTTTGCAACTGCTGCAATTTTGCTCTCTCTTGTTCCAACTGTTGTTGCATTTCCACCTCCTTTTGTTTCATTTCTGAAAACATCTTTGCCTCTTTAAGTTTCCATTCACACTCTAGCTTGTGGAGATGTGCTTGTTGTGCTTGAATTTCTTTCATCGCCTTCGCTTGCTCTACCTTTGCAAGAAGCTCTGCTTGTGCGTCTGCTCTACTGCTGTGAGTAGCTGTTGAGCTGGAGTTATTCGAGCAGCCTGATGACTCTGAGACGATTGTTTCGGTTTGGGTGTGGCCAAAAATAGATCCATACTCATCTTTGCTTAATATTTCTCTCACCCTTTCCTTCTCAAGCTGGTCATTAAATTCTTGGTTAACAGTCTCGAGACGTTTCGTAAGAAGATCACATATTTCCCCTGTTAGCATCACGCAGGCATCCATTTTTTTGACAATCTCGGGCGTAGTGTTACAATTACGTAGGAAGAGTTCATACTGCTGGCTTACATCATTATGCTTTGCTTGAATGTGTTGCTTTAAGCTGAGAAGGTCTTCCGATGAACAGAGGGTTTTTAGTTTTGTCCTTGTCTCCTTTGCGGCCAGCTTCCAATGATCAAAGGCCTTGTTAAAAGCCTTCTCACGTTTTTTAGTACCTTGTTCATTCATCTCTTGGCCTTTCTCTGTTAACTTTCTTTCGCGAGAGCTGGATCTGAGCTGTGTGTCGGTAGGACTGACTGCACCCTCTGCTGGAAGCGACATACTGTTTGTTTGTTCGTCTGCTCTAAGTCAAGTAGCCTTTGATTGTGCTATGCCTGAATTAACACATTTAAGCTGTAGTTACACCTTACTACAGAGTAACATTTACATCAAGCATTAACAAATAATTCACAACCCAAAGGATTCTTAGCATACAAGCAGGATGTCAGAAATAAAGGGTGTGCAGATTAACGGAAAGAGATGAAGAGGTGTAACATTAATTATGCAAAAGCACATGTACCTTGAACTCATCACCAATTTTAGAAACATGAGCAGTTGTGAATTAGTTCACAACATTTACCTTACAACAGCAAGTTATTATCAGGAAAGTTCAAATCTGCTAAATTTGCATGTCCATTTGAATTCTTGCCAGGTTATGAGAGCTGATTCATGGCAGTGTAGACTGGTTGGTACCGGGTTGATGGGTGTCTTTGGTTGATGGTGATTAACTCTTCACCAGGGATGGCAAGGCTTTGTGTTGCGTCGAGTTTTCACTGTAGCGGCCCCTTGGTCTTGAAATAATGGCGGAGAGTTTCAACTGGTGTCGAGAAACTTTTATTGCTGAGCAATGGTCACATATACTGCACCGTGAAAACTATTAAGCAGAAAAACAAACACAAACTGTAACAGTAGTATATAAAGTAATTCACATTTTAGTAAATTTTGTATTTTATTGCATTGTCATACCTCGTTACGCTTTCCAAGGGCGCTAATAAACTGTTGTCTTTGCCTGGGCAGACGTTGATACACTGAGCGCGCCACCGGTAACGTATCAGGACACGATTTGTGACGTCGTGACCCGGAAGTTAAATAGACAAAACGAAGAAGAAATGAACCCCCTTAAACAAACACGGAAACGCCACTAGGTGGCACTGCAGGTCCACGACCTCCCATCCACACACATAAACAAAACAACAGCAATGCACCTTATCGGGCATTTACAGATTGTATTACGATTGCTGGCATTATTTTAAACACTTACGGGACAAAAGGTCAGGTTCATATTTACTGAATATGTTCAACATTGATTGAACAAAAAGCATTTATCAAATGAAAGTAGAAGTGCAGTGCATTGATAAGATTGACTGGTATTGTAGTCATGGTGTTTACTGATGCATTCATATGCTAAATTGATATGACTTAGTTTAAATGTAAGACCTCAAACTTGCACACATAGAATTTTATGACCCACACTCTCATTCAGAACAAACAGATTCAGTCTGCTCAGCTCAAACTGATGACAAACCAGATAGCACTTCATGGAAAATACGACAAAACACATTCTCCACATAGGCCATAGAAGATACAAACATATCAAGTTGGGCCGGGGAGGACGTCACAGGGACGCGATCAAGAACACCCCAAAAACTTAATCTGATCTGGGAAAAGATACACCACACAATCTGCACACTGACGAGATTACAGGGGAAGGAGAGACGGAGAGACTGCCGCCTGCCTGAGAAGGTCAGCCTTGGACATGGAACGTGGGAGGGAGCAAGGACGACCGATTCAACCTACATGACCCTTGACATAGAAAACCTAGTTTGGCTTTTCAGGTTCATTTACGAAATATTTCTCGTTTTCTCGGTGGCTCAACTCCAACATTTTTGGTGACCCCGACGTGATTTTCTCAAAAAGGGAGTCCTTGCGGCTTGTTCTTCACACTCTACAATATTACAGGCCTGGACAATCAGAACAAAGGTAGGGGAGAGCCTGTTTTTTCAAAGTCTCCTGATTTGTTATATTGTAGAGTGGAAAGACGTGGTCGATTATTAGACCGTTAAATTTTGTCAGTGGTTCTGGATATATTGTTTCTGGACTTCAGGAATGCTTTGTATAGAATGTAGATTGCGCATGGATTACTAGTAATATTGGAAGCGTACGCAGGTGAAATAAGTAGGGGGCTCCTGTTGTCGGCCGGCAACAGAAATTAGCACCCGGAGTCAAAAAGGGGGACTCCTGCTCTGGCAGTCGAAGAAGGGGATGCACAGCTGACTAGCAGAACGTGTGCACGGCGATCCCAATAAAGTGACGCTCAGTATAGTTAGTATAGTATAGTATATAAGTGGCCTGAGGCTGGGAAAGATTGGATCTTTCGGATCGCCATTATTTGTCGCTGCAGAGGCATACACAGTGGAGGGAAGTGCACAGCTGACGAGCTGATGGTCGCACTGCAACCTCAAAAAAGAGTGCGCAGTCACGGTAAAAGAGCGGGCAGTCACGGTATACGTGGTTGACCGAGGCGTGGAGCGTTCCGGTTGCTGGAATATAGAATAGATTTTAAGGTGTTCCGATATTGTTGACAGTTTCTTGATTTCAGGGTGTTCCAATGTGGTTCACTTGCTCTGTTGTGTGTTTGTGCTGTTGTCTGAATGTTAATTGTGACATGTATTTGTTGTGCAATTGTCTATACGTTGTGTGTGTCCCGTGGCAATTTGTGGCCCTTGCTGTGCTGCGTTCTACTGGGTTGTTTATAATTCCCGGGTCTATGTCTTATGATGCTCAATTGGTTTAATGTTAGGGTGTGTAGGAGAAAGTAGAGTGTTAATGTCTGGTGAGTGATGATAAAATGGAGAGAGTGGGGTTTGCGTCCCACACTCACAACAAAACATGCTTAAAGTAACGTGTGGTGCAGACAATATATCGTGTGAAAGTTCAAGCGATCGTGTGAGTGAATGCAACCCTGAAGCAGAACAGAACACTTTGTAGACCGGGGCGGGACGCCGACGGCGGTCAGCGATCCGCCGATTGCGCTCGGCGGTGCAGGACAGGGCCGCCCTGGCCTCCCTCTAGACGCAATGCGCCCGCTTAAGATGGAACTGGATGGACGGAACCTCCACCACCACCTCCTGGGATGGAAACAGCGGAGGCTGGTAGCCATAGGCGGTCATGAAGGGAGAGCGCTCCGTGGCAAACGAGACCAGCGTGTTGTGCGCATACTCCACCCATGGCAGATGGTCGGCCCACAAGGATGGCCGATCGAGACACATCCACCGCAGAGCAGCTTCCAGGTCCTGATTTGTCCTTTCAGACTGTCCATTGGACTAAGGGTGGTACCCGGATGACAGGCTTGACGTAGCCCCCAGGGACCGGCAGAATCGCTTCCACACCCGGGACACGAATTGTGGGCCTCGGTCGGACACCAAATCCGTCGGGATTCCGTGAAGCCTAAAAACATGAAGCACAAGCAGGTTGGCCGTCTCTAGGGCAGATGGAAGCTTAGGCAAGGCGACGAAGTGAGCAGACTTGGAGAAGCGATCCACAATGGTGAGTATGACGGAGTTGCCCCGAGAGGCAGGCAGACCCGTGACAAAGTCCAGGGCTATGTGTGACCAAGGTCGTGGAGGTATTGGCAAGGGGTGCAGAAGCCCCGCTGGAGGCTGATGCGTTGCTTTACTCGATGCACAGATGAGCCCGAGGGTACGACGAACCCCGGGATGGCATGCCACCTTGGAGGATTGGCCCCACTTTAGTACTTCTGTGCGAAGTTGGGCCGGCACAAATAACCGGCCCACTGGGCACCCGGACGGGTTGTTGGCATCGTCCTGTGCCCCTTGGATTTGTTGCTCTATCTCCCACTGCAAGGATCCCACCAAGCAATGGTCTGGCACCACGCTGTCAGGTCCCGGCCTTTCCTCTACTGGATCATGGATGCGTGACAGGGCGTCCGGCTTGGTGTTTTTGGACCCAGGGAGATATGTTAAGGTGTAATTGTATCGGCTGAGGAGCAAGGACCAACGTGCTAGGCGAGGATTAAGTCTTTTTACAGTCCGGATGAATGAGAGATTCTTATGGTCAGTGTACACGGTGAACGGTTCTATGGAGCCTTCTAGCCAGTGTCTCCATTCTTGAAGCGCGAGGACCACCGCCAACAGTTCCCGATTCTCCACATCGTAGTGGCCTCAGCCGGACTGAGCCGGCGGGATAAGAAGGCGCAGGGATGGAGTCTCTGGTCGACTGGAGAACGCTGAGATAGCACCGCCCCCACTCCTGAATCAGAAGCGTCCACCTCTACAACAACAGGAAACTCAGGGTTAGGGTGACGCAATATAGGCGGGTTGGTGAAGGCTCGTTTGAGGCCACGGAACGCGGTTTCAGCCCTTTGATCCCAGATAAAGATTGTCTTGACGGATGTGAGACGAGTGAGGGGTAATGCTTGGTGACTGTAATTCTAAATAAAGCGGCGGTAAAAATTCGCGAAACCCAGGAAACGCTGCAGCTGTTTAGGGTTAGTGGGTGTCGGCCAATCTACCACAGCGCGGGTCTTGGCCGGATCGGCCTAATTCTTGTGTAACTCACACTTCTCCGCCTTGACGTACAACTTGTTTTCAAGTAAACGTTGCAAAATGGCCCGTACGTGTCGTTGGTGTTCTCCACGGAATTCAAGAAGATTAGAATGTCATCAAGAGAAACAAAACAACAGACGTTCAACATATCTCTTAAGACGTCATTGATTAGGCTCTGAAAAACTGCGGGGGCATTGGTCAATCCGAAAGGCATTACCAAATATTCAAAATGCCTAAAGGACGTCTTGAAGGCTGTCTTCCATTTATCCCCCTCGCTTATTCTCACCAAATGGTAAGCACTTTGTAAATCTAATTTGGAAAACACTGTTGCTGATTGCAACGGAGCAAAAGCAGAGTCCAGCACCGCAAGTGGATAGCGATTTTTAACCGCGATGTGATATCGTTCAGACTCTTGTAGTCCACACAAGGGCGTAATGTCTTATCCTTCTTTTCTACAAAGAAAAATCCATATCCCACTGGGGATTTTGAAGGCTGAATCAATCCCACCGCAAGGGAGTTGGTGATATATTCTTTCATTGCTGTTTGCTCGGGCTGGGATACTTATACAGGCGAGCAGAAGGAAGGGTCGAGTTCGGAAGGAGCTCGACGGCGCAATCATATGGAAGGTGCGGGGGTTAGGATTGAGCCCTATCTTTGCTGAAAACGGAGCGGAGGTCATGATAAACTTCAGGAACATTATCTAAGCAAATAATTTCAAGTGGCGTGGCACGGGTACTCAGTCCTTCTTCCACTGAGCGTAAACAATGGGCATAACAATAAGGGCTCCAATTTTCAAAAGACAGCCTACCCCAATCTGTTACCGGTTTGTGAGACCTCAACCAGGGTAACCCAAGAACAATCGGGGCTGCTCTGGAGGGCATGACAAAAAAAGGACCATTTCTCTACGTGGTTACTTGATAATTTTAAGGTTAACGGTTGCGTTACCCGTTTAATATCCGCCAGGAGTCGCCCGTCGAGATCGCAAACTCTCTCGGGTTTTCCTAATTCTCTGACCGAGCAACCTAATTTAGCGACCAACCCGGGGTCAATGAAACAATCATCCGCTCCCGAATCAACGAGGGCACGAATGTGGATACTAGCACTTAGTCCAATAATTTCCCCGTCCATCTCAAGTCTTTTAGTGTCCCCAGGTCGTATGTCCATTTGTCCTCTGACCTCGAGGCTTGAGTTCTCTTCCCCGGAGTCGGGGTGCTCGAGGTGGCGGATAGCCGACTTACAGAATTATCCTTGCTTCTGTGGTGGTGCCCGGCGTGAGGGTCGTGTCGGACATGAAGACACCCGGTGTCCCAGTAAGCCGCAGTAGAAGCAAGACCCCGACCTGAGCCATCGCTGTCATTCCACCGCATCCAGCCGACCTCCTCCCAGCTGCATAGGTTCATCAGAAGGAAGAGGCACTAGGACCTGGGGGTGCGCTGGCTCAGTGTGAAGCTGCTCTGCTCCTCTCTCTCGGATTCTCTCTCTGAGGCGTTTGTCCAGACGGATCGCCAGGCTGATGAGCTCCTCCAGTGATGCCGTAACCTCGCGGACGGCGAGCTCATCCTTTAAAGCCGAGTTTATTCCTCGGCGGAACACGGTTCGTAAGGCACAGTCATCAAAACCACTTTCCGCCGTGCAAATGCGTAAAGAAATGGAATAGTCGGCCACCGATCGGCTGCCCTGAGTGCAATCTAACAGTTCACCTCCAGCCTCCTTTCCCTCAACTGTGTGATGGAATGCCCGCTGAAACTCAGCCAGGAAAGCAGGGAAAGAAGACCGGAGGTCTGGTCGGGCATTGCTCACAGCCATGGCCCAAGCACTAGCTTGGCCAGTCAAGAGACTCATCATAAATGCTACCTTGGTGCTGTCATGAACATTTGTGAGGGGCTCTTGATCGAAATTTAACCTACATTAATGAATAAACTCCCCACAAAGGCCAGGTTCCCCCCCATAATGGGAGGGGTGAGGTAAATTTGGCTCGCGACTGTGGTAGCCGGGCGGGAGAGCTCCGGTCGCAAAGGCAATCGGGTCGGAACCCGAGACAGTGCGTGACAGCAGGCTACCTATGCGGGCATCGAAATTCTCAAAACGGTGGGCCAGCTGGCCAACTGCGTTGCGGGGGTCCGCAAGCTCAGTCTCCTGCTGTCCCACCAATCGTCCTTGGCTGGCCAGAGCCTTGTAAATCTTCTCTGTGTCCGCAGAGTCCATGGTCGGAATATTTTGTTATGGTATTTTCCATCACAGCTGGAAAATAGGATCAGGACTCTTCAAGCGCAGACACAGAGAGATGAATTTTAACAAAGATATTTATTTTTACAAAAACAGGAACATTATATATATATAAAATCATACGCAATACCGACAAAGTGCAACTAAAGACACGAGTGGAAAAACTGACACCAGGGGAATAACGACGGGAACGAAAAAGGCTTGCAAAAGGCAAGGAACAAAATGAACAAAAATCGCTTACCACAGAAGGGCAAGGAAAACCAATTGATGAGCGAGCTCAACCGAGAAAATCAATAAAAGAAAACGGAAACACTAACAATGAACGGGAACAAGTTACACGGAATGCAATAACGAGGTGTCTAGAATTCACAACTTGGGACATGAGCATGAGCAAGAGGAATATTCCGACGCTGAGTAGTCAGCGTGGAGTGTTTAAATAGTGCAGTAATCAATGACTTGACGAGTGACAGGTGCGTGGCTGGTGGGCGCATCTTTCCAGCCATGACGACATGAACAGGAACAAGCGCTGGAAGGAAACGCCCCCACTCCAGCTGGGCAAACACAAAACAAAAACATGACAGGACAAAACGGACCATGACACAAAGGGATTAGGTTTTTGGGACAGGTTTTAATTGAAACATTTTCTGATCATGTTTAAAGAAAGTCTTTAGAACAGGAGATGTCTCGCAATTGATGAGAGGTTTACCAGGTATAAAGTTGGATTAAATAGTTTGGCAGCTGATTTATTAACTGATGTGTATCAAATGTAACAAAGGTGGACGACAGATGTTTTATGACTATGCGACACCAGCCCTGACATGACGACTTTTAAGGGCCAAGACAGCATTCCATAAATACCAGAATGCTAACGTCCACATCTATGAGCTGTTTGACGTCACAGGTGCAGGATCGTCAGCCACGTCCAGGAGGAACAGGAGAAACTACATCGCGGGGACTGAATGGGAAAATCAACAGACCCACAGTTGTAAACTTTGGCATACTCTGGCTAAATTGAGGCAAAATTAAGGTTCTGCCAGCACAAATCTCAGTGTAATCAAGGCGGACGCGCCGAGGGAGGGGTCTTTGTGTGGAATTGGAAAGTACATTTTTGGTGAATGAAAGTGTGAAAGAAAAAGGGTTTGCATGTCTATGTGGTTTGAGTGAATGTTTAAGGGACGGGCCTCAGGAAAGAAACCTGATTGAGGGCACCGGCAAGCCCTAACAGCACGTAGGATGCAATGGACGGACAGGCCTGATCAACCTGAATCCCTATTGCACTCCCAAGTACTGATTTTCAAATTGCTATTGGAGGCAGATTGGACTAATTAAATTCAAGCATCAAGTGAATGATTGATTGACGTTAATACACAAAATTTATGCAAAACTGAAAGTGTCAGAATGGAGGTAATTCACCCCTTCTCGCTTGCAAGTGCCACTCCTCCAGTTCTCTCCACAGGTTTGAGGTGACATGTGACCTGTGTGACCAGAAGGCCAGAGAACGCTTCAAAAAGCGCCGCATCACGCCCATCCCGGAGGTTCTCCTCAACAAGGAAGGAGATATAAGATATTGTAATTTAGGGTCCACAAAAACAGATTAAGATATAGTTGTCGCTTTAGCCTGCTCATGTGCCTCGCAGGTTTTATGATTCACATTGGGTGCGCGACTAGATAACACACACCCAGTCCAGGATAGGGCAAAATTTTGGTGTATTGTTTCGACTTTTCCATAATATACGGCACCACAGCGGTGATACTTGAAGTTAATTTCAGTTAAGGGGGCGGTGGCGATGTTTTTATGAAAAAAAAATACTCATTTAACGCAGGCACGAGCATTTGGGATGCCGCGGTCCACCGTCCACTACATCATCCACCGGGTCACTGGGGAAGTGGTGGCTCTTCGCCACAGAGTCATCCACTTCCCCAACACTGCAGGAGACCTTCAGGCAGTGACCCAGGGACTTACAGGACTGGCGAGGCACCATGCATTTGCAAAAGTTGCTGGAGCAATAGATGGTTGTCATGTCCGAATCAAGCCTCCAAGTGACCTTGATGGTCACGACTTATAAGAACCGCAAGCTTTTCTGGACATCTACATGGGCTGGCCTGGATCAGTCCACGACTCCAGGGTCCTCCGCCACAGCCCCCTTTACCAAAGAGGGCTGTATCCTCCTCCAGGGCACTTCATCTTGGCAGATGGAGGGTACCCGTACCTCCAACGACCACTCCCCGTCATCACTCCTTACAAGCGGCCGGTGCAGGGTGTGTGGGCCCGGCGCTTCAACGTTCATCATTCCAAGGCACGCTCAATTATTGAGCGTGCCTTTGGAATGATGAAGGTGAGATTCCGGGCCATCTTTTTCCACACCCTGGAGGTGCACCACACCTTTGGCACAAAATAATCTTTAACTGAATCATCAAAGAGCACAGACACACAAACATGGCAAAATATGAGAAGATGGAAAAATAGATTCATATACAATGTAATGAATGGTTAATAAATCTATCCCATCTTTTGGAGTGACATGGCAGCCATCTATTGCCCCAACCATCCCTACAAACCCCCACGTAACGGATGATGTAGTGGACACTGCAACCGGTATGATGCCCCACTTCAAGTCACGAGAGGAAGATCAGGACTCCTCATTGTGCCCCATCCATGTCATGGGTCCTGGAAGAAAGGTTCCATCCATGCTCCAAATGAGTCCCTGCTCAGGTGAGAATTGGCAAAACAGCACTGACACACTCAGGTTTATCCTGCAACAGTTATGAACTGGGGAATGCTTTTTATTTACTGTGAATAGTTACTGTGAATTATAATGTACTTAATTTATGCCTTGTTTGTCCACCAGTTTTTCAATGAATTAATAGTTTGTAAGCAAAACAGACATGGTGGAGTCTTCATATTATTGTAAAGGTTTTGGTCTTTCACAAACCTGGGCTTTTTCACTTTTGTCTGAAGAAGCTGATCTCAAGATGTGACTGGGATACGAACTAGTTCATCTGTTTTGAAAGTACCCCGGTTTTTGTTTACTCTTAAATGAATGTTATCTAAATTTTAGTCTTGAACACCAAGCATTGATTTTTTATTTTGATCAATCATTTTTTCCATTAAACTGAAAAACCTTCGTCTCCCTCCTCTCAGTTGCCCTTCCCTCCTCTGCCAACCTCTGTCTCTCCAATTCCTGTCTCCGCATTGCCAAATCGAGTCTGTAAAGTCTGATAATTTCATCCTCTCTCCTTCGCTTTCTCCCTCTCTGTCGTTGCTCTGGCTGTTGGCCTCGCTCTTCTTCTTCTTCTACTTCTTCTTCTTCTTCTTCTTCCTCCTCCTCCTCCGCCTCTTGCATCACCCTGGCCCGACTTGGCCCTGGTATTTCTTCAGGGATGGCCTGACTTGGCCCTGGTCTTTCCTCAGGGATGGAGGCAATTAGGACAGGGGGGGTGATGGACTCTGTCCGAGCACTCCATCCATAAGTTCGAACCAGGGCCAAGTATCGGCAGTAGCTCTCCCTGCCACCCTTCGCCAGTCCCTGGGTTTTTGCAATCCTTTATATGAAAAGAAGCAAAAAGATAAAACAATTATATCTTCATTTTCACACACAAGAAAAAAAATGTGGACTTCCATACTTTATACTTCATTTTTAAATTATCCCATTTTTTTTTTTGCCTGCAGGGGCGTCACTTTGCCCTGCAGCTCGAGCTTTTCCACGATGGTCCTGTATTAAATAAATAAAAATGCATGCAAAAATAAAGGATGAAAAAATGGGTAAAAAAGATGCAAACATTAGTCAGAAATCCTGGTGTTATGGGTAACATGCAGATTATATTATTCATTAATATCAGTAATTGGGGAGCACATTGCAGGAGGTACATGGAATTTATACAGGGCACATTCTGTGCTAGGATAAATAAACAGCTGCGTGTTAGCGCAAATCTAATTCAAACACAAATGGCTGATGAATGGAAACTAAAATTGCTATAGTGGGTCTTGCCATTCTTATGCGTTTTCTTTTTGATATTTTGAGTTTAAATGGATGGAAATAAGACAATAACCCGTCAAATATTTTTCCCGATAGTAATTGTATTTTTACCTCCATGCTGTGGCTGCGGAGAACTTGGCCCCCGTAAAGAGGCTCCTTGCTCCCTAACACATAAGGAAAAGATTAAATAAAAATAATGCTAACATGCAGAAATAAGGCAATTCAAATGTTTCAGCCGTACCTCCTATGCAATAGTTCTTAGAGCTACCTTAGTTATATTTGGTCGATATCGCAACTAATAAAATTATCTTAATCTGGAGCTAAATATCCAAACATTGCTGCCCAATATTTCTCATGAGTGATGTTTTAATATTGCATATAAATAACTTAAAATACTTACATCTGAAAGTGCACTCCGATGAGGTGGAACACGTGGCTTCGGTAGTTTGCATCTTGCGAGTGTAGAACGGCGTAGAAGAAGAGCGAGGCTTTTAAGGCTGCGAAGGTTGCATGCTCGTAGCCTTCACACAGGGCCCGTTTCCATGGAGTTTCCACGGAAACGAGGACAGATTATAAGGCCAGTACTCGGAGGCCGCGTGAATTTGGACACCGGCGGAAGCGTCCTTGTCGCACCGGAAATGACGTCTTCTGTCCGCCATATTAGACATCGAAGGACGCAGCCTAATTATTTGTACGTAGCTATCGAGCCTGTCCAAATTCACCACGGGTTATGCGGTCCATATAAGGCTACATGAGGAGGAGCCTTCTTAGGCTTCGAGGACCCAGCCTGCGAACTGGCCTTCGGAGGTCGCAGCCTGTTAATTTGGACACGGCCACTGTGTGTGTGTGTGTTCATTACCACTCTTGTGCTATGCCGACTTTGGGATTATGGCTTGGCTCCAGCCTTTATTCAATCATAATCGTGTCATTTTCTGTTACGAAAATTTTGCATTTACAAATACTTATTTAGACGTGCTTTATGCACAATTTTTCTTTCATCTGTGATTTTTTTAAAGCGCCGTTTGCCCAATGTCGACAGAACACATAAACATTTATCTTGACTGTCAGTCCACATTGTACCCATACAGCTCATACAGGATGGGAAACCCCAAATTTTAATTAGCTCACAACCGCCTACGCTCTTCCTACTTATCCGAACAATTCCTCTCTTTTACAAGTTATCTGTTGGTATCGCACTACTAATACTCCCATCGCATAAAAGTCAGTGTGATTTCTTCCTGCAACCTTGGTTCTCAGACACTTTTACTTCTTATCAGTCTGAAAGCGCACCTGGTCTGTGTCTCACCAATCTTAGCTCCTCCAGTCGGGAGGAAGGAAAAAATGTCAAAAAGGTCAAGTCATGGTTTTGGTGTTAATTTTGGAGCGGCATCCACAATTTGTGTGATGCCTTCTACTGGTGCGGAAAAACAGAATGACGCTGGGCTGAAATGCATCGCACCTTATCAGTGTAATGTCCCTGTTACAATTAAGGCGCCGTGCAATGTGGATGTTGTGTGATGGAATGTCATTTTTTTTTTCTTTTCAACTACTAAAGCAGCGGTGAGGCCTGCTCAAACACACGGAAATCCAATTGTTGTGATTAACATGCAAATGATTTCATGAGCCCTGTGTGTCTGCAGCCAAACAAGGTCATAAAAGCATTTTTTGCAATCACTGCTCAAATGGCTTATAATAATAATTTGGCATTGTTAAGATGCTTTGTTAATACAATCTTGTAGGTATCTTCTCAACTTCCAACCTACACAACCCATTCCATGGCCATGACGATACCGTTGTTTTAAAGATTACCAAGGCTTGTTGGACCTTTCTCTGCCACATAAATTACAGCCCTGAGAGGCACTGGGCCTCAACTTTATCTATGAAGGGTCATGGATTTAATTGGGGTCACCGAGGCGTCCCAAGGAAGGAGTTCACAGAAAAGTGGTCTGGCAATATCTTTTTTTTTTTATCACTGACAATGCGCCCGTTTAAAGTTTTGATGTTTGTGTAAATTTGCCCTTGCTTATTGATTCTGATATTAAAGTCTAATTGTATCAGTGTATCCCAGCCTAATAAGTAAAACGCATGTTGATGTAGAACTCCTTCTACACACACTTTTATGTTTGTTTTTTATGTCACGTGATCCTCCGTTGCTACCACAACTCCTCCTGAAAAGTTAATGTTTGGAACAAGACTTACTGCTTTCTCCTTTTTTTTTTTCTTCTGCTCAACGCGTTCATGCTTTTTGTGCATAATTTAGAATTTTCTTTTCCATTTTACAAGTTGGCCAATTTAAATTACCGTATTTTCGCACCCAAAAGACGCGCCTAGTCAAAGGGCGCAGTACCAGTGGAGGGTGCTATTTCTGTATTTGTTACATAGATAGAACACGCCGTCTCATTGGGCGCTAACAGAACCGAGCAGTCTCGCTGGCTGCTCAGTCGCGCTAGCGTGTTTTTAAAATGGCAGCGGGAGTTCAGTGGTACTTTATTTTAGCTTTTAACAACGTGCTGAAGTTGTCCTCATCCAAAAATGCACCAAGTCCTTGTCTTCTGTATCCAAGATAAACAGTTGGACACTTCGCCATTAAACACGAGAGTCATTATCAGTCTGCCTCGCCGTCTCGCTGCGGCGCAGCCCCTCAGATGGGATGCCGACACAATGCCGGTGTGAGCAAGTCACTAATCAACAAACGATGTGCGGTCACGGAGTTACATCAAAACTAAAACTATCACCCCAAATCAACTGAATAGCATAATAGCAAAATTACACCTCCCAGCCTACCATACAATACCTTAGTTAACATGCATGCACACTAAAACAGAAGATAGCACGGCTAGCGTGGCTAGCTGTTTTTAAAAAGGCAACAGGAGCAAAACTGAGTTTGGTTGTATTTTATTTAACAATTTACTCACATTAATATTGATCAGTCATCCACAAATCCTTCAAAATCATATTCTTCCGTATCAGATACAAACAGTTGGGCAAATTCTCCCTCAAACACGCCAGGTTCCCTCTCGTCATTGTCCAATTCTGTGTCGCTACTGAGCGGCTCCTCGGATGTAATGCCGGCTTTCGCGAAAGCTCTTACAATAGAGCTAGCAGACACGTTCGTCCAAGCACCTACAATCCACTCGCAAATTGTGGCATAACTTGCTCTTCGCTGTCTCCCAGTCTTTGTGAAGCTGTGTTCGCCCTCCGCCATCCATCGCGCCCACGCAGCACGCAACTTCACTTTGAACGCTCTTTTTATACTAATGTCGAGTGGTTGGAGTTCCTTTGTCAAGCCTCCCGGGATGATGGCAAGCTCTGAGTTCATATGCGTGACTTGGTTTTTCACAGCGGCTGTCAGATGGGCACGCATGGAGTCACAGACCAACAGCGACGGTGACGCGTGGAAAAAACCACCGGGTCTCTTTACGTACACCTCACTCAGCCACTCTCTCATTTTGTCCTCGTCCATCCAGCCCTTTTGATTGGCCTTGATGATAACGCCGGCAGGAAACTTCTCTTTAGGCAGCGTCTTCCGCTTAAAAATCACCATAGGTGGCATTTTTTGTCCGTTCGGATGGCAAGCTAGCACAACAGTAAAAGCAGACTTCTCGTGTCCCGTTGTGCGGATTGCTACCTTGCTGACCCCCTTCTTCTCCACAGTGCGGCTCGCCGGGATGTCGAAAGTTAGCGGCACCTCGTCCATGTTGGTGATGTGGCTGGGCTGGATACTGTAGTGTATTTTCACAAGGTCTAACATGTGCAACCCATTTTATGGCCATGACGATATTGTTGCTTTAGAGATACCAAGCCTTGTGCTGAACCTCCCTAAGTCATAAGTTACGGCCTTAGAAGCGAGTGAGTCTCACTTTATCTGCTAAGGGTCAAAGAGGTCATTCGGGCCCCAAGGAAGATGTTTACAGAAGAGGGGTCTGGCGCCAAGAAGTCGCATCTGGAAATGGGAGCTGTGCCTCGCACAGAGAGGCTGTTCGAAAAGTCAGCTAAGAGACAGCAGGATAAAAATGCATATGCAATAAGGGAAAATTAGATATTCATGTCCTTTGTTTGCCTTCCCTATAAGAAGGGATGGCGCGAGAGGGAGAGACCTTTTTTTCTTTTGGGAACTTCTGACATCAGCTGAGATCAATAAACTCTTTTTCCAACCACCGGTGTGTGTCAGAAGTTTTTTCCATCACCAAACCAACCTTGCCCGGCGACCTGTCCGGAGGGGAGCTGAGCCAGACCCGCACATCAACAACGAAATTTACCACAATACGTTTGTCGGTAATCTTTTTGCTGCAGTAAGAGCGGAAGGCGACCATCTTCTCCTTGTAATCCTCTGGGAGTTGCTGCGCGACGGTCGTCTTTGCCCGGATGGATAGATGGCGCCGTTTCATAAAACGAAAATACCAAGACGCCCCTCCTTGGAAATGTTCGATGTTCAATTCGCCAGCAAGCGTTACTGCCTTCTGTCGAATGGTGATGGTAGATACGCTTCTCCCAGCTGTTCTGTGAGCAGCAATCCATTGCTCGAGCTGGTCTTCCAACACGGGCCATCTTGCCTTGCTTCCACGAAAACTCAGTGTAGTTTTCTTGACTTGCGAACCATGGATTCGTTGATTTTTAATTCCCTCGCAGCTGCTCGATTCCCATGAACATTTGCGTAGCTGATAGCTTGCAGCTTGAACTGTGCTTCGTAAGAGTGTCTCTTGATTGATGCCATTTTTGCTGATTAATTGCCTGAGCAACGTGTTGCACCTGGTATATATAGAGGCATCGGGGCTGCTTTGCACTGGGGGCGTGTCTTTGCATTGTCATTCACGCCCATCTCCCTCTCATATCCGCCTGTTGTCGTTCACGCCCATCGTTCTCCTCTCACGCCCCCTGCTGTCGTTAGCCACGCCCGCCTTCTCTCTCAATATAAGCGGTGTGCAGGCAGTAAATGTTCGCAGTCAGCCCAGCGGTGCACTTGTTGCACTTGGTCCACATAATGGGCGCTCCACCTCAAAAGGCGCCCTGGCTTTCTTGGACGAGTTTCAGGACTTTAAAGTGCGCCTGATGACTGCGAAAATAAGGTAATCCAATGTATAAAAAATATAATATAGCATGAAAAAAAATATTTGGTATATTTGACAAAATTATACGTTTTTTCCGAAGTGAGATCCTGCTTAGCAACAAACCCCAAACGCTTGATAGAGCTCAATCTAGAAAGTGGTTTTAGCAAGTCAGAAATTTATTCAGAAAGTGAAATATTAAATGTATGTGAGGGGATATTTGAAGAGTTCAAGTTTTGATCAATGGACCATACATATACGAGCCAACCAAACACAGCGAGAAAACCAGCGCTGACTCCAGTTGCTATCAGGTTGCCAACTCCTGACATTCCAAAACCTTTGAGAGAAACTGAGACTATTTGCGTTTCTCTTTCTGGTTCTTTTTATAGTTCAACTTCTAGTTCTGTTTTTCACCTTTTCACACAGCGTAATGAAGGCCAGTTGATCAAGTGGAACAAGTGATTTTATTGATGATTGTGGAAGGCACCGATTTCATAAGCACCGTTTCTTCTCACACCTTTTCCATTAAGTACGATTAAAAAGAAAACTGAAAAGCATAATGTTAACAAATGTTGTTCCAGGCGAAGGCAATTAATTTCATTTACATGTTTGATGTAAACACACAAAAAACTCATCATCACTCAGACACAATGGTTCTTCTGACACTGATCACATTGGCTTAATGTCAATAAAAAAGCTTTGCAAAATTCAATATAACATATTTGATTCAAAATCACATTTACATCTTACCACAAAGAGTCAGTTCCTTCAGTTTTTTGTTGTCTTTTTTTAAGCTTCAAGGATCGCTGCAATTCTCACCAGCACAATTGTGACTCTCAGCACCATTTTTAGAAAAGAATTTTTTAGCACAAACCCTGCAACTGAATGGCTTGTCTCCAGTGTGTGTTCTTGTGTGGCTCGTTAAATACGACTTACGATAGAAACTCTTTCCACAAACTGAGCAGGAAAAGGGTTTTTCGCCACCGTGCGTTCTTGCGTGCCTTGTTAAAGTTGATTTTTGAGTGAAACTTTTCCTACAAACTGAGCAGGAAAAAGGTTTTTCTCCACTATGGGTTCTTGCGTGTTCTGTTAAATGTGCCTTTTGAGAGAAGCATTTTCCACAAACTGAGCAAGAAAAAGGTTTTTCTCCACTGTGCGTTCTTGTGTGGATTGTTATCTCAAACTTTCGAGAGAAGCTTTTGCCACAAACTGAGCAAGAAAAAGGTTTTTCTCCAGTGTGCGTTCTTGTGTGCCTTACTAAATGAGACTTTCGAGAGAAGCATTTGCCACAAACTGAGCATGAAAAGGGTTTTTCTCCACTGTGTGTTCTTGTGTGCCTTACTAGAGACTTTTGAGTGAAGCATTTACCGCAAATTGAGCAGGAAAGAGGTTTTTCTCCACTGCGTGTTCTTGTGTGGATTGTTACATCAAACTTTTGAGTGAAGCATTTACCGCAAATTGAGCATGAAAAAGTTTTTTCTCCACTGTGTGTTCTTGTGTGCCGTTTTAAAGACAACTTTGAAGTTGATGATTTCACACACTGAGAACATACCCAATTGTCAGTGTGACATGCCCTTTCACCTTTGCCATGCCCATCATCATCATTAGTATCATCATCATCGTCAAGAGCATCTGATAATGTGTCCTCACTATGTGCTTGTGATGGCCCCCAGTGGTCTTCATCACCTTCTGTTGTCACGTGATGACTTGAGCTGCTGCTTGTCGGCTCCGGCCCTCTGTTGTCCTCACTCTCATCCTTGTTTTCATCTTCAGTCTTTATAGGGACAACGTTCACTGGTGACTTGTTGATCTCCTCCTCCTCCTCCTCCTTTTTGATGCGAGTCAAGTCTGGCTCCTCTTTCACAGAACGGAGATCGTTTTCACTGACGTCTGCAGGACACAAAAAGACAAATTTGGTTTGGTCAAGTCAAAGCTCAGGCGGCAACTTTGTCTTATATTGTTTCTACCGGACTACCTTGACTTGTGAAATATGTTTACAAGTATTTCTTTTTGCATTTCGAGATAGTTTCATCGTGGGTACTTTTTGCTTCCATTATAATCTGGATACTGTGGTAAATTTCCGCTGTTGATGTGCGGGTCTGGCTCAGCTCCCCTCCGGACAGGTCGCCAGGCAAGGTTGGCTTGGTGATGGAAAAAACTTCTGACACACACCGGTGGTTGGAAGAAGATTTTATTGATCTCAGCTGATGTCAGAAGTTCCCAAAAGAAAAAAGGTGTCCCCTTCTCGCGCCTTCCCTTCTTATAGGGAAGGCAAACAAAGGACATGAATATCTAATTTTCCCTTATTGCATATGCATTTTATCCAGCTGTCTAAAGCTGACTCCTCAAACTGCCCCTATGGCTGCGGGGCACAGACTCCGCGAAGGTGCGACTTCCCGGCGCCAGACCCCTCTTTTGTAAACCCCCTCCTTGGGACGCAGATAACCCCTGTTCTGCTTCCTGACCCCCCGTAAATAAAGTTAAAGTCTCGTGCCTCTCAGGGCGGCAATCTACGTGTCAAAGGGGGAGTCAGGAAGCCCTGAGAGAGTTCAAAGCGACAGTTGTCATGGCCATAAAATAAGTTGTCTATGTCAGACCTTGTGAAAATACACTACAATACCAAAAAGAATTAAAGGGGCCCTGGCATCATAGTCACTATTTATTGCATGATTTACGTTTGTTTTGTTTTTTTTCCCCAAAATGACTTTTAGCCTGCTAGTACGTTCCAACATTCCCCTTTTTACTAAAATTTCTCTTTCTAAATACAATTTAAGACAAAATTACGTTTGAAGAGACAAAATCCCTACACATAAGCATTAAGCAACAACACTTTCACTCTGACTTTCATGTTGACATATTTGAATTATGACTGTATACAGTGAACCCCCGGTTATCGCGGTTAATGGGGACCGAGACCACCCGCGAAAACTGAAAATCCGCGAAGTAGTGTCGCACCTTCAAAAAAAAAAAAAAAAACACTGTATATAAATACTTCTATATATATATATATATATATATATATATATATATATGTGCGAAGTAGCAGCACACCTTCCAAAATGCTTAAAATATATATATATATATATATATATATACACACTGGTAGCGAGAGAGAGAGAGTGAAATTCATGGAATAACAAAAAAATTATTATTAAAACTTATTATTTTTTTCATTCCCGGGCCATTATTTTTGTATTTATTCAATTACTTCTTTTTGTATTTATTTAATTACTTCGACTTTTACCTGGTGGTACGCCGTCCGGTGTGCCCTGTGAATGTTATGATCCTCTAGCAGAGCTGGAGGATTGAACAGGACTCTCCAAACGCAGACCCGGGAAAAAAGGTGGTGATACAAAGGTTATTTATTATAATCACTATATAGTCAGTGTAATCAGCGCGTTTCGCAGCAGCTGACGAGACGATCGCTGGAGGAACGCCCACACAGCTGAAAAAACAAAAACACGCGGCATGACAGGCACAGATCATGACAGTGAAATGATAGGTGGCATTCTTCATTTATTTATTTATTCATTCATAACTGACAGCCTCGCGCTCCGCCGGTGCCCGGGCGGAAGGTGCTCCTCTTCGGCTTACTGTGACGCGAGCATGCCCTCCTCCTCGGGAGCTTCCATTCGGTTAAACTTAGGGCCCGCTTGGCACCGCCCGTGCCCGGGGAAGGTGCTCATCTACGGCTTAACTGCCACGCACGCCGGCCGGAGCTTTGATACGGTCCGAACCGCGCGAAACGTCGCCATCAATTGTGTCCGGGGGAACCTGCTCTCCTTCGTCTACTCTCTTCTTCGTCCACTCTCCTCTTCGGCGCACGCCGGCCGTCTAACCGCTTCAGCGCCCCCTTGTGCCGCTCGGCGAAACTACAATGCCCCCGATTATTTTTTAGACCCGCGAAGCACTGAACCCGCGAAAGGTGAACCGCGAAGTAGCGGGGTTTCACTGTATTTGACAAAATGAGTTTTTTTCCGAAGTGAGATTCCGCTTAGCAACAAACCCCAAACACTTGATAGAGCTCAACCTAGAAAGAGGTTTTAGCCAGTCAGAAATTTATTCAGAAAGTGAAATATTAAATGTATGGGAGGGCATATTTGAAGAGTTTGAGTTTTGTTCAATGGACCATACATATACGAGCCAGCCAAACACAGCGAGAAAACCAGCGCTGACTCCAGTCGCCATCAAGTTGCCAACTCCTGACATTCCAAAACCATTGAGAGAAACTGAGACGATTTGCGTTTCTCTTTCTGGTTCTTTTTATAGTTCAACTTCTAGTTCTGTTTTTCACCTTTTCACAGCGTAATGAAAGCCAGTTGAGCAAGTGGAACAAGTGATTTTATTGATGATTGTGGAAGGTAACGATTTCATAAGCAGAGTTTCTTCTCACACCTTTTCCATTAAGTACGATGAAAAAGACAACTAAAAAGCATAATGTTAAAAAATGTTATTCCAGGCAAAGGCAATTTATTTTATTGACATGTTTGATGTAAACACCAAAACAAATCATCATCACTCAGACACATTGCTTCTTCTGGCACAGATCACATTGGCTTTATGTCAATAAAAAAGCTTTGCAAAATTCAATAGATCATATTTTATTCAAAATCAAAATTTACATCTTACCACAAAGAGTCAGTTCCTTCAGTTTTTTGTTTTAAGCTTCAAGGATCGCTGCTTTTCTCGCCAGCACAATTGTGACTCTCAGCACTGATTTTAGAAAAGAATTTTTTAGCACAAACGCTGCAACTGAATGGCTTGTCTCCAGTGTGTGTTCTTGTGTGGCTCGTTAAAAGCGACTTACGATAGAAACTCTTTCCACAAACTGAGCAGGAAAAGGGTTTTTCTGCACTGTGTGTTCTTGTATGATTTGTTAAAGTTGATTTTTGAGTGAAACCTTTCCTACAAACTGAGCAGGAAAATGGTTTTTCTCCACTGTGCTTTCTTGTGTGGCTTGTTAAATGTGTCTTTCGAGAGAAGCTTTTTCCACAAACTGAGCATGAAAAAGGTTTTTCTCCAGTGTGTAATCGTGTTTTTTTAAACTTGACTTAGAAGAAAATCTTTTGCCACAAACTGAGCAAGAAAAAGGTTTTTCTCCAGTGTGTTTTCTTGTGTGTTCTGTTAAACTTGCCTTTTGAGAGAAGCATTTTCCACAAACTGAGCATGAAAAAAGTTTTTCTCCAGTGTGTTTTCTTGTGTGTACTGTTAAACTTGCCTTTTGAGAGAAGCATTTTCCACAAACTGAGCATGAAAAAGGGTTTTCACCACTGTGTGTTCTTGAGTGGCTTGTTAAATGAGACCTTCGAGAGAAACTCTTGCCACAAACTGAGCAGGAAAAAGGTTTTTCTCCACTGTGTGTTCCTGAGTGGCTTGTTAAATGAGACCTTCGAGAGAAACCCTTGCCACAAACTGAGCAGGAAAAAGGTTTTTCTCCACTGTGTGTTCCTGAGTGGCTTGTTAAATGAGACCTTCGAGAGAAACTCTTGCCACAAACTGGGCAGGAAAAAGGTTTTTCTCCACTGTGTGTTGTTGCGTGGCTTGTTAAATGTGTCTTTTGAGAGAAGCTTTTTCCACAAACTGAGCATGAAAAAGGTTTTTCTCCAGTGTGTAATCGTGTATGTGTTTTTAAATTTTGCTTAAAAGAAAAGCTTTTGCCACAAACTGAGCAAGAAAAAGGTTTTTCTCCACTGTGTGTTCTTGCGTGGCTTGTTAAATGTGTCTTTTGAGAGAAGCTTTTTCCACAAACTGAGCATGAAAAAGGTTTTTCACCACTGTGTGTTTTTATGTGCCCTTTTAAAGACAACTTTGAAGATAATGAGTCAGTGTGACATGCCCTTTCACCTTTAGTTTGCTCATTATCATCATCATCATGAGCATCTGATAATGTGTCCTCATTTTGTGCTTGCGATGGCCCCCGGTGGTCTTCATCACCTTCTGTTGTCACGTGATGACTTGAGCTGCTGCTTGGAGGCTCCGCCCCTCTCTTGTCCTCACTCTCATCCTTGTTTTCATCTTCAGTCTTTATAGGGACAACGTTTAGTGGTGACTTGTTGATCTCCTCCTCCTCCTCCTCCTCCTCCTCCTTTTTGATGTGAGTCAAGTCTGGCTCCTCTTTCACAGAACGGAGATCGTTTTCACTAACCTCTGTCGGACACAAAAAGTTATTTGGTTTGGTCAAGTCAAAGCTCATGCGGCGACTTTGTCTTATATTGTTTCTACCGTGCTACCTTGACTTGTGCCTGCCGCACACGGAGCAATGCGTGGACCCCAACTTGGACCGGACCATGAGGGCATTTCACAAAATTACGTCCTACGATGTAAACCTCCCTTTTGATGCCCGATTTCATTCCTGACATGGTCACAGACGTTTCTAGGAGCGAGCTGAAGTTAGCACACACAGGCTATCGTGTGCGTCTGATGGAACACCTGTTGTGGGACCCTAACATCAGGGATCGCGGTTAATCGCTTCCCGATTGCCCGGGGCAAGTGAAATTTGGCCACGGGCAAGGTAAAATTATGGGCAACTTGCCAAGCATTTTTTTAAAGCAGCCAAATATCTTTAATTCCGACGAAAACTGTGACGTGATCTGTTTGTGTGCACTGTATGGTGATGGTTTAACCCAGACACCCCCTTATGTTATGGTTTGGTCCATTGGCCTTATCGGGGGCAATGGGCGGGCGCTACGGGGATCAGTTAGTTCAGTGAATGTCGAGTTAAAGTGGACGTCAATAAATCCCGCAGTATTGGAACTCGCTGTAGTCGCATCCTCATTTGAAGTTTGAAAAACACAACAAAAACCGACGATATTTCGGCCGAAAATTGACAGCCGGAAGTTTTCTTACCTTATTCTGCGCATGTTTACAAGTGGCGATGAGTTCATTCAAATCCGAACATTTCTGATTCCTCTGACATGACTAAAATAGCTCGAATATTTTTAAGTAGACAATTCAGTTGCGAGTAAGGAAGGGAGCAATATTTGATTATTGGCTGTTAATTCATTAGCTCCATGATGTGACCTGACATAGTGTCAGTGACTGTGTTCTGTTTATGCTTTGAAATTTATGGACGCAGCGCCACAGGCACTGGTCTTAAAGGAATACACAAATTTCCCACACTCATAATTTACTCATGTGATTCCTCAATTAATAGGCTCTCCTGGATTTAAAATTGATAATCTGGATTGCTGTAATATCATTTTCCCAATTTAACATGCAGATTTGTTAATTATTAAAACTACAATTAACATTTTCATTAACTGCACAGGATGATACATGCTGTTGTGAGCAGGGTTTCATGGTTGATGATGAAAACAAGATTAATTTATGTTTATCAGATTATATGTTTATTTACATTTGTGGCGCACATTTTACAACCATAAACATTTTATTCTTAGAGAAAAAAAATGGTCACTTGCCCAAGTCGGGCAAGTAATTTGGCCACTCGGGCAAGGCAAATTTTAGTGGCACTTGCCCTATGGGCAAGCAGTTTTTAAAGTTAACCGCGAACCCTGGTTACGTGACCTTGTTGACCAGCCGGTGCGGACAACAAGCCTGCTGTGGCGCTGCGTCACCAGAACATGTCCCAGGAGCAGCGGAAACGGAAAGAGCAGACGCAATGGGTGCGGCATGCGTCGGCTGCTGCATTAGCTGCTTCTCCCCGGTTTTATTTAATTCTCCCCCCCCATATTCTTTTTTCCTTTCCCGGTGAATTAGCACTCTTGGCCCCCTGAACCTGCAAGTGTAACAATTCTTTTTCTACATCCAATCCAATATTTTCTTTCATCGATGCAGAAACGGGGGTTCTACTCATACAGATCAGCAGTTTCTCATTGACGGACTGTTTCGCTTGATGTCAGTAACTGGGAGGCGCACGCCCTCGAGGACGGCCACCCGGCACAGCTGTTGCACTATTGGACGGGTCACTGGCGGAAGCTTCAATCCATTCGCGTCTCGCCCCGTCTCCCATAAGAGCTCACCAACTTAATCCCTCATCATATTTTACAAATGCCAATGCCAATTGGTTTTGTCTTCTGTTTATGATTCATATTCAATCCCCATGAACATGTGAACTATAATTTAGCTATTCTTTTTTTAACTAACTAATACAGTGATTCTCAAATAGTGGGGCGCGGTG
This sequence comes from Idiotropiscis lumnitzeri, assembly GCF_059441095.1. Lineage (NCBI taxonomy): Eukaryota > Metazoa > Chordata > Actinopteri > Syngnathiformes > Syngnathidae > Idiotropiscis > Idiotropiscis lumnitzeri. The sequence continues at coordinate 34,801,810 of NC_142392.1, read as the reverse complement.
CGATGCTCAGGGGGGCGCGTGGGACCCTGGGGAACCAGCTTTTTTGCATGGTTTTGGGACCAAAAAAGGCGATCTCAGACCACGCGAGTTTGAGCTCGTCAAAGCTGTTTGTGCCCCGAGTTCACGCAGTACTGATTAACAAAAAAAAAAACGTCACCCCGTCGCTCGTTGACCCGGAAGTGATTTCTTTCGCCGCTCCTTAAATCCCCCGCGCCAAGCTATCTTGCGCCGCAGCAGAGCGAGCAAGGAGGCGCTAAGCGCGCTAATCGCTAAAATGAATTGCTTCGATGGACGCTCAACTTTTAAAAGAAGTCTGACTCAAACCGCGTTCGGGCGGAGAGCCAGCAGCTATGAACAGAAATGTTGTATTGCAACCATTACGTATCCAAACAAAATAAGACGATGGCTACGTGAGCAATTTAGCAGACGCTCTCAGGCTGGAACACGGAAATGGCTGACGTCATCAAAACGAAGCGGTTTGACGTCAATCAGATTGTAAACATAAAAAAAAATGTCTAGTCAACATATTCAAACTGTTGCTTTATGTTATTTATATAGAATTTTTGTTTGAAATCCCCCTGGCTCTTTTTGTCTTTTCTATATTATGTATGTATTAATAACTGTTTGGTTTGTTCATGTTAATAAAGTAAAAAAAAAACTAAACAAAAACGTATAGTAAATATTTATCATCCCATCAATATTCGCACCACAGAGTGCTGAGTTTCGAGATCCTCACAATAGTCGTTCTCAAAATGATATATTTTTTAATCAATTTATCTTTGTTAAGGGATATTTTATTGACAATCCAACATTAATATACAAAGAACACGTACATTAGTACGAAATGTAAAAAAAAACTGTAGTGGGGGGGCGCAAATTTATTTTCTTCTTGGTAGGGGGGGCGTGACAGGAAATAATCGAGAACCACTGAACTAATAGAACCCCGTTTTCCACAACCAATGAGTCAGTATAATTTGAAGTGGATTATCCGCAGACTAAAAATTTCTAATTTAATTCATAATCTAATTTAATCCATCACAACATGATAATTCATCATATTCCTGTCATTTCCATCTCAAAATGTCGTTTCATTAATTGAATTACCCTTGTACATCCGTCGCAAAACTGAAGTATGGAACATTAGATGTTTTTTTTTTTTTTTCGTTTTGCATGACCTTTAACCTTGCATGTTCTGTTTCAACAAAATTGTATCTTTTATCAGTTTCCCTGTTTCATGAGTTGCTGCCGGGGGCACAAAGGAGGAGTTCAGAGAGGAATTTCACCCTCAGGGGCAATCCCAAACTTTTGTTTCCAGGACATTGTAACACTCTGGGCTGGTTTGTTGTTCTTCTTATTGCAATTTTACTGCATTCAGTCTTCCTCGAGACTGAATACGTTCTAGTGTTTGCCAAATAGTTAATCCTAGTTTCTCACTTTCACTTTTCACAGTCAAGATATGAACTTTTTAACTGCACGATCACTTCATTGAGGTCTAATTATCAATTCTTTACCGTAGTCAGACTTTTGCCATCAAAGAGACCTGTTCCTGAACCGTACGTTAACGTTTTCATCACATAACGTTTTTCCGTGTTGACAAATCACATTCCACGGAACATGCATTCATTCCTTTATGATCTTATATTTCTGTATTTAATTCACCGCTTCTTGCAATGAAGATTAATTTCACCCCAATTATGTAGCCAATTATCTTTCTCGTTTTAATTTTGCTTTAGTTATTATCCAAATTTTTGAACATTTTTTATGCTGCATCTTTCAATGCACACTAGGACGCACACGCGTTAGTTGAACTTATAAAACGGAACATTAATGCAATAACATTTGGGTTTTAGAAGGGGCAATTCTTTCTACAAAGGAGGGACTGGCACTGGTTTATAACTATCACCCCTTATCTCCTGCGTGGGGGCTGCCTGACTTCCTGGTCCCACAGTAGATGGTAGCCAGGTTTTTGATTTTGTGTGGTCTTTACCAGAACATGAGTAATCACAGGGTACGTATCTGAACAGCGGAGTTGAACCGGCCCAGACTTAATGCATTATTCTTGCTACGTACCAGCGAAACTGTCGGCTCAGCCCCAGGCCCTCCACACAACGGTACGCCTCGATCCTTACTGTGTTCCATGCCACAAAGTGCCCAATACGATTCGTGGAAGTGCGCTTCTCTTCATTATTTCTATTTTCAGCTCATAATTTTCCTGCTAAAATTTACACCCTGGCCAGGTTCTGTGCTCAAACCGAGCTTATTCACAACTATGTTGTTTATAGCATTAATTTTACACTTCTTATTTCTCATTTCTTTAACCACTAGACCTTTCTTTCCTTTATCTTCTGCACATTTCTCCCGCACTAGTCCCATTTACTTAGTTCCTATCATCAATTTTTTTAATTAATTTTTTTTTTAATACTTTTTTTTAATGTTCTTTCAAAGTGCGGTTACTTTCACATCTTTTATGTCTTAATCATTTATAGAGGCCTCTTGTTTAAACGATAATTGAAACTAACACAGGGACATTTTCCATGACCAATCAGCCAGCAGACCCACACGCACAAGCTCTCTTTAACGACCCCAAAAGCCCCGACCGCTTGGACACAGGCGCACAACACCCATTGTGAGTAAAAGCATCTCACCGAAAGTTCAGCCGGCCGGCTGTTGAACGCCTGCGCCCCCGCACCCTGAGACCCTCAATGGAGCAAGAATCCAGTTTGTGATGCCAAAAATGTGGTATATTTTGTTGTTGATGTGTGGGTCTGGCTCTGCTTCCCTCCGGACAGGTCGCCGAGCATGGCAGAATTGGTGATGGAAAAAAATTCTCTGACACAGCCATTTTGGTTAGAAAGAGATTTTATTCTCGTCACATGCTGATGTCAAAAGAAGTCTGCCCAAAAAGCTAAAAGGGAAAGGTGTCCCCTCTCTCCGGCCTTCCCTTCTTATCGGGAATGGCCACACCGGACATGAATATTGAAGGATTGTATTACGATTGCTGGCATTATTTTAAACACTTACGGGACAGAAGGTCAATTATTTAATTTAGCAGGTTCATATTTACTGAATATGTTAAACATTGATTAAACAAAAAGCATTTCTCAAATGAAAGTAGAAGTACAGTGCATCGATAAGATTGACTGGGATTGTAGTCATGGTGTTTACTGATGCATTCATATGCTAAATTTATATGACTTAGTTTAAATGTAAGATCTCAAACTTGCACACATAGTATTTTCTGCCAGGATGGCCGAGTGGTCTAAGGCGCCGCGTTCAGGACCCAGTCTCCCCAGGAGGCCTGGGTTCGAATCTCGAATTTCCCCATTGTGGGACTAATAAAGGGCAAATTATTATTATTATTATTTTCATGACCCACACTCTCATTCAGAACAGATTCAGTCTGCTCAGGTCAAACTGATGACAAACCAGATTGCACTTCATGGACAAATACAACAAAACACATTCTCCACATAGGCCATAGAAGATAGAAACATATCAAGTTGGACCGGGGAGGACGTCACAGGGACGCTATCAAGAACACCCAAAAACACACAATTTGATCTGGGAAAACATACACCACACAATCTGTACACTGACAAGATTACAGGGGAATGTGAGCAGGAGAGACAGAGAGACTGCCGCCTGCCTGAGAAGGTCAGCCTTGGACGTGGAACGGGGGAAGGAGCAAGGACGACCGATTCAACCTACATGACCCTTGACATAAGAAACCTATAAAATGTCAGGTTGGGCTGAGATCAGCGCGCCATTTTTTGATTGTGCTCGTCTGATTATAGTTTCTCGTCAGAATAAGAAAAAGCCGCCCAGATACTATTTGTTGAACTCCAGAAATCGAAGAAACTAAAATATCGCAACCCTAATCAGCTGTTGTTGAGTCTTTATTTGGCCCTTTTCTTCTTGAGTACAAAAAACGAACACGCATTGGAGTAAGTTTGGCTTTGAAGATTCATTTACGAAATGTTTCTCATTTTCTCAATGGCTCAACTCCAACAGTGGATATAAACATACACTACATCTGTCAGCATAGTTTTGAAACCTGACATGACAAACTTAATTTCTTTAGCAACATATAAAAACTGGAATATGTAAAATGTTAAATAATCAGTTCAAATTTTAAACTGGAAAAAAAACACGGAGTTTACCCCCCACAAATGGTTATTCTTTGGCATTTATTTTCTGCACTGATTTCATTTGGCATAAACAAATGTTCAGCAAACCGGCAAGTAAAAGGCAATATTTAAAAATAAAACGGCAATAACCTTGAACACATTTCCCCAAACAACTTAATGTTGTGATGCATATTTCTCACGATAGAAAGTCGTTCTTTACAAAGCAAATGAGAGTAAGACGTGTACAAACCTGCTTTGAGTGGCACAACACGAGGCTGCTTTCAAACTTCGCCCAGCAGTTGAAGATGTTGCTCGTTCTCTTCTTTTATTTCACCTAGTTCCTCTTTGTACTTGGGTGTCGTTCTTGCACACATTTTCAAATGATAATTCCCAAAAATCCGCACTTGGTCTTTGCTTGGCGATTACTCGTGTGCTTCTCTTTGTTCGACGAGATGAAAGAAAGATGGCATCGTCCCACTGAAAGGATTTCCTGTTCGTCACGAAAGCGGAAGAACAGGACACACCCCGCTGTGATATGATTGGCTGCTGGCTGTGTGGAGCACTGTCACCAACTCACCGACAGATGTCGCCATTTGCGATGCAAATCATTGTTATCTTCTTCTAAACATAGAGAAAAACCTAAGATGCACATGAACAAACATTTTAGTTCCCAAATATGAACTTGAGAGATGTATTGAATTTTACTTTTGTTGCTGGTTTTGTTTTCACATCTGACACCATGTTGTTGGTTGGATAGTATTCCAAATGTATTTCCCTATTATTAACAGTTGACATGATAAAGTGAAACTTTACGTCAACATATTTTTCACTACCGTCAGATAATCATCACAAGTCTCGAATATTCTCACACAGCTGACATTTATTAATTTGTCACCGTCAAACTATAAAACATACAAAAAATATAAATATACAACTGCAATATACAATATTTACAAAGATAATGAAAAGAAAGCCCAGCAACACCATCAAGTGTAAACATAGTTGTTAGCAGCAAAACATACCTCGATGACTGCACAATAATTCTGAGGGGAATGAGCTTCAAATGCTGGCAGAAAAGTCACTTCAGAAACTGACAATTAGAACGGAAAATATTAACCATTGCCACTATAGACACAAAACCAGCAGGATATTAACCTGTAATCTTACAGGGGAAAGTTTACCTTCTTATTCAGCCAACCAAAATACTCAGCTTGTCAATCATGTCCGACGGCACTTGCCTTGCCACGTAAAGAGCGCATGAGTATGAACAGTGCAACTCTCAAACACGTCCCCGGAGCAACAAACAATATAATTACTTTCCTATTGTTCCATGTACAAACGATTCACAAATAAGAAAAGAAAACTTGCATGACAACTATACACAAATTATCAATAAAGTCAACTTGCCAATTGTTTGATGAATAATAAATTATAATAAATTAAATGACAAATAATATTTTGGCAGTTAAAATGATCAATTTAATTTTGCAAAGATTTTTTATTGACATTAAGCCAATGTGATCAGTGCCAGAAGAACCAACGTGTCTGAGTGATGATAAGTTTTTTTTGTTTTTAAGATCAAGCATTATAAATAAAATTAATTGCCTTTGCCTGGAACAACATTTTTTAACATTATGCTTTTCAGTTGTCTTTTTAATCGTACTTAATGGAAAAGTTGTGAGAAGAAACAGTGCTTATGAAATCGGTGCCTTCCACAATTATTAATAAAATCACTTGTTCCACTTGCTCAACTGGCCTTCATTACGCTGTGTGAAAAGGTGAAAAACTGAACTAGAAGTTGAACTATAAAAAGAACCAGACAGAGAAACGCAAATCATCTCAGTTTCTCTTGAAGGTTTTGGAATGTCAGGAGTTGGCAATCTGATGGCGACTGGAGTCAGCGTTTATTTGTCACCATGAAGGAGATGATCCCCATCACGCAGTTCGTTGCTGCGCCTCTGAATACTGAAATGAAATATTTAAGTACTTAAATAAATGCTAAGATATTTTTTAACACTCTAACATTTAAATAATAAAATAGTGAAACATTTCAATTTGAAATTCGCAACCACATACAGAGTAAATTAAATTCATAATAATATAGAAACATTTACTCAATATTGAACAAATTTAGGAATCCTAATTTTAAAAGATAAAAAAAATTCTTAAATCAAATTTTAAGTATTAAATTAATTTCAATAAATATTTGGGTACATATTTAAATGAGCAAATATTTTGACAAATACTCAAGATTGAGATAAAAAGTATTTAAAAATATTTGTATATTTTTTACATGTTAAAATAATTGAAGAAACATTGTTGTAATCTCAATCTAAAGGATCTAAATCAAGAAGAGCAAAACGTTCCGTTAAAAATAGTGTCTGGGCATTTTTGTTTGTCATGACATGCAATGATTTTTTTTAATAACTTGAGGTATTCATCCAACTGTTGATGTGGAGCTTGCCTTGAGGTATTTACCTCAATGGATAAAATGTTTTGCAAGTGAAATTAAATTGTTCCCAAAAAGTCCATGTCCTTCTCTCCACTAACTATACTTCAACTTTAGTGGACGACATCCTCACATTGTCCTTTTTTTCTTTCTCTCCTAATTTTTGTTGTTCAACGATGCACTTTTTGTATTCAATATGTGCCAAAGTTGTTTGCGTATCGATATTTTCAAATTTATTTCAGAAAAAAAAAGTACCATGGCGCCATCTAACGACGAAGACGCAAATGCACAACTCCGAGTGGTGACGTATGCTTATTAAAAATGAATAAAACAAACAAAAAAAAACGTTTATAGAAGCATATAGATCTCAAGGGACAATATTATTGAACCAAACAATGATATTTGAAAGCAAATTTTTTTTTGAATTATCATAAATACAATAAGAGCAGCATGTTAGATTGCAGAAGACCCTTCTTTCGACTGTTTTTGAGTCTTCCCGGACGACGCACTGTTGTGAAATGCGATTGGACAGTAAACAGCCAATCAGAATCAGCCCGAGTGTCCGACTCCTGATTGGTTAATAATTGTGGCACAGTTTGCATCGTAAGCGTAAAAATGTGTTTCGTCCCGGAGAGGAGAGAGAAGCCGGAAGAGTTGCTCTTTTTGTGGAACCCACGCAGAGACAGTTCAACACCCGTTTTGGATCGGCTCATACTCAAGCACATTTTGGAAGGACTTCAATAAATTTGTCAGTTTATTTCTTTATAAAGACTTTTCTTTAAAGTGGGAAAATGTTGTTTTCTGTTACTTTTAGAAAAGTGGTGCTCAATATGCTTTTTTTCATTCATTTCATTTATTTTCTAATACTTAGGGCTAGGTTTTTATTCATAAATGTAAGTTTGGCAATCAGAAACCGACCTTTTCAAATTTTCACACTGACACTGTTTTCGATATTAGACTTTGATATGACTCTACTAACACAAAGGCTCAGAAGAAAGGCCAGTGGAACAAGTGATTTTATTGATGACTGTGGAAGGCCCCGATTTCATCAGCATCGTTTCTTCTCACACCTTTTCCATTAAGTGCGATTAAAAAGACAATAGAAAAGCATAATGTTAAAAAATGTTGTTCCAAGCAAAGGCAATTAATTTTATTTACACGTTTGATGTAAACACACAAAAAAAACTCATCATCACTCAGACACAATGGTTCTTCTGACACTGATCACATTGGCTTAATGTCAATAAAAAAGCTTTGCAAAATTCAGTATATCATATTTTATTCTAAATCACATTTACATCTTACCACAAAGAGTCGGTTCCTTCAGTTTTTGTTTTGGTCATTTTTTAAGCTTCAAGGATCGCTGCTATTCTCACCAACACAATTGTGACTCTCAGCACCCTGTTTAGTGAAGAATTTTTTAGCACAAACACTGCAACTGAATGGCTTGTCTCCAGTGTGTGTTCTTGTGTGGACTGTGAACGTTGACTTATGCAGGAAGCTTTTGCCACAAACCGAGCAAGAAAATGTTTTTTCTCTACTGTGTGTTTTTGTGTGCGGTTTTAAAGTCAACTTTTAAGTTAATGAGTCAGTGTGACATGCCCTTTCACCTTTAGTTTGCTCATTATCATCATCATCGTCACAAGCGCCTGATAATGTGTCCTCATTTTGTGCTTGTGATGGCCCCCAGTGGTCTTCATCAACTTCTGTTGTCACGTGATGGCTTGAGCTGCTGCTTGTAGGCTCCGCCCCTCTGTTGTCCTCACTCTCATCCTTGTTTTCATCTTCAGTCTTTATCGGGACAAAGTTCAGTGGTGACTTGTTGATCTCCTCCTCCTCCTCCTCCTCCTTTTTGATGTGAGTCAAGTCTGGCTCCTCTTTCACAGAACGGAGATAGTTTTCACTGACGTCTGCAGGACACAAAAAGACAAACACACATTTTGTTTGGTCAAGTCAAACCTCATGCGGCGACTTTGTCTTATATTGTTTCTACCGTGCTACCTTGACTGAGAAATGCGTGCGACCCCGATTTGGACCGGACCATGGGGACATTTCACAAAATTACGTCCTACGATGTAAACCTCCCTTTAGCAGCACAGCTGTGATAAACGAGCATTTAAAAAGGAAGCACGTTGCGGCTGATGCCCGATTTCATTCCTGACATTGTCACAGACGTTTCTGGAAGCGAGCTGAAGTTAGCACACACAGGCTATTGTGTGCGTCTGATGGAACACCTGTTGTGGGACCCTAACATATTGATGCAGACCACTGGGGGCCATCGCATCATTATGTCATTGATAGAATAGGAATCCTTCAAGTGAAATATGTTTACAAGTATTACTTTTTACATTAAGAGATAGAACTAAATGTTCCTGGGCTTGTTGGTGGAAAAGGGCATTGTGACGGTCTCCCTCTTTTAACCCATAGTAAGCTAAAGATGCAGATGCATTCCTTAGAGCATGCGCTTGTTCACTGATGAGATCCGTGCAACCTTGGATGGATGCATTAAATGTATTTTAAATGTTTGGATGAGGTGAAACTACACACATACGCACAAAACAGTGTAGAGCCACGTCAATCTCAACAAATCCGCACTTGATCTCTGCTTGGCGATGAGTCGTGTGCCTCTTTTCGTTAGCAGCTAGCTAGCTAACAAGCAGCTAAGCTAACAACTAAGCTAACTACGCCGAAAAGCATCAACGCGCGAAGATGAGGTTTTCGGGACATAAAGACTTAATGAATTATGTCGTAGTCATTTAGAGTAGCACTGGACATCCCTTGAGAAAATTACAGTCAGTTCCACACTAAATCAGAAGAATTTAGCGGTGGACTGTTTTTGTTCCGGTGTGGAGGGTCGGTGGATGTGGTCGAGGTCGAAGATGCGCGCTTGCTAATGACGTCATGCTTTAAGCGCGTATTTTTCAAATATATTTATAATATTATGTATATTTCCTTGCCTCTGTGTTTTGTTTTTTACCCCTGGATGTTCTATTTTAATATATATTTTATATAACATTTTAATCGGTTCACAAAATAACTAAATAACGCGATATTTGTGAGTCATCGCTCGCGTCACTTCCACCTATGCCCCGAGAAGCCGCTGCTGCAACAGCAGTAGGACGTTTACGTTTCTCCGACCGAACTTGCAACAATGCTGTGGTTCAATCGGGCTGCAAGATTGTATGGATATAATGTCGGCATATACTAGCAGTGCTTCTCAATTATTTCACGCCCGCCCCTACCAAGAAGAAAAAGATTCGCGCCCTTCACCACCAATTGTTTTTCTGTCTTTGTATAGTGATGTTAGATTGTCAATCAAATATCCCTTAACTAAGCTAAATTGATAAGAAATATAATTCTGAGAACGATTATCGTAAGCATCTCGAAACTCAGTACTCTGTTGTGCAAATATTGATGATAGGACAAATATTTGTCGTGTCATTGTTGGAGTTGGGTTACCGTGGAAATGAGAAGTAGTTAGTAAATCAACCTTCAAAAGCCAAACTTACTCCAATGCGTGTTCGTTTTTTGTACTCAAGAAGAAAAGAGTCAAATAAAGACTCAACAACTGATTAGAGTTCCGATATTTAGTTTCTTCCATTTCTGGAGTTCAGGAAATAGTACAAAGACAGATATCTGGGCGGCTTTTTCTTCATCTCACGAGAAACTGCGCTCAGGCGAGCACAGTCGAAAAATGTGCGCCATCTTTCAGCCCAGCTTCAGTTTTTATAGGAGTTTTTTTATGTCAAGGGTAATGTAGGTTGAATCGGTCGTCCTCGCTCGCTCCCACGGCACGGGTCCACGTCCAAGGGAAGGTCCTTCCCAGGTTAGTCATCGTCTGGATAAGTTGATTCCCGTCTGGTCACCAAGACTGGCACGTCAAGGCTGGCCTTCTCCGGCGGGCCGTCCCTCCGTCTCCCCGCTGGCATTCTTCTGTAATCTTGTTAGTGTGCATGTGTGCGTGTGTATGTGCAAGTCTATGTGTGTGTATATGTGTGTGTGTAGGTGCAGGTGTATGTATCCGTGTCTGTGTGCACGCGCGTGTATGTTCAGGTGTATGTATATGTCTGTGTGTGTGAATGCGTATGTGCATGTGCTCCGATCTCCAGTTGTTATGTCTTTCGGAATGTGTTTTTCTTTTGATAGCGTCTGTGTGAGTCCTCCAGTGCCCAATTTGGTGTGTTTGCATCTCTACAGCCAATGTGGAGAATGTGCTTCGTCGTCTTTGTCCATGAAGTGCTGTGAATGTGAGTGCAGGTCATGGAATTGCTATGTGTGCAAATTTGTTCTCACTACCCAAAATTTCAATAAAGTTCATACATTTAAACTAAGTACTATAAATTTAGCATATGAGAAAAATATAATAAATCAGAAAACATCAGGCCTACAATCCCAGTCATTCTTGTGACCAGTGCTTCTAGTTTCATTTGATAAATGCTTTTTGTTTCATCCATGTTTAACATATTCAGTAAATATGAACCTGCTAAATTAAATAATTGACCTGTCCTGTAAGTGTTTAAAATAATGCCAGCAATCATAATACAATCCTTCATTTATCATTGCAGTACTTTTACCATTGCAGCATTTTTATCATTGCAGTATTTTCTATCATTGCAGTATTTTTTATCATTGCAGCATTTTATTAATTTCCCCTCTGGAACATGGACAGACATTCGGAGTGTTTCCTTACACTTGTAAATGTTGTGGGATGTAAGTGTGTATATTCAGGGGGATTTGTGTATTTACGTATATACAGTGTATATTTGCATGTTTTTTATGAATGTCTGCTGCTAATGTTATACATTAACGGCTACATTACGCCGCCGCCTCTGTGTGATCTATACCTTTTGCTGCTGTAACACTGCAAATTTCCCCATCAAAGGACATCTTTATCTTTATCTTAAAAAACCTTGTGTTGGTGCTTGTTAAATAATTTTCCATAAGATTAAGATTGAACAAAATAGTGAAAATAAAATTTAAAAAGTAAATTCTGTAACAATTAAACATTGAATACTAAATTATTCCTAAAACACTTCAATGAATCTTGAAATTAATAGTGAATTATTGTAGTTTATCGAACACTGAAACGAATAATGAAATATTAAAGTCCTTAAATAAATACCGAAATAACAGTTAAGTAAGAAAACAGTGACATATTTTAATTTGAAATTCGCAACCACATCGCAACCTGTCGAAAAACCCTGTAAAAAGGCAAAGGTGCAAATATGTTGACATAAAGTATCACTTTATCATGTCAACTGATAATAATAGGGAAATACATTTGGAATACTATCCAACCAACGACATGGTATCAGGTGTGAAAACAAAACCAGCAACAAAAGTAAAATTCAATACATCTCTCAAGTTCATATTTGGGAACAAAAATGTTTGTTCATGTGCATACGGTTTAAATCTTACGTTTTTTCTCTGTTTCGAAGAAGATAATGATTTGCATCGCAAATGGTGACATCTGACGGTGAGTTGGTGACAGTGCGCCACATAGCCAGCAGCCAATCATATCACAGCGGGGTGTGTCCTGTTCTTCCGCTTTCGTAACGAACAGGAAGTCCTTTCCTTGCGACTTTGAAGAACGTCGCTCTTTCATTCATCTCGTCGAACAAAGAGAAGCACACGAGTTAGCGCCAAGCAAAGACCAAGTGCGGATTTGTTGAGATTGACGTTTGAAAATGTGTGCAAGAACGACACCCAAGTACAAAGTGGAACTTAATGGAATAAAAGAAGAGAACGAGCAACATCTTCAACTGCTGGGCGAAGGTTGGAAGCAGCCTCGTGTTGTGCTACACAAAGCAGGTTTGTACCCGTCTTACTCTCATTTGCTTTGTAAAGAACGACGTTAAAAATATGCATCACAACATTAAGTTGTTTGGGGAAATCGGTCAAGGTTATTGCCGTTTTATTTTTTAATATGGGGGGGGGGCTAGCAGAGAGAGGGTACACAGAGCTGAAGGAAGCAGGACGGCTGTAAAAATGAACAACAATGCCTGCCTTTTCCCTGGTGTCAGTCACCTTTATCTGGTGCACTAAGCTATTTCAGTCAGCAGCAAATTAAGCTCTCCCAAAGGCCTCAGGGCATTTCAACCTGACACCTCAAGTTTCAAAACTATGCTTACAGGTTAATAAAAGGTCACAAAAACATGGACCTCTTAAACAGGAAAATGTGAGTTCAGTGGTAACAGAGTTGTGTCTATGCTGGCAGTTTAGCAAGAAGCCACAAAAACAGATGCACGTCTTGAACCGTGTTTGACAGGAAACCGTTTAGCTCGCATTTAACAGAATTGTGACCCAAACATGTCTTGTAAGCTGAAACCGTTCGAACAACAGGAAGCGTGTGGACGGGTCTGATGAAGTCAAAGTGTTCATGTTTTTCCATTCTTTATGAGTTTGCATATACAAATTGCTTTGCTGTGCTTCAATAAAACACAGCACAGGAGCGGGAACGCTTTTCTCTTTGGCGGACTGCTCCTCGCAAGTGACAAAGACAATCTTGGCTGGGTGATTCATTTGTGCAGGCTTGTCTCGTTTTTGGCAATAACTCTGACATATCTTGTTCAAGCAATTCCTTACGGAAGGAATTCTGCCTGACTCTAAAATATGTGCACACTGCGGCGAAAGCATTAATGGCGGTTAATCAATTTTAGTGGATAAAACACAAAATATTCAGTTTTTTAAAAAAATCAAGTACGTATTGGTCTTATTTATGAACTTTGTACTGGCTTGGTCGTGTGAGAGTCAATGAACCTCGGGTGGCCCTGCACTGTTTTGTGCACATGTGCGTAGTTTCACCCCATCCAAACATTTAAAATACATTTAATGCATCCATCCAGGGTTGCACGGATCTCATCGGTGAACAAGCGCATGCTGCAAGGAATGCATCTGCATCTTTGGCTTACAATGGGCTTAAAAAGGGAGAATGTCACAACCCCCTTTTCTACCAACAAGTCCAGGAGCATTTAGTTCTGTCTCTTAATGTAAAAAGAAATACTTGTAAGCATATTTTACTTGAAGGATTTCTATTCTATCCATGACATTATGTTGCGATGGCCCCCAGTGGTCTGCATCAATATGTTAAGGTCCCACAACAGGTGTTCCATCAGACGCACACAATAGCCTGTGTGTGCTAACTTCAGCTCGCTTCCAGAAACGTCTGTGACGATGTCAGGAATGAAATCGGGCATCGGCCGCAACGTGCTTCCTTTTTAAATGCTCGTTTATCACAGTTGTGCTGCTCGGAAAGGGAGGTTTACATCGTAGGACGTAATTTTGTGAAATGTCCCCATGGTCCGGTCCAAATTGGGGTCGCACGCATTAATCCGTGTGCAGCAGGCTCAAGTCAAGGTAGCACTGTAGAAAATAGGACAAAGTCGCCACCTGAGCTTTGACTTGACCAAACCAAATTTGTCTTATTGTGTCCTGCAGACGTCAGTGAAAACGATCTCCGTTCTGTGAAAGAGGAGCCAGACTGGACTCACATCAAAAAGGAGGAGGAAGAGGAGGAGATCAACAAGTCACCAGTGAACTTTGTCCCTATAAAGACTGAAGATGAAAAAAAGCATGAGAGTGAGGGCAAAATAGGGGCGGGGCCTCCAAGCAGCACTTCAAGTCATCACATCACAACAGAAGGTGACGAAGACCACTGGCGGCCATCACAAGCACAAAATGAGGACACATTATCAGACGCTCATGTCGATGATGATGATGATGATGATGGGCAAGCCAAAGGTGAAAGGACATGTCACACTGACTCATTCACTTCAAAACTGTCTTTAAAAGGGCACAGAAAAACACACAGTGGTGAAAAACCTTTTTCCTGCTCGGTTTGTGGCAAAAGCTTCTCTCGGAAGTCTAATTTAGTAAGGCACACAAGAACGCACAGTGAAGAAAAACCTTTTTCCTGCTCGGTTTGTGGCAAAAGCTTCTCTCGGAAGTCTAATTTAGTAAGGCACACAAGAACGCACAGTGAAGAAAAACATCTTTCCTGCTCAGTTTGTGGAAAATGCTTCTCTCAAAAGGCAAGGTTAATAGCACACACAAGAACACACAGTGGAGAAAAACCTTTTTCCTGCTTGGTTTGTGGAAGATACTTCTCTAGAAAGTCAAATTTACAAATTCACACAAAAACACACAGTGGTGAAAAAACTATTTCTTGCTCAGTTTGTGGCAAAAGCTTCTCTCGAAAGTTTGATTTAACAATCCACACAAGAATGCACAGTGGAGAAAAACCTTTTTCTTGCTCAGTTTGTGGCAAGAATTTCTCTCAAAAGTCGCATTTAACAAACCACACAAGAACACACAGTGGTGAAAAACCTTTTTCCTGCTCAGTTTGTGGAAAGAGTTTCTATCGTAAGTCGCATTTACGACGCCACACAAGAACACACAGTGGAGACCAGCCATTCAGTTGCAGCGTTTGTGCTAAAAAATTCTTTTCTAAAAACGGTGCTGAAAGACACGATTGTGCTGGTGAGAATTGCAGCGATCCTTGAAGCTTAAAAAAAGAAAACAAAAAACTGAAGGAACTGACTCTTTGTGGTAAGATGTAAATTTTGATTTTCTATGAAATATGATGAAATTGAATTTTGCAAAACTCTTTTATATACATTAAGCCAATGTGATCTGTGTCAGAAGAAGCAATGTGTCTGAGTGATGATGATTTGTTTTGGTGTTTACATCAAACATGTAAATAAAATTAATTGCCTTTGCCTGGAACAACATTTTTTAACGTTATGCTTTTCAGTTGTCTTTTTAATCGTATTTAATGGAAAAGGTGTGAGAAGAAACTGCTTATGAAATTGCTGCCTTCCACAATCATCAATAAAAACACTTGTTCCACTTGCTCAACTGGCCTTCATTACGCTGTGAAAAGGTGAAAAACAGAACTAGAAGTTGAACTATAAAAAGAACAAGAAAGAGAAACGCGAATAGTCTCAGTTTCTCTCAAAGGTTTTGGTATGTCAGGAGTTGGCAACTTGATGGCGACTGGAGTCAGCGCTGGTTTTCTCGCTGTGTTTGGCTGGCTCGTATATGTATAGTCCATTGAACAAAACTCAAACTCTTCAAATATCCCCTCACATACATTTAATATTACGCTTTCTGAATAAATTTCTGACTTGCTAAATACACTTTCTAGGTTGAGCTCTATCAAGCGTTTGGGGTTTGTTGCTAAGCTGAATCTCACTTCGGAAAAAAAACTATAAATTTGTCAAATATACCAAATATATTTTTTCATGCTGTATTATATTTTTTATACATTGGATTATTTACATAGTGAAATAGGAAAATATTAAAATTTTAAATTGGAAACCACATACAGACTTAATTCAATTAATAACAAATGAAGAAACATT
This sequence comes from Idiotropiscis lumnitzeri, assembly GCF_059441095.1. NCBI lineage: Eukaryota > Metazoa > Chordata > Actinopteri > Syngnathiformes > Syngnathidae > Idiotropiscis > Idiotropiscis lumnitzeri. The sequence continues at coordinate 34,785,872 of NC_142392.1, read as the reverse complement.
TTATGAATATTGAACTAATTGAGAAGAGTCCTGATCTTGAAATAAATATTAAATGATAAAAAATACAAAAAAATTAATTCAATTACCCGACCCCGGATGAGCGGCACAAAATGCCTGGAGGGATGGAATAATTTAAATTGCGTCCAAATTCAAAAGAACAAATATGTTAAGAAATATTCAAGTGTGAAATAAAAAGGTTTAAATTGTTGATAATTTTACATATTAAAATAATTGAATAAATATTGTATTATTACATATACAAGCTTAAATATAAATTGAAATAAATGAAAAAAAAAGTCTTGTATTTTTAAATGGCCTAATTTAGATCTGGGAAGTAATTCTCTTTATGAAACTATGAAGGGACTGGAGCTCACAGAAGTGACCAGTCTTGGTTCTGAAGTTCCGATGTAACCAGATACTGCCCTGAGAGAAAATAGGCCTGAGCATTGTTTATGGTGGGGGCAATTCTCTCGCCAGGTCAGTGACCTTCCAGGGTATGGAAGTAATTTAAGGTGCCTTCAGTGAAGTCCTACTTGAATGAATCCACATCAAAATACCATCATTTATGACACCACGGCTGGACAAATAATATCCAGAAACACACTTACGCACCACTGAGTGAGTGTTGGACGATATAGCTTCTCTTGAAAGGTCCGACTTGAAAATGTCCTTGCAAGTGTATCTTCAATTAAATTCACGGGACCTTTTCAAACTTGTCTTTATCTTCGGGTTCATCATAGACCAAGGTGTTGAATACAGTGAACCCCCGCTACTTCGCGGTTCACCTTTCGCGGGTTCAGTGCTTCGCGGGTCTAAAAAATATTCGGGGGCATTGTAGTTTCGCCGAGCGGCACGAGGGGCGCTGGAGCGGTTAGACGGCCGGCGTGCGCCGAAGAAGAGCGTGGGCGAAGAGGAGAGTGGACGAAGAAGAGCACCTTCCCCGGGCACGGGCGGTGTCAAGCGGCCCCTAAGTTTAACCGAATGGAAGCTCCGCAGGAGGAGGGCGGGCGTGTGTCACAGTTATCCCAAATAGGAGCACCTTCCGCCCGGGGCACGGGCGGGGCGCGAGGCTGTCAGTTATGAATGAATGAATAAATAAATAAATAAATGAAGAATGCCACCTTTCATTTCACTGTCACGATCCGTGCCTGTCATGCCGCGTGTGTTTTTGTTTTTTCAGCTGTGTGGGCGTTCCTCCAGCGATCGTCTCACGCCATGTCGTCAGCTGCTGCGAGACGCGCTGATTACACTGACTATATTGTGATAACAAATATCTTTGTATCACCACCTTTTTTCCCGTGTCTGCGTTTGGAGAGTCCTGCTCAATCCTCCAGCTCTGCTGGAGGATCATAACATTCACAGGGCACACCGGACGGCGTACCAGCAGGTAAAAGTCGAAGTAATTAAATACAAAAAGAAGTAATTGAATAAATACAAAAATAATGGCTGGGGAATAAAAAAATGTTTTAATAATAATTTGTTTTTTTTTGTTATAACATGAATTTCACTCTCTCTCTCTCTCTCTACCCATATACATATATATATATATATATATATATATATATATATATATATATATATATATATATATATATATATATATATATATATATATATATATATATATACATATATATATATATATATATATATATACATATATATATATATATATATATATATATATATATATATATATATATATATATTTTTTTTTTTTTTTTTTTCTTTTAAAGTATTTTTGAAGGTGTGCCGCTACTTCGCGGATTTTCAGTTTTCGCGGGTGGTCTCGGTCCCCATAAACCGCGATAACCGAGGGTTCACTGTATAACATATTTGATTCAAAATCACATTTACATCTTATCACAAAGAGTCAATTCCTTCAGTTTTTTGTTGTCTTTTTTTAAGCTTCAAGGATCGCTGCAATTCTCACCAGCACAATTGTGTCTCTCAGCACCCTTTTTAGAAAAGAATTTTTTAGCACAAACGCTGCAACTGAATGGCTTGTCTCCAGTGTGTGTGGCTCGTTAAATGCGACTTACGATAGAAACTCTTTCCACAAACTGAGCAGAAAAAGGGTTTTTCGCCACCGTGCGTTCTTGCGTGCCTTGTTAAAGTTGATTTTTGAGTGAAACTTTTCCTACAAACTGAGCAGGAAAAAGGTTTTTCTCCACTGTGCGTTCTTGTGTGCCTTACTAAAGGAGATTTTCGAGAGAAGCATTTACCGCAAACTGAGCAGGAAAGAGTTTCTTCTCCACTGTGTGTTCTTGTGTGCCGTTTTAAAGACAACTTTAAAGTTGATGATTTCCCACACTGAGAACATACCCAATTGTCAGTGTGACATGCCCTTTCACCTTTGCCATGCCCATCATCATCATTAGTATCATCATCGTCATGAGCGTCTGATAATGTGTCCTCATTATGTGCTTGTGATGGACCCCAGTGGTCTTCGTCACCTTCTGTTGCCACGTGACGACTTGAACTGCTGCTTGGAGGCTCCGCCCCTCTGTTGTCCTCACTCTCATCCTTGTTTTCATCTTCAGTCTTTATAGGGACAAAGTTCAGTGGTGACTTGTTGATCTCCTCCTCCTCCTCCTTTTTTATGAGAGTCAAGTCTGGCTCCTCTTTCACGGAACGGAGATTGTATTCACTGACGTCTGCAGGACACAATAAGACAAATTTGGTTTGGTCAAGTCAAAGCTCAGGCGGCGACTTTGTCTTATATTGTTTCTACCGTGCTACCTTGACTTGTGCCTGCCGCATACGGAGCAATGCGTGCGACCCCTATTTAGAATTAGAATTAGAAATCCCTTTATTGTCATTGTACTCAAGTGTGCAACGAGATTAGAGAGCTCCCCTCTTCAGTGCAATACAACAATAATACAGACAAATATATAAATTGGATAAATAAGAGAGTGCAATGGAAAATAATACTGAATAGGGTATATAAAAAAACACATCACGATTGTCAGGTATCGCCTTGCGGCGACGAGGAGGTGGACCCAAAAGGCGAGGAGGCAGGGGAAGGTGTAACTTGAAGGGAATTTATTGACAGGGTCAAAACAAGGACAAACACGTGGCAAGGTGCAAAATAACAAAGGGGAACTAAACGAGACTAAACTGGAACGAGGACAAGGAACAAAAACGAGACGGGAACGAACTAAGCGGACAGGGAACGATGACAAAGAGCATGAACGGGAACAGGGCGTGGTCGTGACAGTCCAAAGTAGCGGCAGCAAAGCGAGATACACGGGAAAATGACCCGACACTGGGTTGATGGCATGAGGTGTTTAAATAGTCCAGGAATTAGGCGGCAGATGGAGATCAGGTGGGTGATTACTAACGGGGAACAGGTGCGTGGCTGGTGAGGAAAGAGTGCTGAGGGGAAACGCCCCACTCAGCTGACAACAAAAACAAGGTGCACATGGCAGGGAGGTGACGAAAGCAATAACAACCCCGCATGCACACGTAAACAATGACAAAACTCCTGTCATGCCCGACGCGGATCATGACAGTACCCCCCCTCAAGGGACGGATTCCAGACGTCCCAAAGAAAACACAAAACGAAGCAAAGTCCAAGAACGAGGGTGGGCGGAAGGGGTCGGGAGGTGGGTCCACGACCCGTGATCGCGGCCGGTCTGGCGGATGCCCGGGGGGCCAGACCAGCGAGTCCTTTCGTGGCCCTTCAGGGGGCCGTGCGGGTGGCCAGACCAGTGCGTCCCGATGGGGCCATTCCGGCGGACGTCCGGGACGACCCGAACGCCACCTGGAGTCCGCTGATGGGGCTGAGACGAGGGGCGGCGGCGGGACGCTGGGTGCTGCAGAGGACGGAGCTTGGACCGGCGTTGAGGCGGGCGCAGCCGAGGCAGGAACTTGGAGCGATGGCGGGACGTCGGACGCCGCAGAGACGGAGACGAGGCACGGTGGAACGCCGGACCCCGCCGGAGCCGGGACGAGACGCGGCGGTGGGACGTCGACCGCCGTCGAGGCAGGCACTTGGGGCGGCGGCTGGTCGTCGAACCCCGCCGAGACAGGAACGTGGAGCGGCGGCGGCGGCTGGTCGTCGAACCTCGCCGAGACAGGAACGTGGAGCGGCGGCTGGTCGTCGAACCACGCCGAGACAGGAACGGGGAGCGACGGCCGGTCGTCGAGCCCCGCCGAGACAGGAACGTGGAGCGGCGGCTGGTCCTCGAACCCCGCCGAGACAGGAACGTGGCGCGGCGGCTGGTCCTCGAACCCCGCCGGGACAGGAACGTGGAGCGGCGGCAGGTCCTCGAACCCCGCCGAGACAGGAACGTGGAGCGGCGGCTGGTCGTCGAACTTCGCCGAGACAGGAACGGGGAGCGACGGCTGGTCGTCGAGCCCCGCCGAGACAGGAACGTGGCGCGGCGGCTGGTCCTCGAACCCCGCCGGGACAGGAACGTGGAGCGGCGGCAGGTCCTCGAACCCCGCCGAGACAGGAACGTGGAGCGGTGGCGCTTCGTCGGGCGCTGCTGAGGCAGAGACAAGATGCGGCGGTGGTTCGTCGAGCGCCACCGAGGCAGAGACGAGAAGCGATGGCGAGTCGTCGTCCACCACCGAGGCAGGAACCAGGAGCAGTGGCGGATCGTCAGAAGTCGCCGAGACAGAGGCGAGGAGTGGCGGTGGTTCCTCTGGCACCGCCGGGCCAGAGGCGAGGAGTGGCGGTGGTTCCTCTGGCACCGCCGGGCCAAAGGCGAGAGGCGACGGCGGGTCGTCGTTCACTGCCGAGGCAGGGAACTGGAGCGCCGGTGGATCGTCGAGCACCGCCGAAACAGGAGCTTGGGGTGACGGTGGATCGTCGAGCACCGCCGAGGTAGCGACGGGAAGCGATGGCGTGTCCTCGGGTGCCGCCGGGACAGGGAATTGGGGCGGCGGCGGACCGTCTGGCGCCGCCGGGACAGGGAATTGGGGCGGCGGCGGACCGTCTGGCGCCGCCGAGGCAGGGATTTGGAGCGGTGGCGGACCGGGCGCAGCGTGGACAGGGACTGGTGGCGGACGCAGGGCGTGCTCCGCCGGGACAGGGACTGGTGGCGGACGCAGGGCGTGCTCCGCCGGGACAGAGACTGGTGGCGGACGCAGGGCGTGCTCCGCCGGGACAGGGACTGGTGGCGGACGCAGGGCGTGCTCCGCCGGGACAGGGACTGGTGGGGGACGCAGGGCGTGCGCCGCCGGGACAGGGACTGGTGGCGGACGCAGGGCGTGCTCCGCCGGGACAGGGACTTGTGGCGGACGCAGGGCGTGCTCCGCCGGAACAGGGACTTGTGGCGGACGCAGGGCGTGCTCCGCCGGAACAGGGTCTTGTGGCGGACGCAGGGCGTGCTCCGCCGGAACAGGGACTTGTGGCGGACGCAGGGCGTGCTCCGCCGGAACAGGGTCTTGTGACGGACGCAGGGCGTGCTCCGCCGGAACAGGGACTTGTGGCGGACGCAGGGCGTGCTCCGCCGGAACAGGGACTGGTGGCGGACGCAGGGCGTGCTCCGCCGGAACAGGGACTGGTGGCGGACGCAGGGCGTGCTCCGCCGGAACAGGGACTGGTGGCGGACGCAGGGCGTGCTTCGCCGGAACCGGGACTGGTGGCGGACGCAAAGTGTGCTCCGCCGGAACCAGGACTGGTGGCGGACGCAGGACGTGCTCCGCCGGAAAATGGACTTGAAGCGCTGGCGAGGCTTCGGAACGGGTGTCAGCAGCTCTCGGGAGGCCAGAACGGGTCCCAGCAGCTCGGGGGGACCCGGGACAAGGCTTATCAGCTGGCGGGGAGCCGGAACGGGACTCATCCGCTGCCTGGGAGCCGGGACGGGACTCAACAGCTGGGGAGGAGCCGGAACAGGGCTCAGCAGCTGGCGGGGAGCCGGAACAGGGCTCAGCAGCGGGCGGGGAGCCGGAACGGGGCTCGGCAGCTGGGGAGGAGCCGGAACAGGGCTCAGCAGCTGGCGGGGAGCCGGAACGGGACTCAGCAGCTGGGGAGGAGCCGGAACAGGGCTCAGCAGCTGGCGGGGAGCCGGGACGGGGCTCAGCAGCTGGCGGGGAGCCGGGACGGGACTCAACAGCTGGCAGGGAGTCGGGACGGGACTCAACAGCTGGCGGGGAGCCGGGACAGGGCTCAGCAGCTGGTGGGGAGCCGGAACGGGGCTCATCAGCGATCGAGGAGCCGGGACGGGGCTCGGCAGCTGGGGAGGAGCCGGAACAGGGCTCAGCAGCTGGCGGGGAGCCGGGACGGGGCTCAGCAGCTGGCGGGGAGCCGGGACGGGGCTCAGCAGCTGGCGGGGAGCCGGGACGGGGCTCAGCAGCTGGCGGGGCGCCGGGACGGGGCTCAGCAGCTGGCGGGGAGTCGGAGTGGGGCTCTGGAGGCGGCGTCCGATGAGGGACCGGCACTGGAGGCTGCATGGTGTGGGCAGCTGACGGGGAGGCTGCATGGGCTGCTGCAGCTGGCGTGGAGGCGACGTGGGTTGCGGCAGCTGACGTGGAGGCGACGTGGGTGGTTGCAGCTGACATGGAGGCGTGAACCCTTTCAGCCTGCTTTCTGTCAGCCAGCTGGGCCTGCAGCGAGGAAAACTGCCTCATGCTCTCCACCGTCTTGACCTCCAGCGCCGCGATCTGAGCTGTCAGCTCCTTGAGAGTCTCCCGGGGTGGTGCCTCGGCGGCGCCCTTCTCCGCTATCGAGGCCACCCGCTCCGCTATCTGGGCCAGTTTTGCACTCAGCTCAGTGCGGCGGGAGTCCAGCAGGTAGACGACACTTGCGAGCTCGTCCTCGTAAGCGGGTAGCGTGGCAGACGTGGCGCTGAGCTGATCGGCGGGTTGGTGGGGGGGGTCCGTGCGGCGGTGTCCATGACGCCGCCGCGAGCCCCTCGCTGGGTCCTTCTTTCGTGGTCGGGTCATTCTGTCAGGTATCGCCTTGCGGCGACGAGGAGGTGGACCCAAAAGGCGAGGAGGCAGGGGAAGGTGTAACTTGAAGGGAATTTATTGACAGGGTCAAAACAAGGACAAACACGTGGCAAGGTGCAAAATAACAAAGGGGAACTAAACGAGACTAAACTGGAACGAGGACAAGGAACAAAAACGAGACGGGAACGAACTAAGCGGACAGGGAACGATGACAAAGAGCATGAACGGGAACAGGGCGTGGTCGTGACAGTCCAAAGTAGCGGCAGCAAAGCGAGATACACGGGAAAATGACCCGACACTGGGTTGATGGCATGAGGTGTTTAAATAGTCCAGGAATTAGGCGGCAGATGGAGATCAGGTGGGTGATTACTAACGGGGAACAGGTGCGTGGCTGGTGAGGAAAGAGTGCTGAGGGGAAACGCCCCACTCAGCTGACAACAAAAACAAGGTGCACATGGCAGGGAGGTGACGAAAGCAATAACAACCCCGCATGCACACGTAAACAATGACAAAACTCCTGTCATGCCCGACGCGGATCATGACAACGATGCTGTTCTGCAAGGTAAGGGTGGTCTCGTGTGTGTGTGTGAGAGTTCAGAATAGAGATGGCTGTCTGAAAGTAACTGTTTCTCAGTCTATTGGTCCTCGATTTGATGCATCTGTAGCGCCTGCCAGAGGGCATCAGGTCGAACAGGTGTGAGTTTGGGTGGGTATTGTCTTTGACGATGTTGAGAGCCCTTCTGAGGCACCGGGCGGTGTAGATGTCCGACAGTGAGGGGAGAAGGCAGCCAATAATCCTTTGCGCTGTTTTGACTGTCCTCTGGAGCCTCACTCTGTCCGCCTCAGTGCAGCCGCTGTACCAGGTGGAGACACAGTAGGTCAGCAGGCTTTCGATGGACAAGTGGTCGAAGGTCAGCAACAGCTTCTTGTCCAGGTTGAATTTCCTGAGGACCCTCAGGAAGTGCAGACGCTGGTGGACCTTCTTTACCACTGCTGTGGTGTTGTGAGTCCAAGAAAGGTCGTCGGAGATCTGTACTCCCAGGAACTTGAACGTGTGGACCCTCTCCACACATTCGCCTCTGATGTAGAGGACGTGTGGCACAGTCTTATTCCTCCTAAAGTCAATGACGATCTCCTTTGTTTTTGAAATGTTAAGTTGCAGTCTGTTGTCCTCACACCAAGCCGTTAGTCTCTGGACCTCCTCCCTGTAGGCTGCCTCGTCACCTTTCGAGATCAGACCGACCACTGTCATGTCGTCGGCAAATTTGACGATGGTGTTGTTGCCGTGGGCCGGGCTGCAGTCGTAGGTGTAGAGGGCGTATAGGAGAGGACTCAGCACGCATCCTTGAGGGGAACCGGTGCTCAGCGTTCGGGTGGAGGACATGTAGGGGCCGAGCAACACAATCTGGGGTCTGTTGGTCAGAAAGTCCTTAATCCAGATGCGTGTGAGGGCAGGGAGACCGAGAATGTCCAGTTTGGAGATGAGGATGTCTGGTATTATCCTGTTGAATGTCGAGCTGTAGTCCACAAAGAGCATCCTGGCATAGCTCTGCTGTTGTTCCAGGTGGCCCAGCACACATGCAGAGCAGTGTCGATGGCGTCCTCAGTGGATCTGTTAGCCCGGTATGCAAACTGGTAGGGGTCCAGAGTGGGAGGAAGGCAGTCCCTGATGTGCTGGAGAACCAGCCTCTCGAAGCACTTCATGACGACTGGCGTCAGAGCAACAGGGCGGTCGTCATTCTGGTGGATTGTGGGTGACTTTTTGGGGCCAGGAATAATGGTGGAAGTTTTCAAGCAGGAGGGGATGACTGTTGAGCCAGGGAGCGGTTGAAGATCCTGCAAAAAACATGTGATAGTTGATGGGCACATGCTCTGAGGAATATGTCTGGTATTCCGTCGGGTCCAGTAGCTTTCCTGGGGTTAATATCCAGGAGCGCACGCCTCACATCGTGTTCCTCTATGGTGAGTGAGGGGGAGTTGAGGCATGGAGTGCGGGAGTGTGACGGTTGGGGTGAGTCAAAGCGAGCAAAGAAGGGGTATAGCTCCTCCGCCAGCAACGTACTCAGGTCAACAGACGTTATGCTACTGGCTCGGCAGTTCGTGATGCTCCGTAGACCCTGCCACACCTCCTGTGGTCTGTTGCTGGCAAGGTGGGACTCCAGCCTCCCTTGTAGTCTGTTTTGGCTCGCTTAATGCCTTTTTTCAGGTCAGCACAGGCCACACTGTACATGTCTCTGTCACCTGACCTGAAGGCAGTGTCACGGGCCGTGAGGAGTGAGCGAACCTGGCTGGACATCCAGGGTTTCGTGTTCGGGAAAGTCCGAAGGGTCCTGTTTAGAAACTTCTCTGACAGTTCCGAAATATGAACTTGACAAACGTCTTCAACTTAACTTTTATTGCCGATTTTGTTAAAACATTGCCACCATGTTGTCGGTTGGACAGTATTTCACACAGATTATCCTGTACCGCAGGTGTGGGCGAACTACGGCCCGGGGGCCACATGCGGCCCGTTAAACGTTTTAATCCGGCTCGCTGAACTTGAAAAAAATTAAATGAATCAACCTTGTTCATGTTTTATTTTCAAAATACTGTGTTTTTTCAAAGACATACATATTGTTGTAAAGCTGTTTTTCACTTTCATTTAAAATCAAATGTATTTTTTTTTCTCAGACAAGGCGAGGTTACCAAAACACTTTATCCATCTGCTCCTGGTCCGGCCCGTCTGTCAAATTTTTAGAACCCATTGTGGCCCGCCAATCAAAAAGTTTTCCCACCCCTGCTGTAAAGGATCACAGGAACCTATCCCAGGTGTCTATGGGCGAAGGGCGCACAACTCCTTGAACTGGTCGCCAGCCAGGCACAAGGTAGATATAGACACTGTCACTGAGTGAGAACCGAACCCATGCTGCCCGCACACAAATCAGGCGACTGTACCACTACACCATCAGTGACTATCCCAAATCTATTTTCCCATTATTAACAGCTGACGTGATAAAGTGATACTTTCTGTCAAGTTTGCACCGTTGCCTTTTTACAGGCTTTTTCGACAGTGCTATGGTGCCTTGATTGTCCGAAAAAACAATAGGTTGCTCTTTATTTTTTGCATGTGATGTTTTCTTTCACACAAGGGGACATTTCACATGGATTGAGCTGTTAAGTCACTAAAAAAGTAAAAGAAAAACAATAATGAAGATTCTTTAAGAATATGCAAGAAAGAAATCTTACAGATCAAAATTTCACATTGTGGTTTGACAAATGTTGATACATTATATTTTCCATGAGGTGTTTGTTGTTTATTCATTTAATTGTATACTCACTTCAATATTTAAGTTTTTTTTTTCACTTTTTTTTACCTCTTTCAGTATTTAATTCGATTTTCATGTAATTATTTAAGCTTGCTTATGTATTACTACAATATGTATCCAAATGTTTTTATATCTTTATATATTTAAAGATAAAGATAAAGATGTCCTTTATTAGTCCCACAATGGGGAAATTTGAGGTGTTACAGCAGCAAAGATATAGATCACACAGAGTCTGCGGCGTAATGTAGCCGTTAATGTATAACATTAGCAGCAGACATTCAGAAAAAGCATGCAAATATACACAGTATAAACGTATAGATGTGTAAGGGAACACTCCTAATGCCTGTCCATTATGCAGAGGGGGAAACACTGTAATGATAAAAAATACTGAATGATTGAAAATACTGCAATGATAACAATATTGCAATGATATATTTAATATTTTTAAATACTTTTGATTTCAATCTTGAATATTTGTCTTCATATTTGTTCATTTAAATATGTGTGGAATTATTTTATTTATTCTTAATAATTAAAATTTGATTATTGTTTATCTTTCAAAATTTGGAGCCTTTAATTTGTCCAATATTTAGTTAATAATTCTATATTTATTTTTAATTTAATTAACTCTGTGTATGGTTGTGGATTTTAAATTGAAATTTTACACTATTTTATTATTGAAATGTTAGAGTGTTATTTATTTCAGTGTTTATTTAATTAGTTAAATATTTCATGATTCATTTCAGTATTCATGAAACTATGGTAATTCACTTTTCCAATTCAGACAGCAGCAGCAACAAACTGCGTGATGCGGATAATCTCCTCCGTGGTGACAAATAAACGCTGACTCCAGTCGCCATCAAGTTGCCAACTCCTGACATACCAAAACCTTTGAGACAAACTGAGACGATTTGCGTTTCTTTTTCTTGTTCATTTTATAGTTCAACTTCTAGTTATGTTTTTCACCTTTTCACAGCGTAATGAAGGCCAGTTGAGCAAGCGGAACAAGTGATTTTATTGATGATTGTGGAAGGCACCGATTTCATAAGCACCGTTTTTTCTCACACCTTTTCCATTAGGTACGATTAAAAAGACAACTGAAAAGCATAATGTTAACAAATGTTGTTCCAAGCAAAGGCAATTAACTTCATATACATGTTTGATGTAAACACACAAAAAAATTAATCATCACTCAGACACGTTGCTTCTTCTGGCACTGATCACATTGGCTTTGTGTCAGTAAAAAAGCTTTGCAAAATTAAATTTATCATATTTTATTCAAAATCACATTTACATCTTACCACAAAGAGTAGGTTCCTTCAGTTATTTTTTTGTCCTTTTTTTAAACTCCAAGGATTGCTGCAATTCTCGCCAGCACAATTGTGTCTCTCAGCACTCTGTTTAGTGGAGAATTTTTTAGCACAAACGCTGCAACTGAATGGCTTGTCTCCACTGTGTGTGCTTGTGTGGCTTCGTAAATGTGCCTTTCGAGAGAAACTCTTGGCACAAACTGAGCATGAAAAAGGTTTTTCTCCAGTGTGTGTTCTTGTGTGTATTTTTAAATCAGACTTTCGAGAGAAGCGTTTACCACAAACTGAGCAGGCAAAAGGTTTTTCCACACCATGTGTTCTTCTATGTTTTGTTAAAGTTGCCTTATCAGAGAAGCTTTTGCCACAAACCGAGCAGGAAAAAGGTTTTCCTTCACTATGTGTTCTTATATGTTCTCTTAAATGATACTTTCGAGAGAAGCATTTTCCACAAACTGAGCAGGAAAAGGGTTTTTCTCCACTGTGTGTTCTTTCGTGGCTTGTTAAATTAGACTTTTGAGAGAAACTTTTGCTACAAACAGAGCAGGAAAAAGGTTTTTCTCCACTGTGTGTTCTTCTATGTTTTGTTAAAGTTGAGTTATCAGAGAAGCTTTTGCCACAAACTGAGCAGGAAAAAGGTTTTCCTCCACGATGAGTTCTTCTATGTTCTGTTAAAATAGACTTTTGAGAGAAGCTTTTGCCACAAATTGAGCAAGAAAAGGGTTTTTCTCCACTGTGTGTTCTTGTGTGACTTGTTCAAGCTGACTTAAAAGAGAAACTCTTGCCACAAACTGAGCAAGAAAGAGTTTTTTCTTTACCGTGGGTTCTTGTGTGCCGTTTTAAAGAGAACTTTGAAGTTAATGATTTCCCACAGTGAGAACATACCCAACAGTCAGTGTGACATGCCCTTTCACTTTTGGCTTGCCCATCATCATCATCAGGAGAGCGTGATAATGTGTCCTCATTATGTGCTTGTGTTGGCCCCCAGTGATTAGCATCACCTTCTGTTGTCACGTGATGACTTGAACTACTGCTTGGAGGCTCCGCACCTCTGTTGTCCTCACTCACATCCTTGTTTGCATCTTCACTCTTTATAGGGACAACGTTCAGTGGTGACTTGTTGATCTCCTCCTCCTCCTCCTTTTTGATGTGAGTCAAGTCTGGCTCTTCTTTCACAGAACGGAGACCGTTTTCACTGACGTCTGTATGACACAGAAAGACACATTTGGTTTGGTCAAGTCAAACCTCATGTGGCGACTTTGTCTGATATTGTTTCTACATGACTTGTGCCTGCCGCACACGGAGCAATGCGTGCGACCCGGTGTTAAAGAAATTAAATTTGTCATGTCATCATGTTTCAAAACGATGCTTACAGGTTAATAAAAGGTCACAAAAACATGGACCTCTTAAACAGGAAAACGTGAGTTCAGTGGTAACAGAGTTGTGTCTATGCTGGCAGTTTAGCAGGAAGCCACAAAAACAGATGCATGTCTTGAACTGTGTTCGACGGGAAACCGTTTAGCAGAAGTGTGACCCAAAGATGTTTTGGAAGCTGAAACCGTTAGAACAAAAGGAAGCGTGTGGATGGGTGTGATAAAGTCAAAGTGTGTCCATTCTGTTTGAGTTTGCATCTTCAAATCTGCTTCAATAAAAAGCCACATGAGAGAAGAAATCTTTGGCTCTCACTCTGGGAACTAAATGTTCCTGGGCTTGTTGGTAGAAAAGGGGGTTGTGATTGTAAGAGCCATATTGAGGAATGTTTTCTAATTTGGAAGTCATTATTATTATTTAAATATTACTGAGATGCATAATTGTATTTTATGAAGGAAGAAAATTTAGTTTAGCATTGCGTGTCTTAGAAACGGTATTTATTACCTAACGAGTCGGTTGGTGGTGACAAAGTTTTTCTGACTTTATGTAGTGGCAACTCTTTCGGGTTTACTTGCCACTGTAGGAGCGGGTGAATAATAACTAGCCTGACGCGACAAAACTTCCAACTCAGGATCTTCGTTTCACAAGTTTACTAATATTTCCATAACTCAAACATGACGTGGTCGAGGTCGTCGATCGATGTGGCTTGAGGTCGCTGATCGTGGTTGCCGCTGTCGGCGCTCGTTGACCAGCGTCGTTGGTGTGGCTGTCACAGTGGCTGTCAGAGTTCGTTGATCGGCGTCGTTGTTGGTTGTCGGTGATTGCAGTCACTGCTTTAAGTCGTTGCTTAGCAGCGACTTCAACCCTCGACGCCAAGCAGCGACTTCAACCCTCGACGCCAAGCAGCGACTTCAACCCTCGACGCCAAGCAGCGACTTCAACCCACGACGCCAAGCAGCGACTTCAACCCTCGACGCCAAGCAGCGACTTCAATCATCGACGCCAAGCAGCAACTTCATACCTCGACGCAAGCAGCGACTCCAACAACGACGCCGATCAGCGAACTCTGACAGCCACACCACCGACGCTGGTCAACGAGCGCCGACAGCGGCAACCACGATCAGCGACCTCAAGCCACATCGATCAACGACCTCGACCACGTCATGTTTGAGTTATGGAAATATTAGTAAACTTGTGAAACGAAGATCCTGAGTTGGAAGTTTTGTCGCCAAGCTTGCTTTTCCTTTTTCCAATCAGGCGACGCAGTTTTTCTTGCAATGCCTTTTCAGTGGGCTTTGGTGCCCTCTTTTGGCCAAAATCTGCGGGCGTCTGTTCATTCTCTGGGTCGTTTGCCATCTTTATTAACTACTGCTCCGTTCACCAGCAAATGTCCAAATAATGGAACCTTTCCATCGTCAAGTGCTAATGTCCTTGTATTCTTCACAGTGCAGCAATTATCTTATCAGCAGATGGTTTCAAACATTTATGAATGAACCAGCCGAGAGCTCCCGCTCTGACTGAATGACTTCCACTTGGCTTGAGTGACGCAGTGACGGTGAAGCGCGGTGGCAGGCTAACGTAGCAACGTTAGCAGCTCACTTCCTCAACCTGCTTTCTCCTTCAGTGGATCCGATCCGTGTCGATCATCCGGTGAAGGCTTTCTGGATGTCCAGGTAAGTTCTCTGTCTTTCTGGCGAGGGTTTCCTGGCTTCCAGGCGAAGTTTTTCTGACTTTATGTAGTGGCAACTCTTTCGGGTTTACTTGCCACTGTAGGAGCGGGTGAATAATAACTAGCCTGACGCGACAAAGGAAGGAAAGAACAAAAGAGACTATCATTGCAAGAAAAGTAGTCGGCGGGAAAGTAGCAGTTTCGCTACAGGAGTTGAAGCGCCACAAGGAGAAAAGGAACAAAATGTAGCAGTCAAGAAAACTGTTAATTTTGCTATGCAGAAGCCCTGTGTCTACTGCCAAAATAAACATACTATGGCGGAGTGCAGAAAAATTAGAGAACAACCACTCCAGAAAAGATTGGATTTACTGAAATCCAAAGGCCTGTGCTTTGGATGTCTTTTCCCAGGACACCTCAGCAAAGACTGTAAAAAGAGAACATGGTGTCAAATATGTTCGCAAAGACATCCAGATTTGTTGCACATAGAGAAGAAGGAAGACAGTGCGCTCACTGATAAGAAAAAGGACAATGTGGCTACTGAAAGGAGGACAGAGAACTGCTCGGAGAGTGAAGAAATCTCCAACGCATGTGTGTCTCATGAAGCTTGTTCCTATATTGGGGCCGGAAGCAAATGTGCATTAGCGGTCTTGCCTGTCAAGGTCAAATCTAAGAGAAGTGATAGATATGTGGAAACATATGCCTTTATAGATCCTGGCAGCACCGCAAGCTTTTGCACGGAAGACCTTCTAAGAAAGCTGAAACTCAGGGGCCGAAGAACACAAATTCTTCTCAACACCATGAGCTGTAGCAGGGCAGATGACAATAATGTGTTGAAGACATTTGTCTTGTCAGACTTACAAGTGTGTGGGCTGGAGGAAGACGTATACATCGACCTGCCTAGAGTATTCACCCACAGCTTCATTCCGGTTCAGAAGGAAAGCATTCCCAAACAGGAAGACATTGCATGTTGGCCTTATCTGAAAGATGTGACTCTGCCTCAAATCAATTCTACAATCGGCCTGCTCATAGGCAACAACGTCCCGAAGGCCATGGAGCCATGGCAAGTGATTCATGCTGAAGGAGGTGGTCCCTATGCCGTCAGAACCGCCTTAGGATGGGTAGTAAATGGGCCTCTACGAAGTTTGAAAATGGAGAGCCACACTGGAAAAACCCACACAGTCAATTATCTTTCAGTTGTGGAAATAGAACAGTTGTTAAGACAACAATATGATGCAGATTTCCCAGAACGCATCTGTGAGGAGAAAGAAGAAATGTCAAGGGAAGACTGCAAGTTCATGACTCTGGTGAACAGTTCTGCTAGACTGGTGGATGGACATTACTGCGTGAGCCTGCCACTAAGAAACGCGGCAGTCAGGATGCCAAACAATCGCTGTATCGCCGAACAGCGCGCCATCAGCCTGAAAGGGAAATTGAAACGACACGCAGGTTTCCATGAGGACTACAAGACATTCATGAAGGACGTCATTGATAATGGATATGCTGTCAAGATTCCCAAGGAGCAGTTGCTGCGTGAGGATGGCAGAGTGTGGTACATTCCTCACCACGGGGTGTACCACCCCAAGAAAAACAAGATTCGTGTTGTCTTCGATTGCACAGTAACCTACAGAGGATTCTCTCTTAACGATGAGTTGCTGCAGGGCCCAAATCTTACCAACACCGTGATTGGTGTTCTTGTCCGATTCAGGCAAGAACCAGTGGCATTGATGGCTGATATCAAGGCCATGTTCTATCAAGTCAAGGTGCCTGAAGAGGATGCAGATCTTCTCCGGTTCCTGTGGTGGCCAGAGGGCAACCTGAGTGAAGAGATGGAAGAATTCAGAATGACTGTACACCTTTTCGGTGCTGCATCTTCACCCAGTTGCTCATCTTACGCCTTGAGGAAAACAGCTGAAGACAACGGAGGAACAGCATATACGGAAGCAGTAGATACTGTTCTCAATAACTTTTACGTGGATGACTGCTTAAAGTCAGTCCCCTCGGAGGCTCAAGCAATTCAGCTTGTGAAGAATCTAAGAGCATTGTGCGCCTTGGGTGGCTTTAAGTTGACAAAGTGGGTCAGTTCCAGTAAGACTGTTCTGAAGACCATCCCAGAAGAGGACCTTGCAACTGGGATGAAAGACTTGGATCTAAGCCACAACATTCCTCCCATGGAGCATGCTTTGGGTGTCCAATGGTGCACCACCTCAGACAGTTTTAAATTTCAACTGAATGTTCCCGAAAGGCCTATGACAAGGCGCGGGATTTTGTCAATAGTCAGTGCACTATACGACCCCCTAGGATTCTTGGCGCCAGTTATTCTTCCCGCGAAGCAGATCCTGAGGACCCTGTGTGAAGAAAAATGTGGCTGGGATCAAAGGATCAAGGACTGTCATGCCCACAGATGGAAAGAATGGTTGGCAGAGATTAATCTGCTGGAGGGATTCACCGTAAGACGGTGTGTGAAGCCAGTGACTTTTGGACCCGTGCAGTCGTCACAGTTACACCATTTTGCTGACGCATCAGAGACTGGCTATGGCACTGCTACCTACCTGCTCTTATCAAACCAGTCTGGGAAGAAGTGTTGCACTCTTTTGATGGGAAAGGCAAAGGCAGCACCTTTGAAACGTGTAACGATCCCACGGCTGGAATTGACAGCTGCAGTTGTGGCTGTGAAGATGGATCAGATGTTGCGGCGTGAACTACAAATGCCACTCCAAAACTCCATCTTTTGGACCGACAGCACCACAGTTTTGAGATGCATCGACAACGAACACAGTCGCTTCAAGACGTTTGTTGCAAATAGGGTCACAATGATAAGAGAACATAGCCATCCTTCCCAGTGGCACTATGTAAAGTCCAGCGACAACCCGGCGGACCGTGCTTCAAGGGGAATGCAGGTGAAGGATTTCATCAAAAGCAAGACTTGGTTGCTAGGCCCAAGTTTCCTTCTGATGTTGCAGAAGGATTGGCCTGAAGCACCTTTGGTAAAACATCGACTCCAAGATGACCCTGAAGTAAAGTCCTATGCCTTGAAGGTTGAAGAGGATGGACAGGAAGGGACGCTGGCGTTGAATGAATTGATACTACTTTACTCAGAATGGAAAAGGTTGAAAAGGGCAGTGGCGTGGATTCTCAAGCTGAAGCAGTTGCTGCTGCACCTGAGGGAGGAAAGGAAGGTCTTCATGGACAAGATCAAGAGGACTGAGAACCAGCGAAGCCGACAAGAGCAGCTGGTAACAGAGCACATGAAAGGATTTCGGCTGACACTTCAGCCAACCCTGCTCAGTATAGAAGACCTAGAAGAGGCTGAGAAAGAGCTGATACAGTTCAGTCAGCAACAAACTTACCCTGAAGAACTGTTTGCCTTACAAAACAGTGGACATTTGAGAAAGACTAGTCCAATCTACAAATTGGATCCTTTTCTGCAGGAAGGAATCATGCGGGTAGGCGGACGGCTCTCCAAATTATCAATGCCAGAAGAGATAAAGCACCCCGCGATTCTATGTAGAAGCTCTCCGATTGCTGCTCTCATCTTGCAACACATCCACAAAGAAATAGGACACTGCGGCCGTAACTACATGTTGGCCAAACTGCGCACAAGGTATTGGATACCTCAAGTAAGCTCAGCAATCAGAGGCATCATTTCAAGATGTACTGTCTGCAGACGACTTAACAGTAGAACGGGAGAGCAGAAAATGGCCGATCTGCCATTGGACCGCATCACACCAGATCAGCCTCCATTCACGAACGTAGGAGTGGACTTTTTTGGGCCTTTTGAGGTCAAGAGGGGACGAATCCATGTAAAAAGGTATGGCGTACTCTTTACCTGCCTCACCACAAGGGCCATCCACATCGAGATTGCCCACAGTCTGGACACAGACTCTTGCATAAATGCGCTCCGCCGCTTTATCTGCAGAAGAGGTCAGGTCAAGATTATGCGGTCAAACAATGGGACCAATTTTGTTGCTGCTGAGAGAGAGCTACGTGAGTCCCTTCAAGAATTCAACCAACGACAAATTTCTAATGCAATGATGGAGAAAGGTGTGAAGTGGATCTTCAACCCGCCCGCAGCTTCTCATCATGGTGGTGTGTGGGAAAGACTGATTCGCACGGTGCGAAAGGTCTTGAATTCAATCGTCAGGCAACAGTCACTGGATGATGAGAGACTGTTTACCGTCATGTGTGAGGTGGAGTCTATCATCAACTGCAGACCTCTCACCCTGGCATCAGATGACCCCAGTGATCTTGACGTTTTGACACCAAACCACTTACTACTTCTGAAGGCACAACCCAACATTCCTCCAGGAATCTTCTCCCGTGACGACCAGTATGCTCGAAGACGATGGCGGCAGGTGCAATATATTGCAGATCTGTTTTGGACCAGGTGGCTCAAGGAATACCTGCCATTACTCCAGAATCGGCAAAAGTGGTCGAGACCCAGGAGGAACTTTCAAGAGGGTGATGTCGTCCTGATAGCAGACAATGCCGCACCACGCAACTCCTGGATGATGGGCCGGGTCCTAAAGACCTTGCCTGATGCAAAGGGTGTGGTAAGACGAGTAGTGGTGCAGACGAAGACCAGTCAGCTGGACAGACCAGTGAGTAAGCTCTGCTTGTTTCAAGAGTCAACATGAAGATTAAGGACTCATACACTGGACTCAATTGATAATTTGATCTTTGATAGTTTAAGTTTGTGATAAAGCAATCGTAGTGAAACACTTAAGATTAAGCGTATCTGGTGTTTAATGGCTCTTGAGGTATTTAGAATTATGTAATTGTTCCGCCCATAGCATAAACAATTAGGGGCCGGAAATGTAAGAGCCATATTGAGGAATGTTTTCTAATTTGGAATTCATTATTATTATTTAAATATTACTGAGATGCATAATTGTATTTTATGAAGGAAGAAAATTTAGTTTAGCATTGCGTGTCTTAGAAACGGTATTGATTACCTAACGAGCCACACGTGAGAAGGTAGTCATGTGACATGCCGTATAAATAGTAGTCATGTGACGTGCCTAAAACACACATTCAGAAGGTCGGGTGGTGGTGACAAAGTTTTTCTGACCGCCAAGCAGTGACTTCAATCCTCGACGCCAAGCAGAGACTTCAACCCTCGACGCCAAGCAGCGACTTCAATCCTCGACGCCAAGCAGCGACTTCAATCCTCGACGCCAAGCAGCGACTTCAATCCTCGACGCCAAGCAGCGACTTCATTCCTCGACGCCAAGCAGTGACTGCAATCACCGACAACCAACAACGACGCCGATCAACGAACTCTGACAGCCACTGTGACAGCCACACCAACGACGCTGGTCAACGAGCGCCGACAGCGGCAACCACGATCAGCGACCTCAAGCCACATCGATCAACGACCTCGACCACGTCATGTTTGAGTTATGGAAAATAAGTAAACTTGTGAAACGAAGATCCTGAGTTGGAAGTTTTGTCGCGTCAGGCTAGTTATTATTCACCCGCTCCTACAGTGGCAAGTAAACCCGAAAGAGTTGCCACTACACGAGCATTTAAAAAGGAAGCACGTTGCGGCTGATGCCCGATTTCATTCCTGACATAGTCACAGACGTTTTTGGAATATGTATTCGAATTCAACTAAGATACACCATAATATTTTAAGAGTTCACTGAATTATTTTGGAACTGCAATGACGCTTAACAGCTATAGGGTGTCAGTAATGAGTAACAAAGTAACACAAGACCTCCCACTGATACATCATCATTGTCATTTGCATAAATTATCAAGAACTTTGAGTTGCGCGGAGATGCAAACCACCTGGGCCACAGGAACTTTATGACCAGGAACTAAATGTTCCTGGACTTGTTTGTAGAAAAGGGGGTTGTGACGGTCTCCCTTTTTAAGCCCATAGTAAGCCAAAGATGCAGATGCATTCCAATGTGCATTCTTGTGTGGATTGTAAAACTTGAATTTTGAGACAAGCTTTTACCACAAACTGAGCAAGAAAAAGGGTTTTCTTGCCCATTATCATCATCATTGTCATGAGCGTCTGATAATGTGTCCTCACTGTGTGCTTGTGATGGCCCCCAGTGGTCTTCATCACCTTTTGTTTTCACGTGATGACTTGAACTGCTGCTTGGAGGCTCCGCCCCTCTCTTGTCCTCACTCTCATCCTTGTTTTCATCTTCAGTCTTTATCGGGAGAACGTTCACTGATGACTTGTTGATCTCCTCCTCCTCCTCCTCCTTTTTGATGTGAGTCAAGTCTGGCTCCACTTTCACAGAACGGAGATTGTTTTCACAGACGTCTGCAGGACACAAAAAGACAAACACACATTTTGTTTGGTCAAGTCAAAGCTCATGCGGCGACTTTGTCTTATATTGTTTCCACCGTGCTACCTTGACTTGTGCCTGCTGCACATGGAGCAATGCGTGCGACCCCGATTTGGACCGGACCATGGGGGGTATTTCACAAAATTACGTCCTACGATGTAAACCTCCTTTAGCAGCACAGCTGTGATAAACGAGCATTTAAAAAGGAAGCACGTTGCGGCTGATGCCCTATTTCATTCCTGACATAGTCACAGACGTTTCTGGAAGCGAGCTGAAGTTAGCACACACAGGCTATTGTGTGGGTGTGATGGAACACCTGTTGTGAGACCCTAACATTGATGTAGACCACTGGGGGCCATCGCAACATAATGTCATTGATAGAATAGGAATCCTTCAAGTGAAATATGTTTACAAGTTTTTCATTTTGCATTTAGAGATAGTTTCATCGTGGGTACTTTTTGCTTCCATTCTAATCTGTATGCCTAAAAGAATTAAAGGGGCCCTGGTAGGGCTGGACGATATGACCTAAAATCAATATCGCGATTAATTGAGCAATTTTACCTCGATAACGATAAATGCACGATAAATTCCCCGTGGACTAAAATCAAAATAAAAGCAGGAAATGCGTACTGATTGTTTTTTTTATTGACCAACTGGTACACATTACTTTCAATGAAAAATAAATGTCCAAAAATCCTTTGTATAAACATTCGAAATAGCTTGCTTTGCATGACTTGAACAATGTCACAAAGAAAAAGGGTACCTCTTGCAAAATCTTTTTCTGCAATTAGCTTGCGCCAAGATGCTGTCATGGTGCAAATAATGCCAAACAAAAAAATGGTAAATAAAATGAAAGAAAATGTCAATGCAAGACAAATAAACAAGTGTGCATCATCGGGGAAAATGTGCCGTCTCGAGTACTCTGGTGCGCAGTCGCCACTTGTCATCTATGTAATGCACAGTTAGGCTCAATCAGGGATCCATGTTGCGACCCGACCACAAGTCGGATGTAGATGCAAAATGCTTGACATGTCTAAGCTTCCGGCCCGATGTTGTCCATATCGGGAAATATGGCTTCCATGGAGCGTTTAAATCCTGTGCGCGCCACTGGAAGTAGAGGAGCTTTATCTTTAGCTATGTGCTAGGCTATTGCGTCCTCCTCTGAGACGTTCTCTCGTATGGTGTCGCCTCCGTTAATGGGCTGTTGTCACTTGTCGAACCTTGCTTCTCACTTTGAACTTTCAGCACAGCGTGGTTGTGTTGTGGGTGGTGAAAAAGCTTCTGGATGTGAATCGCCAGCTTCGACAGCGACGTCTGTTTTCTTTCTCGATCAGGCGGGTGGAGTCACGTGACTACAGGCGCTGTATATGTCTTAAAGGGGCATGAACATTGCCGCGGACAGAAAAGGCTTTTCTTTTTCTTTTAAACACTGAATTTACCGACATGGGCAAAATGATTTCGGTCATAGTAATACATTTCGGTAACGGTAAATTTTCGGTTTATCGCCCAGCCCTAGGCCCTGGCATCATAGTCGCTATTTATTGCATGATTTATGTTTGTTTTTTGTTGTTTTTTTTTCCCAAACTGACATTTAGCCTGCTAGTACGTTCCAACATTCCCTTTTTTTTTTTATAAAATTTTTGTTTCTAAATAAATTTTAAAACAAATTTACGTGTTAAAGGATTTTATACATTTGACTATAAAGGATTTAATACGATTGACTACAAGTTACATGTATTTCGTTTAATGCAATAAAGATATTTGCTGATTGTGCTTTGATTCGATGTGCAGTGGAAGGTCAGGGCAGGCTGTGTGTAATGCGTAGGTGGCAGATATTTTTTGTACAGGACGAGCCGCACTTCTGATAACGGGGGTACTGACGCAGGCCTCCCGCCATCAAGGCGCTGCTGTGTGAGATTGGACGAGCCGACACGTCATCCTGCGGGCAGAAGACATCCACTAAGAGAAAGCTAAAGTTAACTGCAGATGACACATAGCCAATAGTAGAATAGTAGGTTATCTTTGTTTTGTTTGCTGAAATGTATAATTGATCCTGGGCAACTCGGGGGGGGGGGGGGGGGGCGTCGTCCTCTGTTGGGTACAGGGACGCGCAGAGCTGTAATGGTAGGGACCCGAGCCCCAGATTTGTATTAGATCTCCTGTTAGGAATAAATCCGCTACCGTGTGAAGTTGCCGGCTTCCTGGTCATCTTTCTCTCAAAAACGAGCGCGCATAATTGTTGGATGAATGTAGGTCGTGTTTGGTTAACCATTAATGGAGTCAGATAATTAATTCAAACTTTTGGTACATTTAAAGTGAAAAACCCAACAGTGTGAAGAATCAAAATCCCTACACATAAATTAAGCAACAACACTTTCCCTCTGACTTTCCCCAAACAACTTAATGTTGTGATGCATATTTTTAACGATAGAAAGTCATTCTTTACAAAGCAAATGAGAGTAAAACGTGTACAAACTTGCTTTGTGTAGCACAACACGAGGCTGCTCGCAACCTTCGCCCAGAAGGAAAAGATGTTGCTCGTTCTCTTCTTTTATTCCACAAAGTTCCTCTTTGTTCTTGGGTGTTGTTCTTTCACACATTTTCAAATGATAATTCCAAAAAATCCGCCCTTGATCTCTGCTTGGCGATGAGTCATGTGCCTCTTTTCGTTAGCGGCTAGCTAGCTAACAAGCTAAGCTAACTACGCCGAAAAGCATCAACGCGCGAAGATGAGGTTATCGGCACACAAAGACTTAATGCATTATGTCGTGGTACTTTAGAGTAGCACTGGACATTCTGTGAGAAAATTACAGTCAGTTCCACACTAAATCAGAAGAATTTAGCGGTGGGTGTTTTTGTTCCGGTGTGGACGGGTCGGTGGATGTGGTCGAGGTCCTTCGGAAGCTGCGCGCTTGCTAATGACGTCATGCTTTAAGCACGTATTTTTCAAAAATATTTCTTTGCCTCTGTGTTAGTTTTTACCCCTGGCTGTTCTATTTCAATATATATTTTATATAATATTTTAAATCGGTTGATAAAAAAAAAAAAATAAATAACTAAATTAACGCCACATTGGCGAGTCGGCTCCTACGTCACGTCCGCCGATGCCTCGAGAAGCCGCTGCTGCAACAGCAGTGGGACGTTTACGTTTCTCCTACCGAACGAAGCAACAATGCTGTGGTTCACTCGGGCTGCAAGATTGTATGAATATGATGTCTGCATATACTAGCAGTGCCTCTCAATTATTTCACGCCCGCCCCTTCCAAGAAGAAAAAGATTCGCGCCCCACCACCACCAATTTTTTTCTGTCTTTGTATATTGATGTTAGATTGTCAATAAAATATCCATAAACTAAGCTAAATTGATAAGAAATATAATTTTGAGAATTATTATTGTGAGGATCTCGAAACTCGGTACTCTGTTTTGCAAATATTGATGAGATGATAAATATTTACTCATAGTTTTTTGTATCAACTTTATTGACATTTGAAAACCAAACACAGTTATTAATACGTACATAATATAGAAAAGACAAAAAGAAGAGCCAGGGGGATTTTAAACAAAAATTCTTTGTAAATAACATAAAGCAACAGCTTTGGTATGTTTACGATAC
This sequence comes from Idiotropiscis lumnitzeri, assembly GCF_059441095.1. Lineage (NCBI taxonomy): Eukaryota > Metazoa > Chordata > Actinopteri > Syngnathiformes > Syngnathidae > Idiotropiscis > Idiotropiscis lumnitzeri. The sequence goes on along the minus strand of NC_142392.1, from coordinate 34,761,399 downwards.
GTTTTTTTAAAAAACAATTTTATGGTTACTATACGGTTTTTTTTAATGGTTACCGTAATGTTCTGTAAGAAGTCACGCTGGTACAGTGATGCTGCAGGCTTGTGTCTCTTTATTTATTGACTTGCATTCTCGTCTATGTGCAGACACACGAGTTCGTCTGGTGACCACACACACATCAGGCAATACTGCCAACTAGTGACTAATGATATAACGGCTATCATTACATCTCCCTTTCAAACGTTAATCAATGCCTATGCCTTTTTTTTAATAAACATTTTTTATTTTATAATTATTATTATAATAATTTTGTTTTGTTCGCAATTATTTTCACTTCTTTTCAATATCTACCCATTTTTTTTTCTGACAACAAGCAGCTCTACAACAATTTTAGCAACAATAACACAACATTAAACATTTTATATCAGCCTGTCCGGTTGTTGTCTAACTCTTGTTGATCTTCGAAGAGGTTCAGTACTCCCAGAAATTGCTGGTGGTTGAGGTCTGTGCTCCTTCGATGTATCCGCCTGTTTTGCAGCCTCAGCCTTATCAGAAGATTTCTCACAGTCCTCGGGAACCTTCAGCAAACTCCTCCTGTTCCTCCTCACTCTTTGTCCATCCTTTGTTTCCACAATGTAAGATCTCGGTTCGGCTTCGCTGAGGACAGTCACTTTTTCTGTCCCAACAATTAGGTCCCTCAATCCTTACAGTGTCTTTCTCAGAAAGAGATTCCAGATGTTTTGGAGCTCTGTCATATGCAATTTTCTGTTTGAGTTTGAGCATTCTCTTATTTTCAAACCAAATGTTGTTGTCATGTCCTTGTGGTATTTGTGGAAGCGTGGTGCGAAGCTTACGGCACATGAGTAGGTCAGCAGGCGAAGCTACCCACTCCAGAGGTGCAGCTCTGTAACTCAATAGGGCAAGGTAAGGATCAGATGCATCATCCTTGGCCTTCCTTAGCAGTCTCTTGATGATTTGCACTCCCTTCTCAGCCTGGCCATTTGCCTGTCGGAAAAAGGGCTTGAAGTGATGATGTGAGCCTCAGCCTCCTCCGCCGTAACGCAGTCCTTGATGTCACTGTTATGGTGCGGCGCTCGGGATAACGCATCAGCAAGCACTATGTATTTTCCAGGCGTGTATATTAGCTCAAAATCATAGCGCTGCAACGTCATCATCATGCGTTGAATTCTGGGCGTCATGTCATTGAGATTTTTCTTCCTAGTTTAAATCAGTGGCTTATGATCAGTCTCTGCTATGAACGTGGGCAGTCCATAAACATACGTGTGAAATTTGCCACATCCAAACACTAGACCCAGTGACTCCTTTTCGATCTGAGCATAGCGTTTTTCAGTCCCTGACATTGACCTGGATGCATAAGCTACAGGTTGCCATGTGTCTCTCGCCTTTTGCAGCAGTACGGCACCTAGCCCATCTTTCGACGCATCCGTGGAAATTTTGGTTGGTTTTGATGGATCAAAGTAGGAAAGGACTGGCTCAGCTGTCACAGTTCTCTTTAGATCTTGCCATTCTTCGTCATGTTTTGTTGTCCACTCAAAGACTACGTTGTGATGCAGCAGCAAACTTAGGGACTTTGACTTGAAGAGAGGTTTGGAATGAACTTGCCCCGGAAGTTTATCATCCCCATTGCTCGCAGAAGTCCTTTTTTCTCAGTTGGAACTGGCATTTCCAGTATTGCTTGCACTTTGGTTCTGTCTGGCACCACTCCATCTGCTGTGAGCTTGTCTCCCAAGAATGTCAATTCTGTAACTCCAAACAGACATTTCTCTCGTTTTAGTTTAAGTCCATTCATTTTAACTCTTTGTAGCAGTTCCTCGAATCTCTCATTGTGTTCTTGTTCCATGTTTCCCCCACACAACCAAATCATCAATGTACACACGGGTTCCTTCCAGACCTTCTATGATTGACTCCATAGCTCTGTGAAAGATCTCAGGCGCAGACTTTATGCCAAATGGCAGTCTCAGAAAACAGAAACGCCCAAATGGTGTGTTGAAGGTGGTGTACCTGCTGCTTTCAGTGTCCAGCTTCAGCTGCCAAAATCCATGCGATGCATCTCATTTGCTAAAGTACTTAGCACCTGCCATGTCACTCAGGATTTCTTCACGCTTGGGAATCTGATAATGTTCTCTTATCATGTTTTCATTCAGATCTTTGGGGTCGAGGCAAACACGTAACTCTGGGGAGTTCCTCTTTTTAACACACGTGATGGAATTTACCCAGTCGGTGGGTTCTTCCACTTTCTCTCTGACTCTTGCTGGTGTCATTCTGCTCAGTTCCTTTTTTAATCTCTCTTTGAGAGGGGCTGGAACTCTTCTCGGGGCATGTACTACAGGTTTAGCATCTTCCTTGAGATGTATTTTGTAAGTGTAAGGTAGCGTCCCTTGTCCTTTGAAGACAGAAAAGTATTTGTTCACAATACTCTTACTACCTTCACTCTTCAACATTGTGTTGTTCTTATTGACATCCTTGCTGTTGATTTGGTAAATTCCTTTTACCAGTCCAAGCTCTTCAGATGTCTTGTCTCCAAGGATTGACTCCAGTCCACTTGGCACAATTGTGAACGTTAACTTGTGTTGTCTTCCCTTTGCTGTCACTTTTAGCCTACAACATCCCTTTGTTTTTTTTGGCTGATTGTTGTCGGTTTTCAATTTCACGGCCTTGTCTGTGCCGGTTTCTCTTCAAGTGATTTCAAGTCTTTTTCGTTAATTATGTTTGCTTTTGCTCCTGTGTCAATTTTAAAAGCAAATAGTGTCCCATTGACAAGCAGTGGTGCAATCCATTTATCTTCTTTTACTGCATTAACAGCATCCTCTGGGTCTCCTATAGTTTGTTGTTGCACATCGCTTTCGTCATATGACACGATTTTTGTGATGTCCTGTGCTTTTAATGTTTGGTGGAGTCTATGACTTGTCTTGCAGGGCTTGGGCAACTTCCTGGTTCTACGCCCAGGCACGCCCCTGCAATTTCTGGCGCCGGCCCCTGTGCACCTGCAGCTCATCAGCAACAGCATAAAAGATCAGCGCAGCCAGGAGTCAGGCGCCGGATTATCCCGTTATACCCGTGGTACTTTGGCCGCAGTTGCACGACACAGATTGGCATTGTTGGCGCTGTCCTTGGTGCTCGTAATAACTCCGTTCTCTTATGTGCTTCCTCAAGCCTTCTTCCTGCCCGCCCAAGCCCGTGACACCACCGCCTTCCCGAGAAGACCAGACCGCGTCTCTCACCTCATCGCCCGACCTGCGCCCTCCGGACCCGCTGCCTGCGCTTGCTTCCCGCCGCGTCTACCGCCCCCTCGCCTGCCCTGCAGAACTCCGGACCCGCTTCCGCACAAATAAAATCCCATCTCATATCCAGGTTGCTCTTGGGTTCCTTTTCTCTCTCCATTACGGTTCCTCAACCCGTGACAGAATAATCCGGCCAATACAATTTACCCAGCGACCCCGGATCCCCTCAAAGAAGCCCTATCTATCCAAGGTAGGCAGCTCGGCCGCCACGAAAAAATGTTTCACGAGCTTATGGAATCGGTCCAAAATCTACACCATAAGATCACGCACCTCTCCACCCAGGTCCTATCTCTCTCTCCCTCCACCCATCCTCCCGTAAACACTCCCCCGGTCCCTTCTGCTTCCGCAATGCCCGCTCTTGGCAGCAAGGAACCTTTTGTTCCTACTCCCGAGCCGTTTACCGGGGATCTAGGATCATGTAGTCAGTTTCTCCTGAATTCTTCGTTAGTTTTTGACTTACAACCGCTAAGCTACCCCTCTGATCGATCCAAAATAGCCTTTATGGTTAACCTGTTACGCGGAAGAGCCGCAAAATGGGCTACGGCGCTGTGGGAGGCGTCTTCGCCAGTGATGTCCTCTTATGCAGATTTTTGCCAGGAACTAAGGAGGGTTTTCGATCACCCAGTCAAAGGACGTGAAGCGACCCGCAGATTGCTAGCCCTTCGGCAGGGAACACAATCCGTAGCGGATTACTCCATCGAGTTTCGAATCCTGGCGAACGAGTGTGGATGGAACGAGCCCGCTCTGAGAGGTATTTTTGTGAATGGTTTGACCGAACGATTAAAGGATGAGCTGGCGGTCCGTGACGAGCCCACCTCCCTCGAGGAGTTGGTCTCACTATCCATAAAAATTGACAATCGGCTGAGAGTGAGAAGCGCAGAAAAATCGCGGAGGGGGGACGGAAAAGCCGTTCCGCCTGTCTATCATTCTGAGCCGTCATCACCCGGCCAATTTCTGCCCTCTGCTCGCCAGGAGGAGCCTATGCAACTGGGAAGGACTGGTCTGGACGCTCAGGAACGCCATAGACGTTTGACTAATCGCTTGTGTATTTATTGTGGAAACCCCGGACATTATCTTGCTGCCTGTCCATCTAGGCCAAAAGACGGGGCTTGCCAATGAAGGAGAGCACATTGGTGAGCCAAATTGCATCTCTTCCCCTCGCATGTCTGTTCCCTCCAGTATCTTATGGCAAAGCAAATCCTTCTCAATCCCTGTTTTAATCGACTCCGGAGCAGATGGCAACTTCATAGATCAAGCCCTGGCTAAACAGTTGGGGGTTTCTTGGGAACCCCTTACTTCCCCTCGAAGGGTGGTGGCCCTGGATGGACATCTCATTTCCTTGGTCTCCCAGCAAACTATACCATTTACACTCATCATCTCAGGTAACCACAGAGAAACCATTCAGCTGTACCTCATCAATTCACCCCATGTTCCCCTAGTGCTGGGGTTCCCCTGGCTCCAAAAACACAACCCCTCCATCGACTGGAGAAACTGCTCCATTACCAGCTGGAGTGTTTTTTGCCACTCGCAGTGCCTGTTGTCCGCTGACCCGGCTCCCCGATCTTCCCCTCCGGCTACGACTCCTCCGGATCTTTCCTCGGTGCCCTCCAACTATCATGACCTCTCCCGGGTGTTCAGTAAGGACCTCGCTCTCACCTTGCCTCCTCACCGCCCTTACGACTGCGCCATTGACCTTCTCCCTGGAGCTTCCCTCCCCACCAGCCGACTGTACAACATCTCCCGTCCAGAGAGGGATGCCATGGAGACGTACATTCGAGATTCCCTCGCCTCCGGTCTCATTCGGCCCTCTTCCTCACCCCTCGGGGCAGGATTCTTCTTCGTTAAGAAGAAAGATTCCTCACTCCGCCCCTGTATAGACTTCAAGGGCGTAAATGATATCACAGTTAAAAATAAGTCCTCGTTTCCACTCATCGATCCGTCATTTGAACCTCTCTGCGAGGCCCAGGTCTTCTCCAAACTGGATCTCAGAAACGCCTATCATTTGGTCCGGATTAAAGAGGGTGATGAGTGGAAAACGGCATTCAACACTCCCTTGGGTCATTTTGGCCTTTTGGCCTCACAAACGCCCCTGCGGTGTTCCAAGCCCTCATGAATGACATCCTGAGAGACATGTTGAACCGGTTTGTTTTTGTCTACCTAGATCAGGGGTGGGCAATTATTTTTTCCATGGGGCCACATAAGAAACATAAAATATTGTGGAGGGCCGGGCCAAAAGGCTGAACTCAATTCTGCATAATATTAATTGTATTTCTTTTTTAAAAAGCAGTAAATAGCACTGTTTTGACAAGCTGGCAAGAGTATATATTAAAGTTAAGCAATGAAACTAAATACCAAATAAACTGAAAAAATGAGGTTGCCTTACAAAAATTTATTCATTCAAATTTCTCAACACAATGGTAGACAAAATATTAACATTTTTTACTATTTGTGACTCATATTAGTAAACATATTCTGTCACATTCACTTCAAAACACATTTTGAGTTCCATATACTGTTGGATAGTTGTGTAAAGGTTCTGAGCATTTTAAAGACATCACAATATTGTCTTTTTGCACCAAACATTTAGCAAGATACAACATATTGACTGTCACTGAACTGTGATTTTGAGAAAAAGTGTCCCAGTTCATTGTTATCTGGTGCCTTACAGTAACATGCCTACATTTGTGGTCTAACTGCCTCATTTGGTGTTTCAATGTTCATTTTTCTTGTTCAGTGAGAACCAATCAGTCGGAACCAAGACTGGTCACTTCTGTGAGCTCCAGTCCCTTCATAGTTTCATAAAGAGAATTACTTCCCATATCTATATTAGGCCATTTAAAAATACATGACTTTTTTAAAATTTATTTCAATGTATATTTAAGCTTGCTTATGTAATAATACAATATTTATTCAATTATTTTAATGTGTAAAATTATCAACAATTTAAACCTTTTTATTTCACACTTGAATGTTTCTTAACATATTTGTTCATTTGAATATGTATGTAATTTAAATTATTCCATCCATCCAGCCATTTTCTGCCGCTCATCCGGGGTCAGGTTATTGAATTAATTTAATACTTAAGTATTTTTTATATTTCAATATTTATTTCAATATTAGGACTCTTCTCAATGAGTTCAATATTTATAAAATGTTTCTATATTTGTTATTAATTGAATTAAGTCTGTATGTGGTTTCCAATTTTAATATTTCCCTATTTCATTATATAACTAATCCAATGTATAAAAAATATAATATAGCATAAAAAAAAAATATTTGGTATATTTGACAAATGATTTAAGTTTTTCCGAAGTGAGATTCTGCTTAACAACAAACCCCAAACGCTTGATAGAGCTCAAGCTAGAAAGTGTATTTAGCCAGTCAGAAATTTATTCAGAAAGTGTCATATTAAATGTATGTGAGGGGATATTTGAAGAGTTTGAGTTTTGTTCAATGGACCATACATATACGAGCCAGCCTAACACAGCGAGAAAACCAGCACTGACTCCAGTCGCCATCAAGTTGCCAACTCCTGACATTCCAAAACCTTTGAGAGAAACTGAGACTATTTGCGTTTCTCTTTCTGGTTCTTTTTATAGTTCAACTTCTAGTTCAGTTTTTCACCTTTTCACGCAGCGTAATGAAAGCCAGTTGAGCAAGTGGAACAAGTGATTTTATTGATGATTGTGGAAGGCAACGATTTCATAAGCACCGTTTCTTCTCACACCTTTTCCATTAAATTCGATTAAAAAGACAACTGAAAAGCATAACGTAAACAAATGTTATTCCAGGCAAAGGCAATTAATTTTATTTACATGTTTGATGTAAACACAAAAAAAATCATCACTCAGACACAATGGTTATTCTGGCACTCATCCCATTGGCTGAATGTCAATAAAAGAGCTTTGCAAAATTACATTTTTCAAAATCACATTTACATCTTACCACAAAGAGTCAGTTCCTTCATTTTTTTTGTCCTTTTTTTAAGCTCCAAGGATTGCTGCAATTCTCGCCAGCACAATTGTGTCTATCAGCACCCGTTTTAGAAAAGAATTTTTTAGCACAAACGCTGCAACTGAATGGCTTGTCTCCACTGTGCGTTCTTGTGTGGTATCGTAAATGTGACTTTTCAGAGAAGCATTTCCCACAAACTGAGCAGGAAAAAGGTTTTTCACCACTGTGTGTTCTTGTGTGACTTGTTAAATATGATTTTAGAGAAAAGCTTTTACCACAAACCAAACAGGAAAATGGTTTTTCTCCAGTGTGTGTTCTTGTGTGATTTATTAAATCAGACTTTCGAGAGCAACTCTTGCCACAAACTGAGCAGGAAAAAGGGTTTTCTCCACTGTGTTTTCGTGTGTGTTCTGTTAAACTTGCCTTTCGAGAGAAGCATTTTCCACAAACTGAGCATGAAAAAGGGTTTTCTCCAGTGTGAAATCGTGTATGTGTTTTTAAATTCCACTTAAAAGAAAAGCTTTTGCCACAAACTGAGCAAGAAAAAGGGTTTTCTCCAGTGTGTGTTCTTGAGTGAATTATTAAATGAGAGCTTCGAGAGAAACTCTTGCCACAAACTGAGCATGAAAAAGGTTTTTCTCCAGTGTGTGTTCTTGTGTGATTTGTTAAAAATGACTTTACATTAAAGCTTTTGCCACAAACTGAGCAGGAAAAAGGTTTTTCTCCACTGTGCTTTCTTGCGTGGCTTGTTAAATGCGACTTTTGAGAGAAGCTTTTTCCACAAACTGAGCATGAAAAAGGTTTTTCTCCAGTGTGTGTTCTTGTGTGATATGTTAAACTCGAATTATGAGAGAAGCATTTTCCACAAACTGAGCAGGAAAAAGATTTTTCAACACTGTGTCTTCTTGCGTGGATTTTTAATTGAAACTTTTGAGAGAAACTCTTGCCACAAACTGAGCAAGAAAAAGGTTTTTCTCCAGTGTGTGTTCTTGTGTGGCTCGTTAAATTTGCCTTATGAGAGAATCCTTTGCCACAAACTGAGCAAGAAAACGTTTTTTCTCCACTGTGCGTTCCTGTGTGCCTTACTAAATGAGACTTCCGAGAGAAGCTTTTGCCACAAACCGAGCAGGAAAAAGGTTTTTCACTACTGTGTGTTTTTCTGTGCCCTTTTAAAGACAGCTTTGAAGTGAATGAGTCAGTGTGGCATGCCCTTTCACCTTTGGCTTGCCCATCATAATCATAATCATCATTAGTATCATCATCATTGTCATGAGCGTCTGATAATGTGTCCTCATTATGTGCTTGTGATGGCCCCCAGTGGTCTTCATCAACTTCTGTTGTCACGTGATGACTTGAGCTGCTGCTTGTAGGCTCCACCCCTCTGTTGTCTTCACTCTCATCCTTGTTTTCATCTTCAGTCTTTATAGGGACAACGTTCAGTGGTGACTTGTTGATCTCCTCCTCCTCCTCCTCCTTTTTGATGTGAGTCAAGTCTGGCTCTTCTTTCACAGAACGGAGATCGTTTTCACAGACGTCTGCAGGACACAAAAAGACAAACACAAATTTGGTTTGGTCAAGTCAAAGCTCAGGCGGCGACTTTGTCTTATATTGTTTCTACCGTGCTACCTTGACTTATGCCTGCCGCACACGGAGCAATGCGTGCGACCCCAACTTGGACCGGACCATGGGGGCATTTCACAAAATTACGTCCTATGACGTAAACCTCCCTTTAGCAGCACAACAACAGTGATAAACGAGCAATTAAAAAGGAAGCACGTTGCGGCTAATGCCGATTACATTCCTGACATAGTCACAGATGTTTCTGGAAGCTAAGCGAAGTTAGCACACACAGGCTATTGTGTGCGTCTGATGGAACACCTGTTGTGGGACCCTAACATATTGATGCAGACCACTGGGGGCCATAGCAACATAATGTCATTGATAGAATAGGAATCCTTCAAGCGAAATATGTTTTCAAGTATTTCATTTTGCATTTGTAACCCATGTTTGGCTCAGCCTTTTTTTATTCCTATTCTTATTTTCTGTTAATGTGATTTTTTCTTAGCGCTGTTACTATTTCCTACGGACCTAGAACGCACCGCAGCGTTGAGATGACGTCTCATCTCGTACGAGAGACGTAGAGAACTTTCTAGCATTTTGTTTCATGCGAGTTGAAGGAGAAAGGCTCTGAATAGACCATACTGGTCCGTTGAACTTTTTTTGTGTGAACTGTGAGCGAATGGAGTTCAAATCCTGTGGTGTTTTCTTGCCAAGGAAATTCGATTTATTTTGAGACTATCGATCCTGGTGAGTTTTTTGTCGAATGTGCCTAATTAACATTCCTGTGTCAATGTATCTCATGATGTTTAACTGAAAAAAACAGTCAGGATGAAGGTTTGTGAACGTTGAGATTGTTATTAGCTAATGGTGAGATATAACTGAAGAAATTAAAGCATTGTAAACTATTTTACTCGCACATGCCTTCCTAGCAAGTGTACTACCTAGTGAGATAAGCTAACAGGCTCACGAAGGACTCCATGTGTGTTAGATACACGTATTTTCTTTTATTCTATTTAATTTTTTTTCACTGGACGATTGTTGCACTGTTGTTTTTGGGGCCACATTGAATGATTGCTCTGCACGTTTCGTGCAGGCTGTTTTTTCTGGGACTAAAAGAATCGTCTAAAGCTTGAACTGCACCGGCAGTGGATTGGATACTTCCTAGGACGCCGGCGAGTGACGTTGGATTCCCGTGGCCACCTATTTCCCTGGAGGGTGGTAGGACCTTCAAGAGGATTTTTTTTGGACAAATCTTTTTTTCCTTTTTTTTGTTTTTTCTGAGATCTCAGACATTTTTTTTGTGGGTCAGATCTGACACCAATTTTGACACAAACTAACACGAATATATGTTTAAAGAGAGATTGAATGTTCTGAATATTGGGGAGTTTGGGATATATAAATACAACTGTTCACATATTCCTGTTAATTGTTCTAAGTGTGTCTTGTTTCTATTGGAGGTTTATTATTGCTCTAAGTAGAGTTGCTGCCGCCAATCTCCCTGCGACCCAAGATGGATGAGTCTTGAGTTGAATACTTACGAATAATTGGTACACTAAAAAAAATTCAGATTTATTTTACTTGGCTTGAGTGTGACGCTGCTTAGTTCAATTGTGGTGGTTACACAAATTGTGGCGAGCCAGCCAGGAGATTGGCATAGTGGCTTTTGTTACCTCCAACCCATAAGATACGCTTATTTATAACTTATATCTCTGAAAAAAAAATGGATCTTTGTCAGCGGTTTAGAGTTGATGGTCAAAAAACGTTGTATGTCACAGGAATCGAACCAAGTTGCACAGATGGTCATATTTCTGATGTTTTTTGTGATAAATGGTAAAATAGAAAAGGTCATTAGGGTTCCAGATGAGCCACACCAACCGCAAGGCAGAACTCTCGTTATCTACGAATCAGAACAGGCTATTTTGGAAGTTGATCCTGCGACCTTAGGGGAACTTGCAAGCCCCAATAACCCAAGTTCGACTTGGTCGTCTAAAACTATTAGAGATATCGCTCAAGGGGAGATGGGCAAAGAAGTGGCCCGTCGGTACCTTAGAGAACTTGAGTTTATGGGAAATAGTGGCAAGGTAGGCTTCCTTAGTTTCCTTCAAAGTGAATTACAGGCGGGCCCCACACCTAATGCTATGACACAACCGACTAATGACCAAAACATTGATACTGACACTCACTATTGTGATCAAAGTGAACCAGCAGAGCCCACAAGTGCTTTTAGTCCTAGTGCTGTTCGATTAGATGAGAGCATTTACAACCCTTCTCATGTCCAGAAAGTGGTGGTTGAGCACATTATACGTAACGAGCCAACTCATACGTCCCTTGCACATGCAAAAATACGCACCTTCTCAGGTCGACTTCCTCGGCCCAACGGTGAAGTTGATTATGAGACATGGCGCACCCAAGTTGATCTTTTACTTTGCGACTCTTCTTTGACTGATGCACACAAAGTAAGAAGGATGCTTGAAAGCTTACTTAGCCCTGCTTCAGACATTGTAAAGCCCCTCGGAGTCACTGCACTACCATCAACATATGTGACTCAGCTTGAATCCGCTTTTGGCGTTGTTGAGGATGGAGAAGAACTTTTCGCCTCATTTCTGGGCTCCAACCAAAACAATGGAGAAAAGCCCTCCGCTTTCTTGAGTCGCCTTCACAGTCTTCTCACCAGAGTTATTTCTAGAGGGGGTGCATCTACTACAAATGTGAATGAGCTACTCCTTAAACAGTTCATTCGGGGTTGCTGGGACCAGAGTTTGATCATCGGTCTTCAGCTTGAAGGGAAAAAGAGTTCCCCCCCTTCGTTCCCGGACCTCATTCTCATGTTGCGGACAGAGGAAGACAGACGGACAGCTAAATTGGACCGTATGAAAAAACATTTGGGTGCAACAAAGGCTGCTGCACATGCCCACTCTGTATTTAACATGCCCGTCCTTGACCAAGCGTCGCTGACAAGCCCCACTTCAATTGATGACGAAACTGCAAAGCTTGATTTAAAGGTCACTGAACTCACAAAGCAAGTGGAAAAGTTGAGCAAAAAGGAAAAGACCACCACCCCAATGTCTAGTCCCCCTGTAGATTCACAACCCACAAATGAACCTGCTAACATTGAAAAGCAAATTGCTGAGTTAACCAAGCAAGTCCAAATGCTTATCCAAACCCAAAGGGTTGCACACAAATATGGTGCAACTGAGCCTAAGGAGTCCTTATATGTCAATTCAAGACAGTCACGAACCTCTGTTAAAATCCCTGGCATGCCTCGTGCATGGTTTTGTTTCAAGTGTGGGGAAGACAATCACATAGCAGTTCATTGCACGAATGATTCAAACCCTGTCCTCGTCAGAGAGAAAAACGCTGAGTTGAAGAAGAAACAAGCTGACTTTGTGGCACGACAGGCTTCAGCTCCTTTTGCATTAAACTAATGGCAGCTCCTGCTGTGGGACATCCAGGAGCTGCAACCATTGATTCTCAGAGTCCCAAATCTTTTGACATTGAACAGCAAAACACTTGCCCGATGAAACCCGAACACATTTTCGACCCTCAATTGTCTTTGCCCAAAGGTCTCATAGGCCCACGCTGTGCAGCCTCTGTACTGATTGAAGGGACGCCATGTGACTCTATAATAGATTCCGGTTCACAAGTAACGACAATCTCTGAGTCTTTCCACAAAGAGCACCTTTCTCATCTTTCCATCCAACCTATTCACACTATTCTTGAAATTGAGGGAGCCGGAGGACAGAATGTCCCATACCTCGGCTACATTCAGACGCACATTTCCTTCCCACGACATATGATAGGAGAAGAGCAGGAGTTGGTCGTACTAGCACTCGTAGTTCCCGAATGCCACTTTAACAGTAAAATTCCATTGCTGATTGGGACAAATGTACTTTTGCGACTTTATGAACAATTAGTGGAGCAAAATGGGCCTGCGTTTATTCAAGGAATACACTCCAAAGAGTTTGCAATGATCCTACAACATGTTGCCCAGGCTCAGAGAAATGATACCGATCCCTACCCGGTAATGCTGCATAGTAAGAAGCCTGTCACAATTCTTCCAAACCAGAAAACATGTCTCATGGGAAATGTGAGATTAAGAAGAACAAACCCATACACGAGCTTTGTGCTTGAACAGCATGAGCAGTACAAGTTGCCAGGAGGCCTGCTGATCGAGTCCGTTTTTGTAGACATTCCTTTTAGGGCCAGTACCAAAGTGCCTGTCATTGTACATAATGTGGGTGAACGTAGCGTGACACTGCGGCCAACCAGCGTTCTTGCACAAGCTTGTGTAGCCCAGCAGGTGTCCCCTTTTACACCTGTTAAACCTCAAGTTTCCCTAAATCAACCGGGACAGGAGACCAGTAGATTCATCTTCGATCTTGACGAGTCTCCCATCTCAGAGGAATGGAAAGAGCGCATCCGGGAAAAGTTACTATCCATTTCTGATGTTTTTGCTCTTGATGACATGTCGCACGGCCACACTACTGCTGTAAAGCATCAGATCCGGTTACACGATGAGACACCCTTCAAAGAACGTCCAAGGCCCATTCACCCAAGCGACAGAGAAGCAGTGAAGCAGCATCTCAGACAGCTACTTGACGCAGGTATAATCCGTGAGTCTCAAAGCCCCTTTGCTTCACCAATTGTATTGGTTAAAAAGAGGGACGGATCCATCAGGCTATGCATAGACTATCGCAAGTTAAATTTGAGGACCATAAGAGATGCATACGCCCTACCAAATATTGAGGAAACATTCACAGCTCTCAGTGGGGCGAAGTGGTTTTCTGTCATGGACCTTAAGTCTGGTTATTATCAGGTTGAGGTAGCTGAAGAAGACAAGCCTAAGACAGCTTTTTTATGCCCCTTTGGCTTCTATGAATTTAATAGGATGCCACAAGGTGTCACGAATGCCCCAGGCACTTTCCAACGCCTCATGGAGCGGTGTGTTGGTGACCTCCACTTGAACGAAGTGCTTGTTTTTTTGGACGATCTAATTGTGTTCTCAGACACGTTGGAGGAACACGAGAACAGGTTGATGAAAGTCCTGTCACGTCTCAGAGACTATGGGCTTAAACTGTCCCCAGAAAAGTGTCATTTCTTTCGAGACTCAGTTAAATATTTAGGACATGTTGTGGATGCCCATGGAGTACATACTGATCCGGACAAAATCTCAGCTTTGAAAACCTGGCCACGTCCATCTACTGTCAAAGAGTTAAAATGTTTTTTAGGCTTCGCTGGGTACTATCGACGTTTTATTGAAGGATATTCCAAGATAACTAAATCCCTTAACCGTCTTACTACAAATTATCACCCACCAAAGAAACGAGGAAAAATTTACAAACGAGAGCCACCTCAGCTAACTCGCAGTCCGACTCAGCCTCTTGCAGAGCAGTGGACTCCAGAGTGTGATACAGCGTTTCACACGATAATCAGGAAACTAACCTCAGCACCTATTCTCGCCTTTGCAGATCCACAGCTCCCATACATACTGCACACTGATGCTTGTCGTGATGGCTTGGGAGCTGCCCTCTATCAGCAGCAAGGGGGGAAGCTTAGGGCAATTGCATATGCGAGCCGGGGGCTTTCCAAAAGCGAACAAAATTATCCCACACACAAGCTTGAATTCTTGGCCCTCAAGTGGGCTGTGTGTGACAAATTTAACGATTACTTGTATGGTTCTTCTTTTGTTGTCCTGACTGATAATAATCCTCTAACATACGTCTTAACAAGTGCCAAGTTGGATGCTGCTGGACACAGGTGGTTGGCTGCCTTGTCCACTTATCACTTTACCATCAAGTACAGGGCTGGTCAAGCGAACAAAGACGCCGATGGGTTGTCTCGGCGGCCACAAGAACCACCTTATGAAGATGAGGCTTTTTGCAAAGAGAGAGCTCGTATTAATGACATGAAAATGCGACTCATTGATTCATCAAATCAAATGGATCATGAAACTTTCACTGCTTTGTGCCAGCGCCATTCTGTTTCAATTCCATCAGAACCTTTTGTTGTTGTCGAGTCTCTCGCTATTGACCTTACAGCAGTCCCTGAAGCATATGGTGAAAATATCTTGCCCTTAATGACAGATGCTGATTGGCACACAGCACAAAGGATGAACCCCCCTATTGCACGTGTCATAACCTTGTTGGAAGGAGGTGCAAAACCTGGACTCAATGAAACAAAGTACGAATCCGCTGATGTTAAGGTCATGCTAAACCAATGGAACAAACTTGAACTCAGAAATGGAGTGTTATACAGGAAGTGTAAAGACCAAGATTCTCTAGTCTACCAGTTAGTACTACCTCATCAGTATCGTGAAAGAGCTTTGAAAGGTGTACATGATGAGATTGGTCACCTGGGATTTGACCGTGCCTTACATCTTGCTCGAGCTAGGTTCTATTGGCCAAGAATGGCCAAGTCCATTGAAGATAAGTGCAGGAAATGCCCTCGATGTGTCATGAGGAAGGGTCTTCCCCAAAGAGCCGCCCCGCTGGAAAACATTCACACGACTTACCCACTTGAATTAGTTTGTGTGGATTATCTGTCCATTGAGCCAGATAGTCGAGACACAAGGAATGTGTTAGTATTGACGGATCATTTTACAAAATTTGCCATAGCAGTACCTACAAGAGACCAGAAAGCTAAAACGATAGCGAAAACGCTTTGGGATAACTTGATCATTCCCTATGGGTTTCCTTGCCGTCTGCTAAGTGATCAAGGGAGAGACTTTGAGTCTAAAATAGTCAAGGAGCTTTGTGCTTTGGTTGGGGCGAGGAAGATCCGTACCACTCCGTATCATCCCCGGGGAAACCCTGTAGAACGCTACAATAGGACGTTGCTAGCTATGTTAGGCACATTGGAGGAGAAGGACAAGTTCCATTGGCGAGACTTCGTCAAGCCCTTAACGCATGCCTACAACTGTACCAGAAATGACACGACAGGGTATTCCCCATACGAACTAATGTTCGGCAGACAGCCCAGGTTGCCTATTGATCTTATCCTTGGTACATACCCTGGCAAATCTAGTCCAAAGTCCTATTCAGATTATGTCAAAACTCTTCGTGCAAACCTCCAAGAAAGCTACGCTCTTGCTTCCAAACACTCAAAGAAGATGGGTGAGAAGAATAAGACACGTTTTGACAACAAAATAAGAGCTGCTGAACTCTTAGTTGGTGATAGGGTCCTAGTAAAGAATGTTAATGTCAGAGGAAAGCACAAACTGGCAAATCGTTGGGAGCAAACCATTCACACTGTTGTAAAACGCATCAAGGACAGTCCTGTTTATGTTGTTAAACCAGAGACTGGAGAGGGTCCTCAGCGCACTTTACACAGGGATCTTCTTTTGCCTTGTGGGTTCTTACCTGTGGAGGATCAGAATGAATCCGATTCTCCAGGAGACAATTCAAGGAAAGTGAAGACAAGGAGCAAGACAAATAAGATGATGGAGACTGATGTTGGAAGTGAAGGAGAGTACAGTGACAAGGATGAAACGAGTGATGAAGAGATATTTTGTATTGACTCACGGGAGCGGCAGATAATCACGAAGGGCCTTATACCCAAACTGAGCAGTTTCCTGTTAAATTCCAACCTCCTAAGCATGTCCAACCCTCAGTGTCATCTTCTGATGTTGCAGGGCCAGAGAAACCAACACTTGACCTTGATAGGTCCATCATGACCTCACAACATGAAGTTCCTGGGTTGAGTAGTGTTGAGTTGCCATCTACAGATAGGTCTTCCGACCATCTTATTGAGATCCCTGAACCTGACTTGACTCCTACCCTGACTGACACAGTTATTCCCTCAGACTGTAAACCCAGTACTGACACTGTCAAAACAGATGATGCGGCGGTTAAGTCAATAGGCTTGCGACGCTCCGAAAGAGAAAGACGTCAACCTAAAAAGTTTACCTATGATGAACTGGGAGAGCCACTGAACTTGGCTATTAGTTCTTTTTTTCAGGCTTTAAGCGTTGCGTTCTCGAGAGCTGTACTACAACCTCCACAATGCCCAAGCTGTAAAACGTTGCATGAAGAGACTCATGCCGTTTAGAGGGGGAGAATGTAACCCATGTTTGGCTCAGCCTTTTTTTATTCCTATTCTTATTTTCTGTTAATGTGATTTTTTCTTAGCGCTGTTACTATTTCCTACGGACCTAGAACGCACCGCAGCATTGATATGACGTCTCATCTCGTACGAGAGACGTAGAGAACTTTCTAGCATTTTGTTTCATGCGAGTTGAAGGAGAAAGGCTCTGAATAGACCATACTGGTCCGTTGAACTTTTTTGTGTGAACTGTGAGCGAATGGAGTTCAAATCCTGTGGTGTTTTCTTGCCAAGGAAATTCGATTTATTTTGAGACTATCGATCCTGGTGAGTTTTTGTCGAATGTGCCTAATTAACATTCCTGTGTCAATGTATCTCATGATGTTTAACTGAAAAAAACAGTCAGGATGAAGGTTTGTGAACGTTGAGATTGTTATTAGCTAATGGTGAGATATAACTGAAGAAATTAAAGCATTGTAAACTATTTTACTCGCACATGCCTTCCTAGCAAGTGTACTACCTAGTGAGATAAGCTAACAGGCTCACGAAGGACTCCATGTGTGTTAGATACACGTATTTTCTTTTATTCTATTTAATTTTTTTTCACTGGACGATTGTTGCACTGTTGTTTTTGGGGCCACATTGAATGATTGCTCTGCACGTTTCGTGCAGGCTGTTTTTTCTGGGACTAAAAGAATCGTCTAAAGCTTGAACTGCACCGGCAGTGGATTGGATACTTCCTAGGACGCCGGCGAGTGACGTTGGATTCCCGTGGCCACCTATTTCCCTGGAGGGTGGTAGGACCTTCAAGAGGATTTTTTTTGGACAAATCTTTTTTTCCTTTTTTTTGTTTTTTCTGAGATCTCAGACATTTTTTTTGTGGGTCAGATCTGACACCAATTTTGACACAAACTAACACGAATATATGTTTAAAGAGAGATTGAATGTTCTGAATATTGGGGAGTTTGGGATATATAAATACAACTGTTCACATATTCCTGTTAATTGTTCTAAGTGTGTCTTGTTTCTATTGGAGGTTTATTATTGCTCTAAGTAGAGTTGCTGCCGCCAATCTCCCTGCGACCCAAGATGGATGAGTCTTGAGTTGAATACTTACGAATAATTGGTACACTAAAAAAAATTCAGATTTATTTTACTTGGCTTGAGTGTGACGCTGCTTAGTTCAATTGTGGTGGTTCCACATTTATGGATAGTTTCATCGTGGGTACTTTTTGCTTCCATTATAATCTGGATCCCTAAAATAATTAAAGGGGCCCTGGCATCAGAGTCGCTATTTATTGTATGATTTACGTTTGTTTTTTTTTTACCCAAAATGATATTTATCCTGCGAGTAAGTTCCGACATTACCCTTTTTATTTTTATAAAATTTCTGTTTTGAAATAAATTTTAAAACAAAATTACGTTTGAAGAGTAAAAGTTCTTACACATAAGCATTAAGCAACAACACTTTCACTCTGACTTTCATGTTGACATATTTGAATAATGACTGTATATTTTAAAGTTATCCAATATGCATTCAAATTCGACGAAAGATACACCAAAATATTATGAGTTCACTGAATTATTTTGTAACTGCAATGATGCTTAACAGCCAGAGGGTGTCAGTAATGAGTAACAAAGTAACACAACACCTCCCACTGATACATCATCATTGTCATTTGGATAAATTACCAGGAACTATGAGATGCAAACCACCAGAGCCATAGGAACTTTATGACCAGGAACTAAATGTTCCTGGCCTTGTTGGTAGAAAAGGGGGTTGTGGCGTACTCCCTTTTTAAGCCCATAGCCAGCCAAAGATGCAGATGCATTCCTTGCAGCATGCGCTTGTTCACTGATGAGATCCGTGCAACCTTGGATGGATGCATGAAATGTATTTTAAATGTTTGGATGAGGTGAAACGATGCACACGTGCACAAAACAATGCAGAGCCACCGGAGGTTCTGTCAGGTTTAAAAAGGTCCTGACGCCTTCATTAGACTGAATTAAATGCAGAGAACCAGAGGAATAACCAGGGAAGGTTTTGTCTTTTCTCCATCGCGGATGGGAGGAGAAGCCAGGAAGTGAAGTAGACGTCTTGCCAGTTCACTCTCCCGCACTCTCACTGACTTCTTCGCCCATCCCTCTGGACTTTATTCAGAGAAAAACGAAACCTATGGAAAGTGAAACCCAAACAAGCGTGTGGGTGTGCGCATGTGTGCTGAAGCAATGATGTGCGTGTCTGTGAGTGTGTGTGTGTAATTATCATTGATACAAATAGTGGATAAAAAACATGATTAAAAATACACAAACTATTTACATACTCTCACAGGTTCTTTAACTGCCAAAATATTATGTCATTTAATTTATTATAATTTTATTATTCATCAAACAATTGGCAAGTTGACTTTATTGATAATTTGTGTATAGTTGTCATGCAAGTTTTCTTTTCCTATTTGTGAATCGTTTGTACATGGAACAATAGGAAAGTAATTATATTGTTTGTTGCTCCGGGGACGTGTTTGAGAGTTGCACTGTTCATACTCATGCGCTCTTTACGTGGCAAGGCAAGTGCCGTCGGACATGATTGACAAGCTGAGTCTGTTTGGTCGGCTGAATAAGAAGGTAAACTTTCCCCTGTAAGATTACAGGTTAATATCCTGCTGGTTTTGTGTCTATAGTGGCAATGGTTAATATTTTCCGTTCTAATTGTCAGTTTCTGAAGTGACTTTTCTGCCAGCATTTGAAGCTCATTCCCCTCAGAATTATTGTGCAGTCATCGAGGTATGTTTTGCTGCTAACAACTATGTTTACACTTGATGGTGTTGCTGTGCTTTCTTTTCATTATCTTTGTAAATATTGTATATTGCAGTTGTATATTTATATTTTTTGTATGTTTTATAGTTTGACGGTGACAAATTAATAAATGTCAGCTGTGTGAGAAGATTCGAGACTTGTGATGATTATCTGACGGGAGTGAAAGGTTAATTGACCGAGCCAGTAAAGATTTCATAAATAAGACCAATACGTACTTGATTTTTCAAAAAAAAAAAGAATCCTTTGTGCTTTATCCACTAAAATTCATCAACCGCTATTGATCTTTTTGCCGCAGTATGCACAGTTTTTAGAGTCAGGTTGAATCATTCCATAAGGAATTGCTTGAACAAGATATGTCAGAGTTTTTGTCAAAAACGAGACAAGCCTTCATAAATGAATCACCCAGCCAAGATTGTCTTTGTCACTTGCGAGGAGAAGTCCGCCAAAGAGAAAAGCGTTCCCGCTCCTGTGCAGCGTTTTATTGAAGCACAGCAAAGCATTTTGAATATGCAAACTCATAAAGAATGAAAAAACATTAACACTTTGACTCTATCACACCCATCCACACGCTTCCTGTTGTTCGAACGGTTTCAGCTTACAAGACATGTTAGGGTCACACTTCTGTTCAATGCGAGCTAAACGGTTTCCAGTTAAACACGGTTCAAGACGTGCATCAGTTTTTTTGTGGCTTCTTGCTCAACTGCCAGCATAGACACAACTCTGTTACCACTGAACTCACGTTTTCCTGTTTAAGAGGTCCATGTTTTTGTGACCTTTTATTAACCTGTAAGCATAGTTTTGAGACATGATGACATGACAAACTTAATTTCTTTCACAATAATATAAAAACATTCGCAGATATCGCAAAAACAAATTGGGGAAGCTGTGGAGCAGAGCACAACATCAGTCAGACCCCGGGTCCACAACCCCTCTGGCAGAGACGCAAACAGAGCTTTCGCTTCAGAGTGACCCATTCACTATCTACCGTAGTGTCGAGAAACTCGGAAAATGTTCCATAAGAGAAGAATTCGGAATGGGTGCTGAAACACCACACCCTGTTAGTGACATGGGGTATTCGACATCTAAATTTAACTCTTCACCAATGGGCCTAAATCTTGAGTATGATGATGCGCACCGATAGTTAATGTGATTTGTGGCTCCGCGAACAGAGACAATTCATACCGTTTCCTCTGCTCTGGGGCAAGGCACACATGCGAGGCAGCACCGGTAGACATCACAAATACATAATCCTAATGCAAGATGCACTTCTGACCCTCGAAATTGGGTGAATGCATCCTGACAAACAAAATCATCATAACTCAGTGTTCAATGCAAAGGACCAATTGGTGGTTTGAATGGGTGGAGGCGGCTACACCACGCAGACCAGAGCAGGAACAAGACGTACCAGCAGCAGGAGGATGGAGACCCTGGTCTCAGAGCTGCCCAGTCGACTGGAGTCAAATTCAGTCCCTTCTGGAAATTCAGTCCCACTCGAATTCCAGTGTTTCACAGGTGTGGGTTCGGTCCATGGCAGTGACTCGGCCAATCTCAAGAGTCCCACAAACGTGACAGTGTTGTTGCTCATTGTTGCTCATCAAGCTTGCAAAGCGTGGAATATCTTGTTCCACCATCAAAAACTGTTGTCCATCAATCGTCACCGGAATGCCAAGACCTGCCGGTCCTTGAATGCTGAGGCTCCACGGGCACCCCTATCGTGGAATGGGGTCCCAATCGGGTTGAGGCGTCAACTGTGCGTTTGGAAGCCATAGAAGCGTTGTCGGAGGAGGGGGTAGCGATGGCGCCCCCGTGCTAGTGGAGCTCTTTGTGACTGGCGTGGCGCTGGACCACAGGATGGCACATTTCAGGAAGTGGCTCGGTTTGGACCGCCCATCACCCAGTGACCCCACACCCCATAGCAAAAGCACGTCCCACTCACAACCCATGTCTATAACCACCCCTACTTCTGTTACGTGACCTTGTTGACCGGCAGGTGCGGACAACAAGCCTGCTGTGGCGCTGCGTCACCAGAACCTGGCCCAGGAGTAACGGAAACGGAAAGAGCAGACGCAATGGGAGCTGCATGCGTCGGCTGCTGCATTAGCTGGTCCCTCTGTTTTATTTTATTTATTTTTTCCATATTCTTTTTTCTTTTCCGGGTGAATTAGCACTCTTGTCCCCCTGAACCTGCAAGTGTAACAATTCTTTTTCTCCATCCAATACAATATTTTCTTTCATCGATGCAAAAACGGGGGTTCTACTCATACTGATGAGCAGTTTCTCATTGACGGACTGTTTCGCTTGATGTCAGTAACTGGGAGGCGCACGCCCTCGAGGACGGCCACCAGCACAGCTGTGTGGTGGTGACACTATTGGACGGGTCACTGGCGGAAGCTTCAATCCATTCGCGTCTCGCCCCGTCTCCCATAAGAGCTCACTAACTTAATCCCTCATCATATTTTACAAATGCCAATGCCAATTGGTTTTGTCTTCTGTTTATGATTCATATTCAATCCCCATGAACACGTCAACTATAATTTAGCTATTCTTTTTTAATAATAATAATAATAATAATAATATTCCCTTTATTAGTCCCACAATGGGGAAATTCGAGATTCGAACCCAGGCCTCCTGGGGAGACTGGGTCCTGAACGCGGCGCCTTAGACCACTCGGCCATCCTGGCAGCCAACTAACTAACTAACTAACTAATACAGTGATTCTCAAATAGTGGGGCGCGGTGTGATGCTGAGGGGGGCGCGTGGGACCCTGGCGAACATGCTTTTTTGCATGGTTTTGGGACCGAAAAAGGCGATCTCAGACAATGCGAGTTTGAGCTCGTCAAAGCTATTTGTGCCCAGAGTTTACGCAGTACTGGTTTTAAAAAAAACGTGTCGCCCTGTCACGCAGTACTGATTAACAAAAAAAAAAAGCGTCGCCCCGTCGCTCGTTGAAGTGATTTCTTTCGCCGCTCCTTAAATGCCCCGCGCCAAGCTATCTTGCGCCGCAGCAGAGCGAGCAAGAAGACGCTAAGCGCGCTAATCGCTAAAATGAATTGCTTCGATGGACGCTCGACTTTGAAAAGAAGTCTGACTCAAACCGCGCTCGGGCGGAGAGCCAGCAGCTATGAACAGAAATGTTGTATTGCAACCATTACGTATCCGAACAAAATAAGACGATGGCTACGTTAGCAATTTAGCAGACGCTCTCAGGCTGGAACACGGAAATGGCTGACGTCATCACAACGAAGCGGTTCAACGTCAATCAGATTGTGAACATAAAAAAAAAAATGTATAGTCAACATATTAAAACTGTTGCTTTGTTATTTATATAGAATTTTTGTTTGAAATCCCCCTGGCTCTTTTTGTCTTTTCTATATTATGTACGTATTAATAACTGTTTGGTTTGTTCATGTTAATAAAGTAAAAAAAAACTAAACAAAAACGTATAGTAAATATTTATCATCCCATCAATATTCGCACCAGAGAGTGCTGAGTTTTGAGATCCTCACAATAGTCGTTCTCAAAATTATATATTTTTATCAATTTAGCTTTGTTAAGGGATATTTTATTGACAATCCAACATTAATATACAAAGAACACGTACATTAGTACGAAATGTAAAAAAAAACTGTAGTGGGGGGGCGCAAATTTATTTTCTTCTTGGTAGGGGGGGCGTGACAGGAAATAATCGAGAACCACTGAACTAATATAACCCCGTTTTCCTCAACCAATGAGTCAGTATTCTTTGAAGTGGATTATCCGCAGACTAAAAAAATTCTAATTTAATTTAAATCAATTTACTGTATCTCAAAAGTCCCCTCATAACATGATAATTCATGACATTCCTGTCATTTCCATCTCAAAATGTTGTTCCATTAATTGAATTACCGTAGTACATCCGTCGCCAAACTGAAGTATGGAACATTAGATGTTTTATTTTTCATTTTGCATGACCTTTAACCTTGCATGTTCTGTTTCAACAAAATTGTATCTCTGATCAGTATCCCTGTTTCATGAGTTTCTGCCAGGTGCAAAAAGAAGGAGTTCAGAGAGGAATTTCACCCTCAGGGGCAATCCCAAACTTTTGTTTCCAGGACATTGTAACACTCTGGGCTGGTTTATTGTTCTTCTTATTGCAATTTTACTGCGTTCAGTCTTCTTCGAGACTGAATACGTTCTCGTGTTTGCCAAATAGTTAATTCTAGTTTCTCACTTTAGCTTTTCACAGTCAAGATATGAACTTTTTCAAATGCACAATCACTTCATTGAGGTCTAATTATCAATTGTTTACCATAGTCAGACTTTTGCCGTCAAAGAGACCTGTTCCTGAACCATATGTTCACGTTTTCATCACTCAGGGTTTTTCCGTGTTGACAAATCAGATTCCACAGAACATGCATTCATCCTTTTATGATCTTAGATTTCTCTATTTAAATTACCCCTTTTTGCAATTAAGATTAATTTCACTGCAATTATGTAGCCAATTATCTTTCTCATTCTAATTTTGCTTTAGTTATTATCCAAATTTTTAAACATTTTTTATGCTGCATCTTTCAATGCACACTAGGACGCACACGCGTTAGTTGAACTGATAAAACGGAATATTAATGCAATAACATTTGGGTTTTAGAAGGGGCAATTCTTTCTACAAAGGAGGGACTGGCACTGGTTTATAACTATCACCCCTTATCTCCTGCGTGGGGGCTGCCTGACTTCCTGGTCCCACAGTAGATGGTAGCCAGGTTTTTGATTTTGCGTGGCCTTGACCAGAACACGAGTAATCACAGGGTACATATCTGAACAGCGGAGTCGAACCGGCCCAGACTTAATGCATTATTCTTGCTACGTACCAGCGAAACCGTCGGGCCCTCCACAGAACGGTACGCCTCAATCCTTACTGTGTTCCATGCCACAAAGTGCCCAATACGATTCGTGGAAGTGCGCTTCTCTTCATTATTTCTATTTTTAGCTCATAATTTTCCTGCTAAAATTTACACCCTGGCCAGGGTCTGTGCTCAAACTGAGCTTATTCACGACTATGTTGTTTATAGCTATAATTTTACACTTCTTATTTCTCATCTCTTTAAGCACTAGACCTTTCTTTCCTTTATCTTCTGCACATTTCTCCCACACTCGTCCCCATTTACTTAGTTCCTATCATAATTTTTTTTAATAAATTTTTTTTTAAATACTTTTTCTAATGTTCTTTCAAAGTGCGGTTACTTTGACATCTTTTATGTCTTAATCATTATAGAGGCCTCTTGTTTAAACAATAATTGAAACTAACACAGGGACATTTTCCATGACCAATCAGCCAGCAGACCCACACGCACAAGCTCTCTTAAACGACCCCAAAAGCCCCGACCGCTTGGACACAGGCGCACAACACCCATTGTGAGTAAAAGCATCTCACCGAAAGTTCAGCCGGCCGGCTGTTGAACGCCAGCGCCCCAGCACCCTGAGACCCTCAATGGAGCAAAATGCCAAAAATGTGGTATATTTTGTTGTTGATGTGTGGGTCTGGCTCTGCTTCCCTCCGGACAGGTCGCGGAGCATGGCAGAATTGGTGATGGAAAAAAATTCTCTGACACAGCCATTTTGGTTGGAAAGAGATTTTATTCTCGTCACATGCTGATGTCAAAAGAAGTCTCCCCAAAATGCAAAAAGGGAAAGGTGTCCCCTCTCTCCGGCCTTCCCTTCTTTTAGGGAATGGCCACACCGGACATGAATATTGAAGGATTGTATTACGATTGCTGGCATTATTTTAAACACTTACGGGACAGAAGGTCAATTATTTAATTTAGCAGGTTCATATTTACTGAATATGTTCAACATTGATTAAACAAAAAGCATTTATCAAATGTATGTAGAAGTACAGTGCATCGATAAGATTGACTGGGATTGTAGTCATGGTGTTTACTGATGCATTCATATGCTAAATTTATATGACTTAGTTTAAATGTAAGACCTCAAAATTGCACACAGAGTATTTTCATGACCCACACTCTCATTCAGAACAAACAGATTCAGTCTGCTCAGGTCAAACTGATGACAAACCAGATAGCACTTCATGGACAAATACGACAAAACACATTTTCCACATAGGCCATAGAAGATACAAACATATCAAGTTGAAGGACGTCACACCAAAAACATAACAATTTGATCTGTGAAAACATACACCACACAATCTGCACACTGACGAGATTACAGGGGAATGTGAGCAGGAGAGACGGAGAGACTGCCGCCTGCCTGAGAAGGTCAGCCTTGGACGTGGAACGGGGGAAGGAGCAAGGACGACCGATTCAACCTACATGACCCTTGACATAGAAAACCTCCTATAAAATGTGAGGCTGGGCTGAGATCATCGTGACATTTTTCGATTGTGCTCGTCTGAGTACAGTTTCTCGTCAGATTAAGAAAAAGCCGCCCAGATATCTGTATTTGTACTATTTCCTGAACTCCAGAAA
The DNA here is from genome assembly GCF_059441095.1 of Idiotropiscis lumnitzeri. Taxonomy (NCBI): domain Eukaryota; kingdom Metazoa; phylum Chordata; class Actinopteri; order Syngnathiformes; family Syngnathidae; genus Idiotropiscis; species Idiotropiscis lumnitzeri. Next base: position 34,735,262 of record NC_142392.1, on the reverse strand, counting down.
TCGAAGAAACTAAAATATCGCAACCCTAATCAGCTGTTGTTGAGTCTTTATTTGGCCCTTTTCTTCTTGAGTACGAAAAACGAACACGCAATGGAGTAAGTTTGGCTTTGAAGATTCATTTACTAAATGTTTCTCATTTTCTCGGTGGCTCAACTCCAACAGTGGATATAAACATACACTACATCTGTCAGCATAGTTTTGAAACCTGACATGACAAACTTAATTTCTTTAGCAACATATAAAAACCGGAATATGTAAAATTTTAAATAATCAGTTCAAATTTTAAACCGGGAAAAAAACACGGAGTTTACCCCCCACTAATGGTTATTCTTTGGCATATATTTTCTGCACTGAATTCATTTGGCAGAAACAAATGTTCAGCAAACTGGCAAGTAAAAGGCAACATTTAAAAATAAAACGGCAATAACCTTGAACGATTTCCCCAAACAACTTAATGTTGTGATGCATATTTCTAATGAAAGAAAGTCGTTCTTTACAAAGCAAATGAGAGTAAGACGTGTACAAACCTGCTTTGTGTAGCACAACACGAGGCTGCTTGCAACCTTCGCCCAGCAGTTGAAGATGTTGCTCGTTCTCTTCTTTTATTCCACAAAGTTCCACTTTGTACTTGGGTGTCGTTCTTTCACACATTTTCAAACGTCAATCTCAACAAATCCGCACTTGATCTCTGCTTGGCGATAACTCGTGTGCTTCTCTTTGTTCGACGAGATGAAAGAAAGATGGCGTCGTTTTTCAAAGTCCCACTGAAAGGATTTCCTGTTCGTCACAAAAGCGGAAGAACAGGACACCCCCCGCTGTGATATGATTGGCTGCTGGCTGTGTGGCGCACTGTCACCAACTCACCGACAGATGTCGCCATTTGCGATGCAAATCATTGTTATCTTCTTCGAAACAGAGAAAAAACGTAAGATTTGAACCGGATGCACATGAACAAACATTTTAGTTCCCAAATATGAACTTGAGAGATGTATTGAATTTTACTTTTGTTGCTGGTTTTGTTTTCACATCTGACACCATGTTGTTGGTTGGACAGTATTCCAAATGTATTTCTCTATTATTAACAGTTGACATGATAAAGTGAAACTTTATGTCAACATTTTGCCTTTTTACAGGGTTTTTCGCCAGCGACGTGGTTGCGAATTTTAAATTAAAATACATCACTGTTTTATTCTCTAAATGTTAGAGTCTTAAAAAATGATTTCAGTGTTTATAACTTCACTAACTTGGTGATTATTTATTAATTTCAAGATTCATTGAACTGTTTTAGTAATAATTTAGTATTCAATGTTTAATCGTGACTGTATTTACTTTTTCAATATTTGTGTCACTATTTTGTTCAATCTTAATATTATGGACAATTATTTTGCAAGTAAGGTTTTTGTTATTTATTGTGGCCACCTGCTTTTGAAGAAAGTGTCTTTCGCTTCTTGTACTCGAGGATTCTTTGTGAAGCCAAAACAACACGACCTTGACTGATAAGTAGGCTCAACGCAGAAAAAGTATCTTTTTGTTTTAAGATTACACAGTTCCTGTCAAATAAATCTTCATCTTCCTGTGTGCATCAGTATCTTCCCACACACTTCTCCCACTGAGATCACTCTGCAGACTGACCCAAATGACAATTTATTTTCCAGACTATCTCATTGATCTTCCCTTACTGCTGAAAATTCCACAACAATCTGGGGTCAGACGTGGGATAGCTGAATATCCGCCGGTGAAATTCAGGGACGCTGGCGGGTGACCTCCAGGGTTCAATTAAGACAGCAGCAGCAACGAACTGCGTGATGCGGATCATCTCCTTCGGGGTGACAAAAAAACGCTGACTCCAGTCACCATCAAGCTGCCAACTCCTGACATTCCAAAACCTTTGAGAGAAACTTAGACGATTTGCGTTTCTCTTTCCTCTTCTTTTTAGAGTTCAACTTCTAGTTCAGTTTTTCACCTTTTCACACAGCGTAATGAAGGCCAGTTGAGCAAGTGGAACAAGTGATTTTATTGATGATTGTGGAAGGCAGCAATTTCATAAGCACCGTTTCATCTCACACCTTTTCCATTAGGTACGATTTAAAAGACAACTGAAAAGCATAACGTTAACAAATGTTGTTCCAGGCAAAGGCAATTAATTTCATTTAAATGTTTGATGTAAACAGAAAAAAAATCATCACTCAGACACAATGCACTGATCACATTGGCCTTGTGTCAATAAAAGAGCTTTGAAAATTCAATATATCATATTTTCTAAATCACATTTACATCTTACCACAAAGAGTCGGTTCCTTCAGGGTTTTTTTTGTCTTTTTTTAAGCTTCAAGGATCGCTGCTATTCTCGTAGGGCTGGGCAATAAACCGAAAATTTACCGTGATCGAAATTTAATAAAATCATTTTGCCCATGTCGGTTAATTCGGTGTTTAAAAAAAAAAAGAAGTCCTTTTAGTCTGCAGCTATGTTCATGCCCCTGTAAAACGGCTTGAGCGGCTGTAGTCACGTGACTCCACCCAGGTCAAGTCAAGTCAAGTCAATTTTATTTGTATAGCCCTTAATCACAGACAGTCTCAAAGGGCTTTACATAGCCACAATCGACATCCCCGATCTTAACCCCCAGGAGGGCAAGGAAAAACTCACAAAACCTCATTAGGGGAAAAGTGAGAAACCTTGAGAAGGGACCACAGATGGGGGAATCCCCCTTCCAGGATGACCAGGCTGCAATGGATGCCAACTGGGCAACATTTGACACATACAATGATGCTATGCAATAATAGATGAGATAATGTGAGAGTCAATTGAATGAAGTGCTGCAGGAAGATGACTTCAGTGGAGTGGGTCCTCATCCAGGGCCGTAATATCCATGGCAGCATATCCGAAGATGAGCCTTCGATCTTGTACCGGTCAGTTGGTGTAAATTCAGTACAGCCACTTCCAAGTGAAATCGCCATCACCTAATTCGGGGAATTAGGAACAGAAAAGAAAGAACAGAAATAGCAAACAGGCCAACAAGTAGTTCAATGAAGTGCTGAAATATAAGGAAATCAGAAAAGGCGCTGCATGAAGACGACTTCGGCAGAGCAGGTCCCTTCCCGGTTCGTCAGTGCCGTAATCTTCAAAGCCTGTCCCCATCACCTAATTCCCAAGCAGGGGAAGGAGGGGGCAGAAAAGAGAAGAACCGGCAGTAAACAGGCCAACAAATAATTAAGTTAGATGCTAAAGTATATAAATAAATTGATCAAATGTCGTGCTGCAGGAAGACGACATCACTGGAACAGGTGCATGCCCAGTTGGTCAATGCCTTAAACTTCCTAGTGGGTCACCGTCACCTAATCCCCCAGCCGGGGGAAAAGGGGGCAGAAAAGAAAACAAAAGAAAAAAAGCGGCAGTAAACAGGCCAACAAATATTTCAACTAAATGCACAAGAGTATAAATGCGTCTTTAATAGTGTTTTGAACATTTCTACTGAGGTGGCGCCTCTAATATCTGAGGGAAGTGCATTCCAAAGCATTGGTGCCCGAATAGAGAACGCTCTAGAACCTGCGGACTTCTTTTTGGCTCGCGGGATCACTAAAAGACCAACATCTTGTGAGCGAAGGTTTCGGGACGGAACATATGGTACCACGAGGTCAACGAGATAAGAAGGTGCTAAGCCGTGCAATATTTTAAAAGTAAGTAGCAGAACTTTAAAATCACATCTCAAGTGGACCGGAAGCCAATGCAAATTGGCTAATATCGGGGTAATATGATCAAACTTTCTCGTCTTAGTTAAGAGTCTAGCTGCTGCATTTTGAACTAACTGCAGACTTTTAATACTCGACATGGGGAGACCCGAGAGCAAAGCGTTACAATAGTCGAGGCGAGACGTAACAAACGCATGGATTAAGATTTCCGCGTCACACGTTGATAGAATTGGGCGAATTTTAGCAATGTTACGCAGATGAAAAAACGCAGTTCGAGTAATATTTTTAATGTGCATTTGAAAAGACATAGTTGCGTCAAATATAACACCGAGATTTTTTGTTGAATCCTTTTGGATAATATTACATTTATCGATATTCAGAGTGGTGTCTTTGAAAAGGTACCGATGACGCGCTGGTCCAATGATGAGCATCTCGGTTTTATCTGAGTTAAGACGCAAAAAATTGAAAGACATCCATTGTTTAATTTCGGCAAGGCATGCCTCTAATTTATAGCAGTCGCGCGGATTCGTTATATCCAACGGCATGTATAATTGCGTATCATCAGCATAACAGTGAAAACTAATGTTATATTTCCGTATAATATCACCAAGCGGTAGCATATAGATGCTAAACAATAGAGGTCCAAGTACCGATCCCTGCGGAACTCCACATATGATCTTACAAAGATCCGAAGTCGTATTGCCATGAATTACACGGTGCGTCCTCTCCGACAGATACGAATTAAACCAAGAAAGCGCTGAACCTGAAATGCCAACACACGTTTCAAGGCGTTTTAATAATATGTTATGATCAACGGTATCAAAAGCGGCACTAAGATCGAGTAAGAGTAATATTGATGAGGTGTCGGCGTCCATAGCTATGAGAAGATCATTAGTAACTTTAGCAAGGGCCGCCTCAGTAGAGTGGTCGGCTCTAAAACCCGATTGGAAAGGTTCAAATTGATTATTAGCAGTCATATATTCATTAAGTTGTTGCGCTACGACTTTTTCAAGAATTTTTGCAATAAACGGAAGATTTGAAAACTCTCTGGGTCAAGGTTTGGTTGCTTAAGTAACGGTCGGATAACGGCGGTCCTAAAAGCTGCTGGTACGACACCCGTGTTAAGTGATAGATTAATTATATTTAAAACAGACGGTCCTAGGGTCGTAAAAAGTTCTTTAATTAGTTTGCCAGGAAGCGGATCGAGCACACAAGTTGTCGGTTTTGCCGCACTAACCAATTTTGTTAGGCTCTCAAGAGATATTTTTTTAAATTGACATAAGGTTATCGGACAGTTATCAGCCCTAATGTCCCTATTAACACCATTTATCGCGGAATTCGACGGAATTTTAAGAACAGTGTCTTTAATCTCACCACGAATACATTCTATCTTCTGAGTAAAAAATTGCATAAAATCGTGAGCTGAATAGGAAGAGCTATCCGAGGTTGGTCGCTGTTGCGTTAGCATTGCTACGGTATCAAATAAATATTTAGGGTTGTTTTTATGTAAGACAATTAATCTAGAATAATAATTAGTTTTGGCTAAATTAAGCGCTTCTTTGTATATTAGTAAACTATCGCACCATGCCTGACGGAAGACCTCAAGTTTGGTCGCACGCCATTTGCGCTCAAGCTTCCTACAAGATCGTTTCAGTACGCGCGTTTCCTCTGTAAACCACGGAGTAAGCCTCTTTGGACGAGTTTTAGTTTTTAAAGGCGCGACGGAGTCAAGCGCATTTAACAAAGCGACATTAAAGTTGTTTGTGAGATAATCAATCGTACCAATATAATTAGGAAACGAAGCAGTTGCTAAAGGGAGTAGCTCAGAGAACGCAACGATGGTTGAGGAGCTAATGTTACGGCTGCTATAATTTTGATTATGGTCAGAACGATGACAGTGAGCCAAGACTTCAAATTTGATAAAGTAATGGTCAGATATAGCACTGGTATATGGTAATACAATTATTTTTGAAGATGCTAAGCCTCGGGTTAATACCAAATCTAGCGTATTGCCATTTATATGCGTTGCTTCATTTATTATTTGCGTGAAACCAAACATATCAATGATTGTCCGAAACGCCACGGTAAGTGGTTCCGACGGGAGATTCATATGAATGTTGAAGTCGCCCATGATAAGTATATTATCCGCATGAGTTACTAAATCAGCTACGAATTCAGAAAATTCATCTAAAAAGCCGGAGTAAGAGCCAGGTGGACGATAAAGAACGGCAAGATAAAACGGCAGCTCGGCTGAGGATCGCATAATGAGAACTTCAAATGTTTTAAAGGAATTGCTAAAACGAGGACTAAGTTTTAGGTTAGATTCGGAAATGAGGGCTACACCCCCGCCTTTCTTTTGAGGGCGTGCAACATGCGAGCTCACGAAGTTTGGAGGCGAAGCCTCATTTAGCGGTAAAAACTGATTCGGTTTTAACCAGGTCTCGCAAAGACCAATCATGTTAAGATTATGGTCTCTAATAAGGTCATTAACTAACAAGGCTTTCGATGAAAGCGATCTAATATTTAAAAAACCGAGTTTCAGTAAAATAGGTCTATCTAAGTTATTCCGCGCAACAGGACTCCTGGTCATAATATTAAGGAGATTGCTTTGCCTAGGTCCCGGATTGTACCTCGAGCGACTATAAACGCGGCGAGAAATTCTGACGGTCGGAATCCGATAGTTATTTACCAGCTTTCGAGTGCTATTATTTTGAGAGAACGGCTCGTCGTCAATAAAACCGACCGAGGAGGAATGCTTAAACCCATCATGTATTGCCACCTCAGTAGAAATTATATCAGTATGAGATCTAACAGCGTATGGTGTGTAGCGCTCAGATCTAGAAGAAAAGCTATGTGTGTTGTCTAAGTCTAGCATAGCGCTAGTTAGCGCTAGCCTTACAGACTCCATACCCTTCCTTACAGGCTCACTATTCGCCTGCAACCCGACCTGCTCTAATATGAAAAGTCATGGAAGGCTCAAACAATAATCTATGTTTCTAGAAAGAGTGATGGCGCCTTCCCAGTTAGGGTGAAGGCCGTCCATCCTCAGCAGGTCGGGTCGGCCCCAGAAAGAAGGCCAGTTATCTATAAACTGCAGTCCCTGCTCACTACAAAAACTAGCCAGCCACTTATTTAGCGAGAATAATCTACTAAACCTCTCATCATTGCCTCTCGCAGGCAAGGGGCCAGAGACAATTACTCGATGCCGACTCATCTTTCTGGCGAGATCACAAGTCCTTGCTATGTTTTTCTTTGTGATCTCTGATTGCTTCATCCTAGTGTCATTGGAGCCAACGTGTATCACTATATCTGAATAGCTAGCGTTGTTTGCACTGCGCTGGTGTATAGGTGTCTTGCGCGCTAGCTCCATAAGATTAGCTTCTATGTCGGGTGCTCTGGCCCCAGGAATACACATTACTGTGGCTGGATTTTCAAGCTTAATGTTGCGGGTAATGGAGTCACCTATCACTAAGGTGCGGGAGCCATGAGACCGAGGTGGAATGGAACTGCTATGCGTCTTAACAGGCTCACCGCGATTAGCAAGCCATTTACGGCCAATGCTAACCAGACTAGCAGGTTGGCTACAACCCGTGCTAACAGTCGTGTGAGCCACATTTCCGCTTATCACATTATTCTGCTCTAGCTGGCGGACACGTCCCTCTATCAGGGAGAGTCTTTCCATGAGAATGGTGCAAGTGTTGCATGTGGTGGTGCACGAAACCATAGTTGCGTTTACTCGCCCGGTGGATAAAAGCGGAGGAACAGATGTCGCGCCGAAAGTGATGTCACGGGGAGTCAAGTTTAAAAGGGCAAATGTAACAAGCCACACAAGACCACACAGTGGAGAAAAACCTTTTTCCTGCTCAGTTTGTGGCAGAAGCTTCTTTGATAAGTCAACTTTAACAAGCCACACAACACATAGAGGAGAAAAACCTTTTTCCTGCTTGGTTTGTGGTGAAAGCTTTTCTATAAAGGCAAGTTTATCACACAAGAATACACAGTGGAGAAAACCCTTTTTCTTGCTCAGTTTGTGGCAAAAGCTTCTCTGATAGTCAAGTTTAACAAAACACACAACACTTAGTGGAGAAAATCATTTTTCCTACTCAGTTTGTGGCAGATACTTCTCTAGAAAGTCAAATTTACAAAGCCACACAGGAATACACAGTGGAGGGAAGCCTTTTTCCTGCTTGGTTTGTGGAAAATGCCTCTCTCGAAAGTCACATTTAACAGCGCACACAAGAACACACAGTGGAGAGAAGCCATTCAGTTGCAGCGTTTGTGCTCAAGAATTCTCCACTAAGCAGAGTGCTGAGAGACACGATTGTGCTAGTGAGAATTGCAGCAATCCTTGAAGCTTAAAAAAAGACAAAAAAAACTGAAGGGACTGACTCTTTGTGGTAAGATGTAAATGTGATTTTGGATGAAATATGATATATTGAATTTTGCAAAGCTCTTTTATTGACACTAAGCCAATGTGATCAGTGCCAGAAGAACCAACGTGTCTGAGTGATGATTTTTTTTGTGTTTACATCAAACATGTAAATAAAATTAATTGCCTTTGCCTGGAACAACATTTGTTAACATTATTCTTTTCAGTTGTGTTTTTGATTGTACCTAATGGAAAAGGTGTGAGAAGAAACTGTGCTTATGAAATCGGTGCCTTCCGCAATCATCAATAAAATCACTTGTTCCACTTGCTCAACTGGCCTTTTTCCTGAGCCTTTGTGTTAGTAGAGTCATTTAAAAGTCTAATATAGAAAACAGTGTCAGTGTGAAAAGGTTGGTTTCTGATTGCCAAACTTACATTTATGAATAAAAAAGTTATTATTAGCAAATAAATTATGGAAAAAGCATCTACAGCACCACACTTCTTCAAGAAACAGAAAACAACATTTTCCCACTTTAAAGAAAAGTTTTTATCAAGAAATAAACTGACAAATTTATTGAAGTCCTTCCAAAATGTCCTTGAATATGAGCCGATCCAAAACAGGTGTTGAACTGTCTTAGCGTGGGTTCCACAAAAAGAGCAACTCTTCCGGTTTCTCTCTCTTCGGTACAAAACACAGTTTTACGCTTACAATGCAAACTGTGCCACAATTGTTAACCAATCAGGAGTCGGACACTCGGGCTGATTCTGATTGGCTGTTTACTGGCAAATCGCATTTTATAACAGTATGACGTCCGGGTAGACTCAAAAACACAGGCCGTGTCCAAATTAACAGTCCGCGACCTCAGAAGGCCAGTTTGCAGGCTGGGTCCTCTGAAGCCAAACAAGGCTCCTCCTCATGTAACCTGAATGGACCGCATAACTCGTGGTGAATTTGGACAGGCTCAATAGCTACAAATTAATAGGCTCCGTCCTTCGATGTCCAATATGGTGACCAGAATACGTCACTTCCGGTGCGACGAGACTGCTTACGCAGGTGTCCAAATTCACGCAGCCTCCGAGAACTAGCCTTCAAATCTGGCCTTGTTTCCATGGAGTTTCCATGGCGACGGACCCTGAGGGAAGGCTACTAAAATGTAACCTTCGCAGCCTTAAATGCCTCGCTCTTCTTATGCCGTTCTACACTCTTCTTCGACAAAAAAAAACAAACGAAGCTACGTACGTGTTCCACCTCATCGGAGTGCACTTTCAGATGTAAGTATAAGTTATTTGTTTGTAATATTAAAACCTCACTCATAAGAAATATTGGGCAGCAATGGTTGGATATTTAGCTCCAGATTAAGATCACTATCAGTTATCGGCCAAATATAACTAAGGTCGTTCTAGTAACTTGTATAGAAGGTACGAATGAAACATTTGAATTGTCGTAATTTTGCATGCATGCAAAATAGCATTATTTTATTTTATCTTTCTCTTTAGGGAGCACCGCCGCGCCGGATCATCACGTTGTCGTCGTGCGGTGGCAGAGTACCCATACGGGGAAACCAAGAATGATCCAAACTCTGTTTCACTCCCGGACCCACACCTCTATGAATAGAGGTGTAGCCATACGAAACTTACTTTAGGGAGCAAGGAGATGACCGCGCGGCTGATCAAGCTGCAGGGGGAATCGTATATACGACAGCCTCTTTACGGGAGGCCAAGTTCTTCGCAGCCAGTGCATGGTGTAAAAAAAATATCACAGGAAAAACATTTAACGGGTTATTGTCTTATCTATTTCCATCCATTTACTCAAGATGCGCTAATGCAATGGTTCCTAATCTTTCTTGGGTTGTGTACCCTCGGGTACCCCCCTGACTCTTATGTGTTGATTATTCACTAAATGTATGTAACAGAACTGTTCATTAATTATTATTTTCTCTACCTTAACGTGATTTGTTAGGAATTGGATATGAAATAGGATATTAGAATATTTAAGTCACATATATTTCAATAGTAGGGAGCAAAACAAAGAAATAAAACTGCCTTTGTTGAAACGAACTCATGAAATAAGACTCTACAAACTGGGTTTAGAAATGCGGAGACAAGAATTGGAGAGACAGAGGTTGGCAGAGGAGAGAAGAGCAACTGAGAGGAGGGAGACGAAGGTTTTTCAGTTTAATGGAAAAAATGATTGATCAAAATAAAAATCAATGCTTGGTGTTCAAGACTAAAATTTATATAGCATTCACTTAAAAGTAAACAAAAACCGGGGTACTTTCAAAACAGATGAACTAGTTTGTATCGCTCAACAATTTATTTCACGTGTTTACATGCATTTGTCCCAGTCACAGCTTTAGATCAGCTTCTTCAAACAAAAGTGAAAAAGCCCAGGTTTGTAAAAGACCAAAACTTTTACAATAATATGAAGATGCCATCATGTGTCTGTTTTGCTTACAAACTGTTGGGAACAAACAAAATGGATAAATTAAGTACATCATAACTCACAGTAAATTCACAGAAACAACTATTCACAGTAAATAAATAAAAAGCATTCCCCAGTTCATAACAGTTGCAGGATAAACCTGAGTGTGCCTGTGCTATTTTTTAATTCTCGCCTGAGCAGGGACTCATTTGGAGCATGGATGGAACCGTTCTTCCAGGACAATCGATGGCTGCCATGTCACTACAAAAGATGGGAAAGATTTATTAACCATTCATTACATTGTATATGAATCTATTTTTCCATCTGCTGATATTTTGCCATGTTTGTGTGCCTTGGAATGATGAATGTTGAAGCGCCGGGCCCACACACCCTGCACCGGCCACTTGTAAGGAGTGATGACGGGGAGTGGTCGTGTGGCACGGGTACCCTCCATCTGCCAAGATGAAGTGCCCTGGAGCAGGATACAACCCTCTTTGGTAAAGGGGGCTGTGCCGGAGGACCCTGGAGTCGTGGACTGATCCAGGCCAACCCAAGAATATGTCCAGAAAGCGACTATGATGGTCACACACAGCTTGCATAATTATGCTGCTGAAAAGCTCGCGGTTCTTATAAGTCGTGACCATCAAGGTCACTTGGAGGCTTGATTCGGACATGACAACCATCTATTGCTCCAGCAACTTTTGCAAATGCATGGTGCCTCGCCAGTCCTGTAAATCCCTGGGTCACTGCCTGAAGGTCTCCTGCAATGTTGGGGAAGTGGATGACTCTGTGGCGAAGAGCCACCACTTCCCCAGTGACCCGGTGGATGATGTAGTGGACGGTGGACCGCGGCATCCAAAATGCTCGTGCCACCACCCGATTTGATGCCCCACTTGCCAGCCAGAAGAGAAAGAAGTGGACCTCTATCTCGACACCCCATCCATGTTGTCGGTCTTGGTCCAGAAGGTTCAGAAACAGTCTGAAAGAATACCTGCTCAGGCGAAAGTTTGGTTGGAGATCCTCTCCATTAAAAAAAAAAACGGTCCAACACTGGCACACCCAGGTTTATCCTGCAGTTTGGACTTCTTGGCTGTTAATGTTTTGAATAAAAAAGAAAATGAACGCATGAATTATTTGTTTCATTTGCTTGCATAATTCCGACATTATCACCAACTTAATTTTAATAACTCTGGCCCTAAACTCTCTAGTGGTATTCTGGTGTTTTGCTATATGTAAAAGTATGTATTTGGTCACAAACGAAACACAGGGACAATAAAGCCATCACAAGAATCTAAGCTTACAAAAACTATTTAAGAATCTATACAATTATTTAATTTCCATTCAATATTCGTTCTCCCCCCGACCTTACCGTGGTGGAGGGGTTTGCGTGTCCCAATGATCCTAGGAGCTAAGTTGTCGGGGGCTTTTTTTTGCCGCTGGTAGGGTCACCCATGGCAAACAGGTCCTTGGTGAGGGTCCAGACAAAGCACGGCTCACCAAACCCCCTTATGAAGCACAAAATTATTGGACCACGATTTCCCTTGCCCGGACGCGGGTTACCGGGGCCCCCCTCTGGAGCCAGGCCTGGAGGTGGGGCTCGTCGGCGAGCGCCTGGTGGCTGGGCCTGCACCCATGGGGCTCGGCCGGGCACAGCCCGAAAAGGCGACGTGGGTCCCCTTTCCCATGGGCACATCACTTGTGGGAGGGGTCAAAGGGGTGGGGTGCAATGTGAGTCGGGTGGCGGCAAGAGGCAGGGACCTTGGCGCTCTGGTCCCCGGCTACAGAAACTAGCTCTTGGGACATGGAATGTCACCTCTCTGGCGGGGAAGGAGCCTGAGCTGGTGTGCGAGGAAGAGAAATTCCGACTAGATATAGTTGGGCTCACCTCCACACACAGCTTAGGTTCTGGTACCAGTCCTCTTGAGAGGGGTTGAACACTCTTCCACCATGGAGTTGCCCAAGGTGAGAGACGCCGAGCAGGTGTGGGCATACCTATTGCCCCCCGGCTTGGCGCCAGTACACTGGGGTTCACCCCGGTGGATGAGAGGTGGCGGGACGGGTGCTGACTGTTGTTTGCGCTTCGGCACCAAACAGCAGTTCAGAGTACCCACCCTTTTTGGAGTCTTTGGAGGGTGTGCTGGAGAGCGTTCCCCCTGGAGACTCCCTCGTTCTGCTGGCGGACTTCAATGCTCACGTGGGTAGCGACAGTGAGACCTGGAAGGGCGTGATTGGGAGGAATGCCCCCCCCCAATCTGAACCCAAGCGGTGTTCTGTTACTAGACTTCTGTGCTCGTCATGGATTGTCGATAACGAACACCATGTTCAAGCATAAGGGTGTCCATATGTGCACTTGGCACCAGGACACCCTAGGCCGCAGTTCGATGATCGACTTTGTAGTCGTGTCATCGGATTTGCGGCCGCATGTTTTGGACACTCGGGTGAAGAGAGGGGCGGAGCTGTCAACTGATCACCACCTGGTGGTGAGTTGGCTCCGAGGTTGGGGTACGATGCCGGTCCGACCCGGCAGACCCAAGGGTATTGTGAGGGTCTGCTGGGAAGGCTTGGCAGAATCCCCTGTCAGAAAGAGTTTCAACTCCCACCAGAACTTTGACAACGTACCGGCGGAGGCGGGGGACATTGAGTATGAGTGGACCATGTTTCGTGCCTCCATTGTTGAGGCAGCCGATGGAAGCTGTGGACATAAGGTGGTAAGGGATGCTGTCAGGCTGAAGAAAGAGGCCTATCGGGCCTTTCTGGCCTGTGGGACTCCGGAGGCAGCTGACAGGTACCGACTGGCCAAGCGGAATACAGCTTCGGTGGTTGCCGAAGCAAAAACTCGGGCGTGGGAGGAGTTCGGTGAGGCCATGGAAAACGACTTCCAGACGGCTTTGAAGAAATTCTGGTCCACCATCCGTCGTCTCAGGAGAGGGAAGCAGTGCACCATCAACACTATAATGGAGATGGGGTGCTGCTGACCTCGACTCGGGACGTTGTGAGTCGGTGGGGAGAATACTTCGAAGACCTCCTCAATTGTACCGACACGCCTTCCATTGAGGAAGCAGAGCCTGAGGACTCCGTGGTGGACTCATCTATCTCAGGGGCTGAAGTAACCGAGGTGGTTAACAAGCTCCTCGGTGGAAAGGCCCCGGGGGTGGATGAGATCCGCCCGGAGTTCCTTAGGGCTCTGGATGTTGTGGGGCTGTCATGGTTGACACGCCTCTACAACATTGTGTGGACATCGGGGACAGTGCCTCTGGATTGGCGGTCCCCCTTTTTAAGAAGGGGGACCGGAGGGTGTGTTCCAAATATAGAGGAATCACACTCCTCAGCCTCCCTGGTAAGGTCTACTCTGGGGTACTGGAGAGGAGGGTCCGTCGGGAGGTTGAAGCTCAGATCCAAGAGGAGCAGTGCGGCTTTCATCCTGGCCGTGGAACAGTGAACCAGCTCTACACTCTCTACAGGGTCCTTGAGGGTGCATGGGAGTTTTCCCAACCAGTCTACATGTGTTTTGTGGACCTGGAGAAGGCGTTCGACCGTGCCCCACAGGGAGTTCTGTGGAGCGTGCTTCGGGAGTACGGGGTACCGAGCCCCTTGATATGGGCAGTTGGGTCCCTGTACCACCGATGTCAGAGTTTGGTCCGCATTGCCGGCAGTAAGTCGGATTCGTTTCCAGTGAGGGTTGGACTCCGCCAAGGCTGCCCTATGTCACAGATTCGGTTCATAACTTTTATGGACAGAATTTCTAGGCGCAGTCGAGGCGATGAGGGGATTCGGTTTGGTGACCGCAGTATTTCCTCTCTGCTTTTTGCAGAATATGTGGTACTGTTGGCTTCGTCAAGGCGTGATCTCCGACTTTCATTGGAGCGGTTCGCAGCTGAGAGTGAAGCGGTTGGGATGAAGATCAGCGCCTCTAAATCTGAGACCATGGTTCTCAGTCGGAAAAGGGTGTAATGCCCTCTCCAGGTTGGGGAGGAGATCCTGCCCCAAGTGGAGGAGTTTAAGTATCTTGGGGTCTTGTTTACGAGTGAGGGGAGGATGGAGCGAGAGATCGACAGGCGGATGGGTGCAGCCTCCGCTGTGATGCGGACGCTGTATCGGTCTGTCGTGGTGAAGAGGGAGCTGAGCCAAAAGGCGAAGCTCTCGATTAACCGGTCGATCTTCGTTCCTACCCTCACCTATGGTCACGAGCTGTGGGTCGCGACCGAAAAAACAAGATCTCGGATACAAGCGGCCGGAACGAGTTTCCTCCGCAGGGTGTCTGGGCTCTACCTTAGAGATAGGGTGAGAAGCTCGGCCATCCGGGAGGGACTCAGTGTCGAGCCGCTGTTCCTCCACATAGAGAGGAGCCAGATGAGGTGGCTCGGGCATCTGTTTAGGATGCCTCCTGGGTGCCTCCCTGGTGAGGTGTTCCGGGCATGTCCCACCGGCAGGAGGCCCAGAGGACGACCCAGGACACGGTGGAGAGACTACGTCTCCGGCTGGTCTGGGAACGCCTGGGCATCCCTCCGGCAGAGCTGGAAGATGTGGCTGGGGAGCGGGAAGTCTGGGCTTCCCTGCTGCACCGCGACCCGACCCCGGATAAGCGGCGGATAATGGATGGTTGGATAATGAGGGCAACTTGAGCAACTGGAACAAGTGATTTTATTGATGATTGTGGGAGGCACCGATTTCATCAGCACAGTTTCTTCTCACACCTTTTCCATTAACTACGATTAAAAAGACAACTGAAAAGCATAATGTTAACAAATGTTGTTCTAGGCAAAGGTAATTAATTTCAGTGATAATGTTTGATATGAAAACAAACAAAAAAAACAATTATCACTCAGACACGTTGGTTCTTCTGGCAATGATCACATTGGCTTAGTGTCAATAAAAAAGCTTTGCAAAATTCAATTTATCATATTTTATTCAAAATCACATTTACATCTTACCACAAAGAGTCAGTTCCTTCAGTTTTTTGTTGTCTTTTTTTAAGCTTCAAGGATCGCTGAAATTCTCACCAGCACAATTGTGTCTCTCAGCACCCTTTTTAGAAAATAATTTTTTAGCACAAACGCTGCAACTGAATGGCTTGTCTCCATTGTGTGTTCTTGTGTGGCTCGTTAAATGCGACTTACGATAGAAACTCTTTCCACAAACTGAGCAGGAAAAGGGTTTTTTGCAGTGTGTATTCTTGTGTGTTCTGTTAATCGTGACTTTTGAGAGAAACTTTTCCTCCAAACTGAGCAGAAAAAGGTTTTTCTCCACTGTGTGTTCTTGCGTGCCTTGTTAAATGAGAATTTTGGGAGAAGCTTTTACCACAAACTGAGCAAGAAAAAGGTTTTTCACCACTGTGTGTTCTTGTGTGTGCTATTAACCTTGCCTTTTGAGGGAAGCATTTTCCACAAACTGAGCAGGAAAAGGGTTTTTCTCCACTGTGTGTTCTTGTGTGGGTTGTTAAATGGCCCTTTTGAGAGAAACTCTTGCCACAAACTGAGCAAGAAAAAGGTTTTTCTCCAGTGTGCATTCTTGTGTGGATTGTTAAATGAAACTTTTGAGAGAAGCTTTTGCCACACACTGAGCAAGAAAAAGGTTTTTCTCCACTGTGCGTTCTTGTGTGCCTTACTAAATTAGACTTTTGAGAGAAGCATTTCCCACAAAATGAGCAAGAAAAAGGTTTTTCACCACTGTGTGTTTTTCTGTGCCCTTTTAAAAACAGATTTGAAGTGAATGAGTCAGTGTGACATGCCCTTTCACCTTTAGCTTGCCCATCATCATCATCGTCATGAGCGTCTGATGATGTGTCCTTATTATGTGCTTGTGATGGCCCCCAGTGGTCTTCATCAACTTCTTTTGTCACGTGATGACTTGACCTGCTGCTTGTAGGCTCCGCCCCTCTTTTGTCCTCATTCTCATCTTCAGTCTTTATGGGGAGAATGTTCACTGGTGACTTGTTGATCTCCTCCTCCTCCTCCTCCTTTTTGATGTGAGTCAAGTCTGGCTCCACTTTCACAGAACGGAGATTGTTTTCACAGACGTCTGCAGGACACAAAAAGACAAACACACATTTTGTTTGGTCAAGTCAAAGCTCATGCGGCGACTTTGTCTTATATTGTTTCCACCGTGCTACCTTGACTTGTTCCTGCCGCACACGGTGCAATGTGTGCGACCCCGATTTGGACCAGACCATGGGGGCATTTCACAAAATTACGTCCTACGATGTAAACCTCCCTTTCCTAGCAGCACAACAGTGATAAACGAGTATTTAAAAAGGAAGCACGTTTGCGGCTGATGCCCGATTTCATTCCTGACATAGTCACAGATGTTTCTGGAAGCGAGCTGAAGTTAGCACACACAGGCTATTGTGTGCGTCTGATGGAACACCTGTTGTGGGACCCTAACTTATTAATGGGGGCCACTGGGGGCCATCGCAACATAATGTCATTGATTGAATAGAAATCCTTCAAGTGAAATATGTTTACAAGTATTTCTTTTTGCATTTAGAGATAGTTTCATCGTGGGTATCGTATTTTGGCGACCATCAGCCGCACTTTAAAGTCCTAAATCTTCCCCAAAACAAACGAGGCTCCTTGTAATGCGACACGCCTATTATATGGACTGAGCAACTCACTCGACCATCGGGCATGTTCCCCTTGAGGTATTTCAGAGTGCATGTTAGCACACCCTGCCAGCCAAAATCTGAGACATCTTTGCTTCAAATTGACTGTGACATATATATTATGTGAATACGTTCTTTGGCTGATGGTGCAGGAGAAAGCTGGACAAAATGGCAGCTGTCCACGATGTTGTAGTCTGTCTTATCATTAATGTTATTGCAAGCAAGATACATCACAGGTTTAGACAACAGACTGCAAAAAAATAAATGAAAACACACTGCCCAAAGCACACCACTCACATTTCTCTAACCAGCCATCTGATTGGCTGAGGCTCCCGGAATGCATCAGTACTGTTTTTGTGTTGTTTTTATTTCTTATGAGGATATGAATGGCATGAGAGATGCATGTTTTGTGATAATTTTATTTCTTTGTTTCATTGTTTGCTTGTAAGATGTTCAGAGATATTTTTGGTTTTGATTTGAAACCATGACTCTATGGTGTGGTGACCAGTGAAATCCCTCCCCTGACAATCTCAACAAATCCGCACTTGATCTCTGTGCTTCTGTTTGTTAGAGGAGACGAATGAAAGATCGCGTCGTTTTTTAAAGTAGCGCTGAATGGATCCCCTGCTTGAAAACGACAGTCTGTTCGGCACGAAAGCGGAAGAACAGGACACCCCCCGCTGTGACAACATTGGCTGCTGGCCGTGTGGGGCACTGTCATCAACTCACCGACAGATGTCACCATTTGCGATGCAAATCATTGTTATATTCTTCTAAACATCGGAAAAACTTAAGATTTAAACCGTATGCAAATGAACAAACATTTTAGTTCCCAAACATGAACTTGACAGATGAATTAAACTTAACTTTTGTTGCTGGTTTTGTTGAAACATCTGCCACCATGTTGTCGGTTGGACAGTATTCCAAATGTCATGCCATGTCATTATCCACACCGCTTTTCCTGTACTGGGTCGCGGGAGGGTGCTGGAGCTGACGTGATAAAGTGTTTCTTAATGTCAACATATTTGCACCTTTGCCTTTTTACAGGCTTTTTCGCCAGTGCTATGGTGCCTTGATTGTCCTCAAAAACAATTAGTCGCTCTTTATTTTTTGCATGAGATATTTTTTTATCTCCCAAGGGGATATTTCACGTGGATTGAGCTCTTAAGTAACTAAAAAAGTAAAAGAAAAAAATAATTAAGGTTCTTTAAGAATATGAATACGCAAGAAAGAAATTTCTCAGATCAACATTTCACATTGTCGTTTGTCAAATGTTGATAAATTGTATTTTTCATTCGGGATTTGTCTGTTGTTTTTCATTTATTTGCACGTCACTATTTAAGTATTTTTTTCTTTTACTATTCTTTACCTCTATCAGTATTTAATTCGATTTTCATGAAATTATTTAAGCTTGCTTATATAATACTACAATATTTATTAATTTTTTTAATACAACAAAATTTTTTCAATATTTAATTATTTTTATTTAAATCTTGAATATTTGTCAACATTTGTTCATTTAAATATGAGTGCAATTATTTTATTTATTTATTGCAATAATTAATACTTAAAATTTCATTCATTATTTTTTATCTTTCAAAATTCGTTCAATATTTATTAAATGTTTCTATATTTATTATGAATTTAATTAACTCAGTATGTGGTTGTGAATTTTAAATTGAAATATGTCGCTGTTTTATTATGTAAATGTTAGAGTGTTAAAAAATATTTCTGTATTTATTTAGGTACTTAAATATTTAATTATTCGTTTCAGTATTCATTAAATTACGGTGATTCACTTTTGCAATTCAGACGCGCAGCAACGAACTGCGTAATGCGGATCCTCTCCTCCGTGGTGACGAAAAAAAAGAAGCGGGAAGATTTACGAAAGCAGGAACGGACCGTGCAACAGCAGAGCGATAAATACACTGTGTTCAGGAGGCGCACACGATATTTGTGCCTTTCTTCATTTTTACTTTGTTTATTAATGTACATTGTTTGCATTGGCCTCAAGGACTCATTCGGTGTGTATGTATTTGTAGTTTTCACTGTGTCACGTGATTTCCTAAAGCCATCAAAGGAAGAGAAATAAAAAAAGAAAATCTGGACATCAGTCTGAATCATGGCCTTTTCGCTGGACCGGTGTAGCTACACTCTTGACATTCCAAAATCTTTGAGAGAAACTTAGACTACTTGCATTTATCTTTCTTGTTCTATTTAAAGTTCAACTTCTAGTTCAGTTTTTCACCTTTTCACAGCGTAATGAAGGCCAGTTGAGGAAGTGGAACAAGTGATTTTATTGATGATCATGGAAGGCACCGATTTCATAAGCACCGTTTCTTCTCACACCTTTTCCATTAGGTATGATTAAAAAGACAACTGAAAAGCATAATGTTAACAAATGTTGTTCCAGGCAAAGGCAATTAATTTTATTTATGTTTGATATAAAGCCACTGATGGTGTAGTGGTACACTTGCCCGAGTTGTGTGCAGGCAGCGTGGGTTCAGTTCCCACTCAGTGACGGTGTCTATGTCTGCCCTGTGACTGGCTGGTGACCAGTTCAGGGTGTAGTGCGCCTTTCGCCCGGAGTCAGCTGAGATAGGCTCCCGCACCTTCCCGCGACCCTGTACCGGATAAGCGGTGTGGATAAAGACATGACATGTTTGAGATAAAAACAAAAAAAATCATCATCACTCAGACACAATGGTTCGTCTGGCAATGATCACATTGGCTTAGTGTCAATAAAAAAGCTTTGCAAATTTCAATTTATTATATTTTATTCAAAATCACATCTTACCACAAAGAGTCGGTTCCTTCAGTTTTTTTGTCCTTTTTTTCAGCTTCAGATCGCTGCAATTCTCACCAGCACAATCGTGTTTCTCAGCACGCCGTTTAGTGGCGAATTTTTTAGCACAAACGCTGCAACTGAATGTCTTGTCTCCACTGTGCGTTCTTGTGTGGATTCGTAAATTTGACTTTACAGAGAAAGATTTACCGCAAACCGAGCAGGAAAAAGGTTTTTCTCCACTGTGTGTTCTTGCGTGCCTTGTTAAATGAGAATTTTGGGAGAAGCTTTTACCACAAACTGAGCAGGAAAAAGGTTTTTCAACACAGTGTGTTTTTGTGTGAATTTGTAAATTAGCCTTTCTAGAGAAGTATCTTCCACAAACCAAGCAGGAAAAAGGTTTTTCTCCACTGTGTGTTCTTGAGTGGCTTGTTAACGTTGAGTTTTGAGAGAAGCTTTTACCACAAACTGAGCAAGAAAAAGGTTTTTCAACACAGTGTGTTTTTGTGTGAATTTGTAAATTAGCCTTTCTAGAGAAGTATCTTCCACAAACCAAGCAGGAAAAAGGTTTTTCTCCACTGTGTGTTCTTGTGTGGTTTGTTAAATGCGACTTTTGAGAGAAACTCTTGCCACAAACTGAGCAAGAAAAAGGTTTTTCTCCAGTGTGTGTTCTTGTGTGCGTTTTTAAACTTGACTTTTGAGAGAAACTCTTGCCACAAACTGAGCAGGAAAATGTTTTTTCTCCACTGTGTGTTTTTTTGTGCAGTTTTAAAGACAACTTTGAAGATGAGTCAGTGTGACATGCCCTTTCACCTTTAGTTTGCTCATTGTCATCATCATCGTCACGAGCGCCTGATAATGTGTCCTCATTTTGTGCTTGTGATGGCCCCCAGTGGTCTTCATCACCTTCTGTTGTCACGTGATGACTTGAGCTGCTGCTTGGAGGCTCCGCCCCTCTGTTGTCCTCACTCTCATCCTTGTTTTCATCTTCAGTCTTTATAGGGACAACGTTCACTGGAGACTTGTTGATCTCCTCCTCCTCCTCCTTTTTGATGTGAGTCAATTCTGGCTCCTCTTTCACAGAACGGAGATCGTTTTCACAGACGTCTGTCGGACACAAAAAGACAAACACACATTTGGTTTGGTCAAGTCAAACCTCATGCGACGACTTTGTCTTATATTGTTTCCACCGTGCTACCTTGACTTGTTCCTGCCGCACACGGTGCAATGTGTGCGACCCCGATTTGGACCAGACCATGGGGGCATTTCACAAAATTACGTCCTACGATGTAAACCTCCCTTTCCTAGCAGCACAACAGTGATAAACGAGCATTTAAAAAGGAAGCACGTTGCGGCTGATGCCCGATTTAATTCCTGAATTAGTCACAGACGTTTCTGGAAGCGAGCTGAAGTTAGCACACACAGGCTATTGTGTGCGTCTGATGGAACACCTGTTGTGGGACCCAAAATTATTAATGGGGGCCACCGCAACATAATGTCATTGATAGAATAGGAATCCTTCAAGTGAAATATGTTTACAAGTATTTCTTTTTGCAGTTAGAGATAGTTTCATCGTGGGTACTTTTTGCTTCCATTATAATCTGGATCCCTAAAAGAATTAAAGGGGCCCTGGCATCAGAGTCGCTATTTATTGCATGATTTACGTTTGGGTATTTTTTTTTGCCCAAAATGACATTCAGCCTGCGAGTACGTTCCGACATTACCCTTTTTATTTTTTATAAAATTTCTGTTTTTAAATAAATTTTAAAACAACATTATGTTTGAAGAGTCAAAATCCCTACACATAAGCATTAAGCAACAACACTTTCACTCTGACTTTCATGTTGACATATTTGAATAATGACTGTATATTTTAAAGTTATCCAATATGTATTCAAATTCGACTAAGATACACCATAATATTTTAAGAGTTCACTGAATTATTTTGGAACTGCAATGATGCTTAACAGCCATAGGGTGTCAGTAATGAGTAACAAAGTAACACAACATTGTCATTTGCATAAATTACCAGGAACTATGAGGTGTGGGGGAGATGCAAACCACCTGGGCCACAGGAACTTTATGACCGGGAAATAAATGTTCCTGGCCTTGTTGGTAGAAAAGGGGCTCGTGACGTTCTTCCTTTTTAAGCCCATTGTAAGCCAAAGATGCAGATGCATTCCTTGCAGCATGCGCTTGTTCACTGATGAGATCCGTGCAACCCTGGATGGATGCATTAAATGTATTTTAAATGTTTGGATGGGGTGAGACTACGCACATGTGCACAAAACAGTGCAGAGCCACCGGAGGTTCATTGACTCTCACCCGACGAAGCCAGTACAAAGTTAATAAATAAATAAGACCATTACGTGCTTGATTTTTTTTTAAAACTTAATATTTTGTGTTTTATCCACTAAAATTGATCAACCGCCATTGATGTTTTCGCCGCAGTGTGCATATTATTGAGAGTCAGGCAGAATTACTTCCGGAAGGAATTGCTTGAACAAGATATAAATACCAGAAAATGTAAAATGTTAAATAATCAGTTCAAATTTTATGAAAAAAAAAAAAAAAACATGGCGATGAGTCATGTGCCTCTTTTTGTTAGCGGCTAGCAAGCTAACAAGCTAAGCTAACTACGCCGAAAAGCATCAACG
This sequence comes from Idiotropiscis lumnitzeri, assembly GCF_059441095.1. Lineage (NCBI taxonomy): Eukaryota > Metazoa > Chordata > Actinopteri > Syngnathiformes > Syngnathidae > Idiotropiscis > Idiotropiscis lumnitzeri. The sequence continues at coordinate 34,712,744 of NC_142392.1, read as the reverse complement.
CGCGAAGATAAGGTTATCGGGACACAAAGACTTAATGAATTATGTCGTAGTCCTTTAGAGTAGCACTGAACATCCTGTGAAAAAATTACAGTCAGTTCCACACTAAATCAGAAGAATTTAGCGGTGGGTGTTTTTGTTCCGGTGTGGACGGGTCGGTGGATGTGGTCGAGGTCCTTCGGAAGCTGCGCGCTTGCTTATGACGTCATGCTTTAAGCGCGTATTTTCCAAATATATTTATTTGCCTCAGTGGGTTTTTTTTACACCTGGCTGTTCTATTTTAATATTTATTTTATATAATATTTTAATTCGGTTGATAAAAAAAATTAACAAAATAACTAAATTAACGCCACATTGGCGAGTAATCTCTCGCATCACTTCCGCCTATGTCCCGAGAAGCAGCTGCTGGAACAGCAGTGGGACGTTTACGTTTCTCCGACCGAACTTGCAACAATGCTGTGGTTCACTCGGGCTGCAAGATTGTATGAATATAATGTCTGCATATACTAGCAGTGCTTCTCAATTATTTCACACCCGCCCCTACCAAGAAGAAAAAGATTCGCGCCCCCCCACCACCAATTGTTTTTCTGTCTTTGTAGATTGATATTAGATTGTCAATAAAATATCCCTTAACTAACCTAAATTGATAAGAAATATAATTTTGAGAACTATTATAGTGAGGATCTCGAAACTTAGTACTCTGTTGTGCAAATATTGATGAGATGACAAATATTTGTCATGTTATTGTTGGAGTTGAGTCATCGTGGAAATGAGAACTAGTTAGTAAGTCAACCTTTAAAAGCCAAACTTACTCCAATGCGTGTTCGTTTTTTGTGCTCAAGAAGAAAAGGGTAAAAAAAAAGACTCAACAACTGATTAGAGTTCCGATATTTAGTTTCTTCAATTTCTGGAGTTCAGGAAATAATACAAAGACAGATATCTGGGCGTCTTTTTCTTAATCTCACGAGAAAACTGCACTCGGGCGAGCACAGTCGAAAAATGCGCACCATCTTTCAGCCCAGCTTCAGTTTTTATAGGAGTTTTTTTACGTCATGGGTAATGTAGGTTGAATCGGTCGTCCTCGCTACCTCCCACGGCACGGGTCCACGTCCAAGGGAAGGTCCTCCCCAGGTTAGTCATCGTCTGGATAAGTTGATTCCCGTCTGGTCCCCAAGACTGACACGCCAAGGCTGGCCTTCTCCGGCGGGCAGTCCCTCCGTCTCTCTCTCCGCTGGCATTCTTCTGTAATCTTGTCGGTGTGTGCGCGTGTATGTGCACGTGTATGTGCAGGTGTATGTATATGTCTGTGTGTGTGTATGTGTATGTGCATGAGCTCCGATCTCCAATTGTTCTGTCTTTCGGAATGTGTTTCTTTTGATAGCGTCTGTGTGAGTCCTCCAGTGCCCAATTTGGTATGTTTGCATCTCTACAGCCAATGTGGAGAATGTGCTTCGTCGTATTTGTCCATGAAGTGCTGTGAATGTGAGGGCAGCTCATGGAAATGCTATGTGTAGAGGTTATTTTAGATTCCATTAGTTTCTTCTTATTTTCGTTGTTCAACCTCTTCGTTTGGTGGCGAATAAAAACAACTTTTTACGCGTGAACAAACACTGATGGTCGAAGCACGGCAAAAAGACCGTGTTGCTCCTTCGCCATCATCTTTATTTCTTCTTCAACAAAAAAACACTTTGTTCTTCGTGCATTACAGTAAATAAAGAATTGCGCCCTCTAACGTTGACACATTTCACTCCACAAATCAAAATAATTACAAAAGACAAAGAAATGTATAATTTCTTCTCACAAACATACAAATGGCAAAAAACAAATATTTGCAATCATTATCCATAAAAATATAAACATTTGTGAAATGGCGCTAACAACTCATATTCAGAGACACAAAAGACAAGGGCCCGGAAACCCTCAGTGTTGAGAGAACACTATATCTGCAAAGGTAGGCCCCGCATTGTCTCCCTATACATTGATGACGGCGCTGAAGAAAGCGGACACAGAGACTGTGACTGAATAAGTCATCAGAGCTGAACAGAATATCATTATATGATATGCCGAGCGAAGGGTTGATGATGGCAATGATTATGAGAGGGCTACGGGAAAAATATAAGCCTTTCACGTTAATGGTGACGCACGACTCAATGGACGTTTCGCTGGGGGAGTTCAAGGCCAAATTATGGAACTTCGAGGCAGCGGAAGACACAGGATCACTCGCCGAGGAGGCCGGAGGGACAGTGATGAAAGCACGGGCGGCGCAAAAGAAGAAAAGCAGACCGCCGACGGAGCTGGCGTGTTGGCGATGCGGCGAAAAGGGTCACCGTAAAGATGACTGCTCAAAGACTGTTTGGTGTAGTTTCTGTAAACACACGGGACACGCGGACCAAGCATGCCGGAAGAAGCGCGGACAAAGCGCTCGGTATGCGTGCGTCCAAAAAGGTGGAGACGATGACGCCGGTGGCAGCCATGAAATGCAACATGATGACGCCAGGAGCGCAACCGGAGGTGAGGATTACTCCTTCAAGACGGAGACTGAGAGTACCAACTGGACAGCACAGCAATTTCAACAAAAGGTACTGATTGTGGACACAGGTGCATCGTCCCACTTTATGAATGACAAAAGATGGTTTAAGAACTTTGTGAGCAATTTCAGGCCGGAGAAACACAGCATGGGGCTCGCAGATGGGAAACGTGTTTTTGGGCTGGCACAAGGCAAGGGAGATGCACAGGTATGTTTAATCGACAGTAAGGGGCGTCGGTGTAAAGTCGCGTTAAAGAACGCCCTATACATCCCATCCTTCCCTCAAGAACTGTTTTCTGTGAAGTCAGCTACGGCTAACGGTGCCGAAGTGTTCTTCAAAGAAGGTGAAGACGTTCTTACGGCACCTGATGGGACAACATTTGACATTTATGTGCATAACAAAATGTACTACTTGAAAACAGCATGTGATGAAAACGATGTGTGTAAAGTCAGCCATGATATTCAGACATGGCATGAGATAATGGGGCACTGCAACTATGAGGATATATTGAAATTGCAAAATGTAACAGTTGGCATGCACATTAGTGGTGCAAAACACAAGCCTGTTAAAGAATGTGACGTATGCATAAAAGGGAAGTTCACCCAAACGAGAAACCGAACTCCAACTGACAAGGTAAAGACACCGCTAGAACTGGTGAACACAGATTTAGCTGGTCCGATAAGCAACAAATACATTGATGGTTTTCAGTATGTGCAATCTTTTACAGATGTGTATACAGGGGCTGTATATGTTTATTTTTTGAAAGCAAAGAGTGATGCTCTTCAAGCTACAGAGAAGTTCTTATCTGATGTAGCACCTTACGGCACTGTGAAGTGCATACGGTCAGACAATGGAACCGAGTTCACAAACGGAGACTTTAAGACACTGCTACGAAAGAATAAGATTAGACATGAAACCTCCTGCCCTTATTCCCCACACCAGAATGGCGTAGCAGAGAGGGAATGGCGTACTCTCTTTGAGATGGCCAGATGTAAGCATATTGACTGCAACTTACCAAAGAGCCTCTGGCACTATGCTGTTCAGGAGGCAGCATATATAAGAAATCTGTGTTTTAATAAGCATACAGGCACCACTGACAGGAAAAATGTGTCATTTATGAAGGATGCACAAGTTCGGGTCAATATGCTATGCCTATCAACAAGACAGGATTAAACTAGACTTTAAGCGCGAAAAAGGACACTTTGTAGGGCATGACAAAGGCAGTCCAGCCTTTCTAGTTTATTATCCAGTGAGGGAAAGGTGTTCCCACAGACTGGTAAAGTTTGTCACCAAGACAACATGTGAAAATGAAACGCTGACTTATGAGTTAGACCTGCAACCAAGAGTGAGTTGTAAAGTCAAAGACACCCCACAACCTAGTGCGAGCACGGACATACAAATTGGTGGTTCAAAACAACCGAAAGACGATGATGACAAGCACCCAAAGGGACACCACAGGTCCCAGGCAGTGGGAGATATCCTACTCAATAACGAAGACCACCGGGTTATCTAAAAGATTATACTCAAGACAGCAGTGAGGAGGATGACAGTACACTCGTTAGCATAGACCACTGCTACCGAGTAATGTGCAATATTCCCCAAAACTTTAAAGAGGCCTTAACATCAACTGAGTCAGAAAAATGAAAGAAAGCAATGGACGAGGAGATGGTCCTTAGAGGACATCCAGACTTTTACTTTGACTAAATTGCCAGAAGGCCGGGAGACAGTGGGAGGAAAGTGGGTCTATTCAATCAAGGAAAACAGTGATGGACGTGAGATGTACAAGGCCAGGTTTGTAGTGAAAGGTTATAGCTAGAGAGCAGGAATAGACTATGGTGAAATATTCTCACCGACAGCAAATCTGACTCGTGTACGGGTGGCGATGCAAAAGGCTGACGTAAAAACAGCTTATTTGCACGCACCCATTGATAGAGAAATCTACATGGAACAACCTGAGGGTTATGAGAAAGGAAGAGATGGGCTAGTGAATAAGCTGGAGAAGCCCATTTACGGCCTAAAGCAATCTGGACGTAATTGGAATTTATTACTTCACAAATTCCTAACCGAGAACAAATTTATCCAGAACCCAGCAGACCACTGTGTATACACAAAGGAATCGAAAGTAGAAGGGAAAGTGATAATTGTTATCTGGGTGGATGACCTTATTATTGCAGCCAATAACACAAGTGGATTAGAACAAGTGAAGAGCATGCTCTCCATCAAGTTTAAAATGAAGGATCTAGGCAGGTTAAAACATTTCATTGGCACGGTCTTCAGCCAGTCGGAAGGCTGTGTATATATGTCACAAACAAAGTATGTGGAAAAGATCCTAAACCATTTTGACATGTAAATGTGTAGAACAAGGGAAACACCCTGCGAACAAAAACTAGACTACACTGAAGATGCGCCGAGAATGACTGACGTAAAAATGTACAGAGAAGCGGTTGGCAGTCTCATATATTTGGCCACCTGCACACGCCCTGATTTATGTTTTGTGGTGAGCCGACTATCGCAGCATTTTTCTGAACCCACAGATAAGAACTGGATCACGGTCAAACATGTCTTGCGTTATCTCAGAGGTACAACCGACAGACAGCTCTGTTTTAGAAAGAGCAGCGAGGGTCTTGGTATTCGAGCTTACAGTGATGCAGATTGGGCGTCGGACGCCACTGACAGACGCAGTACCACAGGGTATTGTGTGAGCATGTGTAAAGACAGTGCACTGGTCTCCTGGAGGACCAAGAAACAACAAACAGTAGCACTATCTACCTGTGAGGCAGAATACATGGCTTTAGCCCTAACAATACAGGAGTGTATTTATTTGGAACAACTGTTAAAAGGTATTGATGACTCTGTGTACACGAAAACTATCATTCATGAGGACAATCAAGGGGCTATCGCACTTGCGAGGAACCCTGTGGACAGGCAGAGGTGTAAACATGTGGACATCAAATATCATTTTATTAGATCCATTATAAAAGACGAGAAGATGATACTTGTTTACTGTCCCACAAATGACATGGCAGCAGATGTTATGACCAAGCCTGTTACCAAATCTAAATTGAAGAAATTTACAGGGGTCCTGTTTGGCATGTAAATATTTGACATTCAAATGTCATGTTATTTTTTTTATGTCTTCGTGAAAGTTGTACAGTATACAAGCCATTCATAAGTGGGAGTGTTGAGTGTTATTGTATGACTGCTTGTTACTGTAATGTGCTTATTTGCCACAAGGGGTGCTGTCGCTAACAGACGATGCCATGTTAGGCAGGTGTTCAAGCCTTATTTCTCTCTCTCTGCTTTTGGCTCTGGAGAAGAGCAGTTCGTGTGTGTTGCTGAAATAAACTACGCCAGTTGGCTAACGAGAGAAGTTGTCTACATATCAGAATTATTCTTCTGCTGCGACTGGGCATCAAGGTATAATCCTATGATGCCACATGACCATGGATTTTATCATATACTAGCGGCAATTCAGGCTCTATCTGCTAAACACGATGAGACTTTTCAGAAAATTTCAACCATTGAGAAAACAATGGAGGCCACTTCACAAGAGGTTGCAAAACTAAATGCGACAGTCCAACAACTAACGTTAGATGTTAGACAAGAAAAAGAAAAAGGAGTACAAATGGAGAAGGAAATTAAGAAACTCCAGGCTGAAAATAAACTCCTGAAAGCAAGTATTGCAGAGAGCCATCGCTACAGCCGTCGCTGGTCATTGAAGATTCACGGAATAAAGGAAGAAGACAACGAGAATATCAGGTCCAAAGTTATCACCATCCTGGAGGGAACTGCACCATCCACCTGAGGTTGCTTGAAGGAGTGGATTGACATCGTTCACCGCATTGGACAGAGACGTCCAGACGGCTCGACTCGCTCAACTATAGTCCTGTTTGCTTTGCGACGACACCGGGATGCTGTTTGGAAGGAGGCGAGAGGTTCCAAGTTTCTTCTTGACAACAAGCTGAGGATCACCGAAGCTTTGTCCCCAGAGGATAAAGCTGCAAGAGAAAAGCTTTGGCCTTTGGTTCAGAAAGCAAGAGAAAGAGGGGGAAAAGCTGTTTTCCGTGGTCCTTTCGTCTTCATAAATGGGAAGAAGATGGACTTTCCACAGGTAACTTAAAATAAATTGGTCTTTTTGACTAAAGTGGGCTAATCCGGAACAAAACTGTAGAATGTTTGAGACTGTGCAGACTTTCATGGGACCCCTTTTGGAGACAATTATTATTTAATGTGAACTTGATTTTAAATAATTTGTTATTTTAATTATTTGGTTGTTTTATAGTTTATAATTTATTTAATTTCTACACTAGTATATTTCGAATACAAGGTTGTTTTGAATTTTATAGAAAAGATTCGTTTTGATTACAAAAGGTTCCTTATATTTATGTGCGTGTGCGTGTATGTGTGTTTGTTTGTTGTTGTTTTTTTTTATATATCTTCTGTCTTACTTATTTATATATATTAATATACACATTTTATTTAATTATTATTCATTTATTTATTAATTTATTTTCTTTTTATATATTTATTTATTATTACGAAACTCTTTTTTTTCTACAAACCATTCCTATACTTTGTTGCACTAATCACTCGTCCTACAACTGTCTGACATCTTCAATCACTAAATAGTCTACACATACTTTAGATCCTTTATTCTTCAAATTTGTTTAACTCACGATTGTGCCGTGAGAGCAAAATGTTCTTTTACTAAATGCTTAGATAATTTAAATGGTTGTTAATCGCCACCTCTTAAGATCTTTATTTTCTAAAAGCGCATTTCTTGTCTGGTATTTCAAAATTTCAAGTGTTCTACTCTGTTTTCATGGATCATTTGTTTAAGTCTCTTAATGTTGTGTCCTTAAATGTTAAAGGTCTGAGGGATATTACTAAGCGTAAGGCAATTTTTTTGTTTTGTAAAAAATCAGAAGCTGACTTAATTTTGCTTCAGGAAACACATTCTGGCGAGTCAGACGTTAATTTTTGGAAAACACAATGGGGGAATCTATCTTATTTTAGCCACGGCACTCATCATTCTGCAGGGGTCTTGATTTTCTTGCATAAATTCAAGGGAGAAGTTCTTGAGACAATATCTGCTAGTGATGGTAGATGGATTCTGTTGATAGTTAAACAAGACAACGCTAAATTCATCATTTGCAACATATACGGATTTAACTCTCACACTCTTAATAAAAGAATATTTGAATTAATAAATTCAAAATTAAAAGACCTCAACAAAAAATATCAAGGAGCTGTCACTATTCTCTGTGGAGATTTTAACGAGTGCCCAGACGACACAAAGGATCGATATCCTCCTAGATTATCCAAGAGATCAACAAATAACCTTCTGTCATTACTTTTCTCTAATCTCTCCCTGACTGATGCTTGGCGTTTTTTTAACCCCAATGTGGTGGAATTCACTTGGTGTAATAGAAATGCAACACTGAAATCTAGAATAGATTTATTTTTAATATCATCTATTCTTCAATTTGTAAAAGAAGTTCATCATAAATATGCCCCATTAACAGATCACATGCAAATAATTTTAAAATTGGGTAAAACCCAAGAAAACCCTGGTTTAAGAGGATACTGGAAATTTAACAACTCTTTACTTAGTGACGATTCATTCAATAACTCCATCAAATCCTTAATAAATGACATTCTAAATGATCGGGCGGACAACAACTTTAGTAGGAAATGGGAGTTTTTCAAATTTAAGGTCCGATGTGTTTCTATAAAAAGAAGTAAAGAATTAAAGAAAGAGAAAAACCTCCATGAATCTGATCTGCTGGATAAGCTTGACTATTTATTAAAAAATAACAATCTAACCGAAGAAGAACAACTTGAATTGAAAGAGATTCAACTACAATTGGACCAAGTATATTTAGATATGGCAGAAGGAGCATTTTGGGCCCGGTGGTTAGAGGATGGGGAAAGAAATACTAGTTATTTCTTTGCTCTTGAGAAAAGAAACATTAAAAGAAACTCAGTTACTGCTCTTAATATTGATGGAACTCCCTCCCAAGATCAAAAGTTGATATCTGATTTTATCAGTAAATTTGACAAAAATTTATATGAAACGAAATTTAACGAAAACGACTGTGAGAGGTTTATGAAGAAACTCCACAGTAATTCCTATGATCAAAGAGGATTTTAGATTATCTTGTGACTCAAATTTGTCCATGGCAGAAATTCAAGATGCTCTCGTATCCATGAAAAAGGGGAGATCCCCCGGAATTGACGGACTCTCTGTTGAATTCTACGTCCATTTCTGGGATCATATCAATGTTCCTTTAAATTTAATGTACAGCGAGTGCGTCAGTCGGGGAGAGATGACAACTACAATGAAGCAAGGAGTTATATCGCTTATTCCCAAACCTAATAAAGATCCTTTATTAATAGAAAATTGGCGCCCCATTACACTATTAACAATAGATTATAAGATCTTGGCCTTAGCTTATGCAAACAGGCTGAAGAAAGACCTGAACTCCATCATTGCAGAAACACAAACAGGATTTATGAAAAATCGCCACATCAGCTGTAATATAAGACTAGTCTTGGATTTGCTAAATGACGCCGATGATGTCAAATCTAAGGCTCTTATTTTGTTCCTGGACTTTTATAAAGCCTTTGACACGGTTGAACACGCATTTCTTTTCCAATCTCTTCGGGCTTTTGGTTTTGGGAATAACTTTGTTAACGTTGTCCGTATGTTTTACAAAGATATCGATAGCTCTGTGATAGTAAATCAGAAAACATCTAATAGATTCTCTGTCAACAGAGGGGTCAGACAGGGCTGCCCAATTTCCCTCTTCTTGTTTATTATTGTTACAGAGCTATTATCTATTTATATTCGTAATGACAGAATACTGGAAGGGATCACCATTTTTGGCAGGGAACTTAGAATCTCTCAACTTGCAGATGACACCGCCTTATTCCTAAAAGATAAAAACCAGATAGCTCATTCTATAGCATTGATTGATGACTTTTCCAAGGCTTCGGGATTAAAACTAAATAAAACCAAATGTGAAATTCTACCCTTACATGACTACGAAGATTCTGTATTGGATGATATCCCTTTGAAATCGTCAGTTAAGTATTTAGGAATTTTCATATCTAAAAATCTTATGGTTAGACAGCATTTAAACTTTTCAGACAGACTTAAAAAATCTTGACAGATATTTGGTTTATGGCTCCAAAGGGACTTATCTATAATAGGAAGGGTACTCCTCTCAAAAGCAGAAGGTTTATCTCGTCTTGTTTATCCATCTTTGTCTCTTTTTGTGAAAGAGTCAACAGTCACTGAAATAAATAAGATATTTTTAGATTTCATTTGGAAAAATAATAATGCCTTTATTAGTCCCACAATGGGGAAATTCGAGATTCGAACCCAGGCCTCCTGGGGAGACTGGGTCCTGAACGCGGCGCCTTAGACCACTCGGCCATCCTGGCAGCCACGAGATTCGAACCCAGGCCTCCTGGGGAGACTGCGTCCGGAACGCGGCGCCTTAGACCACTCGGCCATCCCACAAACTCAAGAATAGAGTACTAGCTAATTGCAAAGCGGAGGGGGGTCTTGAAGTCCTGAATTTCTGTGATGTTCTTAACACATTTAGGATCACCTGGTTAAGGAAGTGTCTCTCGAATCCAAATTCAATCTGGTATTTTATTCCTAATTACATCTTCAGCAAAATTGGAGGACTTTGCTTTCTTCTTCAGTGTAATTTTGTGCCAACCAAATTACCTATCAAACTCTCCAAATTTTATCAACAGGCCCTGCTTGCGTGGGTATTGGCCTTTGTCCACAATTTCTCACCTCACAAAACTCTCCTTTGGAACAACTCCAATATACTTGTTCGAAACAAGTCTCTATTTCTTCCCAAATGGCACGAAAAAGGAATTAATCACCTCCTAAATTTATTTGATGAATTGGGTAATATGCTATCTTATGAGCAATTCATGTCTGTACACAACTTTCCAATTCCTTTCAAAATCTTTAATTTAGTAATACGTGCCATTCCTAATGGTCTGATTCATCTTATGGCAAACCACTTAAAATATAATAAAGCTGTTCCTACGGATTCTATTTTAACACTAGACGGAATTGAATTAATAGACATAAAATGTAATAATCAGCATATACGTCGAATTCTATTAAAAAATAACAAAATTGTGCCCAGAGGGAAATCTTTTTGGAATTCTCAGATTATGGACGTAAATTGGAAAAAAGCATGGCTTTTACCTTATAAATACTGTATTACTAATAAAGCCAAGGTGATACATTTTAATATCTTACATAATATATATCCAGTTAATTCCTTAATTTCCAAATTCATTGATATTAGCAATATTTGTTCTTTCTGTGGGAATGAAACTGAGACAATATCTCATTTATTCTTTGACTGTATGATCACAAAGCAATTTTTTCATTTCTTTAAACCATCTGAAACCCCCTGTGTTCTTAATCTGAAGGATATTGTTTGCTATTATAGTAACCCAAACGATAACAATTTTGCATACTTAATTAATTTCATCATTCTTTATGCAAAATTTTTTATCCACAAACAGAAATTCTCAAGATCCTCTCCCAGATTTACCCCTTTCCTGATCGAATTGAAATCCATATTTAACTCGATTAAATTAATTAACAACAAGAAAAGCAACAAGATATTGACATTTTTGAATGCCTTTTTCCTTTAAAAGCCTTAATTACAAATATCCAGAGACATTGTTCCTGTTTTACTGTGTATTTTTATTTTATTTTATAATATACATGTTTTTCTACATTCATTACCCTTCGTTGTAAATTATATTTAAAGATGAAAATGTATATGTTAGTTTAATACCTGAAGTGAACTTGTGATACTGTTGTGTTGTACTGTCTATTTAAAATGTTCAATAAAGTTTGTTATTAAAAAAAAAACAAAAAAAAAAACGACGCCATCTTTCATTCGTCTCGTCGAACAAAGAGAAGCACACGAGTTATCGCCAAGCAGAGATCAAGTGCGGATTTGTTGAGATTGGCGTTTGAAAATGTGTGAAAGAACGACACCCAAGTACAAAGAGGAACTTTGTGGAAAAAACGAAGAGAACGAGCAACATCTTCAACTGCTGGGCGAAGGTTGGAACCAGCCTCATCTTGTGCTACACAAAGCAGGTTTGTACACGTCTAACTCTCATTTGCTTTGTAAAGAACGACTTTCTATCGTTAAAAAATATGCATCACAACATTAAGTTGTTTGGGGAAATCGTTCAAGGTTATTCACGTTTTATTTTTAAATATTGCCTTTTACTTGTCGGTTTGCTGAACATTTGTTTATGCCAAATCATCAGTGCAGAAAATATATGCCAAAGAATAACCAATAGTGGGGGGTAAACTCCGTGTTTTTCCCAGTATAAATTTTGAACTGAAAATTTAACATTTTGCATTTTCTGTTTTTTATATCTTGTTCAAGCAATTCCTTATGGAAGGAATTCTGCTTGAATCTAAAATATGTGCACACTGCGGCGAAAACATTAATGGCGGTTGATCAATTTTAGTGGATAAAACACAATAAGTTAAAAAAAAAAGTACGTATTGGTCTTAATTATTTATGAACTTTGTACTGGCGTAGTCGGGTGAGTGTCAATGAACCTCGGATGGCCCTGCACAGTTTTGTGCACATGTGCGTAGTTCACCTCATCCAAACATTTAAAATACATGCGCAGGCTCGCTCGCTCGCAATCCTTTATATGAAAAGAAGCAAAAAGATTAAAACAATTATATCTTCATTTTCACACACAAGAAAAAAAAATGTGGACTTCCATACTTTATACTTCATTTTTAAATTATCCCATTTTTTTTTTGCCTGCAGGGGCGTAACTTTGCCTTGCAGCTGAAGTTTTTCCACGATGGTCCTGTATTAAATAAATAAAAATACATGCAAAAATAAAGGAAGAAAAAACGGGTAAAAAAGATGCAAATATTAGTCAGAAATCCTGGTGTTATGGGTAACATGCAGATTATATCATTCATTAATATCAGTAATTGGGGAGCACATTGTCGGGGGTACATGGAATTTATACAGGGCACATTCTGTGCTAGAATAAACAGCTGCGTGTTCGCGTAAATCTAATTCAAACACAAATAGCTGATGAATGGAATAAAATTGCTATAGTGGGTCTCGCCATTCTTATGCGTTTTCCTTTTGATATTTTGAGTTTAAATGGATGGAAATAAGACAATAACCCGTCAAATATTTTTCCCGATAGTAATTGTATTTTTACCTCCATGCTGTGGCTGCGGAGAACTTGGCCCCCGTAAAGAGGCTGTCGTACTCCCCGCACAGCTTGATCAGCCGCGCGGTCATCTCCTTGCTCCCTAAAACATAAGGAAAAGATTAAATAAAATAATGCTAACATGCAGAAATAAGGCAATTCAAATGTTTCAGCCGTACCTCCTATGCAATAGTTCTTAGAGCTACATTAGTTATATTTGGCCGATATCGCAACTAATAAAATTATCTTAATCTGGAGCTAATTATCCAAACATTGCTGCCCAATATTTCTCATGAGTGCTGTTTTAATATTGCATATAAATAACTTGTACTTACATCTGAAAGTGCACTCGGATGAGGCGGAACACGTGGCTTTGTTTATTTGCATCTTGCGAGTGTAGAACGGCGTAGAGGACGAGCGAGGATTTTAAGGCTGCGAAGGTTGCATTCTCGTAGGCCTTCACACAGGGCCTGTTTCCATGGAGTTTCCATGGAAACGAGGACAGATTATAAGGCTAGTACTCGGAGGCCGCGTGAATTTGGACACCGGCGTAAGCGTTCTTGTCGCACCGGAAGTGACGTCTTCTGTCCGCCATATTGGACATCGAAGGACGCAGCCTAGTTATTTGTACGTAGCTATCGAGCCTGTCCAAATTCACCACGGGTTATGCGGTCCATATAAGGCTACATGAGGATGAGCCTTCTTAGGCTTCGAGGACCCAGCCTGCGAACTGGCCTTCGGAGGTCGCAGCCTGTTAATTTGGACACGGCCACCGTGTGTGTGTGTGTTCATTACCACTCTTGTGCTATGCCGACTTTGGGATTATGGCTTGGCTCCAGCCTTTATTCAATCATAATCGTGTCATTTTCTGTTCCGAAAATTTTGCATTTACAAATACTTATTTAGACGTGCTTTATGCACAATTTTTCTTTCATCTGTGATTTTTTTAAAGCGCCGTTTGCCCAATGTCGACAGAACACATAAACATTTATCTTGACTGTCAGTCCACATTGTACCCATACAGCTCATACAGGATGGGAAACCCCAAATTTTAATTAGCTCACAACCGCCTACGCTCTTCCTACTTATCCGCACAATTCCTCTCTTTTACAAGTTATCTGTTGGTATCACACTACTAATACTCCCATCGCATAAAAGTCAGTGTGATTTCTTCCTGCAACCTTGGTTCTCAAACACTTTTACTTCTTATCAGTCTGAAAGCGCACCTGGTCTGTGTCTCACCAATCTTAGCTCCTCCAGTCGGGAGGAAGGAAAAAATGTCAAAAAGGTCAAGTCATGGTTTTGGTGTTAATTTTGGAGCGGCATCCACAATTTGTGTGATGCCTTCTACTGGTGCGGAAAAACAGAATGACGCTGGGCTTAAATGCATCGCACCTTATTAATGTAATGTCCCTGTTACAATTAAGTCGCCGTGCAATGTGGATGTTGTGTGATGGAATGTCATTTTATTTTTTTTCATTTCAACTATTAAAGCAGCGGTGAGGCCTGCTCGAACACACGGAAATCCAATTGTTGTGATTAACATGCAAATGATTTCATGAGCCCTGTGTGTCTGCAGTCAAACAAGGTCATAAAAGCATTTTTTGCAATCACTGCTCAAATGGCTTATAATAATAATTTGGTAGTGTTAAGAGGCTTTGTTAATACAATCTTGTAGGTATCTTCTCAACTTCCAACCTACACAACCCATTCCATGGCCATGACGATACCGTTGTTTTAAAGATTACCAAGGCTTGTTGGACCTTTCTCTGCCACATAAATTACAGCCCTGAGAGGCACTGGGCCTCAACTTTATCTATGAAGGGTCATGGATTTAATTGGGGTCACCGAGGCGTCCCAAGGAAGGAGTTTACAGAAAAGTGGTCTGGCAATATCTTTTTTTTTTTTTATCACTGACAATGCGCCCGTTGAACGTTTTGATGTTTGTGTAAATTCGCCCTTGCTTATTGATTCTGATATTAAAGTCTAATTGTGTCAGTGTATCACAGCCTAATAAGTAAAACGCATGTTGATGTAGAACTCCTTCTATACACACTTTTATGTTTGTTTTTTATGTCACGTGATCCTCCGTTGCTACCACAACTCGTCCTGAAAAGTTAATGTTTGGAACAAGACTTACTGCTTTCTCCTTTTTTTTTTTCTTCTGCTCAACACGTTCATGCTTTTTGTGCATAATTTAGAATTTTCTTTTCCATTTTACAAGTTGGCCAATTTAAATTACCGTATTTTCACACCCAAAAGACGCGCCGAGTCAACGGGCGCAGTACCAGTGGAGGGTGCTATTTCTGTATTTGTTACATAGATAGAACACGCCGTCTCATTGGGCGCTAACAGAACCGAGCAGTCTCGCTGGCTGCTCAGTCGCGCTAGCGTGTTTTTAAAATGGCAGCGGGAGTTCAGTGGTACTTTATTTTAGCTTTTAACAACGTGCTGAAGTTGTCCTCATCCAAAAATGCACCAAGTCCTTGTCTTCTGTATCCAAGATAAACAGCTGGACACTTCGCCACCAAACACGAGAGTCATTATCAATCTGCCTCGCCATCTCACTGCGGCGCAGCCCCTCAGATGGGATGCCGACACAATGCCGGCGTGAGCAAGTCACTAATCAACAAACGATGTGCGGTCACGGAGTTACATTAAAACTAAAACTATCACCCCAAATCAACTGAATAGCATAATAGTGTAGGCCCAGCAAAATTACACCTCCCAGATTACCATACACTAGCTTAGTTTACATGCATGCACACTAAAACAGAAGATAGCATGGCTAGCGTGGCTAGCTGTTTTGAAAAAGGCAACAGGAGCAAAACTGAGTTTGGTTGTATTTTATTTAACAATGTACTCACATTAATATTGATCAGTCATCCACAAATCCTTCAAAATCATCGTCTTCCGTATCAGATACAAACAGTTGGGCAAGTTCTCCCACAAACACGCCAGGTTCCCTCTCGTCATTGTCCGATTCTGTGTCGCTGCTGAGCGGCTCCTCGGATGTAATGCCGGCTTTCGCGAAAGCTCTTACAATAGAGCTAGCAGACACGTTCGTCCAAGCAGCTACAATCCACTCGCAAATTGTGGCATAACTTGCTCTTCGCTGTCTCCCAGTCTTTGTGAAGCTGTGTTCGCCCTCCGCCATCCATCGCTCCCACGCAGCACGCAACTTCACTTTGAACGCCCTGTTTATACTAATGTCGAGTGGTTGGAGTTCCTTTGTCAAGCCCTGAGTTCATATGCGTGACTTGGTTTTTCACAGCGGCTGTCAGATGGGCACGCATGGAGTCACAGACCAACAGCGACGGTGACGCGTGGAAAAAACCAACGGGTCTCTTTACGTACACCTCACTCAGCCACTCTCTCATTTTGTCCTCGTCCATCCAGCCCTTTTGATTGGCCTTGATGATAACGCCGGCAGGAAACTTCTCTTTAGGCAGCGTCTTCCGCTTAAAAATCACCATAGGTGGCAATTTTTGTCCGTTAGCATGGCAAGCTAGCACAACAGTAAAAGCCGACTTCTCGTGCCCCGTTGTGCGGATTGCTACCGTGCTGAGCCCCTTCTTCTCCACAGTGCGGCTCGCCGGGATGTCGAAAGTCAGTTGGTGATGTGACTGGGCTGGATACGTTTGTCGGCAATCTTTTTGCTGCAGTAAGAGCGGAAGGCGACCATCTTCTCCTTGTAATCCTCTGGGAGTTGCTGTGCGACGGTCGTCTTTGCCCGGATGGATAGATGGCGCCGTTTCATAAAACGAAAACACCAAGACGCCCCTCCTTGGAAATGTTCGATGTTCAATTCGCCAGCAAGCATTACTGCCCTCTGTCGAATGGTGATGGTAGATACGCTTCTCCCAGCTCTTCTGTGAGCAGCAATCCATTGCTCGAGCTGGTCTTCCAACACGGGCCACCTTGCCTTGCTTCCACGAAAACTCAGTGTAGTTTTCTTGACTTGGCGGAGTCTGTCTTCCTGCTTCCTCCACTTGCGAACCATGGATTCGTTGATTTTTAATTCCCTCGCAGCTGCTCGATTCCCATGAACATTTGCGTAGCTGATAGCTTGCAGCTTGAACTGTGCTTCGTAAGAGTGTCTCTTCATTGATGCCATTTTTGCTGATTAATTGCTTGAGCAACGTGTTGCACCTGGTATACATAGAGGCATCGGGGCTGCTTTGCACTAGGGGGGTGCCTTTGCATTGTCATTCACGCCCATCTCCCTCTCATATCCGCCTGTTGTCGTTCACGCCCATCGTTCCCTTCTCACGCCCCCTGCTGTCGTTAGCCACGCCCGCCTTCTCTCTCTATAAAAGCGGTGTGCATGCAGTAAATGTTTGCAGTCAGCCCAGCAGTGCACTTGTTGCACTTGGTCCACATAATGGGCGCTCCACCTCAAAAGGCGCCCTGGCTTTCTTGGACGAGTTTCAGGACTTTAAAGTGCGCCTGATGACTGCGAAAATAAGGTAATCCAATGTATAAAAAATATAATATAGCATGAAAAAAAAAATTTGGTATATTTGACAAAATTATACGTTTTTTCCGAAGTGAGATCCTGCTTAGCAACAAACCCCAAACGCTTGATAGAGCTCAATCTAGAAAGTGGTTTTAGCAAGTCAGAAATTTATTCAGAAAGTGAAATATTAAATGTATGTGAGGGCATATTTGAAGAGTTTGAGTTATGTTCAATGAACCATACATATACGAGCCAGCCAAACACAGCGAGAAAACCAGCACTGATTCCAGTCGCCATCAAGTTGCCAACTCCTGACATTCCAAAACCTTTGAGAGAAACTGAGACTATTTGCGTTTCTCTTTCTGGTTCTTTTTATAGTTCAACTTCTAGTTCAGTTTTTCACCTTTTCACACAGCGTAATGAAGGCCAGTTGATCAAGTGGAACAAGTGATTTTATTGATGATTGTGGAAGGCACCGATTTCATAAGCACCGTTTCTTCTCACACCTTTTCCATTAAGTATGATTAAAAAGACAACTGAAAAGCATAACGTTAACAAATGTTGTTCCAGGCAAAGGCAATTAATTTCCTTTACATGTTTGATGTAAACACACAAAAAACTCATCATCACTCAGACACAATGGTTCTTCTGACACTGATCACATTGGCTTAATGTCAATAAAAAAGCTTTGCAAAATTCAATATAACATATTTGATTCAAAATCACATTTACATCTTACCACAAAGAGTCAGTTCCTTCAGTTTTTTGTTGTCTTTTTTTAAGCTTCAAGGATCGCTGCAATTCTCACCAGCACAATTGTGACTCTCAGCACCATTTTTAGAAAATAATTTTTTAGCACAAACCCTGCAACTGAATGGCTTGTCTCCAGTGTGTGTTCTTGTGTGGCTCGTTAAATACGACTTACGATAGAAACTCTTTCCACAAACTGAGCAGGAAAAGGGTTTTTCGCCACCGTGCGTTCTTGCGTGCCTTGTTAAAGTTGATTTTTGAGTGAAACTTTTCCTACAAACTGAGCAGGAAAAAGGTTTTTCTCCACTATGGGTTCTTGCGTGTTCTGTTAAATGTGCCTTTTGAGAGAAGCATTTCCCACAAACTGAGCAAGAAAAAGGTTTTTCTCCACTGTGCGTTCTTGTGTGGATTGTTATCTCAAACATTCGAGAGAAGCTTTTGCCACAAACTGAGCAAGAAAAAGGTTTTTCTCCAGTGTGCGTTCTTGTGTGCCTTACTAAATGAGACTTTCGAGAGAAGCATTTGCCACAAACTGAGCATGAAAAGGGTTTTTCTCCACTGTGTGTTCTTGTGTGCCTTACTAGAGACTTTTGAGTGAAGCATTTACCGCAAATTGAGCAGGAAAGAGGTTTTTCTCCACTGCGTGTTCTTGTGTGGATTGTTAGATCAAACTTTCGAGAGAAGCTTTTGCCACAAACTGAGCATGAAAAGGGTTTTTCTCCACTGTGTGTTCTTGTGTGCCTTACTAAATGAGACTTTTGAGTGAAGCATTTACCGCAAATTGAGCATGAAAAAGTTTTTTCTCCACTGTGTGTTCTTGTGTGCCGTTTTAAAGACAACTTTGAAGTTGATGATTTCCCACACTGAGAACATACCCAATTGTCAGTGTGACATGCCCTTTCACCTTTGCCATGCCCATCATCATCATTAGTATCATCATCATCGTCAAGAGCATCTGATAATGTGTCCTCACTATGTGCTTGTGATGGCCCCCAGTGGTCTTCATCACCTTCTGTTGTCACGTGATGACTTGAGCTGCTGCTTGTCGGCTCCGGCCCTCTGTTGTCCTCACTCTCATCCTTGTTTTCATCTTCAGTCTTTATAGGGACAACGTTCACTGGTGACTTGTTGATCTCCTCCTCCTCCTCCTCTTCCTCCTTTTTGATGTGAGTCAAGTCTGGCTCCTCTTTCACGGAACGGAGATCGTATTCACTGACGTCTGCAGGACACAAAAAGACAAATTTGGTTTGGTCAAGTCAAAGCTCAGGCGGCAACTTTGTCTTATATTGTTTCTACCGGACTACCTTGACTTGTGCCTGCCGCATACGGAGCAATGCGTGCGACCCCGATTTGGACCGGACCATGGGGACATTTCACAAAATTACGTCAGACGCAGTAAACCTCCCTTTCCTAGCAGCACAACAGTGATAAAAGAAGCATTTAAAAAGGAAGCACGCTGCGGCTAATGCCCGATTTCATTCCTGACATGGTCACAGACGTTTCCGGAAGCGAGCTGAAGTTAGCACACACAGGCTATTGTGTGCGTCTGATGGAACACCTGTTGTGGGACCCTAACATATTGATGGGGGCCATCGCAACATGTCATTAATAGAATAGAAATCCTTTTCGAGAAATATGTTTACAAGTATTTCTTTTTGCATTTCGAGATAGTTTCATCGTGGGTACTTTTTGCTTCCATTATAATCTGGATACTGTGGTAAATTTCCGCTGTTGATGTGCGGGTCTGGCTCAGCTCCCCTCCGGACAGGTCGCCAGGCAAGGTTGGCTTGGTGATGGAAAAAACTTCTGACACACACCGGTGGTTGGAAGAAGATTTTATTGATCTCAGCTGATGTCAGAAGTTCCCAAAAGAAAAAAGGTGTCCCCTCCTCGCGCCTTCCCTTCTTATAGGGAAGGCAAACAAAGGACATGAATATCTAATTTTCCCTTATTGCATATGCATTTTATCCAGCTGTCTCTTAGCTGACTCCTCAAACTGCCCCCATGGCTGCGGGGCACAGACTCCGCGAAGGTGCGACTTCCCGGCGCCAGACCCCTCTTTTGTAAACCCCCTCCCTGGGACGCAGATAACCCCTGTTCTGCTTCCTGACCCCCCGTAAATAAAGTTAAAGTCTCGTGCCTCTCAGGGCGGCAATCTACGTGTCAAAGGGGGAGTCAGGAAGCCCTGAGGGAGTTCAAAGCAACAGTTGTCATGGCCATAAAATAAGTTGTCTATGTCAGACCTTGTGAAAATACACTACAATACCAAAAAGAATTAAAGGGGCCCTGGCATCATAGTCACTATTTATTGCATGATTTACGTTTGTTTAGTTTTTTTTTCCCCAAAATGACTTTTAGCCTGCTAGTACGTTCCAACATTCCCCTTTTTACTAAAATTTCTCTTTCTAAATACAATTTAAAACAAAATTACGTTTGAAGAGACAAAATCCCTACACATAAGCATTAAGCAACAACACTTTCACTCTGACTTTCATGTTGACATATTTGAATTATGACTGTATACAGTGAACCCCCGGTTATCGCGGTTAATGGGGACCGAGACCACCCGCGAAAACTGAAAATCCGCGAAGTAGTGTCGCACCTTCAAAAAAAAAAAAACACTGTATATAAATACTTCTATATCTATATATAAATATATATATAAATATATATAGGTGCGAAGTAGCAGCACACCTTCCAAAATGCTTAAAAAAAAAATATATATATATATATATATATATATACACACACTGGTAGCGAGAGAGAGAGTGAAATTCATGTTATAACAAAAAGAATTATTATTAAAACTTATTATTTTTTTATTCCCCAGCCATTATTTTTGTATTTATTCAATTACTTCTTTTTGTATTTATTTAATTACTTCGACTTTTACCTGCTGGTACGCCGTCCGGTGTGCCCTGTGAATGTTATGATCCTCCAGCAGAGCTGGAGGATTGAACAGGACTCTCCAAACGCAGACCCGGGAAAAAAGGTGGTGATACAAAGATATTTATTATAATCACTATATAGTCAGTGTAATCAGCGCGTTTCGCAGCAGCTGACGGCATGGCGCGAGACGATCGCTGGAGGAACGCCCACACAGCTGAAAAAACAAAAACACGCGGCATGACAGGCACAGATCATGACAGTGAAATGAAAGGTGGCATTCTTCATTTATTTATTTATTCATTCATAACTGACAGCCTCGCGCTCCGCCGGTGCCCGGGCGGAAGGTGCTCCTCTTCGGCTTACTGTGACGCGAGCATGCCCTCCTCCTCGGGAGCTTCCATTCGGTTAAACTTAGGGCCCGCTTGGCACCGCCCGTGCCCGGGGAAGGTGCTCATCTACGGCTTAACTGCCACGCACGCCGGCCGGAGCTCTGATACGGTCTGAACCGCGCGAAACGTCGCCATCAATTGTGTCCGGGGGAACCTGCTCTTCTTCGTCGACTCTCTTCTTCGTCCACTCTCCTCTTCGGCGCACGCCGGCCGTCTAACCGCTTCAGCGCCCGCTTCTGCCGCTCGGCGAAACTACAATGTCCCCGATTATTTTTTAGACCCGCGAAGCACTGAACCCGCGAAAGGTGAAACGCGAAGTAGCGGGGTTTCACTGTATTTGACAAAATGATAGTTTTTTTCCAAAGTGAGATTCTGCTAAGCAACAAACCCCAAACACTTGATAGAGCTCAACCTAGAAAGAGGTTTTAGCCAGTCAGAAATTTATTCAGAAAGTGAAATATTAAATGTATGGGAGGGCATATTTGAAGAGTTTGAGTTTTGTTCAATGGACCATACATATACGAGCCAGCCAAACACAGCGAGAAAACCAGCGCTGACTCCAGTCGCCATCAAGTTGCCAACTCCTGACATCCTAAAACCTTTGAGAGAAACTGAGCCGATTTGCGTTTGTCTTTCTGGTTCTTTTTATAGTTCAACTTCTAGTTCAGTTTTTCACCTTTTCACAGCGTAATGAAAGCCAGTTGAGCAAGTGGAAGAAGTGATTTTATTGATGATTGTGGAAGGTAACGATTTCATAAGCAGAGTTTCTTCTCACACCTTTTCCATTAAGTACGATGAAAAAGACAACTAAAAAGCATAATGTTAAAAAATGTTATTCCAGGCAAAGGCAATTTATTTTATTGACATGTTTGATGTAAACACCAAAACAAATCATCATCACTCAGACACATTGCTTCTTCTGGCACAGATCACATTGGCTTTATGTCAATAAAAAAGCTTTGCAAAATTCAATAGATCATATTTTATTCAAAATCAAAATTTACATCTTACCACAAAGAGTCAGTTCCTTCAGTTTTTTGTTTTCTTTTTTTTAAGCTTCAAGGATCGCTGCTTTTCTCGCCAGCACAATTGTGACTCTCAGCACCGATTTTAGAAAAGAATTTTTTAGCACAAACGCTGCAACTGAATGGCTTGTCTCCAGCGTGTGTTCTTGTGTGGCTCGTTAAAAGCGACTTACGATAGAAACTCTTTCCACAAACTGAGCAGGAAAAGGGTTTTTCTGCACTGTGTGTTCTTGTATGATTTGTTAAAGTTGATTTTTGAGTGAAACCTTTCCTACAAACTGAGCAGGAAAATGGTTTTTCTCCACTGTGCTTTCTTGTGTGGCTTGTTAAATGTGTCTTTCGAGAGAAGCTTTTTCCACAAACTGAGCATGAAAAAGGTTTTTCTCCAGTGTGTAATCGTGTATGTTTTTTTAAACTTGCCTTTTGAGAGAAGCATTTTCCACAAACTGAGCATGAAAAAGGTTTTTCTCCAGTGTGTTTTCTTGTGTGTACTGTTAAACTTGCCTTTTGAGAGAAGCATTTTCCACAAACTGAGCATGAAAAAGGGTTTTCACCACTGTGTGTTCTTGAGTGGCTTGTTAAATGAGACCTTCGAGAGAAACTCTTGCCACAAACTGAGCAGGAAAAAGGTTTTTCTCCACTGTGTGTTCCTGAGTGGATTGTTAAATGAGACCTTCGAGAGAAACCCTTGCCACAAACTGAGCAGGAAAAAGGTTTTTCTCCCGTGTGTTTTCTTGTGTGTTCTGTTAAACTTGCCTTTTGAGAGAAGCATTTTCCACAAACTGAGCATGAAAAGGGGTTTTCACCACTGTGTGTTCTTGAGTGAATTATTAAATGAGACCTTCGAGAGAAACTCTTGCCACAAACTGGGCAGGAAAAAGGTTTTTCTCCACTGTGTGTTGTTGCGTGGCTTGTTAAATGTGTCTTTTGAGAGAAGCTTTTTCCACAAACTGAGCATGAAAAAGGTTTTTCTCCAGTGTGTAATCGTGTATGTGTTTTTAAATTTTGCTTAAAAGAAAAGCTTTTGCCACAAACTGAGCATGAAAAAGGTTTTTCACCACTGTGTGTTTTTCTGTGCCCTTTTAAAGACAACTTTGAAGATAATGAGTCAGTGTGACATGCCCTTTCACCTTTAGTTTGCTCATTATCATCATCATCATCATCATGAGCATTTGATAATGTGTCCTCATTTTGTGCTTGTGATGGCCCCCGGTGGTCTTCATCACCTTCTGTTGTCACGTAATGACTTGAGCTGCTGCTTGGAGGCTCCGCCCCTCTCTTGTCCTCACTCTCATCCTTGTTTTCATCTTCAGTCTTTATAGGGACAACGTTTAGTGGTGACTTGTTGATCTCCTCCTCCTCCTCCTTTTTGATGTGAGTCAAGTCTGGCTCCTCTTTCACAGAACGGAGATCGTATACACTGACGTCTGCGGGACACAAAAAGACAAATTTGGTTTGGTCAAGTCAAAGTTCAGGCGGCGACTTTGTCTTATATTGTTTCTACCGTGCTACCTTGACTTGTGCCTGCTGCACACGGAGCAATGCGTGGACCCCAACTTGGACCGGACCATGAGGGCATTTCACAAAATTACGTCCTACGATGTAAACCTCCCTTTTGATGCCCGATTTCATTCCTGACATGGTCACAGACGTTTCTAGGAGCGAGCTGAAGTTAGCACACACAGGCTATCGTGTGCGTCTGATGGAACACCAGTTGTGGGACCCTAACATCAGGGATCGCGGTTAATCGCTTCCCGATTGCCCGGGGCAAGTGAAATTTGGCCACGGGCAAGGTAAAATTATGGGCAACTTGCCCGACCGGGCAAGCATTTTTTAAAGCAGCCAAATATCTTTAATTCCGACGAAAACTGTGACGTGATCTGTTTGTGTGCACTGTATGGTAATGGTTTAACCCAGACACCCCCTTATGTTATGGTTTGGTCCATTGGCCTTATCGGGGGCAATGGGCGGGCGCTACGGGGATCAGTTAGTTCAGTGAATGTCGAGTTAAAGTGGACGTCAATAAATCCCGCAGTATTGGAACTCGCTGTAGTCGCATCCTCATTTGAAGTTTGAAAAACACAACAAAAACCTACGATATTTCGGCCGAAAATTGACAGCCGGAAGTTTTCTTACCTTCTGCGCATGTTTACAAGTGGCGACGAGTTCGTTCAAATCCGAACATTTCGGATTCTGACATGACTAAAGTAGCTCGAATATTTTTAAGTAGACAATTCAGTTGTGAGTAAGGAAGGGAGTAATATTTGATTATTGGCTGTTAATTCATTAGCTCCATGATGTGACCTGACATGTGTTCTGTTTATGCTATGAAACTTATGGAGGCAGCGCCACAGGCACTGGTCTTAAAGGAATACACAAATTTCCCACACTCATATTTTACTCATGTGATTACTCAATTAATAGGCTCCCCTGGACTTAAAATTGATCATCTGGATTGCTGTAATATCATTTTCCCAATTTAACATGCAGATTTGTTAATTATTAAAACTACAATTAACATTTTCAATAACTGCACAGGATGATACATGCTGTTGTGAGTAGGGTTTCATGGTTGATGATGAAAACAAGATTAATTTATGATTATCAGATTATATGTTTATTTACATTTGTGGCGCACATT
The DNA here is from genome assembly GCF_059441095.1 of Idiotropiscis lumnitzeri. Taxonomy (NCBI): domain Eukaryota; kingdom Metazoa; phylum Chordata; class Actinopteri; order Syngnathiformes; family Syngnathidae; genus Idiotropiscis; species Idiotropiscis lumnitzeri. The sequence continues at coordinate 34,687,812 of NC_142392.1, read as the reverse complement.
TTACAACCATAAACATTTTATTCTTAGAGAAAAAATATTGTCACTTGCCCAAGTCGGGCAAGTAATTTGGCCACTCGGGCAAGTCAAATTTTAGTGGCACTTGCCCTATGGGCAAGCAGTTTTTAAAGTTAACCGCGAACCCTGACTAGACCTTTCTTTTCTTTATCTTCTGCACATTTCTCCCACACTAGTCCCTATTTACTTAGTTCTTATCATTTTTTTTCATTTATTTATTTATTTTTTCATACTTTTTCTAATGTTCTTTCATAGTGTGGTTACTTTGACATCTTTGAATGTTTTAATCATTTATAGAGGCCTCTTGTTTAAACAATAATTGAAACTAACACAGGGACATTTTCCATGACCAACCAGCCAGCAGACCCACACGCACAAACTCTCTTTAACGACCCCAAAAGCCGCGACCGCTTGGACACAGACGCACAACACCCATTGTGAGTAAAAGCATCTCACTTGAAGTTCAGCCGGCCGGCTGTTGAGCGCCTGCGCCCCAGCACCCTGAGACCCTCAATGGAGCAAAATGCCAAAAATGTGGTATATTTTGTTGTTGATGTGTGGGTCTGGCTCAGCTTCCCTCCGGACAGGTCGCGGAGCATGGCAGAATTGGTGATGGAAAAAGATTCTCTGACACAGCCATTTTGGTTAGAAAGAGATTTTATTCTCGTCACATGCTGATGTCAAAAGAAGTCTCCCCAAAAAGAAAAAAGGGAAAGGTGTCCCCTCTCTCTGGCCTTCCCTTCTTATCGGGAATGCCCACACCGGACATGAATATTGAAGGATTGTATTACGATTGCTGGCATTATTTTAAACACTTACGGGACAGAAGGTCAATTATTTAATTTAGCAGGTTCACATTTATTGAATATGTTAAACATTGATGAAACAAAAAGCATTTATCAAATGAAAGTAGAAGTACAGTGCATCGATAAGATTGACTGGGATTGTAGTCATGGTGTTTACTGATGCATTCATATGCTAAATTTATATGACTTAGTTTAAATGTAAGACCTCAAAATTACACACATAGTATTTTCATGACCCACACTCTCATTCAGAACAAACAGATTCAGTCTGCTCAGGTCAAACTGATGACAAACCAGATAGCACTTCATGGACAAATACAACAAAACACATTCTCCACATAGGCCATAGAAGATACAAACATATCAAGTTGGGCCGGGGAGGACGTCACAGGGACACTATCAAGAACACCAAAAACATAATTTGATCTGGGAAAACATACACCACACAATCTGTACACTGACGAGATTACAGGGGAATGTGAGCAGGAGAGACGGAGAGACTGCCGCCTGCCTGAGAGGGTCAGCCTTGGACCTGGAACGTGGGCCGGGCCGGGGGAAGGAGCAAGGACGACCGATTCAACCTACATGACCCTTGACATAGGAAACCTCCTATAAAATGTCAGGCTGGGCTGAGATCAGAGCGCCATTTTTCGATTGTACTCGTCAGTTTCTCGTCAGATTAAGAAAAAGCCGCCCAGATACTATTTCCTGAACTCCAGAAATCGAAGAAACTAAAATATCGCAACCCTAATCAGCTGTTGTTGAGTCTTTATTTGGCCCTTTTCTTCTTGAGTACAAAAAACGAACATGCATTGGAGTAAGTTTGGCTTTGAAGATTCATTTACTAAATGTTTCTCATTTTCTCGTTGGCTCAACTCCAACAGTGGATATAAAAATACACTTCATCTGTCAGCATAGTTTTGAAACATGATGACATGACAAACTTAATTTCTTTCACACCATTTAAAAACCGGAATATGTAAAATGTTAAATAATCAGTTCAGATTTTATACTAGGGAAAAAACACGGGAGTTTACCCCCCACTATTGTTTTTTCTTTGGCATTTATTTTCTGCACTGATTTCATTTGGCATAAACAAATGTTCAGCAAACCGGCAAGTAAAAGGCAATATTTAAAAATAAAACGGCAATAACCTTGAACGCATTTCCCCAAACAACTTGATGTTGTGACGCATATTTTTAACGATAGAAAGTCGTTCTTTACAAAGCAAATGAGAGTAAAACGTGTACAAACCTGCTTTGTGTCGCACAACACGAGGCTGCTTGCAACCTTCGCCCAGAAGTTGAAGATGTTGCTCGTTCTCTTCTTTTATTTCACAAAGTTCCTCTTTGTACTCGGGTGTCGTTCTTTCACACATTTTCAAACGCCAATCTCAACAAATCCGCACTTGGTCTTTGCTTGGCGATAACTCGTGAGCTTCTCTTTGTGCGACGAGACGAATGAAAGAGAAAATGGCAGTCTGTTCGGCACTAAAGAGGAAGAACAGGCCACACCCCGCTGTGATATGATTGGCTGCTGGCTGTGTGGAGCACTGTCACCAACTCACCGACAGATGGCGCCATTTGCTATGCAAATCATCGTTATCTTCCTCTAAACATAGAGAAATACCTAAGATGCACATGAACAAACATTTTAGTTCCCAAATATGAACTTGAGAGATGTATTGAATTTTACTTTTGTTGCTGGTTTTATTTATACATCTGACACCATGTTGTTGGTTGGATAGTATTCCAAATGTATTTCTCTATTATTAACAGTTGACATGATGAAGTGAAACTTTATGTCAACATGTTTGCCTTTTTACAGGGTTTTTCGCCAGCGACGTGGTTGCGAATTTTAAATTAAAATACATCACTGTTTTATTCTCGAAATGTTAGAATCTTAAAAAATGATTTCAGTGTTTATAACTTAACTAACTTAAAAATGTCATTATTCGTTTCAGTATTCATTAAACTACGGTGATTCATTATTTATTTCAAGATTCATTGAACTGTTTTAGTAATAATTTAGTATTCAATGTTTAATCGTGACTAAATTTATTTTTTCAATATTTGTGTCACTATTTTGTTCAATCTTAATATTATGGACAATTATTTTGCAAGTAAGGTTTTTGTTATTTATTGTGGCCACTTGCTTTTGAAGAAAGTGCCTTTAGCTTCTTGTACGAGAGGATTCTTTGTGAAGCCAAAACAACACGAACTTGACTGATAAGTAGGCTCAACGCAGAAAAAATATCTTTTTGTTTTAAGATTACACAGTTACTGTCAAATAAATCTTCATCTTCCTGTGTGCATCAGTATCTTCCCACGCACTTCTCCCACTGAGATTACTCTGCAGACTGACCCAAAAGACAATTTATTTTCCAGACTATCTCATTGATCTTCCCTTACTGCTGAAAATTCCACAACAATCTGGGGTCAGACGTGGGATAGCTGAATATCCGCCGGTGAAATTCAGGGATGCTGGCAGGTAACCTCCGGGGTTCAATTAAGACAGCAGCAGCAACGAACAGCGTGATGCGAATCATCTCGTCCGTGGTGACAAATAAACGCTGACTCCAGTCGCCATCAGATTGCCAACTCCTGATGTTAGAAAGGTTCCTAGGTTGAATGTCGCCATCGATTGTGTGCTTGTTGTGTGATTGAATTCGCGTCGGTGCCGAGCTCTCGCGAGAAGCGCCCGCAGACTGGCAAATGCCTGTAGCGCAGCAATTGTCAGCCGGACCACCACTAGTATGTGACGTGTTCGATGCCTCAGTGTCTGTGTGCGTTCCTGACCGCAAGTGAGTACATCGGTGTATTTATTTGTTTACAGCGTTCATTCATCGCGCCGCTGTGCATCGTCATGTCTACTCCCGTCTAGTCTGTATGTCGTTGTGCGCCGCCGCCATGTTTCTTGCCATGCGCCGTCGCCGAGCTGCCTTTGAAGTTCGCCGCGTCATTGAATATGTGCCTTTCGCTCGGTGTGTGAATGCCTAAATGTTCCCCGCGGTGTGCTAGTTATATACAAGGAGGTTGTACTCCACTAAAGCGCGCTCCTTTGTATAGTTTTATATAGTTTATACACCTAGGTGCGTCAGGTCTGCTGCAACCTAGGTAGTACGTCTGCTGTAACCTAGGTAGTACGCAATCCCTATGGCCGCCGCCATTGTGCGCCGTCCACGGCCGTAGTTGGCAACCGTTTGATGCAGTTGATGTCTCATTTGAGCTTATGTAATTGCGCATGCAAATACAGTTTATAGCTGCTGTTTGTTGAGTTGAGCTATATATTTATGTGATGTTTCTTTTGTTACAGAACCACACGCACACACACATACACGTGACCACTGCTTGGCACACACGTGCTCACTGTCTGCCACCCGCTCATTGCTTCATGAGCTCACTGCCACAAGCTCACATGCATCCTGCATGCCTGAGCCCATCACCTCATTCCCATCTGTGCCTATGTGTTGTCCGCCTGTTGCCTGTGCTGTTACATGTTATGTGAAGATACACTATTAAAGCTGCCAACCCACATCTTGGACTCATCCTTGTGTTCTGACCGACACCCAGGGGTGAAAAGAGCATACCCCCATTGAACCAAATCACCTATACAGTCCACCCCCTAGGCTCTCCAACATTGTGGTCCTTCGAGCCGGATGCTCTCTTTACCCTTGATCAACATGGAGTTTGAAGATTGTGGAGCACGACCGACGCGTCAGACACGCCCCCCCCCCAACCATTTAGACAACTACCATGTCCAATATTTTGGGCACAGGCAGCGAGACAGGCATGGGCACGAAGAGGAGTGGCCATCTCACGAAGAGGGAGCAGCCAAGATGACACCCCCTCACTTCTCCCCCACTCCCTATACGGATCACCACAGGCGGGATGCTGACCTCCATGAGGCGGACCTGTACCACCCAGTGCGGAGGATATACAGTCCGGATTCCCAGCTAGCCCACCTGCAGCGTCCAGAGGGAGATCCCAGGGAGGAAGTCCGAGAGCCACACTCCCCCTATCCGGTGCTGCACAAACGCGCCTTGAGAGATGGCACACAGGACATCCATAAAGAGAAGGTCGTGCTACATCAACCACAGCAAGCCCTTCATTCCGACGTAGCTGCACTCCAAGAAGTTCAGGCTGAAATGAGGAGGCTCACCAACACAGTACTCAGTCTTCAACAAGCTATGTCACACTCTGTCAGCAGTCATGACCTCCGTCCCCTCCACTCGGTAGATGAAGATGAAGAGGACTGGCCTGACCCCCCCGCCATGGCCTGACACAGCAGACTGTGACAACCCGCCGACTCCAACGATGACTGAGCAAATAGAAGAGCTGATTTCAGAGTTACATCGGATGAAGAGACAAGCCTCTAGCCACTGCGAAGTGTCGCCAGTCAAGGTCAGCAGTCAGCCGTTGCGCCGCCAATCCCAGCAGTTGAGCGCGCAGCCCGGCCACCCTCATCTAGATTCCTCTTCCACTGCGTCACAGCACTACAAGTGGAGTCATAGCTTCTCACCAAAGCATCCAGCTGCTACGGCGCCACCGCCACAACTCCAGCACCAGCCTGCGTACAAACCCTCACCGTTTAGGGCTACACCTTATGCCGCAGCTTATGCACCTCAGCAGCCTCCAAATCTCCACCCGCCTGCGCACTCACAGCATCTACCTCCTAGATGTCCATCCTATGCTGCAAACTGTACTCCTCAACAGTCAACGTACTTGCCAGCACCCACACAGCAAAGATACGGGACGCCAGGACAAGGCTGGGAGACTCCAGCTCCACGGCACCAGGATCCACCCGCCACCACTGAACAGAGCTACAAAGGGCCACGCCCCTCCATACCCTACTTCAGCCACCGTGACCCATGTGAGTTTGCACGCTTGAAGATGGCTTTGGAGAACCTCTTACCAGTGGGAGGGACAGAGCTCTTCAATTACCAAATCCTGGTTGATCATCTGAAATTAGAAGAGGCCAAGTTGATTGCAGATTCCAACATCAACTCACCTACGCCTTACACAGACACCATGTTAGCCCTCAACGAGAAGTTTGGTCAGCCCCACCAAATAGCCCTCAAGAAAATTGCAAGTGTCCTCGACTCACCCGATGTTCGTCGCGGCGACACCGCAGCCTTTGAACGGTTCGCCCTTCATGTCCAAGCATTGGTCGGTCTCCTGAGGACATTGGGCACCGCCGGCGACGTCGAACTCCGCTGTGCCTCTCATGTGGTGAGACTGCTCAGCAAACTACCCCCAGAGCAGCGAGCAGACTTCCGTCGGTCCACCTTCCGACAAGCAGGCAACATTCCCACTCTGCTTGACCTGGCCCAGTGGCTCAAATATGAATCGTGGTGTCTGGACTTCGATGAGCCAACAGCATCCAAAGGGGAAAAGGAGAAGCAAGCATCCAAGTTCGAGTGCCGCCAAAGACAGCGAACTGTTGCCGTTCTCCACGGCACCAAGAGCACAGAGAACAGCGCACCGGTGAAGGACTCACAGAGGAAAAAGGGGAGGCCCAAGCCCTACTGCCCTTTCTGCGAGAATGAAGAGCACTTTCTTAGTCAGTGCGCCAAAGTAACCAAGCTGAGCAGAGAAGAACTAACAGATTGGATAAAGAACAACAAGAGGTGCTGGCGCTGTGCAAGGCATCACCAAGCAGCCCAGTGTGATCTGAAGAAGCCCTGCAGCCTGTGTCAAGGAAAGCATCTACAGGTCCTTCATGAAGTCAACGACAGACAACACAGACCTTCGAACAGCGAAACCAGTCAGCAAGTGAGCCCCACTACTGAAGTCCTGTACCTCGACCGCCCCCGAGAGGGAAACAGGGTCTTACTGAAGGTCGCTCAAGTGCTTCTTCATCACGGCAACCGCACCATAACTACCTATGCCATCCTGGATGACGGGTCAGAGAGGACAATGCTCCTGTCAGCAGCTGCCCGGGACCTGGGCATACAAGGCACGAGGGAGGACCTCCCACTGCGAACCATTCGACAGGATGTTCAGACTCTCCGTGGCTCGACGGTGTCTTTCCGCATCTCTCCCGCTGCTGACCCCAAGACCAGTTTCAAAGTCTCCAAAGCCTTCACTGCAATGCGCCTTGGTCTGGCAGACCAGTCCTACCCGATGGATCGACTCCAACGGAGGTACCCTCATTTGGTTGGGTTACCCATCAAGCCCTTTCACAATGCCAGGCCACTGCTGCTTATTGGGTCCGACCACCCACACCTGATTACCGCTGTCGAGCCAATCAGACGGGGCACTCCAGGCGGACCAGTAGCTCTCCGTACCAGATTAGGCTGGGTCCTCCAGGGTCCGGCGAAGGTCATCCAGGACCCCTTACGTCCACAAGAGTGTTTGTTGACATCAGTATCCCCAGTCGATACAGAACTGTTTAGACACGTCGAAAGACTCTGGCAACTCGACACTCTTCCCTACAGAAGCGAGAAGATCGTGACGAGGTCAAAGCAGGATCAAGCAGCCGTGGCCCTGCTCGAAGAAAAGACCATCCGCTTAGAGGTGCACGGGATCCTTCGCTATTCCACCCCCCTTCTGCGTAAACGAGACATGCCTATTCTCCGCGCCCCGAAAGAAGCCGTCATCCCGAGTCTGCGGAGCACAGAACGTCGACTGGCTAAAGATCCAGAGCGTGCCAAGGTCTATGGCCTCGAGATCCAGAAGCTGGTGGATGCAGGCTCCGTCTCCAAGTTAAGCCATCAAGAAGTTAACCAAGAGGGAGAAGAGTGGTATATTCCGCACCACATGGTGAGCCATCGCGGCAAGAACAGAATCGTCTTCAACTGCTCTTATCAGTATAGAGGCCAGAGCCTGAACGGTTCACTGCTGCCTGGACCCACTCTCGGAGCATCGCTTTTGGGAGTGCTGCTGCGCTTCAGGGAACACGCTGTCGCCCTTACTGCAGACATTAAGGGGATGTTCCATCAAGTCCGCCTACTCCCTGCTGACCGTTCCCTTCTTCGGTTCGTCTGGCGTGACATGACCAAAGGTGACCCTCCAGAAGTGTACGAGTGGCAAGTTCTTCCCTTTGGCACCACTTGTAGCCCCTGCTGCGCTACGTTCGCCCTGCAACGCCATGTAGCCGAACATAGCCAACCAGAAGATGACGTGAGGTTCTCCATTGAGAGATGTTTTTATGTGGACAACCTCCTGCAGAGTCTTCCTACTCCTCAGGAAGCCAGACGTCTGGTGGACAGACTCCGGACGCTCCTAGCTGCTGGCGGATTCGACCTACGGCAGTGGGCAAGTAACATGCCGAGCGTTGTCGAACACCTACCCAAGCAGGCAAGATCAGACAGCTTTGAGCTCCATCTTCCCCACGACCAGGCAGACTCCCCTGAATCCACGCTAGGACTCAGCTGGCACTGTCATAGGGACACTATGAGTTACCAACACCGACATATCGAATATGGCGCGCCAACGCTGCGGAACATCTACCGCGTCTTAGCCAGTCAGTACGACCCCTTAGGGTTCCTGATCCCATACACCACTCGAGCCAAGATGCTTGTCCGACGCCTCTGGGAGAAGCACAGAGGCTGGGATGATCCTCTCCTCCCCCAAGATCTCCTACAAGCATGGAACAGCTGGGAAGAAGAGTTAGGGTTCCTCCCTCAAGTCACCCTACCAAGAGCCTACCTACCTGCCGAGGTAGATTCGTCAAGTGTCACCCATGAAGTTCACGTGTTCTCGGATGCTTCCGAACAAGCATACGGATCAGTGGCATACCTGAGAACAAGCGACAAGCACGGGCAAGTCCACCTGTCTTTCCTTCTTGCACGCTCAAGAGTTGCACCCAAGCGTCTCCTCTCTATGCCCAGATTGGAGCTGTGCGGAGCTGTCACAGGAGCCCAACTCGCCAAGCTCGTCAGGAGGGAGCTCACGCTGAAGATTACACAGACAATCCTGTGGACTGATTCCACCACGGTTCTGACATGGCTGCAGTCGGAGTCCTGCCGTTTCAAGGTCTTTGTTGGCACTAGAGTGGCAGAGATCCAGGAACTCACCAGCCCTGATGCCTGGCGATATGTAGACTCAGAGAGGAATCCTGCGGATGATATCACAAGGGGCAAGAAACTGCTAGACCTTGTGAAGCCCAACCGATGGAGTCAAGGACCTTCCTTCCTTCTCCAACCCCCAGAAGATTGGCCAGTCCGGCCTAAGCTTGATAAAGACGACGATACCTCAGAGCTAAGGAGGTCTGCCTTCTGTGGAGTCACGACAATCCCCGTCAGCACCGCAGATGCGACGAGATATGACACCTGGAAGGACTTGTTACACGCTACAGTGCAGGAGCTGCAGGGGGCGGCAGATCAGAGCAGCGGTCATACTGCTGAAGATTACCGCAGGGCCGAGATCCTCATCCTCAAGCGATCCCAACGTGACAGCTTCCCAGACGAGCTGAGGCTCCTGAAGGCTGGCAAGCCTGTCTTATCCAGCAGCCGCCTACTCACCTTGTCTCCTGAGATGGATGAAGAGGAGGTCATTCGTGTTGGAGGTAGGCTTCGTCACGCTGAAGATGTAGACCAGATAGCCGTTCATCCTATCGTGCTGGATGCCAGCCACCCCTCCACTAGACTCCTTATTCAAGACTTCGACAGCCGTCTGCATCACCCCGGACCAGAGAGAGTGTTCGCGGAAATACGGCGTTCCTCCTGGATCCTGCGTGGCCGTGAAGCAGTACGCCGCTACCAACACACCTGCACAGAATGTCGACGCTGGAAGGCTAGACCTGCTGTCCCCAAGATGGCGGACCTGCCACCTGCTCGGCTACGCCTCTTCAAGCCAGCCTTCTTCTCCACTGGGATGGACTGTTTCGGGCCATTCCAGATCAAGGTGGGAAGACGCACGGAGAAGAGGTGGGGCATCATATTCAAGTACCTCACCACCCGAGGCGTTCACTTAGACCTTCTGAACACGATCGACGTCGACTCGTTCCTGATGGCCCTCAGGCGGTTCATTGCACGCCGAGGGACACCCGCTGAGCTGTATTCAGACCAGGGAACCAACTTCCGAGGAGCAGAAAGAGAGCTGCGAGAGGCGTTCGCTACCCTGTCCCCAGATCTACAGCAACAGCTTGCCAAGCAGAAAATCAGCTTCCACTTCAACCCACCAGCTGCACCCCACTTCGGAGGGACGTGGGAAAGGGAGATACGTTCAGTGAAGGCAGCCCTGTACACCACGGTGGGAGCCCAGCCAGTCCCAGAGGAAGTACTAAGGACCGTACTGCTTGAAGTGGAAGGGATCCTCAATTCGAAGCCACTAGGATACGTCTCATCCAGCCTCAATGACCTCGATCCTGTGACACCCAACGTCCTGCTGATGGGGCGGCCGGATGGATCATTACCCCAGATTGTGTATCCAGAGACTGACCTGCTGAGCCGTCGCCACTGGAGACACTCCCAAGTTCTGGCGAACCACTTCTGGTCCAGCTTCCTGCGTAACTACCTACCGAACCTGCAGACACGACAGAAGTGGCAATCCACCAGAGCCGATATCATCAAGGGCGCTGTCGTGATGCTGGTGGACCCCCAGCTGCCAAGAGCGATGTGGCCCGTGGGCCATGTCACCCAAGTCCATCCCAGCGCTGATGGCCACGTCCGCTCCGTTGATGTGCAGATCGGCGAGCGCAACTACACTAGACCAGTGGCCAGGTTGGTCGTTCTGCCAGCTCTCCCGGCTGGTGATGAGGACGTCGCTACAATCAAGACCAGCCTGCCGTGAGACATTCGAGACTCTATCACCTTTCTTAGGAGCGAATGTACTTCGTACATTCGGGGGCGGCTGTTAAAAAGGTTCCTAGGTTGAATGTCGCCATCGATTGTGTGCTTGTGGTGTGATTGAAGTCGCGTCGGTGCCGAGCTCTCGCGAGAAGCGCCCGCATACGGGTTACTGGCAAATGCCTGTAGCGCAGCAATTGTCAGCCGACCACCAGTAGTATGTGACGTGTTCGATGCCTCAGTGTCTGTGTGCGTTCCTGACCGCAAGTGAGTACACTAGTGTATTTATTTGTTTACAGCGTTCATTCTTCGCGCCGCTGTGCATCGTCTTGTCTACTCCCGTCTAGTCTGTATGTCGTCGTGCGTCGCCGCCATGTTTCTTGCCGTGCGCCGTCGCCGAGCTGCCTTTGAAGTTCGCCGCGTCATTGAATATGTGCCTTTCGCTCGGTGTGTGAATGCCTAAATGTTCCCCGCGGTGTGCTAGTTATATACAAGGAGGTTGTACTCCACTAAAGCGCGCTCCTTTGTATAGTTTTATATAGTTTATACACCTAGGTGCGTCAGGTCTGCTGCAACCTAGGTAGTACGTCTGCTGTAACCTAGGTAGTACGCAATCCCTATGGCCGCCGCCATTGTGCGCCGTCCACGGCCGTAGTTGGCAACTGTTTGATGCAGTTGATGTCTCATTTGAGCTTATGTAATTGCGCATGCAAATACAGTTTATAGCTGCTGTTTGTAGAGTTGAGCTATATATTTATGTGATGTTTCTTTTGTTACAGAACCACACACACACACACACCCATACACGTGACCACTGCTTGGCACACACGTGCTCACTGTCTGCCACCCGCTCATTGCTTCATGAGCTCACTGCCACAAGCTCACATGCATCCTGCATGCCTGAGCCCATCACCCCATTCCCATCTGTGCCTATGTTTTGTCCGCCTGTTGCCTGTGCTGTTGCATGTTGATTCGAAGATATACTATTAAAGCTGCCAACCCACATCTTGGACTCATCCTTGTGTTCTGACCGACACCCAGGGGTGAAAAGAGCATACCCCCATTGAACCAAATCACCTATACAGTCCACCCCCTAGGCTCTCCAACACCTACAAACAGGAGGGCATTAGTGCAATTGTGCAGTCCTAGGATGCAATATTAACTACTACTGTACTTTCAGCCAAGGGTGTACTTAAACATCGACCAATGATGTATTTTGTTTACCATTACAGTATTCTTATTACAATACTTCTATCACTGTAGTATTTCTACCACTGCAGGATGTTCACTATTACAGTACTTTTATCATTGCAGTACTTTTATAATTGCTGTATTTCCTATCATTGCGGTACTTTTACTATTACAATACTTTCATCATTGCAGTATTTTTCTATCGTTGCAGTACTTTTACTATTACAGTACTTTTATCATTGCAGTATTTTCTATCATTGCAGTACTTTCCTGTCATTTCAGTACTCTCACCATTACAGTACTTTTATCATTGTAATATCTTTATCATTGCAGTATTTTCAATCATTCAGTAGTTTTTATCATTACAGTGTTTCCCCCTCTGTATAATGGACAGGCATTAGGAGTGTTTCCTTACACTAGGTACGTTTATACTGTGTATATTTGCATGCTTTTTATGAATGTCTGCTGCTAATGTTATACATTAACGGCTACATTACGCCGCCGACTCTGTGTGATCTATATCTTTGCTGCTGTAACACTTCAAATTTCCCCATTGTGGGACTAATAAAGGACAACTTATCTTATCTTATCTTTGTACTTGGGTGTCGTTCTTTCACACATTTTCAAACGCCAATCTCAACAAATCCGCACTTGATCTCTGCTTGGCGATAACTCGTGTGCTTCTTTTTGTTAGACGAGAAGAATGAACGGCGTTGTCGTTTTTTAATGTCGTGCTGAATGGATTTCCTGGGTGAAAACTGCAGTCTGTTCAGCACAAAAGTGGAAAAATAGGACACGCCCCGCTGTGATATGATTAGCTGCTGGCTGTGTGGAGCACTGTCATCAATTCATGCGCCCCCCTTAGCATCGCACCACGCCCCACTATTTGAGAATCACTGTATTAGTTAGTTAAAAAAGAAGAGCTAAATTATAGTTGACGTGTTCATGGTTGTTCTGAAGGTTCGCATGTTTATAGAATCATCCCTTTGAGTTGTGATTAAGAAGGGGATATTTTCCGAACTAATGTTAATTGTGATGGCTTTATGATATACACAGTTATATGGTTAATAATTGTGCATCGTTTGACATTCTGCTGTATTGTTAATACTGTTTGCCTTTGATTGGTGTGGCGCATGTAATGGACAATGTGCTTATTTTGTCGGTTGCGGGATGTCGATGCGCAATCCCGATTGATGACGTGAGAGAATGTGCACTTGAAGAAAGGAGATTGCGCACTTGAGAAGAGAAGGGGAGTGTGCGAGTCGCGGAAGGAGTCAGTTGGAAGGACAGTAAAAACCCGGTTATCGCGGTTAATGGGGACCGAGACCACCCGCTGTTAGGATATGTCACCAATTTTGTGTATTCATAATCATGTTTTTATGCACTATTTGTATCACTAATAATTGCACACACACACACAGACACTCACATTATTGCTTCAGCACATGCACACACAGCCACTCATTGTTTTGGCACACACACACTTGCCTAAATTAAGTTTCGTTTTCCTGAGTTTCACTTTCCATAAGTTTCGTTTTCCTCTGAATAAAAGTCCAAAGGGTTGGGCGAAGAAGTCAGTGAGAGTGCGGGAGATTGAACTGGCAAGACGTATACTTCACCTCCTGGCTTCTCCTCCCATCCGCGATGGAGAAAAGACAAAACCTTCCCTGGTTATTCCTCTGGTTCTCTGTATTTTAATTCAGTCTAAGAAGGCGTCAGGACCTTTTTAAACCTGACACCCGTGAAAACTGAAAATCCGCGAAGTAGCGGCACACCTTCAAAAATGCTTAAAAATATATATATATACAGTGGAACCTCGGTTCTCGAACGACTCTGAGGTCGAACTAATCGGAGTTCGAACAAAAAAATTGAGAAATTCTTGCTTCGCAGTTCGAACAAACCTCGGAGTTCGAACGCCGGTATGACGCATGAGTGCGTATGCGAGGGTGGGATGCTGAGCGGCGTACGGGTGTAGATCGCTCTCTTGCTCTCTTCGTGATCAACTGTTGTCGCGTGCGGACGTGCTGCGTTTTGCTCTCGCGTTTTATATAGGTGTACGAAGTGTTTTAGCCCCTAATCATGCCTCCAAAGAAAGTCAGTGCAAGCAGTAAAGGAATGGTTTCGGTGTTCGAACAATTCGCTTTTCGAACAGGGTTCAGGAACGGATTATGGTCGAGAACCGAGGTTCCACTGTATATTGAAATTAGAGGACACTGCAGGGAATGTCATGGCCATCTTGACATCAATTGCGACAGAGAGCCTGAACTCGACGGTCCAATGATGCTCAACTGTTTACATCAAGAACATTGATGACTCTCATTACACTGGCAGCTCAAAGCGATTCCTGTCTGGGCAGTTGCATGTGAAGATAGCCAAGGAACTTGTTGAGGGCAGGATGGAACCACATGTATGGCGGGCACCACAAGCAACAACACTAATGAACTTCGGAGATCCTGAGCCAAGCCACCTCCCAAATTTGGCCACCCTGCGCAAGGCAAAACAAGAGAGAAATGATTTGGCATTGGGTGATAAAAATCCAATTTTGTCGTTGCAGCTGTTAAAGTACAGTACACCTCACAGTGGGAGCATCAAAGACATTGGACTTGACAAATTCTTCTGTCATTACTGGAGTCAAACACAAATGCATGTGTACAAGACATTGTCAAAAAAAACTCATCCAACTGTATGCTTTGATGCTACTGGCTCAGTAGTTAAGAAACTGGTGAGACCGAATGGCTCGTCCGGCCACATCTTCCTTTATCAGGGTGTTCTGACGGGAAATAACAGCTGTAGTGTCCCAGTGGTGCAGATGTTATCAGAGAAGCATGATGTTGGCGCTATCACAGGGTGGCTAAAAGAATGGATACATGCAGGTGCACCGGTCCCAAAAGAAGCTGTAAGTGATTTCTCTCTCGCAATTCTTGGATCTCTGGTCAAAGCTTTTACCCCACATCCCGATTTGAAGAGCTACATTAATGAGTGCTTTAAAGTCTTACTTGGGAATCAGCATGCAAACCTGCCGCCATGCTTTGTCAGGGTAGATGTTGCACACTGCATCAAAATGATCTGCCAGTGGGACTGCCTGAAAAATAAAAAACATCGTGTTAAAGAGTTTTATGTGAGATCATTAGCACAACTACTCAAGTCACAATGTGTGGAACATTCAACAGAACTTCTACGTGCCATCACTATTGTGGCACTGAGTGAGTCCGAAGGTAATGACAGTTCTGGAACCCCTCTCCCATCAGAAAAGCGGAAGAAATATCTAAAAACACAAATTGCACAAGAAGACTGTATCAGCATGCCAGACACAGAGGTTCAGGCACAGGAACCCGTCGAGCCAAATAGGGTGCCGATAATGATGACCAACATTGTTTTTATTTGTTTCCAGTGCTGAAGGTATTTTAATGGCTCCTGGGTTAATTTGGGCTGCTGGGTCCAAAAATGGAAAAAAGAAATCAGTTTCTTTGAGGTGCAATCTTCAGATCAATTTGCAATCAACAGAGCCACACTAATGCTCGACAGTGGGTGACTGAATTATGCGAGGAGAGCAGGTCACTTGCCATGGCTGAGGGAGACAGAGATAACATCCACTTCCTCCCTGAGATTATTCCCCACATCATCAGACTGGGAAGTTACTTACCACTCTGGACAGGAGTAATGGTCCCTCTCTTCCGAAGCACCACCATCACTGCAAGTTCGGCAGCTGTTGAAGCAGAGTTCAAAAACATAAAAAATGGGCTTTTCAAGCATGAAAGCCTTCCCATTCGTGTCGACCGGTTTGTTGCTCGTCATCTTGCCTTCATTGACGGAAACATGCGGATTTCTGCTGCAAAACAAAAAACAGAAAAGGCTGATGTAGGTGATGCTACGACTGTCTTACGACCTGACGATGTCTCTACTACCCAGAGCGGGGGAAAAAAATTTAAAAAAGGATGCTGACCTTGGTGATGAATCTGATGCTGCTGCAAACAATCTTCATATTACCGAAGTTGAGAACTGGAGAGGCTTAGAAGTTCCACCCAAAAAAGGAAGATGAGTTCATATCTCTCCTTGTCCTGAGTGGCTGCATGTGGATTCATCCGTGGAACGTAAAAAAGTCAAGGTGCAATTGTTGAAAAATGGAAACCAACAACAGCCTGTTAAACTTTCCAAATTGAAAGTCGCTGTGCTCAACATTTGTGCATTTGATGTCGTGTTTCAGTGTCTTTCTTGCTCTTATTGTGACAGCTTTTCATTTGAAAAGGCTGTAAGCAGCAAGACCTGTGACAATCCATTCCTCCACTTGGTAAAAACCATCGCAACACGAGGTGTGACACAACACGTGTATTCCAAGAGGGCAGAACTCCTGAAAGAAATATTCAAGCCTGTCCACCTAACCTCTGGTGCTCTCCAAATAGATGCACAATGCCACATCTCGACAGTGATTGAGAGAGCCACGAGGAATCTTCCAAGTGTATACTTGAAAAAACAATGTTCCTCACCGTACTGCAGCCTAAGCACTCAAGTAATAAGGGAAGTTCCGCTTGTGTGTACCAACATTGCTGTCCTGCAGACCTGTGGCATGACTCATCTTCAGACTGCTGCTGAAGAAGGACTGAGCCTTCCTGACTCTACTTGCCTCCGACCAATCCAAAATGCATCTCAGTGTCCATCTACATTTAAAAAGCAAGACAACAGTACAGGAAAGGCTCTGTGTTCGGCAAATGTTTCCCACAGCTACAGTCTGGGAGAATGTTTGTGGATTGACACCGACCTTGGTACGAGTTGGACAGAAGTTGCCCTGCTTGAAATTCCCTCCAGTCTGGTGCTGCAAGAGAATATGTTTACTTTGAGAGCAGTCATAGGATTTCAAAGAGGCTTGACCCAGGATTCTCTTGGACATTATGTGGCATACTGCAGGAGGGCTGCTTTTGCCTGGGAGATGCACAATGACCTGGAAAGTGGAGTGAAAGCAGCATCAGAAAGGACAAAGATCTTCCCACATGCTTTGTTCTTCACAAAGCAGTGATTGCGTAATTGTTGCAATGTAAATAGTTTGGTGTTTTTTTTTTTTTTACACAAAGCTATAGTTTCAACCCAAACTTTCTCTACAGGCTCTCATCAATTACACATGGACTGTTTTTATATTAATTCAGTTGTTCTCAAATGAGGGAATGCTACATCGAGGGGTGTGTTTATGTTGTTTTTATTTCAAAATAGATCAAGGGATATGTTTCGGCCTCACGTCTGCTATAATTTAAGAAATAATCACATAGCTTTAATGACTACTGATGAAATAAACACGTGAGCAGCAGAACAACATATTAAAAGAAATAAGATCGAATTTAAAGTAATGGACAGCAGTGAAAACAGGAAGATTTTAAGATTATTGCATGCTAGCAAAAAAAAGCTACAACAGTGAGTGTGACATGTTTACCTGAAGTTCGTCCGGCAACAGTTGCTTTCCAGGATCATGAAGAATGTAAAATGCGCAGAAACATGCAAAACATCGGTTCATTCCAGGAACTAGTTTATAACCTGGAATTAATAACAAATACGAGTGATTCAAGTGATTAGCTGAACGCGGTAGCGCGATACCTAGCTCCTTGTTCGACAGCATCCAAAACAAAATAGACTGACGCCGGAGCGTTAGTGTTTGTGACATCACCGCGTGAATTAAAACGTGTAATATCTATTGAACCGGAGCAACACAAACGAAACTTTTAACAGCACAAACAAGCACAAACGAATGGCACCATTCCCGACCCATTTGGATGAAAGTGGGGGGCTGGGTGATGTCACCACTCGAAATAAAAAAGTGTAATATCTCTGGAACCGAAGCAGCACAAACGGAAATTTTAACAGCACAAACGAGCACAGATGCAGCACAAACGAAACAAACTATTTCACCCTATTTTTGCAAGTAATGGAGGGCCAACTTCACGCTGATGGACTAGGCGCGCGCCGTTGACCAGTACGGTGTGAGAGACTGGATCGTGCTCGTCTAAGGAGTTATATCAATGGAATTAGGCCTTAACTCATTGAGAAACTGGGTTTCTCGGGAAACTGTGTTTCCCCTGCGGATAGCACGGAAGTGTAAATTAAGGGTTCTGTGGTCCCTCTAAAACCGAATTGTGTTATTCAAGGAGTTATATAAATGGTATTAGGTCGTAACTCGTTTTAGAAACATGTTTTCTCGGTGCGGAAAACTGTCTCGTGTCCGAGATCTTACATTGTGGGGACAAAGGATGGACAAAGAGTGAGGGGGAACTGGAGGAGTCTTGTGAAGGTTCCCGAGGACTAGTGATGGGTCCAGCGACACTGAGGCGTCGATGCGTGCGCCGAGCTTCCAGGGCAAACCCGTGTCGGTGAGCGTACTGCTTTAAGAAAGTCACGTGACCACTATCAGAACCGTGTCGACACAGCGGCCGCGCACCAAACTGTGTTTATAAGGAAGCGCATCTGTCAACAGGATGCACGCTCAAAACAAGCATCGAGTTATTGGCGCGTTACTCTGCGTTAAATATCTGCAAGATGGAAGACGTCACTGGTAAACGCAAGTTTTCTGCCTTGTGCGCACTCAGAGGTGCAGCGCTATATGTCAGCAGGACACGTTGCACGTACGGAAGACCCGCTCATATACTGGAAGTCCATGGAGGCAACGTTCCCTCATCTATTTCTATTAGCCACACAGGCGTTGTGCACACCGGCCTCTTCAGTGCCTTGTGGGAGGATCTTCTCAAAGGCGGGGGAAATTGCCTAAAAAAAAAAGATATAAATAGACTGAATAACAAAACGCTGGAGAAACTATTTTTTTTAATAAAAATCTTGAATTACAATGAGTCCATTGTCATTCACAACACTTTTACTTAGGCATTCAGACAGATGTTCACTTAATTTATCAACTGCGTCTCGAATATCAACGATTTTTTTATGAAAGTACGTATATGTAAAAATAATGTGAATGCAAATGCCTAATCAATGGAATTGGATAAAATTAGTTTGACAGATCAGAGTCTGATGACCCGGTCAAATTTTTCCTGCAAGTCCACCAGGTGTCAGTATTCAGCAACACAGTGTCAACACAGTGTCAATACAGTGTGTCACTGTGTCAAAACGATACAAGATGCCTCATCTACCCATCACTACCGAGGACTGCAAGAAATCTTCTGATAAGGCTGAGGCTGCAAAGCAGGCGGATACATCGAAGGAGCACAGACCTCAACCACCAGCAATTTCTGGGATTACTGAACCTCTTCGAAGATCAACAAGAGTTAGACGACAACCGGACAGGCTGATTGAAAATGTTTAATGTTGTGTTATTGTTCCTGTTGAGTTATATGCTCTCATGGTATTCTTTAGTTAAGTAATGATATATTTAATTATATGTCATTATGTGAATTTGGGTATGTGTGTATTTTGTTGAATGTCACATTTATTTTTGTTACTGTCGTAAATCTCGCGTGGTTTACGTGATGACGTTTTACGTTTGTTGAAATGCCCTTTTATGGATGTTGGCTGTGGGAAGACATGTTGTGTCGAGTGACTGAAAAATAAACAGCAAGATGGTGAGCCGAAAGAAAATATGGAATACGAAGCTGCAAACGCAACAACTTTATTGAAATTCTCAGTCGTGGGAACAAATTTGCGCACATAGCATTTCCATGAGCTGCCCTCACACTGACAGCACTTCTTGGACAAATACGATGAAGCACATTCTCTACATTGGCTGTAGAAGATGCAAACATACCAAATTTGGCACTGGAGGACTCACATAGACGCTATCAAAAGAAAAACACATTCCAAAAGACATTACAATTGGAGATCGGAGCACATGCACATACGCATACGCATACACACAGACATATATATACACTTGCACATACACACGCACACATGCACACCGACAAGATTCCAGAGGAATGCCAGCGGGGAGAGAGACGGAGAGACTGCCCGCCGGAGAAGGCCAGCCTTGGCGTGCCAGTCTTGGGGACCAGACGGGAATCAACTAACCAGACGATGACTAACCTGGGGAGGACCTTCCCTCGGACGTGGACCCGTGCCGTGGGAGGGAGCGAGGACAACCGATTCAACCTACATTACCCTTGACATAAAAAACTCCTATAAAAACTGAAGCTGGGCTGAAAGATGGTGCACATTTTTCGACTGTGCTCGCCCGAGTGCAGTTTTCTCGTGAGATTAAGAAAAAGCCGCCCAGATATCTGTCTTTGTACTATTTCCTAAACTCCAGAAATGGAAGAAACTAAATATCGGAACTCTTATCAGTTGTTGAGTCTTTATTTGACCCTTTTCTTCTTGAGTACAAAAAAACGAACACGCATTGGAGTAAGTTTGGCTTTTAAAGGTTGATTTACGAAACTACTTCTCATTTCCATGGTGACCCAACTCCAACAGTAACTGTAATGATAGCAGTTATATCATTAGTCACTAGTTAGCAGTATTGCCTGACGTGTGTTTGGTTACCAGACGAACAAGTGTGTCTGCACATAGACGAGAATGCAAGTCAGTAAATGAAGACACACAAGCTTGCAGCATCACGTTACCTGCGTGACTTCTTAAGATAGAAGCCAGAACATTACATGGTACCAGGTCGCGGGTCAAGAAAAGGACTGATGCGAGATGGACTGCTTCAGGCCACCAGAAGCGCTGAAAATGACGGGAAATGTGGACGCGAGTTGGCGGGCTTTCAAGCAACAATTCCTGCTCTACCTTGCCGCCGTGGGAGTCGGAAACAAAGCGGACGAAAGAAAAATAGCCCTTTTGCGAACCAATGCCGGAGGCCATCGAGGTATTCAACACCTTTGTTTATGATGAACCCGAAGATAAAGACAAGTTTGAAACGGTCCTGTGGATTTAATTGCAGATACACTTGCAAGGACATTTTCAAGTCGGAACTTTCAAGAGAAGCTATATCGTCCAACACTCACTCAGTGGTGCGTAAGTGTGTTTCTGGATATTATTTGTCCAGCCGTGGTGTCATAAATGATGGTATTTTGATGTGGATTCATTCAAGTAGGACAAAGTAGGACTTCACTGAAGGCTCAGGTGTGAAATGCACTGAAGTAACTTAAAAAGTAAAAGTAAAAAAAAATTACGATTGTTTAAGAATGTGCAAGAAAGAAAAATGTTGATAAATAATTATATTTTCCAGAAGGTATTTATTTCTTTGTGGTTAATTCATTCAATTCTATACTTATTTCAATATTTGAGTATTATTTTTCTTTCAATATGTAGTATATTTTGTCTTTGAAGTGTGCGTCCTTGCTGCCTTCCGGAGAGGCAGCCGAGCAAGGCTGGATTGGTGATGGAAAAGAACGAAAGAAAGAAGAAAGATTTTATTCTCGTCACATGCTGATGTCAAAAGAAGTCTCCCCAAAAACTTGAGCCCCCTCTCAGACATTCCCTTCTTATAGGGAATGCCCAAATAGGACATGAATATCTCATTTTCCCTTGTTGCATATGCATTCCCATCCCGCTAGTCTTCGGGATTTCCCTCCAAAAGTCCCCCAGAGGGAGAGCAGATGCGTCTCCCCGTTGATACGACCAGTCTACTCGTGACCACCTTAAATTACTCTCATACTCTGGAAGGTCACTGACCTGGCGAGAGAATTGCCCCCACCATAAACAATGCTCAGGCCTATTTTCTCTCAGGGCAGTATCTGGTTACATCGGAACTTCAGAACCAAGACTGGTCACTTCTGTGAGCTCCAGTCCCTTCATAGTTTCATAAAGAGAGTTACTTCCCATATCTAAATTAGGCCATTTAAAAATACACAACTTTTTTTTTTATTTATTAGAATTTATATTTAAGCTTGTTTATGTAAAAATACAATATTTATTCAATTATTTTAATGTTAAATTATATCAATATTAATTTAAACCTTTTTATTTCACTCTTGATTATTTCTTAACTTATTTGTTCATTTGAATATGTATGCAATTTAAATTATTCCATCCATCCAGCCATTTTCTGCCGCTCATCCGGAGTTGGGTAATTGAATTTATTTAATATATAAGTATTTTTTATATTTCAATATTTATTCAAGATTTGGACTCTTCTCATTGAGTTCAATAGTTATAAAATGTTTTATATTTCATATTAATTGAATTAGGTCTGTATGTGGTTGCCAATTTTAATATTTCCCTATTTCATTATAAAAATAATCCAATATATAAAAAATATAATAGAGCATGAACAAAAATATTTAGTATATTTGACAAAATTATACGTTTTTTCCGAAGTAAGATTCTGCTTAGCAACAAGCCCCAAACGCTTGATAGAGCTCAACCTGGAAAGAGGTTTTAGCTAGTCAGAAATTTATTCAGAAAGCGAAATATTAAATGTATGTGAGGGGATATTTGAAGAGTTTGAGTTTTGTTCAATGGACCATACATATACGAGCCAGCCAAACACTGCGAGAAAACCAGCGCTGACTCCAGTCGCCATCAAGTTGCCAACTCCTGACATTCCAGAACCTTTGAGAGAAACTGAGACTGCTTGCGTTTCTCTTTCTTGTTCTTTTTCGAGTTCAACTTCTAGATCTATTTTTCACCTTTTCACACAGCGAAATGAAGGCCAGTTGAGCAAGTGGAACAAGTAATTTTATTGATAGTGGAAGGCACCGATTTCATAAGCACCGTTTCTTCTCACACCTGTACCATTAAGTAAAAAGACAACTGAAAAGCATAACGTTAACAAATGTTATTCCAGGCAAAGGCAATTAATTTCATTTACATCTTGATGTAAAATCACAAAAAAAAGATCATCATCACACAAACACATTGATAATTCTGGCTCTGATCCCATTGGCTTAATGTCAATAAAAGAGCTTTGCAAAATTAAATTTTTCATATTTTATTCAAAATCACATTTACATCTTACCACTAAGAGTCAGTTCCTTCAGTTTTTTGTTTTCTTTTTTTTAAGCTTCAAGGATCGCTGCTTTTCTCACCAGCACAATTGTGACTCTCAGCACCCTGTTTAGTGAAGAATTTTTTAGCACAAACGCTGCAACTCAATGGCTTGTCTCCACTGTGCGTTCTTGTGTGGCTTCGTAAATGCGACTTTCGAGAGAACCTCTTGGCACAAACTGAGCAGGAAAAAGGTTTTTCTCCACTGTGTGTTCTTGTGTGGCTTCGTAAATGCGACTTTCGAGAGAACCTCTTGTCACAAACTGAGCAGGAAAAAGGTTTTTCTCCACTGTGCGTTCTTGTGTGGCTTCGTAAATGCGACTTTCGAGAGAACCTCTTGTCACAAACTGAGCAGGAAAAAGGTTTTTCTCCACTGTGTGTTCTTGTGTGGCTTCGTAAATGCGACTTTCGAGAGAACCTCTTGGCACAAACTGAGCAGGAAAAAGGTTTTTCTCCACTGTGTGTTCTTGTGT
Source organism: Idiotropiscis lumnitzeri (assembly GCF_059441095.1). NCBI lineage: Eukaryota > Metazoa > Chordata > Actinopteri > Syngnathiformes > Syngnathidae > Idiotropiscis > Idiotropiscis lumnitzeri. Next base: position 34,664,680 of record NC_142392.1, on the reverse strand, counting down.
GGCTTCGTAAATGCGACTTTCGAGAGAACCTCTTGTCACAAACTGAGCAGGAAAAAGGTTTTTCTCCACTGTGCGTTCTTGTGTGGCTTCGTAAATGCGACTTTTGAGAGAACCTCTTGGCACAAACTGAGCAGGAAAAAGGTTTTTCACCACTGTGCTTTCTTGTGTGACTTGTCAAATTTGATTTTAGAGAAAAGCTTTTACCACAAACCAAGCAGGAAAATGGTTTTTCTCCAGTGTGTGTTCTTGTGTGGCTTGTTAAATGAGACTTTCGAGAGCAACTCTTGCCACAAACTGAGCAGGAAAAAGGGTTTTCTCCACTGTGTATTCTTGTGTGGTATGTTAAACTTGATTTTAGAGAAAAGCTTTTACCACAAACCAAGCAGGAAAATGGTTTTTCTCCAGTGTGTGTTCTTGTGTGGCTTGTTAAACCTTCCTTTTGAGAGAAGCATTTTCCACAAACTGAGCAGGAAAAAGAGTTTTCACCACTGTGTGTTCTTGTGTGAATTATTAAATGAGACCTTCGAGAGAAACTCTTGCCACAAACTGAGCAGGAAAAAGGTTTTTCTCCACTGTGTATTCTTGTGTGGTATGTTAAACTTGAATTTTGAGAGAAACTCTTGCCACAAACTGAGCATGAAAAAGGTTTTTCTCCAGTGTGTAATCGTATATGTGTTTTTAAATTTGACTTTAAAGAAAAGCTTTTGCCACAAACTGAGCAAGAAAAAGGTTTTTCTCCAGTGTGTGTTCTTGCGTGTTCTGTTAAATTTGCCTTTAGAGAGAAGCATTTTCCACAAACTGAGCAGGAAAAAGATTTTTCATCACTGTGTGTTCTTGTGTGGATTGTTAAATGAAACTTTCGAGAGAAACTCTTGCCACAAACTGAGCAGGAAAAAGGTTTTTCTCCACTGTGTATTCTTGTGTGGTATGTTAAACTTGAATTTTGATAGAAGCTTTTGCCACAAACTGAGCAAGAAAAAGGTTTTTCTCCACTGTGCGTTCTTGTGTGCCTTACTAAATGAGACTTTCGAGAGAAGCTTTTGCCACATACCGAGCAGGAAAAAGGTTTTTCACCACTGTGTGTTTTTCTGTGCCCTTTTAAAGACAGCTTTGAAGTGAATGAGTCAGTGTGACATGCCCTTTCACCTTTGGCTTGCCCATCATCATCATCATCATCATCATCATCATCATGAGCGTGTGATAATGTGTCCTCATTATGTACTTGTGATGGTCCCCAGTGGTCTTCATCAACTTCTGTTGTCACGAGATGACTTGAACTGCTGCTTGTAGGCTCCGCCCCTCTGTTGTCCTCACACTCATCCTTGTTTTCATCTTCAGTCTTTATAGGGACAACATTCACTGGTGACTTGTTGATCTCCTCCTCCTCCTCCTCCTTTTTGATGTGAGTCAAGTCTGGCTCCTCTTTCACAGAACGGAGATCGTTTTCACTGACGTCTGCAGGACACAAAAAGACAAACACACATTTGGTTTGGTCAAGTCAAGTCAAGTCAATTTTATTTGTATAGCCCTTAATCACAGACAGTCTCAAAGGGCTTTACATAGCCACAATCGACATCCCCGATCTTAACCCCCAGAAGGGCAAGGAAAAACTCACAAAACCTCATTAGGGGAAAAGTGAGAAACCTTGAGAAGGGACCACAGATGGGGGAATCCCCCTTCCAGGATGACCAGGCTGCAATGGATGCCAACTGGGCAACATTTGACACATACAATGATGCTATGCAATGATAGATGAGATAATATAAGAGTCAATTGAATGAAGCGCTGCAGGAAGATGACTTCAGTGGAGTGGGTCCTCATCCAGGGCCGTAATATCCATGGCAGCATATCCGAAGATGAGCTTTCGATCTTCTACCAGTCAGTTGGTGTAAATTCAGATCAAACCTCATGCGGCGACTTTGTCTTATATTGTTTCTACGGTGCTACCTTGACTTGTGCCTGCCGCATACGGAGCAATGCGTGGACCCCAACTTGGACCGGACCATGGGGGCATTTCACAAAATTACGTCCTACGATGTAAACCTCCCTTTAGCAGCACAACCGTGATAAACGAGCATTTAAAAAGGAAGCACGTTGCGGCTGGTGCCCGATTTCATTCCTGACATAGTCACAGACGTTTCTGGAATATGTATTCAACTAAGATACACCATAATATTTTAAGAGTTCACTGAATCATTTTGGAATTGCAATGATGCTTAACAGCCATAGGGTGTCAGTAATGAGTAACAAAGTTACACAAGACCTCCCACTGATACATCATGATTGTCATTTGGATAAATTACCAGGAACTATGAGTTGTGGGAGTGATGCAAACCACCTGGGCCACAGGAACTTTATTACCAGGAACTAAATGTTCCTGGACTTGTAGGTAGAAAAGGGGGTTGTGACGTTCAGCCTTTTTGAGACCATCGTAAGACAAAGATGCAGATGCATTCCTTGCAGCATGCGCTTGTTCACTGGTGAGAACCGTGCAACCTTGGATGGATGCATTCAATGTATTTTAAATGTTTGGATGGGGTGAAACTACGCACGTGCACAAAACAGTGCAGGGCCACCCGAGGTTCATTGACTCTCACCCGACCAAGCCAGTACAAAGTTCATAAATGAAAAAGACCAATACGTACTTGATTTAAAAAAAAAAAAAACTTAATATTTTGTGTTTTATTCACTAAAATTGATCAACCGCCATTGACGTTTTCGCGGCAGTGTGCACATTTTTAGAGTCAGGCGGAATTGCTTCCGTAAGGAATTGCTTGAACAAAATATAAAAACCAGAAAATGTTTTGTTATTTTAAATGTAAATTTTATACTGGGAAAAACATGGAGTTCACCCCCCACTATTGGTTATTCTTTGGCATATATTTTCTGCACTGATTTCATTTGACATAAACAATTGCTCAGCAGACCTGCAAGTAAAAGGCAATATTTAAAGATAAAACGGCAATAACCTTGAACGATTTCCCCAAACAACTTAATGTTGTGATGCACATTTTTAACGATAGAAAGTCGTTCTTTACAAAGCAAATGAGAGTAAGACGTCTACAAACCTGCTTTGAGTGGCACAACACGAGGCTGGTTGCAAACTTCGTCCAGCAGTTGAAGATGTTTGCTCGTTCTCTTCTTTTATTCCACAAAGTTCCTCTTTGTACTTGGGTGTCGTTCTTGCACACATTTTCAAATGATAATTCCAAAAAATCCACACTTGATCTCTGCTTGGCGATGAGTCATGTGCCTCTTTTTGTTAGCGGCTAGCAAGCTAACAAGCTAAGCTAACTACGCCGAAAAGCATCAACGCGCGAAGATAAGGTTATCGGGACACAAAGACTTAATGAATTATGTCGTGGTACTTTAGCGTATCACTGGACATCCTTTGAAAAAATTACAGTCAGTTCCACACTAAATCAGAAAAATTTAGCGGTGGGTGTTTTTGTTCCGGTGTGGACGGGTCGGTGGATGTGGTCGAGGTCCTTCGAAAGCTGCGCGCTTGCTTATGACGTCATGCTTTAAAGCACGTATTTTTCAAATATCTTTCTTTGCCTCTGTGTTTGTTTTTACACCTGACTATTCTCTTTTAATATTTATTCTATGTAATATTTTAATTCGGTTGATAAAAACAATTTAACAAAATAACTAAAATAACGCCATTAAATCGAGTCAGCTCCGACGTCACTTCCCCCTATGCCCGGAGAAGCAGCTGCTGGAACAGCAGTGGGACGTTTAAGTTTCTCCTACCGAATTTACAACAATGCTGTGGTTCAATCGGGCTGCAAGATTGTATGGATATAATGTCTGCATATACTAGCAGTGCTTCTCAATTATTTCACGCCCGCCCCTACCAAGAAGAAAAAGATTCGCGCCCCCCCACCACCAATTTTTTTTCTGTCTTTGTAGATTGATGTTAGATTGTCAATAAAATATCCCTTAACTAAGCTAAATTGCTAAGAAATATAATTTTGAGAATTATTTTTTGTGAGGATCTCGAAACTCAGTACTCTGTTGTGCAAATATTGATGAGATGATAAATATTTACTAATACGTTTTTTTTTTTAAATCTTTATTCACAGAAGCAAACCAAACACATTTATGAATACCGAAATCCATGCGATGCATCTAATTTGAAGTATTTAGCACCTGCCATGTCACTCAGGATTTTTTCACGCTTGGGAATCTGATAATGTTCTCTTATATGAAAAAAAATCAGTGCCTACCTTCTGCCAGGGAGTTGTGGGAAGCTACTAATACGTACATAATATAGAAAACACAAAAAGAAGAGCCAGGGGGATTTTAAACAAAAATTCTTCGTAAATAACAAAAAGCAACAGCTTTAGTATGTTTACGATACGTTTTTTTAAAAATAATTTTATGGTTACTATACGTTTTTTTTAATGGTTACTGTAATGTTCCGTCTTCTATCTTAAGAAGTCACGCAGGCAACGTGATGCTGCTGGCTTGTGTCTCTTTATTTACTGACTTGCATTCTCGTCTATGTGCAGACACACTTGTTCGTCTGGTAACCAAAACACACATCGGGCAATACTGCCAACTAGTGACCAATGATATAACTGCTATCATTACATCTCCCTTTCAAACGTTAAACAATGCCTTTGTTTTTTTTTCATTATTATTATTTTTTATTAATATTATAATAATTTTGTTTTGTTATCAATTATTTTCACTTCTTAACAATATCTATCCATTTTTTATGACAACAAGCAGCTCTACAACAATTTTAGCAACAATCACACAACATTAAACATTTTCAATCAGCCTGTCCGGTTGTCGTCTAACTCTTGTTGATCTTCAAAGAGGTTCAGTAATCCCAGAAATTGCTGGTGGTTGAGGTCTGTGCTCCTTCGATGTATCCACCTGCTTTGCAGCCTCAGCCGCATCAGAAGATTTCTTACAGTTCCCGGGAACCTTCAGAAGACTCCTCCAGTTCCCCCTCACTCTTTGTCCATCCTTTGTTTCCACAATGTAAGATCTCGATCCGGCTTCGATAAGGACAGTCACTTTTCTGTCCCAAAAATGAGGTCCCTCGATCCTTACAGTGTCTTTCTCAGAAAGAGGTTCCAGATGTTTTGTAGCTCTGTCATATGCAATTTTCTGTTTGAGTTTGAGCATTCTCTTCTTTTCAATCCAAATGTTGTTGTCATGTCCTTGTGGTATTTGTGGAAGCGTGGTGCGAAGCTTACGGCACATGAGTAGGTCAGCAGGCGAAGAAGCTCCCCACTCCAGAGGCGCAGCTCTGTAACTCAATAGGGCAAGGTAAGGATCAGATGCATCATCCTTGGCCTTCCTTAGCAGTCTCTTGATGATTTGCACTCCCTTCTCAGCCTGCCCATTTGCCTGTGGGTATAAAGGGCTTGAAGTGATGATGTGAGCCTCAGCCTCCTCCGCCGTAACGCAGTCCTTGATGTCACTGTTAGGGTGCGGCGCTCGGGATAACGCATCAGCAAGCACAATGTATTTTTCAGGCGTGTATATTAGCTCAAAATCATAGCGCTGCAATGTCATCATCATGCGTTGAATTCTGGGCGTCATGTCATTGAGATTTTTCTTCCTAATTGAAATCAGTGGCTTATGATCCGTCTCTGCTATGAACGTGGGCAGTCCATAAACATACGTGTGAAATTTGCCACGTCCAAACACTAAACCCAGTGACTCCTTTTCGATCTGAGCAGAGCGTTTTTCAGTCTCTGACATTGACCTGGATGCATAGGCTACAGGTTGACATGTGTTTCTCGCCTTTTGCAGCAGTACGGCACCTAGTCCATCTTTCGACGCTTCAGTGGAAATTTTGGTTGGTTTTGATGGATCAAAGGAGGCAAGGACTGGCTCAGCTGTCACAGTTCTCTTTAGATCTTGCCATTCTTCGTCATGTTTTGTTGTCCACTCAAAGACTACGTTGTGATGCAGCAGCAAACTTAGGGACTTTGTCCTTGAAGAGAGGTTTGGAATGAACTTGCCCAGGATGTTTATCATCCCCATTGCTCGCAGAAGTCCTTTTTTCTCAGTTGGAACTGGCATGTCCAGTATTGCTTGTGTGGCGCTATGCGAAAAATGGATACATAGAAATAGTTGCCCCCCCCCCCCCCACACAATTTTATTGACGTTGCTCTTAATGTCAGTTTCTAATGAGAACATGACATGAGGGTTTAGTGTCTGTATGTTTATCAGGGTGCAATATTAGCTTCGCCAGCAGAGGGTGCCTAGGACCTTGCTCATCAGAGCCGACGCTGACTACCGTAGCAGAAGAACAGTCAGTTTGTGATGACGCAAGAGAAGCTGCGCTTCAAGAACATTTCTGAATGTTACTATTGTGCCCTGACAGGTAAAATCTATTGTAAATATAGCTAAAAGTTATAAGCAAGAGTAGACAATGGTCACAAACATTGCAGGTGTTGTAGATGTCTAGTTAGATAGAAGATGTGTGTATATAAATTAGTTTTTGAATATGATTCGTGACGACGTACGTTTGCAATGGCGGATACGTTGTGCGACGCGATCGCGGGAGACGAAACAATACAGCATGATATGTGTAATTTGGTAACTGACGTTGCGAGGTGTTTAGAAGTTGAAGTTGTGGCCAAAGTTAATGTGAAACAGGATAGGTTGTGTCATGAGGTGCCAGTATTAATCTTAGTGTTTTGCCAAGCTAAGCTCCAAAGTGCATGTTGTGGGCTTCTATTAGCACTAACCCATTAGCCAGTGCTGGAAACCATTGCCCACATTTAATGTTTTAGAAATCTATTAATTCTTAGGTTTCATCACAAAGATATACAATGCTCATCCTGAAGTTCTCAATGTTTAAGACAACTGTAGTAAAGTAGATTAAACCAGTTCAGTATGTGAAAAAGTATTGTAAGAGCAACAGCTAAAACCCTTTAATTTAATTATATTTCATTGAGTTATAGTCTTTGTTATTAAACGTGCATATTGTGTTTTCCTCGCTAACATAATACAGCAAGTTATGTGGTCTAAGATATAAAACCATTGTCATAGAATTGTCAGAAATTGTAATAGAAATGGTTTTGGTGTGACGGTAGCAGAAGAACAGTCAATTTGTGAGGACGCAAGAGAAGCTGCGCTTCAAGAACATTTCTGAATGTTACTATTGTGCCCTGACAGGGAGAAGTGCTGCTGATTGGAGAAAAATAAATACGTTGCACGGCAGATGAGTTGGCCCATCATTTCAAGCTGTGTAACATGTGCATGGAGGCTTGCAACCTCATTTTGGAACGGGAAATTTAACTAACAACTGTCTGGGAAGCAGAAGCTTGGGAATTACCTAAAACAGAGTAATTGTCAACCTGTTCAGGGATTGGAGAACAGTTAAGGGAAACATGGGGAAATCAAACAGTAAAAAGCTAGAAAAAAAGGATCCGAAACAACAATTGACGTGTAAGGACTAGAAATTTATAGAAAGCCAATGTCCGGAAAAAGTAAAACATTTAAACTTATGCTTGCGTAATGAAAGCCAGTTGAGCAAGTGGAACAAGTGATTTTATTGATGACTGGAAGGCACCGATTTCATAAGCACAGTTTCTTCTCACACCTTTTCCATTAAATACGATTAAAAAGACAACTGAAAAGCATAATGTTAAAAAATATGTATTAAGCTGACCAGCGAATTCATGTTATAACAAAAAACAAATATTAAAACTTATTATTTTTTTATTCCCCAGCCATTATTTTTGTATTTATTCAATTACTTCGACTTTTACCTGCTGGTACGCCATCCGGTGTGCCCTGTGAATGTTATGATCCTCCAGCAGAACTGGAGGGTTGAAGAGGACTCTCCAAACGCAGACACGGAAAAAAGGTGGTGATACAAAGATAGTGTAGCGAGTTTGTAAATAGTTCAAGGGTTCTGTGTTTTCCTCTTTTCTGTGGAGGCTGTGAAGGCAGCAGGGGAGTGAACGTTATGTTGTTGTTGTGTTGCTCTCTCTCTGATCGGCGTGGTTGCGGCCAACAGCAGCCGTTTTTGGCTTAATAATAAAAGCGTTCGCTGATGGACAAATTGGCCTGATATTATACAACGTTACAATATTTATTATAATCACAATATAGTCAGTGTAATCAGCGCGTCTCGCAGCAGCTGATGGCATGGCGCGAGACTATCGCTGGAGGAACGCCCACACAGCTGAAAAAACAAAAACACACGCAGCATGACAGGCACGGATCATGACAGTAAAATGAAAGGTGGCATTCTTCATTTATTTATTTATTCATTTATTCATTCATAACTGACAGCCTCGCTCTCCGCCGTTGCCCGGGCGGAAGGTGCTCCTATTCGGCTTAACTACCACGCACGCCGGCCGGTCTCCTTCGGAGCTCACGCACGGTCCGAACGAAGCCAAATGTCGCCGCGCGAGTGCCCGGGCGGAAGTTGTTTATCTTCGGCTTGACAGCCACACACGCCGGCCGGTCTCCTTCGGAGCTCACGCACGGTGTCCGATTGTGTACGTCCCCACCAATCGTGTCCGGGGGAACCTGCTCTTCTTCGGCCACTCTCTTCTTCGTCCACTCTCCTCTTCGGCGCACTCCGGCCGTCTAACCGCTTCAGCGCCCCCTTGTGCCGCTCGGCGAAACTACAATGTTCCCGAATATTTTTTAGACCCGCGAAGCACTGAACCCGCAAAAGGTGAACCGCGAAGTAGCGGGGGTTCACTGTATTAAATGTATGTGAGGGAATATTTGAAGAGTTTGAGTTTTGTTCAATGGACCATACATATACGAGCCAGCCAAACACAGCGAGAAAACCAGCGCTGACTCCAGTCGCCATCAAGTTGCCAACTCCTGACATACCAAAACCTTTGAGAGAAACTGAGACGATTTGCGTTTCTCTTTCTTGTTCTTTTTATAGTTCAACTTCTAGATCTGTTTTTCACCTTTTCACAACGTAATGAAGGCCAGTTGAGCAAGTGGAACAAGTGATTTTATTGATGATTGTGGAAGGCACCGATTTCATAAGCACAGTTTCTTCTCACACCTTTTCCATTAGGTATGATTAAAAAGACAGCTGAAAAGTATCATATGAACAAATGTTGTTACAGGCAAAGGCAATTAATTTCCTTTACATGTTTGATGTAAACACACAAAACAAATCATGATCACTCAGACACATTGCTTCTTCTGGCACTGATCACATTGGCTTAATGTCAATAAAAAAGCTTTGCAAAATTCAATATATCATATTTTATTCAAAATCAAAATTTACATCTTACCACAAAGAGTCAGTTCCTTCAGTTATTTGTTTTCTTTTTTTTAAGCTTCAAGGATTGCTGCTTTTCTCACCAGCACAATTGTGACTCTCCGCATATTGTTTAGTGGAGAATTTTTTAGCACAAACGCTGCAACTGAATGGCTTGTCTCCAGTGTGTGTTCTTGTGTGGTTTCGTAAATACGACTTTTGAGAGAACCTCTTGGCACAAACTGAGCAGGAAAAATGTTTTTCTCCACTATGTGTTCTTGTGTGTTTTGTGAAATTTGACTTATCAGAGAAACTTTTGCCACAAACTAAGCAGGAAAAAGGTTTTTCTCCACTGTGTGTTCTTGTGTGGATTGTTAAATCAAACTTTTGAGAGAAGCTTTTACCACAAACCAAGCAGGAAAATGTTTTTTCTCCAGTGTGTGTCCTTGTGTGGATTGTTAAATTTGCCTTATCTGAGAAGCATTTTCCACAAACTGAGCAGGAAAGAGGTTTTTCTCCAGTGTGTGTTCTTGTGTGGATTGTTAAACTTGAATTTTGAGAGAAGCTTTTACCACAAACTGAGCAGGAAAAAGGTTTTTCTCCAGTGTGCGTTCTTGTGTGGATTGTTAAACTTGAATTTTGAGAGAAGCATTTTCCACAAACTGAGCAGGAAAAAGGTTTTTCTCCACTGTGCGTTCTTGTGTGGATTGTTAAACTTGAATTTTGAGAGAAGCTTTTACCACAAACCAAGCAGGAAAATGTTTTTTCTCCAGTGTGTGTTCTTGTGTGAATTATTAAATATGACTTTCGAGAGTAACTTTTGCCACAAACTGAGCAGGAAAAAGGTTTTTCTCCAGTGTGCGTTCTTGTGTGGATTGTTAAACTTGAATTTTGAGAGAAACATTTTCCACAAACTGAGCAGGAAAAAGGTTTTTCTCCAGTGTGCGTTCTTGTGTGGATTGTTAAACTTGAATTTTGAGGGAAGCTTTTACCACAAACTGAGCAGGAAAAAGGTTTTTCTCCACTGTGCGTTCTTACGTGTCCTTTTAAAGACAGCTTTGAAGTGAATGAGTCAGTGTGACATGCCCTTTCACCCTCGGCTTGCCCATCATCATCATCATCGTCATGATCGTCTGATAATGTGTCCTCATTATGTACTTGTGATGGCCCCCAGTGGTCTTCATCACCTTCTGTTGTCACGTGATGACTTGAGTTGCTGCTTGTAGGCTCCGCCCCTCTCTTGTCCTCACTCTCATCCTTGTTTTCATCTTCAGTCTTTATAGAGACAATGTTCACTGGTGACTTGTTGATCTCCTCCTCCTCCTTTTTAATGTGAGTCAAGTCTGGCTCCTCTTTCACAGAACGGAGATCGTTTTCACTGACGTCTGCAGGACACAAAAAGACAAATTTGGTCTGGTCAAGTCAAACCTCGTGCGTCGACTTTGTTTTATATTGTTTCTACCGTGCTACCTTGACTTGTGCCTGCTGCACACGGAGCAATGCGTGCGACCCCAACTTGGACCGGACCATGGGGGCATTTCACAAAATTACGTCCTACGATGTAAACCTCCCTTTAGCAGCACAACTGTGATAAAAGAGCATTTAAAAAGGAAGCACGTTGCGGCTGATGCCCGATTTCATTCCTGACATAGTCACAGACGTTACTGGAAGCGAGCTGAAGTAAGCACACACAGGCTATTATGTGCGTCTGATGGAACACCTGTTGTGGGACCCTAACTTATTAATGGGGGCCACTGGGGGCCATCGCAACATAATGTCATTGATAAAATAGGAATCGTTCAAGTGAAATATGTTTACAAGTATTTCTTTTTGCATTAAGAGATAGAACTAAATATTCCTGGGCTTGTTGGTAGAAAAGGAGGTTTTGACGTTCTCCCTTTTTAAGCCCATCGTAAGCCAAAGAGATATATATTCAGTGGAACCTCGGTTCTCGACCATAATCCGTTCCAGAACCCTGTTCGAGAACCGATTTGTTCGAACACCGAATCAAATGCAATAGTTGTACGCACTACTTTTCTTTTTTCGCTAGTAGCAGCTTTGTTGCTTGCACTGACCTTCTTAGGAGGCATGATTAGGGACTAAAACACTTCCCAGCACGTAGCACGTCCGCACGCGACAACAATTGGTCAATTGGCTGCTCAGCATCCCACCCTCGCGTGCTCACTCACGCGTTATACCGGCGTTCGAACTCCGATGTTTGTTCGAACTGCGAAGCAACAATTTCTCTATTTTTTTTGTTCGAACTCCAATTAGTTCGACCTCAGAGTCGTTCGAGAACCGAGGTTCCACTGTATATATATACACAGTGGAACCTCGGTTCTCGACCATAATCCGTTCCTGAACCCTGTTCGAAAAGCAAATTGTTCGAACACCGAAACATTCCTTTGCTGCTTGCACTGACTTTCTTTGGAGGCATAATTAGGGGCTAAAACACTTCGTACACCTCTATAAAACGCGAGAGCAAAACGCAGCACGTCCGCACGCGACAACAGTTGGTCATAAAGAGAGCAAGAGAGTGATCTACACCCGTACGCCGCTCAGTCCCACCCTCGCGTACGCACTCACGCGTCATACGGGCGTTCAAACTCTGATGTTTGTTCGAACTCCGATTAGTTCGACCTCAGAGTCGTTCGAGAACCGAGGTTCCACTGTATATATATATATTTTTTTTAAGCATTTTTGAAGGTGTGCCGCTACTTCGCGGATTTTCAGTTTTCGCGGGTGGTCTCTGTCCCCATTCACCGCGATAACCGGGTTTTTACTGTCCTTCCAACTGACTCCTTCCGCGACTCGCACACTCCCCATCTTCAAGTGCACACTCTCTCACGTCATCAATCGGGATTGCGCGAGACATCCCGCGACCGACAAAATAAGCACATTGTCCATTACATGCGCCACACCAATCAAAGGGAAACAGTATTAACAATACAGCAGAATGTCAAACGATGCACAATTATTAACCATATAACTGTGTATATCATAAAGCCATCACAATTAACATTAGTTCGGAAAATATCCCCTTCTTAATCACAACTCAAAGGGATGATTCTATAAACATGCGAACCTTCAGAACACCCATAAACACGTCAACTATAATTTAGCTATTCTTTTTTTAACTAACTAATACAGTGATTCTCAAATAGTGGGGCGCGGTGCGATGCTAAGGGGGGCGCATGAATTGATGACAGTGCTCCACACAGCCAGCAGCTAATCATATCGCAGCGTGGCGTGTCCTATTTTTCCACTTTTGTGCTGAACAGACTGCAGTTTTCACCCAGGAAATCCATTCAGCACGACATTAAAAAACGACAACGCCGTTCATTCTTCTCGTCTAACAAAAAGAAGCACACGAGTTATCGCTAAGCAGAGATCAAGTGCGGATTTGTTGAGATTGGCGTTTGAAAATGTGTGAAAGAACGACACCCAAGTACAAAGATAAGATAAGATAAGTTGTCCTTTATTAGTCCCACAATGGGGAAATTTGAGGTGTTACAGGAGTAAAGATATAGATCACACAGAGTCGGCGGCGTAATGTAGCCGTTAATGTATAACATTAGCAGCAGACATTCATAATAAGCATGCAAATATACACAGTATAAACGTATCTAGTGTAAGGAAACACTCCTAATGTCTGTCCATTATACAGAGGGGGAAAACACTGTAATGATAAAAACTACTGAATGATTGGAAATACTGCAATGATAAAAATATTGCAATGGTAAAAGTACTGTAATAGTAAAAGTACTGTAATGGTAAAAGTACTGCAATGATAAAGTATACTGTAATGGTAAAAGTACTGTAATAGTAAAAGTACTGCAATGATAGAAGAATACTGCAATGATAAAAGTGATAAAAGTATTGTAATAGTAAAAGTACCGCAATGATAGAAAAATACTGCAATGATAAAAGTACTGCAAGGATAAAAGTACTGTAATAGTGAACATCCTGCAGTGGTAGAAATACTGCAGAGATAGAAGTACAGTAATAAGAATACTGTAAAGGTAAACAAAATACATCATTGGTCAATATTTAAGTACACCCTTGGCTGAAAGTACAGTAGTAGTTTATATTGCATCCTAGGACTGCACAATTGCACTAATGCCCTCCCGTTTGTAGGCCTGACCCAATGTTCTTGTTAAAAAGTCTGACAGCAGTCGGCAGGAAGGAGCGGCGAAATCTCTCTTTGGTACAGCGAGGGTGTAAAAGTCTATCACTGAAGGAGCTGTGGAGTGTTCTCAGAGTGTCATTGAGTGGGTGGGCTGGGTTGTTCAGCATTGATGACAGTTTTGCCGTCATCCTCCTGCCCCCCACTGACTCCACAGAGTCCAGGGAGCAGCCCAGGACAGAGCTGGCCCGCCTCACTAGTTTGTCCAGTCTCTTTTTGTCTCGGCCCGAGATGCCTCCTGCCCAGGAGACCACTCCATAGAAGATGACTGATGAAACCACCGAGTCATAGAAGTTCCTGAGGAGTGTTCCCCGAACGCCAAAGGACCTCAACCTCCTGAGTAGGAAGAGTCTGCTCTGACCCTTCCTCCAGCTTGTCTCCCAATAAGGCGGGCTGTATGGTGTTGAAAGCACTTGAGAAATCAAAGAACATGATCCTCACCGTGCCCCCCGCCTTCTCCAGGTGGGAGAATGAAGTGTGGAGCAGGTAGATGATGGCATCATCCACACTGATGCCAGGCTGGTATGCGAACTGGAGTGGGTCCATTAAGGAGCTGACCAGGGGGCGCAGATGGACAAAGAGGAACTTTGTGGAATAAAAGAAGAGAACGAGCAACATCTTCAACTGCTGGGCGAAATTTGCAAGCAGCCTCGTGTTGTGCTGCACCAGTGATTCTCAAATAGTAGCGCGCGGTGCGATGCTGAGGGGGGCACGTGGGACTCTGGCGAACATGCTTTTTTGCATGGTTTTGGGACCGAAAAAGGCGATCTCAGGCAATGCGAGTTTGAGCTCGTCAAAGCTGTTTGTGCCCCGAGTTCACGCAGTACTGGTTTAAAAAAAAAAAAACGTGTCGCCCTGTCACGCAGTACTGATTAACAAAAACAAAAAGCGTCGCCCCGTCGCTCGTTGACCCGGAAGTGATTTCTTTCGCCGCTCCTTAAATGCCCCGCGCCAAGCTATCTTGCGCAGCAGCAGAGCGAGCAAGGAGGCGCTAAGCGCGCTAATCGCTAAAATGAATTGCTTCGATGGACGCTCGACTTTTAAAAGAAGTCTGACTTGAACTGCGTTCGGGCGGAGAGCCAGCAGCTATGAACAGAAATGTTGTATTGCAACCATTACGTATCCAAACAAAATAAGACGATGGCTACGTGAGGAAATGGCTGACGTCATCAAAACGAAGCGGTTTGACGTCATATTGTAAACATAAAAAAAAATGTCTAGTCAACATATTCAAACATGTGCTTTATGTTATTTATATAGAATTTTTGTTTGAAATCCCCCTGGCTCTTTTTGTCTTTTCTAGCTTATCTATGTATTAATAACTGTTTGGTTTGTTCATGTTAATAAAGTTCAGAAAAACTAAACAAAAACGTATAGTAAATATTTATCATCCAGTCAATATTCGCACCACAGAGTGCTGAGTTTCGAGATCCTCACAATAGTCGTTCTCAAAATGATATTTTTTTAATCAATTTATCTTTGTTAAGGGATATTTTATTGACAATCTAACATTTATAATACAAAGAACATGTACATTAGAACGAAATGTAAAAACAATTGTGGTGGGGGGGCGCAAATCTATTTTCTTCTTGGTGGGGGGGGGTGTGACAGGAAATAATCGAGAACCACTGAACTAATATAACCCCGTTTTCCTCAACCAATGAGTCAGTATAATTTGAAGTGGATTATCCACAGACTAAAAATTTCTAATTTAATTCATAATCTAATTTAATCCATCACAACATGATAATTCATCATATTCCTGTCATTTCCATCTCAAAATGTCGTTCCATTAATTGAATTACCGTCGTACATCCGTCGCCAAACTGAAGTATGGAACATTAGATGGTTTTTCTTTTTTTCGTTTTGCATGACCTTTAACCTTGCATGTTCTGTTTCAACAAAATTGTATCTCTTATCAGTATCCCTGTTTCATGAGTTTCTGCCGGGGGTAAAAAGGAGGAGTTCAGAGAGGAATTTCACCGTCAGGGGCAATCCCAAACTTTTGTTTCCAGGACATTGTAAAACTCTGGGAAGGGTTTATTGTTCTTCTTATTGCAATTTTACTGCGTTCAGTCTTCCTCGAGACTGAATACGTTCTAGTGTTTGCCAAATAGTTAATCCTAGTTTCTCACTTTAGCTTTTCACAGTCAAGATATGAACTTTCTCAACTGCACAATCACTTCATTGAGGTCTAATTATCAATTGTTTACCATAGTCAGACTTTTGCCGTCAAAGAGAACTGTTCCTGAACCAAATGTTAACGTTTTCATCACTCAGGGCTTTTCCGTGTTGACAAATCACATTCCACGGAACATAAATTCATCCTTTTATGATCTTAGATTTCTCTATTTATATGACCGCTTCTTGCAATGAAGATTAATTTCACCCCAATGATTATGTAGCCAATTATCTTTCTCATTCTAATTTTGCTTTAGTTCTTATCCACATTTTTAAGCATTTTTTATGCTGCATCTTTCAATGCACACTAGGACGCACACGCGTTAGTTGAACTGATAAAACTGAATATTAATGCAATAACATTTGGGTTTTAGAAGGGGCATTTCTTCCTACAAAGGAGGGACTGGCACTGGTTTATAACTATCACCCCTTATCTCCTGCGTGGGGGCTGCCTGACTTCTTGGTCCCACAGTAGATGGTAGCCAGGTTTTTGATTTTGTGTGGCCTTTACCAGAACACGAGTAATCACAGGGTACGTATCTGAACAGCGGAGTCGAACCGGCCCAGACTTAATACATTACTCTTGCTACGTACCAGCGAAACTGTCGGCTCAGCCCCAGGGCCTCCACACAACGGTACGCCTCGATCCTTACTGTGTTCCATGCCACAAAGTGTCCAATACGATACGTGGACGCGCGCTTCTCTTCATTTTTTCTATTTTCAGCACATAATTTTCCTGCTAAAATTTACACCCTGGCCAGGGTCTGTGCTCAAACTGAGCTTATTCACGACTATGTTGTCTATCGCTATAGTTTTACACTTCTTAGTTCTCATCTCTTTAACCACTAGACCTTTTTCTTTATCTTCTGCACATTTCTCCCGCACTCGTCCCCATTTACTTAGTTCCTATCATCATTTTTTTTCATTTATTTATTTATTTTTATACTAATGTTCTTTCAAAGTGCGGTTACTTTGGCATCTTTGAATGTCTTAATCATTATAGAGGCTTCTCAATAATTGAAACTAACACAGGGACATTTTCCATGACCAATCAGCCAGCAGACCCACACGCACAAGCTTTCTTTAACGACCCCAAAAGCCCCGACCGCTTGGACACAGGCGCACAACACCCATTGTGAGTAAAAGCATCTCACCTAAAGTTCAGCCGGCCGGCTGTTGAACGCCTGCGCCCCAGCACCCTGAGACCCTCAATGGAGCAAGAATCCTGTTTGTGACGCCAAAAATGTGGTATATTTTGTTGTTGATGTGTGGGTCTGGCTCAGCTTCCCTCCGGACAGGTCGCCGAGCATGGCAGAATTGGTGATGGAAAAAGATTCTCTGACACAGTCATTTTGGTTAGAAAGAGATTTTATTCTCGTCACATGCTGATGTCAAAAGAAGTCTCCCCAAAAAGCAAAAAGGGAAAGGTGTCCCCTCTCTCCGGCCTTCCCTTCTTATAGGGAATGGCCACACCGGACATGAATATTGAAGGATTGTATTACGATTGCTGGCATTATTTTAAACACTTACGGGACAGAAGGTCAATTATTTAATTTAGCAGGTTCATATTTACTGAACATGTTAAACATTGATTGAACAAAAAGCATTTATCAAATGAAAGTAGAAGTGCAGTGCATCGATAAGATTGACTGGGATTGTAGTCATGGTGTTTACTGATGCATTCATATGCTAAATTTATATGACTTAGTTTAAATGTAAGACCTCAAAATTGCACACATAGTATTTTCATGACCCACACTTTCATTCAGAACAAACAGATTCAGTCTGCTCAGGTCAAACTGATGACAATCCAGATCACACTTCATGGACAAATACTTCAAAGCACATTCTCCACATAGGCCATAGAAGATACAAACATATCAAGTTGGGCCGGGGAGGACGTCACAGCGATGCTATCAAGAAGACCCAAAAATATAATCTGATCTGGGAAAACATACACTACACAATCTGTACACTGACGAGATTACAGGGGAATGTGAGCAGGAGAGACGGAGAGACTGCCGCCTGCCTGAGAAGGTCAGCCTTGGACGTGGACCGGGAAGGAGCAAGGACGACCGATTCAACCTACATGACCCTTGACATAGAAAACCTCCTATAAAATGTGAGGCTGGGCTGACATGACAAACTTAATTTATTTAACAACATATAAAAACCGGAATATGTAAAATGTTAAATAATCAGTTCAAATTTTAAACTGGGGGAAAAAACACGGAGTTTACCCCCCACTAATAGTTATTCTTCGGCATCCATGTTCTGCACTGATTTCATTTGGAATAAACAAATGTTCAGAAAACCGACAAGTAAAAGGCAATATTTAAAAATAAAACGGCAATAACCTTGAACGCATTTCCCCAAACAACTTACTGTTGTGATGCATATTTTTGACGATAGAAAGTCGTTCTTTACAAAGCAAATGAGAGTAAGACGTGTACAAACCTGCTTTGTGTGGCACAACACGAGACTGGTTGCAAACTTCGCCCAGCAGTTGAAGATGTTGGTCGTTCTCTTCTTTTATTCCACAAAGTTCCTCTTTGTACTTGGGTGTCATTCCTGCAGACATTTTCAAATGATAATCCCCAAAAATCCGCACTTGATCTCTGCTTGGCAATAACTCCTATGCTTCTCTTTGTTCGACGAGACGAATGAAAGATGGCGTCGTTTTTTTCCTTCGAGAAAACCGCAGTCTGTTCGCACGAAAGCGGAAGAACAGGACACACCCCGCTGTGATATGATTGGCTGCTGGCTTTGTGGAGCACTGCCACCAGCTCACCGACAGATGTCACCATTTGCGATGCAAATCATTGTTATCTTCTTCTAAACATTGGAAAAACGTACGATTTGAACCGTATGCACATGAACAAACATTTTAGTTCCCAAAATGAACTTGAGAGATGTATTGAATTTTAATTTTGTTGCTGGTTTTGTTTATACATCTGACACCATGTCGTCGGTTGGATAGTATTCCAAATGTATTTCCCTATTATTATCAGTTGACATGATAAAGTGATACTTTATGTCAACATATTTGCACCTTTTCCTTTTTACAGGGTTTTTAACCAGGTTGTGATGTGGTTGCGAATTGTAAATTAAAATATGTCACTCTTTTATTACTTTACTGTTATTGTGTTCGAAAATGATTTCGATATTTATTTAAGTACTTTAATATTTCATTATTTATATTAGTATTCATTAAACTACAATAATTCACTATTAATTTCAAGATTCATTGAACTGTTTTAGGAATAATTAAGTATTAAATGTTTAATTGTTACAGAATTTACTTTTTAAATTTTTGTTTCACCATTTTGTTCAATCTTAATCTTATGGAAAATTATTTAACAAGCACCAACACAAGGTTTTTAAAGATAAAGATAAAGATGTCCTTTCATATTCCCACAATGGGGAAATTTGCAGTGTTACGACGGCAAAGATATGGATCACACAGAGGCGGTGGTGCAATGTAGCCGTTAATGTATGACATTAGCAGCAGACATTCAGAAAAAGCAAACCTATGCGAATATACATAGTATATACGTAAATACACAATCCCCATGTATATACACACTTACATCCCACAACATTTACAAGTGTAAGGAAACACTCCGAATGTCTGTCCATGTTCCAGAGGGGAAATTAATAAAATGCTACAATGATAAAAAATACTGCAATGATAAGACGACTGCAATGGTAAATGAAGGATTGTATTATGATTGCTGGCATTATTTTAAACACTGACAGGACAGAAGGTCAATTGTTTAATTTAGCAGGTTCATATTTACGGAATATGTTAAACATTGATGAAACAAAAAGCATTAATCAAATGGAACTAGAAGCACGGGTCACAAGAATAACTGGGATTGTAGTCCTGATGTTTTCTGATTTATTATATTTTTCTCAAATGCTAAATTTATAGTACTTAGTTTAAATGTGTGAACTTTATTGAAATTTTGGGTAGTGAGAACAAATTTGCACACATAGCATTTCCATGACCTGCACTCACACTGACAGCACTTCATGGACAAAGACGACGAAGCACATTCTCCACATTGGCTGTAGAAGATGCAAACATGCCAAATTGGGCACTGGAGGACTCACACAGACGCTATAAAAAAAACACATTCCGAAAGACGGAACAATTGGAGATCGGAGCACATGCACGTACGCATACACACACACAGACATATACATACACCTGCACCTACACATGCTCATACACATGCACACATGCACACCGACAAGATTCCAGAGGAATGCCAGAGAGACGGAGAGACTGCCCGCCGGAGAAGGCCAGCCTTGGCATGCCAGTCTTGGGGACCAGACGGGAATCAACTTATCCAGACGATGACTAACCTGGGGAGGACCTTCCCTTGGACGTGGACCCGTGCCGTGGGAGGGAGCGAGGACGACCGATTCAACCAATTCAACCTCCATGACCCTTGACATAAAAACTGCTATAAAAACTGAAGCTGGGCTGAGATCAGCGCGACATTTTTCGACTGTGCTCGCCCGAGTGCGGTTTTCTCGTGAGATTAAGAAAAAGCCGCCCAGATATCTGTCTTTGTACTATTTCCTGAACAGCAGAAATTGGAGAAACTAAATATCGGAACTCGAATCAGTTGTTGAGTCTTTATTTGACCCTTTTCTTCTTGAGTACAAAAACCGAACACGCATTGGCGTAAGTTTGGCTTTTAAAAGTTGATTTACTAACTACTTCTCATTTCCACGGTGACTCAACTACAACAATACTAAAGCTGTTGCTTTATGTTATTCATATAGAATTTTTGTTTAAAATCCCCCTGGCTCTTCTTTTTGTCTTTTCTATATTATGTACGTATTAATAACTGTGTTTGTTAATGTTAATAAAGTTTTAGGCAAAAAACGTATTAGTAAATATTTATCATGTCACTGATGGTGGAGTGGTACACTCGCCTGAGTTGTGTGCAGGCAACGTGGGTTCAGTTCCCTCTCAGTGACGGTGTCTATGTCTGCCCTGTGACTGGCTGGCGACCAGTTCAGGGTTTGGTGCGCCTTTCGCCCCAACTCAGCTGGGAAAAGCCCCAGTACCCTCCCGCGACCCTGTTCAGGATAAGCGGTGTGGATCATGACATGACATGACATGACAAATATTTGTCATCTTGTGGCAGTTGAAATGAGCACACACGACTGACTGTGAACACGTCTTTATTCCAAGACTGCCAACAACAGAATAACGCACAATCACAAATTCGCGCCAACAAACATTCACATGAATACGCCCCCAAGCGGGATGCCTGCTGGGTGAGAGGCATGGTCCTAATGTCCGCCACACAGCCCCCCCCCGAACACCCAGAAGGTCGCTCAGAACGAAAACCTCACAGGGGGCTTCACCGGCCTGCCACAACGACTACGCAGGCCATCCTTTAGCGGTGCAGTTGAAACCCGGTGGGCAGGGGGTCAGGCGAGACAGGAGCGGGAGCACGACACACAACGTCGTCGCGCGGAAGTGAGGGCGTGGACTTTGGAGGGCGACCGCGGCGAGGGACGTGGGCCGGCAACAGCACATCGCCTGCAACCAAATGAGCTGGTTTTAGCCTATCTACCGAGACGCACTCCCTTCGCCCACCCATATCAAGCACAAAACTCTTATCGCCGCGCTCCAGCACCCTAAACGGGCCGTCATACGGTGGCTGCAAGGGCGAGCGGTGGGCATCGTGGCGCAGAAAAACAAAACTGGCTGACATAAGCGCGGACGGCACGAATACCTTGGGAACACAGTGGTGAACCGGTGCAGGGCTCAGGGGCCCCCCCGACAAAAAGGAAAAGGGCGGAGCGTCCAAACCGTCTGGCAGAAATTCACCAGGTACGCGAAGCGGCTGACCGAGCACCAACTCAGCAGGAGCGGCGTTAAGATCCTCCTTCGGCGCTGAACGTAAGCCGAGCAAAATCCACGGCAGACGGTTGACCCAGTTACCGTCCGATAACGCAGCTCGCAGCGCAGCTTTAAGTGACCGGTGAAAACGTTCGCACAAACCGTTAGCCTGCGGATGGTAGGAAGTAGTGCGGTGCACGCGCACACCCAACGATACTGCCAAGGCTGACCAGAGCTCAGATACAAACTGGAGGCCCCTGTCCGAGGTGATATCGGACGGCGTGCCAAAACGCGCGACCCAGGACGACAGAAACGCACGGGCTATATCCACCGAGGTCGTGGAGGACAGAGGAACCGCCTCTGGCCACCTAGTCGTCCGGTCCACCATAGTGAGTAGGTGAGTAAAACCTTGCGAAGGGGGAAGGGGACCTACCAAGTCCACATGCACATGGTCGAACCTCCTGGCCGGAATCGGAAAAGGTTCAAGGCTCGACCTGGTGTGTCGGTGGACTTTGGCACGCTGACATGCTACACAGGCCGCTGCCCACATCCTGACGTCCTTACGAAGCCCGGGCCAGACACACTTTGCCCCAACCAGCTTGACCGATGCACGGACGCCAGGGTGTGACAGGGAGCTGATCGAATCAAAAATCCGGCGACGCCATTCCAACGGAACTACAGGACGAGGGCGGCCCGTGGACACATCGCAGAGGAGAGCAGTGCGACCGCCCCGCAACACCACCTCCTCAAGCTTAAGAGCCGTACTCACTGCCTTGAGGTTGCGGATGTCAGGATCAATGGACTGGTCGGCAGCCATTTCCGAAAAATCAACCCCGAGCTGGACTGGACACACGATCGCGCGCGATAAACAATCAGCTACAGGGTTACACTTACCGGCCACGTGCCGAACGTCCGTCGTAAACTCTGAAACGGCCGCCAAGTGCCGCTGCTGACGGGCCGATCATGGTTCAGTAACCTTTGACATCGCAAACGTAAGTGGCTTATGATCCACGTAAGCCGTGAAACGGCGTCCTTCAAGAAGGAAGCGAAAGTGGCGCGTCGCAAGGTACAAAGCCAACAACTCTCGGTCGAAAACACTATACTTGCGTTCGTTATCCCGCAGCTTACGACTGAAAAACGCAAGAGGCTGCCACACATTTGCCACGAGCTGCTCAACCACTGCCCCAACAGCTATATCAGAAGCATCTGTAGTTAAGGCAACTTGCGCAGTCGCAATCGGGTGGACCAGGAGAGTCGCACTCGCCAGGGCGTCCTTAGTTTGTTGAAAAGCCTGTTCCCGCCGTGCAGACCACTCGACAGTATCATTAGCTTTCTTATTTTTCAAGGCATTGTAAAGAGGATGCAGGAGGTGGGCCGCACGCGGGAGAAACCGGTTATAAAAATTAACCATGCCCAAAAACTCCTGCAGCGCCTTAACTGAGGCCGGGCGGGGGAAGTCCACCACTGCCTTCACCTTGGCGGGCAAGGGGACCGCGCCCTGTGCTGAAATCCGGTGGCCTAAGAAATCAATCTCAGCCAGACTAAATTGACATTTCGCTGGGTTAACGATCAGACCATGCGAATCAAGACGCTTGAAAACCTCTGTTAAGTCCGACAGATGTTCCTCTGGTGAGGGACTGGCCACCAGAATATCGTCAAGATATACAAACACAAAGTCGAGGATGCGCAACACAGAGTCCATCAATCTTTGAAAAGTCTGTGCTGCCCCCTTCAGTCCAAAAGGCATGCGCAAGAATTCAAAAAGACCGAACGGGGTTATCACCGCGGTTTTGGGCACATCTTCCGCCTGCACAGGCACCTGGTGGTAACCACGGACCAAGTCCACTTTTGAAAAAATGGTGGTGCCCGCCAAACGGGTGGAAAAGTCTTGAATGTGTGGAATGGGGTAACGGTCATGCGTAGTCACATTGTTAAGATGACGAAAATCACCACAAGGCCGCCAGGAACCATCCCTTTTAGGCACCATGTGTAAAGGCGAGGCCCACGGACTGTTAGAACGCCTCACAATCCCCAAACGCTCCATTGTAGCAAACTCCCCTTTTGCTATCGCTAATTTGGCCGCGTCAAGGCGACGCGCGCGAGCAAAAACTGGCGGGCCGACCGTGGGTATGAAATGCTCCACCCCGTGTTTAGTGCATGCGGTGGAAAAGGCTGGAGTCGTTAGGGAGGGAAAGTCTGTCAGCAGGCGCTGATAAATGTCACCCGATGCCAAATAATTCGCATGCGTTAATGGCCCGAGTCCCCCAGCCTCACACGGAAAAGTAGCAAAAGAAACAGCGTCAATCAAACGGCGGTTTGCGACATCAACGAGCAGTCCATGTGCACACAGAAAATCCGCGCCGATAATGGGAACCGTGATTGCGGCAACAAGAAAGTTCCACTGGAAATCACGTCCATGGAAGCACAGAGTCACCAACCTGGAACCAAAGCTGATGATGGGCGAGCCGTTAGCCGCACACAGGGGTGGTCCGCAAACGCCGCCCGCCTTGTCCACGGCGGAGGGTGTAAGCAGGCTGACTTGCGACCCGCAGTCCACCAGGAAACGTCTTCCAGAGGACGAGTCTGTAAGGAAAAGCAGCTCGCTCTCTTTGCCGGCGCCCACAGCCACTACTGAACGCCGGCGTTGGAGTTTCCCGGAGCTTCGTAGGTGCAGGGGGGAACACAACGCCGAGCCCTGGCGCCAAACCGCTGATGGAAGAAGCAGAGAACCTTCCCACGACGCTTTCGAACGACCACTGCGGCCACCGTTGACGGATCCACGTCTGGTGTCGTCCCAAGGGTGGAATCGGCCGCCACACTTTGCACGGCGAACCGTCTCGTAGCCAGCAGAACTCGATCCGCTTCCTCAGCCAAACCTCGATGATCGCCGGTCGCCAGACAAGCGGAGTTAGCCAACACTGCGCGCACCGGAGATGGTAGCTGTCGCAGGAAAATGTGCGGGAAAATAAAACCGCCCTCATCTGAACCCAAGAGCGACAGCATATTGTCCATGAGATCCACCGCCGTGCCATCGCCCAAACCGGGCAGGGAAAGGAGCCTATCTGCCCTCTCTGAGTCCGACAAACAGAACCTCCTCAGCAGAAGCTGTTTGAGCGTGTCGTATTTCCCGCCATGTGGAGGTGCTCGCAATAGCTGCATAACACGACGTGTAGTCAGTCAGTTGGTCGAGGGACGCCACGACCATGTAGTACTTCGGGTCATCGGAGGTGATTCCACGAAGGTGGAAAAGCGCTTCCACATGCTGGAACCACGAAGCCGGATCGCTCTGCCAGAACTCCGGTAGCCTCACGGTAGCGGTGACGGCTGCAAGATGAGGGAGTTGGGGCGGCATGGCCGAGGAAGACACCTCTTCATCTACGACTTGAAACATACTCAGCGTCGGGGTCACCAATGTGGCAGTTGGAATGAGCACACACGACTGACTGTGAACACGTCTTTATTCCAAGACTGCCAACAACAGAATAACGCACAATCACAAATTCGCGCCAACCAACATTCACATGAATACGCCCCCAAACGGGATGCCTGCTGGGTGAGAGGCATGGTCCAAATGTCCGCCACAGCTCTTTATTTTTTGCATGAGATCTTTTTTTTATCTCCCAAGGGGATATTTCACGTGGATTGAGCTCTTAAGTAACTAAAAAAGTAAAAGAAAAAAATAATTAAGGTTCTTTAAGAATATGAATATACAAGAAAGAAATCTCTCAGATCAACATTTCACATTGTCGTTTGTCAAATGTTGATAAATTGTATTTTTCATTCGGGATTTGTCTGTTGTTTTTCATTTATTTGCACGTCACTATTTAAGTATTTTTTTCTTTTACTATTCTTTACCTCTATCAGTATTTAATTCGATTTTCATGGAATTATTTAAGCTTGCTTATGTAATACTACAATATTTATTCAATTTCTTTAATACATAAAAATTATTTCAATATTTTTTAATTATTTTTATTTAAATCTTGAATATTTGTCAACATATTTGTTCATTTAAATATGTGTGCAATTATTTTATTTATTAATTGCATTAATTAATACTTAAAATTTCATTCATTATTTATTAAATGTTTCGATATTTATTATGAATTTAATTAACTCAGTATGTGGTTGTGAATTTTAAATTGAAATATGTCGCTGTTTTATTATGTAAATGTGAGAGTGTTAAAAAATATTTCTGTATTTATTTAGGTACTTAAATATTTAATTATTCGTTTCAGTATTCATTAAATTACGATGATTCACTTTTGCAATTCAGACGCGCAGCAACGAACTGCGTAATGCGGATCCTCTCCTCCGTGGTGACGAAAAAAAAGAAGCGGGAAGATTAACGAAAGCAGGAACGGACCGTGCATCAGCAGAGCGATAAATACACTGTGTTCAGGAGGCGCACACGATATTTGTGCCTTTCTTCATTTTTACTTTGTTTATTAATGTACATTGTTTGCATTGGCCTCAAGGACTCATTCGGTGTGTATGTATTTGTAGTTTTCACTGTGTCACGTGATTTCCTAAAGCCATCAAAGGAAGAGAAATAAAAAAAGAAAATCTGGACATCAGTCTGAATCGTGGCCTTTTCGCTGGACCGGTGTAGCTACACTCTTGACATTCCAAAATCTTTGAGAGAAACTTAGACTATTTGCATTTATCTTTCTTGTTCTATTTAAAGTTCAACTTCTAGTTCAGTTTTTCACCTTTTCACAGCGTAATGAAGGCCAGTTGAGCAAGTGGAACAACTGATTTTATTGATCATCGTGGAAGGCACCTATTTCATAAGCACCGTTTCTTCTCACACCTTTTCCATTAGGTACGATTAAAAAGACAACTGAAAAGCATAATGTTAACAAATGTTCTTCCAAGCAAAGGCAATTAATTTTATTTATGTTTGATATAAAGCCACTGATGGTGTAGTGGTACACTTGCCCAAGTTGTGTGCAGGCAGCGTGGGTTCAGTTCCCACTCAGTGACGGTGTCTATGTCTGCCCTGTGACTGGCTGGTGACCAGTTCAGGGTGTAGTATAAAAACAAAAAAAATCATCATCACTCAGACACAATGGTTCTTCTGGCAATGATCACATTGGCTTCGTGTCAATAAAAAAGCTTTGCAAATTTCAATTTATTATATTTTATTCAAAATCACAAAACCACAAAGAGTCGGTTCCTTCAGTTTTTTTTTGTCCTTTTTTTCAGCTTCAGATCGCTGCAATTCTCACCAGCACAATCGTGTTTCTCAGCACTCTGTTTAGTGGCGAATTTTTTAGCACAAACGCTGCAACTGAATGTCTTGTCTCCACTGTGCGTTCTTGTGTGGATTCGTAAATTTGACTTTACAGAGAAAGATTTACCGCAAACCGAGCAGGAAAAAGGTTTTTCTCCACTGTGTGTTCTTGCGTGCCTTGTTAAATGAGAATTTTGGGAGAAGCTTTTACCACAAACTGAGCAGGAAAAAGGTTTTTCTCCATTGTGTGTTCTTGTGTGGCTTGTTAACGTTGAGTTTTGAGAGAAGCTTTTACCACAAACTGAGCAAGAAAAAGGGTTTTCTCCAGTGTGTTTTCTTGTGTGGATTCGTAAATGTGACTTTCCAGAGAAGCTTTTACCACAAACTGAGCAGGATAAAGGTTTTTCTCCATTGTGCTTTCTTGTGTGGCTTGTCAAACATGACATATCAGAGAAGCTTTTGCCACAAACTGAGCATGAAAAAGGTTTTTCACCACAGTGTGTTTTTGTGTGAATTTGTAAATTAGCCTTTCTAGAGAAGTATCTTCCACAAACCAAGCAAGAAAAAGGTTTTTCTCCATTGTGTGTTCTTGTGTGGTTTGTTAAATGCGACTTTTGAGAGAAACTCTTGCCACAAACTGAGCAAGAAAAAGGTTTTTCTCCAGTGTGTGTTCTTGTGTGCGTTTTTAAACTTGACTTTTGAGAGAAACTCTTGCCACAAACTGAGCAGGAAAATGTTTTTTCTCCACTGTGTAATTTTTTGTGCAGTTTTAAAGACAACTTTGAAGATATTGAGTCAGTGTGACGTGCCATTTCACCTATAGTTTGCTCATTATCATCATCATCGTCACAAGCGCCTGATAATGTGTCCTCATTTTGTGCTTGTGATGGCCCCCAGTGGTCTTCATCACCTTCTGTTGTCACGTGATGACTTGAGCTGCCGCTTGGAGGTTCCGCCCCTCTGTTGTCCTCACTCTCATCCTTGTTTTCATCTTCAGTCTTTATAGGGACAACGTTCAGTGGTGACTTGTTGATCTCCTCCTCCTCCTTTTTGATATGAGTCAAGTCTGGCTCCTCTTTCACAGAACGGAGATCGTTTTCACAGACGTCTGCAGGACACAAAAAGACAAACACACATTTAATTTGGTCGAGTCAAACCTCATGTGGCGACTTTGTCTTATGTTGTTTCTACCATGCTACCTTGACTTATGCCTGCTGCACACGGAGCAATGCGTGCAAGCCCAACTTGGACCGGACCATGGGGGCATTTCATAAAATTACGTCCTACGATGTAACCCTCCCTTTAGCAGCACAACAGTGATAAACGAGCATTTAAAAAGGAAGCACGTTGCGGCTGATGCCCGATTTAATTCCTGAATTAGTCACAGACGTTTCTGGAAGCGAGCTGAAGTTAGCACACACAGGCTATTGTGTGCGTCTGATGGAACACCTGTTGTGGGACCCTAACTTATTAATGGGGGACACCGCAACATAATGTCATTGATAGAATAGAAATCATTCAAGTGAAAAATGTTTACAAGTATTTCTTCTTGCATTTACAGAAAGTTTCATCGTGGGTATTTTTGCTTCCATTATAATCTGGATCCCTAAAAGAATTAAAGGGGCCCTGGCATCAGAGTCGCGATTTATTGCATGATTTACGTTTGGGTTTTTTTTTTGCCCAAAATGACATTTAGCCTGCAAGTACATTCCAACATTCCCCTTTTTATTTTTTATAAAATTTCTGTTTTGAAATAAATTTTAAAACAAAATTACGTTTGAAGAGTAAAAGTTCTTACACATAAGCATTAAGCAACAACACTTTCACTCTGACTTTCATGTTGACATATTTGAATAATGACTGTATATTTTAAAGTTATCCAATATGTATTCAAATTCGACTAAGATACACCATAATATTTGAAGAGTTCACTGAATTATTTTGGAACTGCAATGATGCTTAACAGCCATAGAGTGTCAGTAATGAGTAACAAAGTAACACAACATTGTCATTTGCATAAATTACAAGGAACTTTGAGTTGTGGGGGAGATCCAAACCACCTGGGCCACAGGAACTTTATTACCAGGAACTAAATGTTCCTGGACTTGTTGGTAGAAAAGGGGGTTGTGGCGTACTCCCTTTTTAAGCCCAAAGTAAGCCAAAGATGCAGATGCATTCCTTGCAGCATGCGCTTGTTCACTGATGAGATCCGTGCAACCCTGGATGGATGCATTAAATGTATTTTAAATGTTTGGATGGGGTGAAACTACGCACATGTGCACAAAACAGTGAAGATCCACCGAAGGTTTATTGACTCTCACCCGACGAAGCCAGTACAAAGTTAATAAATAAATAAGACCATTACGTGCTTGATTTAAAAAAAAACTTAATATTTTGTGTTTTATCCACTAAAATTGATCAACCGCCATTGATGTTTTCGCCGCAGTGTGCACATTTTTTAGAGTCCGGCAGAATTCCTTCCGGAAGGAATTGCTTGAACAAGATATAAATACCAGAAAACGTAAAATGTTAAACAATCAGTTCAAATTTTATAAAAAAAAAAAAAACATGGAGTTCACCCCCCACTATTGGTTATTCTTTGGCATATATTTTCTGCACTGATTTCATTTGGCAAAAACAAATGTTCAGCAGACCTGCAAGTAAACGGCAATATTTAAAAATAAAGCGGCAATAACCTTGGACGCATTTCCCCAAACAACTTAATGTTGTGATGCATATTTTTAACGATAGAAAGTCGTTCTTGACAAAGCAAATGAGAGTAAAACGTGTACAAACCTGCTTTGTGTGGCACAACACGAGGCTGGTTGCAAACTTCGTCCAGCAGTTGAAGATGTTGCTCGTTCTCTTCTTTTATTCCACAAAGTTCCTCTTTGTACTTGGGTGTCGTTCTTTCACACATTTTCAAATGATAATTCCCAAAAATCCGCACTTGATCTCTGCTTGACGATGAGTCATGTGCCTCTTTTTGTTAGCGGCTAGCTAGCTAACAAGCTAAGCTAACTACGCCGAAAAGCATCAACGCGCGAAGATCAGGTTATCGGGACACAAAGACTTAATGAATTATGTCGTAGTCCTTTAGAGTAGCACTGGACATCCTTTGAGAAAATTACAGTCAGTTCCACACTAAATCAGAAGAATTTAGCGGTGGACTGCTTTTGTTCCGGTGTGGACGGGTCGGTGGATGTGGTCGAGGTCCTTCGGAAGCTGTGCGCTTGCTTATGACGTCACGCTTTAAGCGCGTATTGTCCAAATATATTTATTTGCCTCAGTGGGTTTTTTTTTTACACCTGGCTGTTCTATTTTATATAATATTTTAATTCGGTTGATAAAAAAAATTAACAAAATAACTAAATTAACGCCACATTCGCGAGTCAGCATCGACGTCACTTCCGCCTATTTCCCGAGAAGCCGCTGCTGGAACAGTAGTGGGACGTTTCCGTTTCTCCGACCGAACTTGCAACAATGCTGTGGTTCACTCGGGCTGCAAGATTGTATGGATATAATGTCTGCATATACTCGCAGTGCTTCTCAGTTATTTCACGCCCGCCCCTACCAAGAAGAAAAAGATTCGCGCCCCCCCACCACCAATTTTTTCTGTCTTTGTTTGTTGATGTTAGATTGTCAATAAAATATCCCTTAACTAAGTGTTGCAAGTATGGTGACAAGCTTGCGTGACGTGTGGGGTGCGCATGCGTGGAGGAGGGAGGGGGCGGATGTTGTTGGAGTGTTGAATGAATGAAAGGAGGAAGTGAAAAATGGAAGAGGGAAGAGCATGAAAACAATAAAGCGAGGCTACAGGTACACCACTGTCTCCCTGCTGGCGTGTTATTATTGATTGGGAGGACTCCGCATTTCGACGACGTGCGCCGATCACGATCCCCGGGCAACTCCGGCCGCGAAGACGGACTCCGCATTCCGACGACGTGCGCCGATCACGATCCCCGGGCAACTCCGGCCTTGGAGACGAATCTCCCCTGCGCCCCCCCGACCACGGTCAGGAGGAAACCGAGCAGGAACGGATAACACTGGCGACCACGAAGGGACTCCAAACAAGGAAATGTGCATAGCCGTGCGCCTTTACGAGCTGGAAGTGTGCGCTGTTCTGGATAGCGGGGCCCGTAGGAGTGTGCTGCCACTGCACTATTACAACGCCATTCACCCCGACATGAGGCCCCCTCTGCAGCCCTCGACTGTCGAGACCTTGATCGGTGTAGGCCCTGGAGACGTGCCTGTACTTGGCGAGGCCCAAATACCTGTCGATATCAGCAGCCGTCAAGTGACCATTGATTTTGTTGTAGCAGATATATCTGGAAATGAAGTGCTGCTGGGTCATCCCTTTCTCGTTCGAGCCGAAGCTCGCCTTGACTTTGGCCGTCATCGCATCATCTTGTTCGGCGAAGAAGTGCCCTACTACCAAGCTGAAGCTAGCCCAAAGTCACATGCCGTGAGAGTATCCAGGTCCGTTGTTGTGGAGCCGGGGCAGGAATGTGTTGTGAGGGGCAGTGTGGATCTAGGCGCAGCCACCTTCGGGAACCTGATGCTCAGTCCCACGAAAGGATTCGTCGAAAAGCACAAGGTGCTCGTTGCTAGAGTGCTGATCGATGCCCAGTCTTCCAAAGCGGTCCCCCTTCGACTTTTCAACCCGGGCAACAAAGCTGTGACTGTTAAGGAAGGATCCATTGCTGGGCTCCTCCAGCCGGCCGAAGCCATGCAGCCGTCCAGCGTGCCCTCGGTGAAGGACACACTTGTTGGCCCGCCAGTGGTTCCTCTGCACCTGCAAGAGCTCTATGCCCAGAGTTCCCAAGACCTTAATGACCATGAGCAGCTCCAACTTAAGCGTTTGCTGTGCACCTATGGCCACACATTTTCCACAGGGCCGACAGACCTGGGCCGAACCAGCCTTGTCCAGCACGACATTATGACCCGTCCTGGCGCTCCAGTCAAACAACCGCCAAGGAGAATGGCAGGAGAAAAGCAGCAGCATGCAGACCAGCTGGAGACGAGAACCCCTGATACTGCTTCGTTGTTTCATGGCTGGACAATGGGGGAGCTGAGCCAAGCCCAGGACGCAGACGCTGACATTGCACCAATACGCGCCTGGATGTCATAGTGCAGTGGCAGCACACTCCTACGGGCCCCGCTATCCAGAACAGCGCACACTTCCAGCTCGTAAAGGCGCACGGCTATGCACATTTCCTTGTTTGGAGCCTTGAGATGGAGCATAGGTGGTTCAGGGCAGTCGCGAGGGCAACTGCTCAAGGTTGAAGTCTTGTTGGGTTTTTGAGGGGAAGGACACTGCTTCTGAATATGGCCCCAGCCTTGACAGTTATGGCAGCGAACTCGACCCTTCTTAAAGTTTTTGTGCTTACTGGATGAAGAGCTGACCGGAGATGGGGCTTCCACAGCATAATCCTCTTTCTCTCTGACAACAGCAGCCCGGGGCCGACATCCAGTGGCGAACCAGCCTTGTCCAGCACGACATTATGACCCGTCCTGGCGCTCCAGTCAAACAACCGCCAAGGAGAATGGCAGGAGAAAAGCAGCAGCATGCAGACCAGCAGATCCACGACAGCCTGCAAAGCGGTGTCGCTCAGCGTAGTTACAGTAGCTGGGCCTCACCCATTGTTATGGTGCGTAAAAAGGATGGGACGTACCGTCTATGCATCGACTACAGAGCCCTCAACGACCGTACCATCACCGATGCATATCCCCTACCGCGTATCCAGGACACGCTGGACACGCTCTCCACTGCTAAATGGTTCAGCACGTTGGATCTTGCCTCGGGCTACTGGCAAGTGGAGTTGACCCCAAGAGCACGCAAAGCCGCCGCTTTTTGTACCAGAAAGGGCCTCTTCGAATGGAATGTCATGCCATTCGGCCTTTGCAACGCTCCAGCAACGTTCCAACGGCTGATGGACCGCGTCTTGGCTGGCCTGCAGTGGGAGACCTGCTTGGTCTATTTGGACGACATCATTGTGCTGGCCAGGGACGTGACGGAGATGCTGCAACGGTTGGGCAAGGTGTTTGACCGACTTCAGCACGCGAACTTGAAGCTGAAACCCTCTAAATGCTGCCTCTTTCGACGCAAGGTTGCCTACCTTGGCCACATAGTATCTGAGCACGGTGTGGCCACCGACCCGAGCAAGGTCCAGAAGGTCCAGACGTGGCCCACCCCCACATCAATCCAGGAGGTAAGACGATTCATCGGTCTAGCCTCGTACTATCGTCGGTTTGTAAAAGACTTTGCATCAATAGCCGAGCCCTTGCACAACCTGACTAAGAAGAACGCTCACTTCCAGTGGCATGCAGAGCAACAAGCGGCTTTTGACGAGCTTAAGTGCCGCCTGACTTCAGCCCCAGTCCTTGGATATCCGCTTGACTGCGGTGAAATGATACTGGACACCGATGCGAGTGACACGGGCGTCGGTGCTGTACTGTCGCAGATTCAACAAGGTGTGGAGCGAGTGCTGGCTTATGGCAGTCACAAACTGACGAGAACCGAACTGAACTACTGCACGACGAGACGTGAACTCCTAGCCATTGTGGACTTCACTTCACATTTTCGCCAGTACCTCCTTGGACGACGCTTCAAGGTGCGCACCGACCACAGCAGCCTGCGCTGGCTGACCAGAATGAAAGAGCCAGAAGGGCAGTTGGCTCGGTGGCTCGAAAAACTTGCTGAATACGACTTTGAGATTGTTCACCGCCCAGGGCGTGTGCACGCCAACGCTGATGGCCTCTCCAGAAGGCCCTGTCGCCAGTCCTTTGTCTGCAAAGTGCCAAGTCCTTCCTCGCATCCGACGGGCGTCACACATCAGGCGCTCCAGTGCGAATTGGACTCTCTCCCCGGTTCCCTGTCGCTGAGTCCAGTGGGGGTAGAGGGACGACCGTCCACTATGGTGTCGGGTCTAGTGGGGGTAAGTCAAAGTGCCCCTGCACCCGACACACATACTGTAGACCAAGACAGTCAGACCAATGTACACATTATCAATATGACCGAGAAGGTACATGTGACGAGAACCCTTGATACTGCTTCGTTGTTTCATGGCTGGACAATGGGGGAGCTGAGCCAAGCCCAGGACGCAGATGCTGACATTGCACCAATACGCGCCTGGATGTCAGCCAGCAGTGAGCGCCCCCCTTGGACTACAGTTTCATCATGCAGTCCAGCCGTGAAGACGTACTGGTCCCAATGGAAACGACTCTACTTCAGAGAGGATGTTTTGGTCCGTCGTTTCTACTGCCTTGACGACACCCAATTCTACCCGCAAATTCTGCTGCCTCGCAATTTACGGCCGGAAGTGATGAAACAGATGCATGACGGTGCCGTGGGTGGACATTTTGGTGTTGAACGGACCGTGGCCAGATTACAAACCCGATACCATTGGTACCACATGAGAGAGGATGTCACCCTCTGGTGCCGGACCTGTACCAGCTGTGCGTCCAGGGCCCGCCCCGTCAAGAGACCACAAGCCCCAATGGGAAATGTCCGGGTTGGGGCCCCGATGGAGCGCATTGCCTTGGACATTATGGGACCACTCAATGAGACTGAGCGCAGAAACCGGTATGTGCTTGTCATACAAGATTACTTCACGAAATGGACAGAGGCGTTTCCCATTCCTGATGAGCAAGCTGTGACCGTTGCCGAAGTTGTTGCTTCTGAGTGGGTGCTACGGCATACCTCATGCACTGCACAGCGATCAGGGACGCAATTTTGAATCGGAAGTATTCCAAAGCATTTGCCGCTTGTTAGGCATTGACAAGACTCACACTACACCATTGTGACCCCAGTCAGATGGCCAGGTTGAACGCTTCAACGCTACTCTCCAGAAGATTCTGGCCTCCACCGCGGAACGTTGCCATTGGGACTGGGACCTTATGGTTCCTTATACTGTCATGGCCTACAGGGCAACTAAACACAGTTCCACCGGGTTCACACCAAACTCCATGATGTTCGGCAGAGAAGTGAGCGAACCAGTGGACCTCGTTGCTGGGTCTCCACCCGACCCAGACATTCAACCGTTAGTTCCAGAGTACGTCAAACAGCTGCGTGAACGCCTGGAGCTGGCCCATCTGATCACCAGAGAAGCTCTGGGTGAGTCTGTTACGCGTGCAAAAAGACAGTACGACAAAAACTGTTGCCATTCGCAGTACAAGATTGGAGATCCTGTGTGGTACCTTGTAAAAGGTACGCACCACGTCAAGAACAAAGTGAGGAAGTTCCTTCCGTCATATGAAGGGCCATTCTTTGTCCTTGGACAATTGGACGACCTGGTCTACCGTATTCAGAAGAACCCGAGATCCAAGGTGAAAGTGTTCCACCACGATCAACTTAAGCATTATCGCAGCCGTGAGCCCCTGGACAACACCTGGGCTTTGGACCGAACTCAGAGGTGGGCACCTATAGAGGTTCCTCCGCCAGCTGTGGAGGATGGCCCAGCACACCATGATCTAGGCCTGCGTGATTTGTTCTCAAGCGTGACTGACGATCCTGGCACCATTTCACCATCTGCATCTGACCCCACACCGGTTGTGCTCATTCCATCCTCCCCTTCCCATGGAGACCATGAAAATGGTGGGGGCGCGGTAAGTGAGTCACTCCAGCTGCGCCTGCCAGTCCAACGACCAGGACGTCCCTGCAGGGCAGCTGACCGTTATGGTGCCTAGGTGACTTAAATGGTGTGAGGAGCACTTGAATGTTCAAGGCAGTTCTCAGGGCCTTATCTAAATTTTATACAATTTTCCTACTTCGTCCATGTTTTAATGGAAGTTGTTTACAAATGCGATTTTTCAATGTTTTTTTGCTGTTAAAAAAAACTAAAAAAACTGTCACTGCTACGCTTCTGACCTGTCATTGTAAATTGCTTTATCTCAGGAATTCCGCCGGTCGCCTTAAATTGATTACTTAGGAGTGGATTTCAGTTCCTTCCTCGTGGCGTTTATTTTCACCGTGGTTAATATGCATTTCCTTATATGAACCGATTATTGTAACCAAGCTGTCATTTACCATACCTCGCTTGTATAAGAGAATGATAATCACAACTGTCTTTTGGGCACCAAGCCTCTTATAGATGTTGTAGGTCAGCTCGTGTTTCTGTGCTGAAGTGGAATTGTTTAATTACCATCCAGAGTGGGGGTAGTGTTGCGACTATGGTGACAAGCTTGCGTGACGTGTGGGTGTGCGCATGCGTGGAGGAGGGAGGGGGCGGATGTTTTTGTCGAGTGTTGTATGAAAACAAAGTGGAAGAAAAAGATGGAAGAGGGGAGAGCATGAAAACAATAAAGTGAGGCTACAGGTACACTGTCTCCCTGCTGGCGTGTTATTATTGATTGGGAGGGCTCCGCATTTCGACGACGTGCGCCGATCACGATCCCAGGGCAACTCCGGCCTTGGAGACGGATCTCCCCTGCGTCCCCCCCGACCACGGTCAGGAGGAAACCGAGCAGGAACGGATAACAATAATATAATGAATCAGTAAACACCATGACTACAATCCCAGTCTTATCTATGCACTGTACTTCTACTTTCATTTGATCAATTATTTTAACATATTCAGTAAACATGAACCTGCTAAATTAAATAATTTGTTAGGAATCGGAGGGTGGAGGTAGAGGAGGACCCAAAATGAAGGGATGTCAGGCAAGGGTAACTTAAAGGGAATTTAATTAACAAAATAGGGCAAACAAGGTACTAGGCACAAACAAACGAAATAAAGTGCAAAACAACGACGACTAACAAAACACGGCTGGGCAGAACTAAACTGGACTAGGACGCAGGGACAGGAACCAGGGATAAGCGACCGTGACAATGAAAAATGAACAATGAGCATGGACAATGAACAAGGGCAACAGTGACATCCAAGAAAGGGCAATGAACCAACGCCGAGTAGTCAGCGTAGGAGGCTTAAATAGTGACGTAATTAGTGGGTTGACGAGAGACAGGTGCGTGGCTGGTGGGCGCGTCTCTCCAGCCATGACGACATGACAGGACATGCGCTGGAAAGAAACGCCCCCACGCCCGTTGAGCAAACGTAAACAAAAACAAGACATGACGTAAACGGACTATAAGATAATTGACCTTTTGTCCCGGAAATGTTTAAAATAATGCCAGCAATCGTAATACAATCCTTCACTATTAATTACATAAATCCTACAATAAAGCATAACTTTAACTCGATTGATGAAAGTAAAGTTTAATTTAGGCTATTAATGTAACTCAGTGGTAGGCCTTCAAGGCCTTCTCTGTTGGCCAAACATAATCAAGAAAAAAAATGATAATAATCGTCACATTGCTGAGCGTTGTATTTTTAGGTGAGAGTTTTGAATCCAATCAGAATTACGCTAGCTCGTTTTGCCGGGCAGGTTTCACAATACGGGGAGCGGGCATTATGCATTCCGAGGCCTTAAGACGCAATTCTGTGGGCATCTCTTCTGTAAAAGTCAATGAGCTTTCATATTTGTTAGACGGTTGTGATAGCCAATCAGATCACAAGTTGGTTACAGTGAGCCTTCTCGCTGGCCTTATGTGTCAGGGCTCATTGTTCGGCGAGGAAGAGGAGGTGTTGCAATCGCCGTACGGCGAGGAGGGGGTGGACCCAAAAGGCGAGGAGGCAGGGATAAGGGTAACTTCAAGGAATTTTAATTAAACAATAACCGAAGGGCTAACATAGGTGCACGGACAAACCGACGGGGCAGGGAGCACAAATCAAAGACGACTTAAACGAGACTAAACTTGAGCAAGGGCGATAACAAAAACTGGGACAGAAAACAGAGGAACGAGAGCGAAGGGCGAAAAGCGAGAACTAGAACATGAACGAGATCAAAGGCGAGAGTCAAGATAGTCCATCATGGGGCAACAGGGAGCTACACGGGATAATGACCCGACACTGGGTTGATGGCATGGAAGGCATAAGTAGTCCGGTAATCAGGGGAGCAGATGGGGATCAGGTGTGTGATCGTTAATGAGGAGCAGGTGCGTGGCTGGTGAGGGCGAGGTGCTGAGGGGAAACGCCCCTGCTCAGCTGATCAAAACAAACAGGAAAAGCACATGGCAGGAAGGAGGGAAGAAAATAACAACAAAAACAATAACAAAAACACTGTCATGCCCGACGCGGATCATGACCTTATGCTGAGGGTGATGAACGCGTTTTGTGATTGGATACTCACTCGTGAGGGGGCAGCGCGATGCCGAATCAACACACCCAAAAGTCGTAACTGGCGACCGTTCGAAAATCTGAAATATATTCTTGCTTTTTTTAAACCACAATGGCCGAAGGAGGGAAAAGCATGGATTTAATTGCAGATACACTTGCAAGGACATTTTCAAGTCGGACCTTTCAAGAGAAGCTATATCGTCCAACACTCACTCAGTGGTGCGTAAGTGTGTTTCTGGATATTATTTGTCCAGCCCTGGTGTCATAAATGATGGTATTTTGATGGGGATTCATTCAAGTAGGACAGAGTAGGACTTCACTGAAGGCACCTTAAATTACTCTCATATGCTGGAAGGTCACTGACCTGGCGAGAGAATTGCCCCCACCATAAACAATGCTCAGGCCTATTTTCTCTCAGGGCAGTATCTGGTTACATCGGAACTTCAGAACCAAGACTGGTCACTTCTGTGAGCTCCAGTCCCTTCATAGTTTCATAAAGAGAATTACTTCCCATATCTATATTAGGCCATTTAAAAATACACGACTTTTTTTTTCATTTATCCTCCTGACTACCAGGGAAAAAAATTTTCTCCAATCACATTTATTTTGAAATTCCCCAATCTATGTGAAGTAATTGGAATATTCCAAAAGAAATTTTTGAAATTTTTATTTTTGTTTTGAAGCTATGATGTTTCTTCTACAGTGCACATCGGAACTCAATACAGGGGAAAACAGAACTTCATTGTGAAACAGTTAGTCCAACAAAAACATCAAAAAGTCTATTTGACAAAGTGTTCAACATAAATATTACAGTCCATCATCTCTTTTCTTTTATTTCACTTTTGCTTCTATTATGCTTATTTGATATGATACTTCAAATAGCAATTCCCTTTCTTGGAAATACAAAGGAAATTTTTGCACTTGGAGCACATAAATGTTTCACTGTTGCAGCCAGATTGGCGACACCCTGATGCATGTGTTTCATCCACCATTTCTGAAAGATGCACAGCATCATAGTCTCATCATGTCATGTCATTATCCACACCACTTATCCTGTACAGGGTCGCGGGAGGGTGCTGGAGCCTATCCCAGCTGACCACGGGCGAAAGGCGCACTACACCCTGAACTGGTCGCCAGCCAGTCACAGGGCGGACATAGACACCGGCTCTGAGTGGAAACTGAACCCACGCTGTCCGCACACAACTCGGGCGAGTGTACCACTACACCATCAGTGACTTCATCATAGTGTCTCAGAGCTGCATTTGACTGTGGTTTCCATTTTTGACGTGGGGAAGTGAAGTAATCTTCGCTATCACTTGCTGCACGTCCTGCACGTCCTACTTGGGCTCGAGCAATCAACTCTGCACCAAGGAGCAAATTGAGGATCATCAAGGATCTTCTGGGGTTTCTTCCCCAGACACTGGCAGTCACGCTTATACTGAAGCCATGAGTTGGTGATTGCCAGGTCAAAAAAGTGAAAAACTGCACGCACTGTCACTTGTCTAGTTTTCCAACCATTTTATGACAGCAAGTTCAGGTGTGCGTCATCTCACCACCATCTCTGATGACCCTCTTTCTTTCCATTTGAAGAGCTTATCACCTATGATCTTGCAGTTGTTTGGAACCCTGTTATTCATGAGGGTTCCAGTTGCTGTCAGTCCTTTTGTCATCAGGGTGTCAAGGAGGCTGATTGTCGGAAAGTACCAGTCAAAGAACAGGTGTGTACCTTGGGGATCAGACTCTGTCAATTGAAGAACAGTTTGTTCCCTGAAGCCCGACCCTCCTGTAGCTGTGAAAGTTGTCTTGCCTTGGTAGACCACAAAATCCAAAACTAGACCAGTTGGTGCAGCCGCCAAGACAAATGCCTTCGGTCCAGTTGGGTTTGGTTTGCCCGGTACATACTGGTGCACTGGTTATCGACCAGTCAAAGGAACTATTTGCTCGTCAATGCGCAATTTTCCTGTTCTTGGCAGACTCAGACATCCTTGCCTTACTTTGCTCAAGAGGGACCTGATTCTCCACAAGAGATCACTTGTTTTTTCTTCATCTAAAACATCAAAGTCGTTGACGAGCTTGATGGAGTTTCTCGATTTGTAAAACCGATTTCTGGTCATGGTTTCCGCCACAATTTTCACTCTCGTACTTGAAGCGCAATACATTTGAATGTTTGGCTATCCTAGACTGCCCATGTCAATAGAATTTCCCAAAAATCTGCAGTAAAATTTCCTCTGCTTCTGGGAATGACCCTTTCTTGTCATTTGGAAAAAAAGAGCAAAATGGATGAAATAACTTCAAACGTCCACTACAAAGGACATGTTTTAAACACTTGAATACTAGGCTCAAATAGACTTAAAATAACTCAAACAACACTTTAACATGTTCATAAGAGTCTTATAAATAAAATGCCAACAGCATTTCAAGGCAAAATGTCTTTGATAAAAAGTATTAAACACTTACTTTTCCTCTTCCCATAAAAAGTGCTTGCACTGAGGGAAGCCATTTTTCATCTACGGTGATGTCAAGGTAACAAACCACCCACCCCTACAAATTTGGTATCATTGGAAAGCTCTGAATGTCCTCTATAGAGCACAAAAAGAGTTAATGCAATTGGATGCACTGGGTGGGAGATATTTAGGTGTAAAAATGTCCTCTACAGAGGACAAATTTGAACTACTGGTCGTCAGGAGGATATTTCAATTTATATTTAAGCTTGCTTATGTAATAATACAATATTTATTCAATTATTTTAGTATGTAAAATTCTCAACAATTTAAACCTTTTTATTTCACACTTGAATATTTCTTAACATATTTGTTCTTTTGAATTTGGATGCAATTTAAATTATTACATCCATCCAGCCATTTTCTGCCGCTAATCCGGGGTCGGGTTATTGAATTAATTTTTTAAGTATTTTTTATCATTCAATATTTATTTCAAGATCAGGACTCTTCTAAATGAGTTCAATATTTATAAAATGTTTCTATATTTATTATTAATTGAATTAAGTCTGTTTGTGGTTTCCAATTTTAAATTTTAATATTTTCCTATTTCAATATATAAATAATGCAATGTATAAAAAATATAATACAGCATGAAAAAAAATATTTGGTATATTTGACAAAATTATAGTTTTTCCAAAGTGAGATTTTGCTTAGCAACAAACGCCAAACCCTTGATAGAGCTCAACCTAGAAAGTGTATTTAGCAAGTCAGAAATTTATTCAGAAAGCGTAATATTAAATGTATGTGAGGGGATATTTGAAGAGTTTGAGTTTTGTTCAATGGACCATTCATATACGAGCCAGCCAAACACAGCGAGAAAACCAGCGCTGGCTCCAGTCGCCATCAAGTTGCCAACTCCTGACATACCAAAACCTTTGAGAGAAACTGAGACGATTTGCGTTTCTCGGTCTGGTTCTTTTTATCGTTCAACTTCTAGATCTGTTTTTCACCTTTTCACAGCATAATGAAGGCCAGTTGAGCAAGTTGGACAAGTGATTTTATTGATGATTGTGGAAGGCAACGATTTCATAAGCACTGTTTCTTCTCACACCTTTTCCATTAAATACGATTAAAAAGACAACTGAAAAGCATAATGTTAAAAAATGTTATTCCAGGCAAAGGCAATTTATTTTCTTTACATGTTTGATGTAAACACCAAAACAAATCATCATCACTCAGACACATTGCTTCTTCTGGCACGGATCACATTGGCTTCATGTCAATAAAAAAGCTTTGTAAAATTCAATATACCATATTTTATTCAAAATCAAAATTTACATCTTACCACAAAGAGTCAGTTCCTTCAGTTTTTTGTTTTCTTTTTTTAAGCTTCAAGGATCGCTGCTTTTCTCACCAGCACAATTGTGACTCTCTGCATTCTGTTTAGTGGAGAATTTTTTAGCACAAACGCTGCAACTGAATGGCTTTTCTCCATTGTGTGTTCTTGTGTGGCGTCGTAATTGCGAGTTATGATAGAAACTCTTTCCACAAACTGAGCAGGAAAAAGGTTTTTCTCCACTGTGTGTTCTTGTGTGGATTGTCAAATGCGACTTTTGAGAGAAACGCTTGCCACAAACTGAGC
This sequence comes from Idiotropiscis lumnitzeri, assembly GCF_059441095.1. Classification (NCBI taxonomy): domain Eukaryota; kingdom Metazoa; phylum Chordata; class Actinopteri; order Syngnathiformes; family Syngnathidae; genus Idiotropiscis; species Idiotropiscis lumnitzeri. The sequence goes on along the minus strand of NC_142392.1, from coordinate 34,622,737 downwards.
AGGAAAAAGGTTTTTCACCACTGTGTGCTGTTGTGTGTTTTGTGAAACTTGCCTTATGAAAGAAACTCTTGCCACAAACTGAGCAGGAAAAAGGTTTTTCACCACTGTGTGTTCTTGTGTGGATTTGTAAATTTGACTTTGTTGAGAAGTATCTTCCACAAACTGAGCAGGAAAAAGGTTTTTCTCCAGTGTGTGTTCTTGTGTGGCGTCGTAATTGCGAGTTATGATAGAAACTCTTTCCACAAACTGAGCAGGAAAAAGGTTTTTCTCCACTGTGTGTTCTTGTGTGGATTGTTAAATTTGACTTTTGAGAGAAACTCTTGCCACAAACTGAGCAGGAAAAAGGTTTTTCACCACTGTGTGCTGTTGTGTGTTTTGTGAAACTTGCCTTATGAAAGAAACTCTTGCCACAAACTGAGCAGGAAAAAGGTTTTTCTCCACTGTGTGTTCTTGTGTGTTCTGTTAAACTCTTCTTATGAGAGAAGCATTTTCCACAAATTGAGCAGGAAAAAGGTTTTTCTCCACTGTGTGTTCGTGTGTGTTCTGTTAAATGTGACTTTTGAGAGAAGCATTTTCCACAAATTGAGCAGGAAAATGGTTTTTCTCCACTGTGTGTTCTTGTGTGGTTGGTTAAATGCGACTTTTGAGAGAAACGCTTGCCACAAACCGAGCAAGAAAATGTTTTTTCTCCACTGTGTGTTTTTGTGTGCGGTTTTAAAGACAACTTTGAAGTTAATGAGTCAGTGTGACATGCCCTTTCACCTTTGGCTTGCCCATCATCATCATCATCAGGAGAGCGTGATAATGTGTCCTCATTATGTACTTGTGATGGCCCCCAGTGGTCTTCATCAACTTCTGTTGTCACGTGATGACTTGAGCTGCTGCTTGGAGGCTCCGCCCCTCTGTTGTTCTCACTCTCATCCTTGTTTGCATCTTCAGTTTTTATAGGGACAAGGTTCACTGGTGACTTGTTAATCTCCTCCTCCTCCTTTTTGATGTGAGTCAAGTCTGGCTCCTCTTTCACAGAACAGAGATCGTTTTCACAGACGTCTGCAGGACACAAAAAGACAAATTTGGTTTGGTCAAGTCAAAGCTCATGCGGCGACTTTGTCTTATATTGTTTCTACCGTGCTACCTTGACTTGTGCCTGCCGCACACGGAGCAATGCGTGCAACCCCAACTCGGACCGGACCATGGGGGCATTTCACAAAATTACGTCCAACCATGTAAACCTCCCTTTAGCAGCACAACAGTGATAAACGAGCATTTAAAAAGTAAGCACGTTGCGGCTAATGCCGATTACATTCCTGACATAGTCACAGACGTTTCTGGAAGCTAAGCGAAGTTAGCACACACAAGCTATTGTGTGCGTCTGATGGAACACCTGTTGTGGGACCCGAACATATTGATGGGGGCCACTGGGGGCCATCGCAACATAATGTCATTGATAGAATAGGAATCCTTCAAGCGAAATATGTTTACAAGTATTTCTTTTTGCATTTAGAGATAGTTTCATCGTGGTTATCGTATTTTCGCGACCATCAGGCGCACTTTAAAGTCTTAAATCTTTCCCAAAACAAATGATGCGCCTTGTAATGCGACTCGCCTATTATATGGACTATGGATCCCCTGCTTGAAAATGGCAGTCTGTTCGGCACGAAAGCGGAAGAACAGGACACACCCCGCTGTGATATGATTGGCTGCTGGCCGTGTGGGGCACTGTCATCAACTCACCGACAGATGTCACCATTTGCGATGCAAATCATTGTCATATTCTTCTTAACATCGGAAAAACTTAAGATTTAAACCGTATGCAAATGAACAAACATTTTAGTTCCCAAACATAAACTTGACAGATGAATTAAACTTAACTTTTGTTTCTGGTTTTGTTGTTGCCACCATGTTGTCGGTTGGACAGTATTCCAAATGTCATGCCATGTCATTATCCACATCGCTTTTCCTGTACTGGGTCGCGGGAGAGTGCTGGAGCTGACGTGATAAAGTGTTTCTTAATGTCAACATATTTGCACCTTTGCCTTTTTACAGGCTTTTTCGCCAGTGCTATGGTGCCTTGATTGTCCTCAAAAACAATTAGTCGCTCTTTATTTTTTGCATGAGATATTTTTTTATCTCCCAAGGGGATATTTCACGTGGATTGAGCTCTTAAGTAACTAAAAAAGTTAAAGAAAAAAATAATTAAGGTTCTTTAAGAATATGAATATGCAAGAAAGAAATCTCTCAGCTCAACATTTCACATTGTCGTTTGTCAAATGTTGATAAATTGTATTTTTCATTCGGGATTTGTCTGTTGTTTTTCATTTATTTGCACGTCACTATTTAAGTATTTTTTTCTTTTACTATTCTTTACCTCTATCAGTATTTAATTCGATTTTCATGGAATTATTTAAGCTTGCTTATGTAATACTACAATATTTATTCATTTTCTTTAATACATAAAAATTATTTCAATATTTTTTAATTATTTTTATTTAAATCTTGAATATTTGTCAACATATTTGTTCATTTAAATATGAGTGCAATTATTTTATTTATTTATTGCAATAATTAATACTTAAAATTTCATTCATTATTTTTTATCTTTCAAAATTCGTTCAATATTTATTAAATGTTTCTATATTTATTATGAATTTAATTAACTCAGTATGTGGTTGTGAATTTTAAATTGAAATATGTCGCTGTTTTATTATGTAAATGTTAGAGTGTTAAAAAATATTTCGGTATTTATTTAGGTACTTAAATATTTAATTATTCGTTTCAGTATTCATTAAATTACGGTGATTCACTTTTGCAATTCAGACGCGCAGCAACGAACTGCGTAATGCGGATCCTCTCCTCCGTGGTGACGAAAAAAAAGAAGCGGGAAGATTTACGAAAGCAGGAACAAACCGTGCATCAGCAGAGCGATAAATACACTGTGTTCAGGAGGCGCACACGATATTTGTGCCTTTCTTCATTTTTACTTTGTTTATTAATATACATTGTTTGCATTGGCCTCAAGGACTCATTCGGCGTGTATGTATTTGTAGTTTTCACTGTCACGTGATTTCCTAACGCCATCAAAGGAAGAGAAATAAAAAAAGAAAATCTGGACATCAGTCTGAATCGTGGCCTTTTCGCTGGACCGGTGTAGCTACACTCTTGACATTCCAAAATCTTTGAGAGAAACTGAGACTACTTGCATTTATCTTTCATTTTCTATTTAAAGTTCAACTTCTAGTTCAGTTTTTTACAGCGTAATGAAGGCCAGTTGAGCAAGTGGAACAAGTGATTTTATTGATGATGGTGGAAGGCACCGATTTCATAAGCACCGTTTCTTCTCACACCTTTTCCATTAAGTACGATTAAAAAGACAACTGAAAAGCATAACGTTAACAAATGTTCTTCCAAGCAAAGGCAATTAATTTTATTTATGTTTGATATAAAGCCACTGATGGTGTAGTGGTACACTTGCCCAAGTTGTGTGCAGGCAGTGTGGGTTCAGTTCCCACTCAGTGACGGTGTCTATGTCTGCCCTGTGACTGGCTGGTGACCAGTTCAGGGTGTAGTATAAAAACAAAAAAAATCATCATCACTCAGACACAATGGTTCTTCTGGCAATGATCACATTGGCTTCGTGTCAATAAAAAAGCTTTGCAAATTTCAATTTATTATATTTTATTCAAAATCACAAAACCACAAAGAGTCGGTTCCTTCAGTTTTTTTGTCCTTTTTTTAAGCTTCAGATCGCTGCAATTCTCACCAGCACAATCGTGTTTCTCAGCACTCTGTTTAGTGGCGAATTTTTTAGCACAAACGCTGCAACTGAATGTCTTGTCTCCACTGTGCGTTCTTGTGTGGATTCGTAAATTTGACTTTACAGAGAAAGATTTACCGCAAACCGAGCAGGAAAAAGGTTTTCTCCACTGTGTGTTCTTGCGTGCCTTGTTAAATGAGAATTTTGGGAGAAGCTTTTTCCACAAACTGAGCAGGAAAAAGGTTTTTCTCCATTGTGTGTTCTTGTGTGGCTTGTTAACGTTGAGTTTTGAGAGAAGCTTTTACCACAAACTGAGCAGGAAAAAGGTTTTTCTCCAGTGTGCTTTCTTGTGTGCGTTTTTAAACTTGACTTTTGAGAGAAACTCTTGCCACAAACTGAGCAGGAAAATGTTTTTTCTCCACTGTGTGTTTTTTTGTGCAGTTTTAAAGACAACTTTGAAGATAATGAGTCAGTGTGACATGCCCTTTCACCTTTAGTTTGCTCATTATCATCATCATCGTCACGAGCGCCTGATAATGTGTCCTCATTATGTACTTGTGATGGCCCCCAGTGGTCTTCATCACCTTCTGTTGTCACGTGATGACTTGAGCTGCTGCTTGGAGGCTCCGCCCCTCTGTTGTCCTCACTCTCATCCTTGTTTTCATCTTCAGTCTTTATAGGGACAATGTTCACTGGTGACTTGTTGATCTCCTCTTCCTCCTCCTCCTTTTTGATGTGAGTCAAGTCTGGCTCCTCTTTCACAGAACAGAGATCATTTTGTCTGACGTCTGCAGGACACAAAAAGACAAATTTGGTTTGGTCCAGTCAAAGCTCAGGCGGCGACTTTGTCTTATATAGTTCCTACCGTGCTACCTTGACTTGTGCCTGCCGCACACGAATCAATGCGTGCGACCCCGATTTGGACCGGACCATGGGGGCATTTCACAAAATTACGTCCTACGATGTAAACCTCCTTTTAGCAGCACAACAGTGATAAACGAGCATTTAAAAAGGAAGCACGTTGCGGCTGATGCCCGATTTCATTCCTGACATAGTCACAGACGTTTCTGGAAGCGAGCTGAAGTTAGCACACACAGGCTATTGTGTGCGTCTGATGGAACACCTGTTGTGGGACCCGAACTTATTAATGGGGGCCACTGGGGGCCATCGCAACATAATGTCATTGATAGAATAGAAATCCTTCAAGTGAAATATGTTTACAAGTATTTCTTCTTGCATTTCGAGATAGTTTCATCGTGGGTATTTTTTTGCTTCCATTATAATCTGGATCCCTAAAAGAATTAAAGGGGCCCTGGCATCAGAGTCGCTATTTATTGCATGATTTACGTTTGGGGTTTTTTTTTGCCCAAAATGACATTTAGCCTGCAAGTACATTCCAACATTCCCCTTTTTATTTTTTATAAAATTTCTGTTTTTAAATTAATTTGAAAACAACATTATGTTTGAAGAGTCAAAATCCCTACACATAAGCATTAAGCAACAACACTTTCACTGTGACTTTCATGTTGACATATTTGAATAATGACTGTATATTTTAAAGTTATCCAATATGTATTCAAATTCGACTAAGATCCACCATAATATTTGAAGAGTTCACTGAATTATTTTAGAACTGCAATGATGCTTAACAGCCATAGAGTGTCAGTAATGAGTAACAAAGTAACACAACATTGTCATTTGCATAAATTACCAGGAACTATGAGTTGCGGGGGAGATGCAAACCACCTGGGCCACAGGAACTTTATTACCAGGAACTAAATGTTCCTGGGCTTGTTGGTAGAAAAGGGGGTTGTGACGTTCAGCCTTTTTGAGACCATAGTAAGACAAAGATGAAGATGCATTCCTTGCAGCATGCGCTTGTTCACTGATGAGATCCGTGCAACCCTGGATGGATGCATTAAATGTATTTTAAATGTTTGGATGGGGTGAAACTACGCACATGTGCACAAAACAGTGCAGATCCACCGGAGGTTCATTGACTCTCACCCGACGAAGGCAGTACAAAGTTAATAAATAAATAAGCCCATTACGTGCTTGATATTTTTTAAAAACTTAATATTTTGTGTTTTATCCACTAAAATTGATCAACCGCCATTGATGTTTTCGCCGCAGTGTGCACATTTTTTAGAGTCAAGCAGAATTCCTTCCGGAAGGAATTGCTTGAACAAGATATAAATACCAGAAAATGTAAAATGTTAAATAATCAGTTGAAATTTTATTAAAAAAAAAAAAACATGGAGTCCACCCCCCACTATTGGTTATTCTTTGGCATATATTTTCTGCACTGATTTCATTTGGCAAAAACAAATGTTCAGCAGACCTGCAAGTAAACGGCAATATTTAAAAATAAAGCGGCAATAACCTTGGACGCATTTCCCCAAACAACTTAATGTTGTGATGCATATTTTTAACGATAGAAAGTCGTTCTTGACAAAGCAAATGAGAGTAAAACGTGTACAAACCTGCTTTGTGTGGCACAACACGAGGCTGGTTGCAAACTTCGTCCAGCAGTTGAAGATGTTGTTCGTTCTCTTCTTTTATTCCACAAAGTTCCTCTTTGTACTTGGGTGTCGTTCTTTCACACATTTTCAAATGATAATTCCAAAAAATCCGCACTTGATCTCTGCTTGGCGATGAGTCATGTGCCTCTTTTCGTTAGCGGCTAGCTAGCTAACAAGGTAAGCTAACTACGCCGAAAAGCATCAACGCGCGAAAATGAGGTTATCGGGACACAAAGACTTAATGAATTATGTCGTAGTCCTTTAGAGTAGCACTGGACATCCTTTGAGAAATTTACAGTCAGTTCCACACTAAATCAGAAGAATTTAGCGGTGGGTGTTTTTGTTCCGGTGTGGACGGGTCGGTGGATGTGGTCAAGGTCCTTCGGAAGCTGCGCGCTTGCTAATGACGTCATGCTTTAAGCACGTATTTTTCAAATATATTTCTTTGCCTCTGTGTTTGTTTTTACACCTGGCTGTTCTCTTTTAATATATATTCTATGTAAGATTTTAATTCGGTTGATAAAAAAATGTAACAAAATAATTAAAATAACGCCACAAAAGCGAGTCAGCTCCGACGTCACTTCCCCCCTATGCCCGGAGAAGCCGCTGCTGGAACAAGCGTGGGAAGGTTACGTTTCTCCTACCGAACGAAGCAACAATGCTGCTGTTCGATCGGGCTGCAAGATTGTATGGATATAATGTCTGCATATACTCGCAGTGCCTCTCAATTATTTCACGCCCGCCCCTACCAAGAAGAAAAAGATTCGCGCCCCCCCACCACCATTTTTTTCTGTCTTTGTATATTGAGATTAGATTGTCAATAAAATATCCCTTAACTAACCTACATTGATAAGAAATTTAATTTCGAGAACTATTATCGTGAGGATCTCGAAGCTCAGTACTCTGTTGTGCAAATATTGATGAGATGACAAATATTTGTCATGTCATGTCATTATCCTCACGGCTTATCCTGAACAGGGTCGCGGGAGAGTGCTGGAGCCTATCCCAGCTGACTACCGGCGAAAGGCGCACTACACCCTGAACTGGTCGCCAGCCAGTCACAGGGCAGACTTAGACACCGTCACTGAGAGGGAACTGAACCCACGTTGCCTGCACACAACTCAGGCGAGTGTACCACTACACCATCAGTGACATGATAAATATTTACTAATACGTTTTTTGCCAAAAACTTTATTAACATTAACAAACAGTTATTAATACGTACATAATATAGAAAAGACAAAAAGAAGAGCCAGGGGGATTTTAAACAAAAATTCTATATGAATAACGTAAAGCAACAGCTTTAGTATTGTTGGAGTTGAGTCACCGTGGAAATGAGAAGTATTTAGTAAATCAACTTTTAAAAGCCAAACTTACGCCAATGCGTGTTCGGTTTTTGTACTCAAGAAGAAAAGGGTCAAATAAAGACTCAACAACTGATTAGAGTTCCGATATTTAGTTTCTTCCATTTCTGGAGTTCAGGAAATAGTACAAAGACAGATATCTGGGTGGCTTTTTCTTAATCTCACGAGAAACTGCACTCGGGCGAGCACAGTCAAAAAATGTGCACCATCTTTCAGCCCAGCTTCAGTTTTTATAGGAGTTTTTTATGTCAAGGGTAATGTAGGTTGAATCGGTTGAATCGGTCGTCCTCGCTCCCTCCCACGGCACGGGTCCACGTCCAAGGGAAGGTCCTCCCCAGGTTAGTCATCGTCTGGATAGCTGATGATGGTCGATTCCTGTCTGGTCCCCAAGACTGGCCTTCCCCGGCGGGCAGTCTCTCCGTCTCTCCAGCTGGCATTGCTCTGGAATCTTGTCGGTGTGCATGTGTGCATGTGTATGAGCACGTGTAGGTGCAAGTGTAAGGGTGTGTCTGTGTGTATGCATGCGTATGTGCATGTGCTCCGATCTCCAATTGTTCCGTCTTTCGGAATGTGTTTTTTTATAGCTTCTGTGTGAGTCCTCCAGTGCCCAATTTGGCATGTTTGCATCTTCTACAGCCAATGTGGAGAATGTGCTTCGTTGTCTTTGTCCATGAAGTGCTGTCAGTGTGAGTGCAGGTCATGGAAATGCTCTGTGTGCAAATTTGTTCTCACTACCCAAAATTTCAATAAAGTTCACACATTTAAACTAAGTACTATAAATTTAGCATTTGAGAAAAAATAATAAATCAGAAAACATCAGGACTACAATCCCAGTTATTCTTGTGACCCGTGCTTCTAGTTCCATTTGATTAATGCTTTTTGTTTCAGCAATCTTTAACATATTCCGTAAATATGAACCTGCTAAATTAAACAATTGACCTTCTGTCCTGTCAGTGTTTAAAATAATGCCAGCAATCATAATACAATCCTTCATTTACCATTGCAGTCGTCTTTTCATTGCAGTATTTTTTATCATTGTAGCATTTTATTAATTTCCCCTCTGGAACACGGACAGACATTCGGAGTGTTTCCTTACACTTGTAAATGTTGTGGGATGTAAGTGTGTATATACACATGGGGATTTGTGTATTTACGTATATACTGTGTATATTCGCATAGGTTTGCTTTTTCTGAATGTCTGCTGCTAATGTCATACATTAACGGCTACATTGCACCACCGCCTCTGTGTGATCCATATCTTTGCCGTCGTAACACTGCAAATTTCCCCATTGTGGGAATATGAAAGGACATCCTTATCTTTATCTTTAAATCCTTGTGTTGGTGCTTGTTAAATAATTTTCCATAAGATTAAGATTGAACAAAATGGTGAAACAAAAATTTAAAAAGTAAATTCTGTAACAATTAAACATTGAATACTAAATTATTCCTAAAAGAGTTCAATGAATCTTGAAATTAATGGTGAATTATTGTAGTTTAATGAATACTGAAACGAATAATGAAATATTAAAGTACTTTAAATAAATACCGAAATCATTTTCGAACACAATAACAGTTAGGTAATAAAAGAGTGACATATTTTAATTTAAAATTCGCAACCACATCACAACCTGGTGAAAAACCCTGTAAAAAGGCAAATATGTTGACATAAAGTATCAATTTATCATGTCAACTGTTAATAATAGGGAAATACATTTGGAATACTCTCCAACCAACAACATGGTGTCAGATGTATAAACAAAACCAGCAACAAAAGTAAAATTCAATACAGCTCTCAAGTTCATTTTGGGAACAAAAATGTTTGTTCATGTGCATACGGTTCAAATCGTACGTTTTTCCAATGTTTAGAAGAAGATAACAATGATTTGCATCGCAAATGGTGACATCTGTCGGTGAGCTGGTGGCAGTGCGCCACATAGCCAGCAGCCAATCATATCACAGCGGGGTGTGTCCTGTTCTCCGCCTTCGTGACGAACATTTTCTCAAAGAAAAAAAAAACGACGCCATCTTTCATTCGTCTCGTCGAACAAAGAGAAGCTCACGAGTTATCGCCAAGCAGAGATCAAGTGCGGATTTTTTGGAATTATCATTTGAAAATGTGTGCAAGAACGACACCCAAGTACAAAGAGGAACTTTGTGGAATAAAAAAAGAGAACGACCAACATCTTCAACTGCTGGGCGAAGTTTGCAACCAGTCTCGTGTTGTGCCACACAAAGCAGGTTTGTACACGTCTTACTCTCATTTGCTTTGTAAAGAACGACTTTCTATCGTCAAAAATATGCATCACAACAGTAAGTTGTTTGGGGAAATGCGTTCAAGGTTATTGCCGTTTTATTTTTAAATATTGCCTTTTACTTGTCGGTTTTCTGAACATTTGTTTATTCCAAATGAAATCAGTGCAGAACATGGATGCCGAAGAATAACCATTAGTGGGGGGTAAACTCCGTGTTTTTTTTCCCGGTTTAAAATTTGAACTGATTATTTAACATTTTACATATTCCAGTTTTTATATGTTGTTAAAGAAATTAAGTTTGTCATGTCATCATGTTTCAAAACTATGCTGACAGATGTAGTTTATGTTTATATCCACTGTTGGAGTTGAGCCACCGAGAAAATGAGAAACATTTAGTAAATGAATCTTAATAGCTAAACTTACTCCAATGCGTGTTCGTTTTTTGTACTCAAGAAGAAAAGGGCCAAATAAAGACTCAACAACAACTGATTAGGGTTGCGATATTTTAGTTTCTTCGATTTCTGGAGTTCAAGAAATAGTATCTGGGCGGCTTTTTCTTATTCTGACGAGAAACTATAATCAGACGAGCACAATCAAAAAATGGCGCGCTGATCTCAGCCCAACCTGACATTTCATAGGAGGTTTCCTATGTCAAGGGTCATGTAGGTTGAATCGGTCGTCCTTGCTCCCTCCCACGTCCACGTTAAACGTCCAAGGCTGACCTTCTCAGGCAGGCGGCAGTCTCTCCGTCTCTCCTTCCCCTGTATTCTTGTCAGTGTACAGATTGTGTGGTGTATGTTTTCACAGATCAAATTGTGTTTTTGGTGTTCTTGATAGCATCCCTGTGACTTCCTCCCCTGCCCAACTTGATGTTTGTATCTTCTATGGCCTATGTGGAGAATGTGTTTAGTCGTATTTGTCCATGAAGTGCTATCTGGTTTGTCATCAGTTTAACCTGAGCAGACTGAATCTGTTCTGAATGAGAGTGTGGGTCATGAAAATACTATGTGTGCAATTTTGAGGTCTTACATTGAAACTAAGTCATATAAATTTAGCATATGAATGCATCAGTAAACACCATGACTACAATCCCAGTCAATCTTATCGATGCACTGTACTTCTACATACATTTGAAAAATGCTTTTTGTTTAATCAATGTTGAACATATTCAGTAAATATGAACCTGCTAAATTAAATAATTGACCTTCTGTCCCGTAAGTGTTTAAAATAATGCCAGCAATCGTAATACAATCCTTCAATATTCATGTCCGGTGTGGCCATTCCCTATAAGAAGGGAAGGCCGGAGAGAGGGGACACCTTTCCCTTTTTTCTTTTTGGGGAGACTTCTTTTGACATCAGCATGTGACGAGAATAAAATCTCTTTCTCACCAAAATGGCTGTGTCAGAGAATCTTTTTCCATCACCAATTCTGCCATGCTCCGCGACCTGTCCGGAGGGAAGCTGAGCTAGACCCACACATCAACAACAAAATATACCACATTTCTGGCGTCACAAACAGCATTCTTGCTCCATTGAGGGTCTCAGGGTGCTGGGGCGCAGGCGTTCAACAGCCGGCCGGCTGAACTTTAGGTGAGATGCTTTTTGCAAACATATAGTGTTCGTAAGCTAAAAGGAGAGACACCCAGCTCAAGTGGAGACAGAAAGGTTAAACAAAGTTTATTTGGCAACTTCATCTTCCTTCTGTTCCTCGATGCTTTTCACACATTCCCTTTTATAACATCGAGGAATCAGATTACATTAAAGGGTGGTACAGTTCGTCTTCTCAAAAGCTGGTTTGGTCCGGTTTATCATTGGTGTGTCGTCGTGGGTCGCAGCTGACTTTGACGTCAGCATCTCTTATCAGGACCTAGCACGATGTTGCTTGCTTCATCCTCACTTCTGAAGAAGTGCCACCGCCCTTCTTTTCAACATGATATGTGCACCATGTATTGAAATAAAGTTGCGTCATGGCAAATGTATAATAACCTCCAAATATTATTCTAACATTCCCCCCTGTTTATTCTACATTTGCCCCAAATATTATCATCAATGGAATTTCCAAAGATTTAATTCCATCAAATCATTAGCTTGATAGCAAATGTAAACCCCTCTATTTTTCTTTGTTTAACTTTAATGTATTTGAGCGTTTTGGATTAACGAATAGGATCTCCCAGGTAAATTCAGTCGTCGTCATCAACTTGGTCATCAGTGTCTCCTCCATCACCAGTACCTCTGTAATTAATCAAAGGATATATTTCCTGTCGTTTGGAATTTGCTGGAGCGAGAGCTGTTGAGATAAATCGGAAAAGCAAAACGCGAATGCAGGGAATACAACAACATCCACACAGTACAAGGATTGAGGTGAACATTGTTATAGAAATCATTACAGAAAATACCATATTTTTATATTTACCAAACGTTTTGTTCCACCACTCATCCCATGCAGAGGTACTCACACCTGAGTGTTCCTTCAGCTTTCGGTTCAGGGTGCGCAAGCCTGTAATGGCTCTTGTGAGGGACCCTTCCGGAGAAGTGTTGTTAGGAATGAAATTACAACATTGATCCTCAATCATGGCGCAAACCCCTCCTCTCTCTGCCAACAGCATGTCCACCGCGATGCGGTTTTGAAATGCCATGAGTGATGTTGCTGCCAATTGTTCTTTTGGACCAATTTTACGTCACCCCAGATGGAAGGACGACGTAGGACCAATTGTTCTTTAATAGCTATAAATCCTTCTTCAATGAAGTTCCCCAATCTTTGCACGTTATAGTGTATGTAATTTATTCGATCCACACTCTTATTCGGTGTAATCCAAAGAAGAATGGACTCGAACCCTGCTGCGATTTGATTTACCAACTTATACTCATCTGGTACGCCCCTTGGTTGGCCAATTGCATCCAAATAGGTCATATCACCATCCCTCCAGGAAGCACTTCGTCTTTTCCTGGCGTAATAATAGGGGGATTCGTGGGCTTCAACTGCTCTTTGAATGTCCCCTGCTGTGGATGGAAAAATAGACACTGGTAAGAGAAGTGACACCAATGCACAAGTTCCAACTGCGTCCTTTAATGAATCAAATAATTTAGTACCCCCACACCACCACCACACATCGCTGCGTGGCAGTAGTGTACCTGATTGGAGCAGAGTTGTTTTGCACCACGCTGATGATAAGCCTCCCACTCTATTTTGTGTTCCTGTAAGATTAACACAAGTAAAGTTAGCCACTGCCACATCGGTCGAAAAGATAGGCTTATCTTTCGTTGCTTTCGTAGCCGGGTAGACATCATTCCAAGCAATGCAATCCGCATTAGGCGTCAATTTTGTCATTACTTCTAAAAGGCATGTCGATGGAAGAGCTGCTGGAATTACTCGTAGCAATGGTCTCGGGCCCATACATGAAACACAACTAGAATTTGCAGTCTTAGCAGCTGATTCCATTAATAGTAGCCAATTATTTCCTAATTGGGTAACTCCTGTAACAGCCAAAAAGTGATCATCTACAGAGAGTTTTCCTTTAAATTTTAGCACCGTTTTAGATCGTTTTTTCATCGAAGTTTTGGTCTCTATATTTTTTATAGGGGTAGCCTCAACGGGATTCTCTAAAATGGTAGATACACAAATTACAATAGTATGATAAGGATCTACCCCTTGAGAATATGGGCTTAAATCTAATTCTTCACACGGATTATTGTCGCATCCCCAATTTGTCGAGTTAATAGTTAACTGAATTCCTATCGCTACGTGTGTTAATGAAAGTTTCTTCCGCAAAGTTTTTGCACATTTTTCAGTCGTCCAGTCAGACCAGTCTTGTCCCGTTTCTGCTACCAGTCCATCCCATCTTCTAGTTCTCACAGTTAAGTACCATGTGTACCGGCGTCCATAACTTTGCGCACTATACGCATGTTGTCCTACTTTGAAAACGGATGCTTCACTCAATTTAACTTCAGACCATGGTATAATAGCAGTTGTCATCTTGTTAGTCGGCAAACAAATCATTGTTGCTGAGTCAGCAATGCTGTTGCTCCTAGCGCATGATGTAAAGTCCATCTTATCAGGTAACCTAAAATTTTTAGTTGAATGTCCATTATTATTATTTATCGGTGTATATGTTGGTGTATACAAAGCTTTCACTGCAACCAAGGCTGCACAACACAAAATCTCAAACTTTATCCACGCGAAAGTCATATCGGCCGAGAGACCCCTAATAGGGTAGGGTGGCTTATAGTTCTTCACTGGCCTAAAATGTTTTCAGATCCTATTGATCTGCCCCCACCTAGTCACCAGGCTTGCCTACCTTCCCCTTGTCGGGTGTCTCGGTTGAGATGACCCTCTTACAATGCGCAAGGTGTATGTTGCTTGGGGAAACTGTCCTCGTTTTGGGCTTATGTTTCCCTGACAATTGTGTCGAGCACAGATCATGCAGGCTCTTCAAAAAATCTTTTGAGAAAAAATTAAACCCATATGTTGTATAAAATTGGTTTATCTGTCTTACCATACCTTCCCTCCTGTTTGACATGTGTGTCAACATGTGTCAATATTCCGAAAAATATTTTTTGGAAGAATTGTTTTTTTTTTGTTTTTTTTTTTCTCTGAACTGACATATATGCCATTAGTCAAAGTAGCTCCTTTTTCTAGCCATAGATTTTCTCTTGCATAAGACTTTGTTGTTACATGTCTGCAAGGATGTTGCCTCGCAGAACGTTATCTATCAGCGCACACACAGCCACACCTATGAATGGCTTGTTAGCTGCTTCTTCACCTCTTTTTTTTTTTTTTTTTTTTTTTTCTCTCTCTCTTCTCTTCGTTTTATTTTTGTAAGTCGACTATTTTTTGTGTACTAAGCTGACCAGCGAATTTATATTTTGTTATCCATGAGTTTAAATGTTTTACTTTTTCCGGACATTGGCTTTCTATAAATTTCTAGTCCTTACACGTTAATTGTTGTTTCGGATCGTTTTTGCTAGCTTTTTTTACTGTTTGATTTCCCCATGTTTTCCTAAACTGTTCTCCAATCCCTGAACAGGCTGACAATTACTCTGTTTGAGGTAATTCCCAAGCTTCTACCACAAGTGGCGGAGAATTCTTGCATCTGCTTCCCAGACAGTTGTCAGTTAATTTTCCTGTTCCAAAATGAGGTTGCAAGCCTCCATACACACTTATTCATTCACACTATTTTTCCCTTATTTCTCTTTTTTTCCCTTTCAAACGCGCGTGGAGGATACACCCCTGTTATCATCTATCAGTTTTATAGACTATCTCTGTCTCTTCACGTAATATTGACTAGTATTCTTACGGTTTTACACAGTTTTAAAGACTTACTCTGTCTAGTCCCCACAATATCCCCACGGAATTTAACTACTTACTTGCAGAGGAGTCCGCCCTCCTGTTAACGCAGAATTTAACTACGTACCCCTTCAAATGCCCACATTTATCACACTCATTCATCACATTCGGACTTCACACACTCACCCAAGATGAGCTGAACGTCTCTCTCCGCAGCCGCCCTTCAACTTTCAGCATCCAGTAGCAAAGTCGAGGACCAGGTCCAAAAAAAAATAATAAAAAAAGATAAACAAAAAACAAAAAAAGAAAAGAAATCCTGGAAAAAAAATAAAAAATAAATCCTTGTTGTGGCCACGATTGTCCTCGGTCGTCGGCTTCGCCCCTGGACGCCTCCAGTATGTTGGGTCCACGGCTCTGAAGGACCAATTGTATGTCAGGTTCGCCAATTTGACATATAGTGTTCGTAAGCTAAAAGGAGAGACAGACAGCTCAAGTGGAGACAGAAAGGTTAAACAAAGTTTATTTGACAACTTTATCTTCCTTCTGTTCCTCGATGCTTTTCACACATTCCCTTTTATAACATCGGGGAATCAGATTACACTCAAGGGTGGTACAGTTTGTCTTCTCAAAAGCTGGTTCAGTCCGGTTTATCATTGGGGTGTCGTCGTGGGTCGCAGCTGACTTTGACGTCAACATCCTTTATCAGGACCCAGTTGCTTGCTTCAGACTTCGATGCCAACTTATCAGGGCTCTTCTGGATGTTGTTTACTTCTGAAGAAGTGCCACCGCCCCGCCAATTGCAGACAACTCCCTGTATCACCCCGTCACACTGCAAACACTCAGCATAGTTCACTATATTAAACTGCAACATGTTATATGCACTACATATTAAAATAAGCTGCATCACGGCAAATGTATAATAACCTCTTAATATTATTCTAACAAACTGTTTTAGGAATAATTTAGTATTCAATGTTTAATTGTTACAGAATTTACTTTTAAAATTTTTGTTTCACCATTTTGTTCAATCTTAATCTTTTGGAAAATTATTTAACAAGCACCAACACAAGGTTTTTAAAGATAAAGATGTCCTTTAATAGTCCCACAATGGGTAAATTTGAAGTGTTACAGCAGCAAAGAAATAGATCACACAGAGGCGGCGGCGTAATGTAGCCGTTAATGTATAACATTTGCAGCAGACATTCATAAAAAAAACATGCAAATATACACTGTATATACGTAAATACACAAATCCCCCTAAATATACACACTTACATCCCACAACATATACAAGTGTAAGGAAACTCTCCGAATGTCTGTCCATGGTACAGAGGGAAAATTAATAAAAATGCTGCAATGATAGAAAATACTGCAATGATAAGACGACTGCAATGGTAAATGAAGGATTGTATTATGATTTCTGGCATTATTTTAAACACTTACAGGACAGAAGGTCAATTATTTAATTTAGCAGGTTCATTTTTACTGAATATGTTAAACATTGATGAAACAAAAAGCATTTATCAGATGAAAGTAGAAGCACGGGTCACAAGAATGACTGGGATTGTAGTCATGATGTTTACTGATTTATTATATTATTCTCATATGCTAAATTTAGAGTACTTAGTTTAAATGTGTGAACTTTATTGAAATTCTCAATCGTGAGAATAGATTTGCGCACATAGCATTTCTATGAGCTGCCCTCACATTCACAGCACTTAATGGTCAAATACGATAAAGCACATTCTCCACATTGGCTGTAGAGATGCAAACATACCAAATTAGGCACTGGAGGACTCACATAGACGCTATCAAAAGAAAAACACATTCCAAAAGACATTACAATTGGAGATCGGAGCACATGCACATACGCATGCATACACACAGACACGTACTTACACCTGCATATACACGTGCACATACACACGCACATTCACATCCACATACACGGACACATACACGTATACCTGCATATACATGCACACCGACAAGATTACAGAGGAATGCCAGCGGGTAGAAAGACGGAGAGACTGCCCGCCGGAGAAGGCCAGCCTTGGCGTGTCAGTCTTGGGGACCAGACGGAATAATTGGTGGTGGGGGGGCGCGAATCTTTTTCTTCTTGGTAGGGGCGGGCGTGAAATAATTGAGAAGCACTGCGAGTATATGCAGACATTATATTCATACGATCTTGCAGCCCGAGTGAACCACAGCATTGTTGCAAGTTCTGTAGGAGAAACGTAACCTTCCCACTGCTGTTCCAGCAGCGGCTTCTCGGGCCAAAGGCGGAAGTGACGTAAGAACTGCCTCGCCAATGTGGTTTGAATTTATTTATTTTGTTAATTTTTTCATCTACCGAATTAAAATATTATATAAAATATACATTAAAACAGAACAGCCAGGGGTAAAACAAACACAGAGGCAAAGAAATATATTTGAAAAATACGTGTTTAAAGCATGACGTCATTAGGAAGCGCGCATCTTCGACCTCGTCCACATCCACCGACCCGTCCACACCGAAATAAAAACAACCACCGCTATTTTTTTCTGATTTAGTGTGGAACCGACTGTAATTTTCACACAGGATGTCCAGTGCTACTCTAAAGGACGTCGACATAATTCATTAAGTCTTTGTGTCCCGATAACCTCATCTTCGCGCGTTGATGCTTTTCGGTGTAGTCAGCTTAGCTTGTTAGCTTAGCTTGTTAGCTAGCTAGCCGCTAACGAAAAGAGGCACACGAGTTTTCGCCAAGCAGAGATCAAGTGCGGATTTTTTGGAATCATCATTTGAAAATGTGTGAAAGAACGACACCCAAGTACAAAGAGGAACTTTGTGTAATAAAAGAAGAGAACGAGCAACATCTTCCACTGCTGGACGAAGTTTGCAACCAGCCTCGTGTTGTGCTACACAAAGCAGGTTTGTACCCGTCTGACTCTCATTTGCTTTGTCAAGAACGACTTTCTGTCGTTAAAAATATGCATCACAATATTAAGTTGTTTGGGGAAATGCGTCCAATGTTATTGCCGTTTTATTTTTAAATATTGCCTTTTACTTGCAGGTCTGCTGAACATTTGTTTTTGCCAAATGAAATCAGTGCAGAAAATATATGCCAAAGAATAACCAATAGGGGGGGGTGAACTCCATGTTTTTTCCAGTATAAAATTTGAACTGATTATTTAACATTTTCAATTTTCTGGTTTTTATATCTTGTTCAAGCAATTCCTTACGGAAGGAATTCTGCCTGACTCTACAAAATGTGCACACTGCGGCGAAAACATCAATGGCGGTTGATCAATTTTAGTGGATAAAACACAAAATATTAATTTTTTTTTTTTTAAAGTCAAGTACGTATCGGTCTTTTCTTATTTATTAACTTTGTACTGGCTTGTTCGTATGAGAGTCTATGAACCTCGGGTGGCCCTGCACTGTTCTGTGCACGTGTGCGTAGTTTCACCCAATCCAATCATTTAAAATACATTTAATGCATCCATCCAGGGTTGAACGGATGTCATCAGTGAACAAGCGCATGCTGCAAGGAATGCATCTGCATCTTTGGCTTACTATGGGCTTAAAAAGGGAGTACGCCACAACCCCCTTTTCTACCAACAAGGCCAGGAACATTGTGTTCCCGGTAATAAAGTTCCTGTGGCTCAGGTGGTTTGCATCACCCCCGCAACTCATAGTTCTTGATAATTTATGCAAATGACAATGATGATGTATCAGTGCGAGGTCTTGTGTTACTTTGTTACTCATTACTGACACCCTTTGGCTGTTAAGCATCATTGCAGTTCAAAAATAATTCTGGGAACTCTTGTAATATTATGGTGTATCTTAGTCTAATTTTAATACATATTGGATAAGTTTAAAATATACAGTCATTATTCAAATATGTCAACATGAAAGTCAGAGTGAAAGTGTTGTTGCTTAATTTATGTGTCGGGATTTTGACTCTTCGAACGTTAATTTTGTTTTAAAATTTATCTAGATACAGAAATTTTATAACAAAAAAATAAAAGGGGAATGTTGGAACGTACTAGCGGGCTAAATGTCATTTGGGGCAAAAAAACAAAAAACAAACAAACGTAAATCATGCAATAAATAGCGACTAGGCCAGGGCCCCTTTAATTCTTTTTGGTATCCAGATTATAATGGAAGCAAAAAGTACCCACAATGAAACTATCTCTCAATGCAAAATGAAA
Source organism: Idiotropiscis lumnitzeri (assembly GCF_059441095.1). Taxonomy (NCBI): domain Eukaryota; kingdom Metazoa; phylum Chordata; class Actinopteri; order Syngnathiformes; family Syngnathidae; genus Idiotropiscis; species Idiotropiscis lumnitzeri. The sequence continues at coordinate 34,603,364 of NC_142392.1, read as the reverse complement.
AACTTGTAAACATATTTCACTTGAAGGATTCCTATTTTATCGATGACATTATGTTGCGATGGCCCCCAGTGGTCTGCATCAATATGTTCGGGTCCCACAACAGGTGTTCCATCACACCCACACAATAGCCTGTGTGTGCTAACTTCATCTCGCTTCCAGAAACGTCTGTGACTATGTCAGGAATGAAATAGGGCATCAGCCGCAACGTGCTTCCATTTTAAATGCTCGTTTATCACAGTTGTGCTGCTAAAGGGAGGTTTACATCGTAGAACGTAATTTTGTGAAATGTCCCCATGGTCCGGTCCAAATCGGGGTCGCACGCATTGCTCCGTGTGCGGCAGGCACAAGTCAAGGTAGCACGCTAGAAACAATATAAGACAAAGTCGCCGCATGAGCTTTGACTTGACCAAAAAAAATGTGTGTTTGTCTTTTTGCTTTCTGCAGACGTCTGTGAAAACGATCTCCGTTCTGTGAAAGAGGAGCCAGACTTGACTCACATCAAAAAGGAGGAGGACGAGGAGGAGATCAACAAGTCACCAGTGAACGTTCTCCCGATAAAGACTGAAGATGAAAAAAAGGATGAGAATGAGGACAAAAGAGGGGCGGAGCCTACAAGCAGCAGCTCAAGTCATCACGTGACAACAGAAGGTGATGAAGACCACTGGGGACCATCACAAGCACATAATGAGGACACATCAGACGCTCATGACGATGATGATGATGATGATGATGATGATGATGCTGGGCAAGCTAAAGGTGAAAGGGCATGTCACACTGACTCATTCACTGCAAAGCTGTCTTTAAAACCGCACACAAGAACACACAGTGGTGAAAAACCTATTTCTTGCTCAGTTTGTGGGAAATGCTTCTCTCGAAAGTCTTTAGTAAGGCACACAAGAACGCACAATGGAGAAAAACCTTTCTCTTGCTCAGTGTGTGGCAAAAGCTTTTCTTTCAAGTTATATTTAATAAAACACAACAATACACAGTGGAGAAAAACCTTTTTCTTGCTCAGTTTGTGGCAAGAGTTTCTCTCAAAAGTCGCATTTAACAACCCACGCAAGAACACACAGTGGAGAAAACCCCTTTTCCTGCTCAGTTTGTGGAATATGCTTCTCTCAAAAGGGAACTTTAACAGAACACACAAGAACACACATTGGTGAAAAACCCTTTTCCTGCTTAGTTTGTGCCAAGAGGTTCTCTCGAAAGTCGTATTTACGAAGCCACACAACACACAGCGGAGACAAGCCATTCAGTTGCAGTGTTTGTGCTAAAAAATTCTTCACTAAACGTAGTGCTGAGAGACACAATTGTTCTGGTGAGAATTGCAGCGATCCTTGAAGCTTAAAAAAAAAGACAACAAAAAACTCAAGGAACTGACTCTTTGTGGTAAGATGTAAATGTGATTTTGAATAAAATATGATATATTGAATTTTGCAAAGCTCTTTTATTGACACTAAGCCAATGTGATCATTGCCAGAAGAACCATTGTGTCTGAGTGATGATGATTTTTTCGTGTGTTTACATCAAACATGTAAAGGAAATAAATTGCCTTTGCCTGGAACAACATTTTTTAACATTATGTTTTGCAGTTGTCTTTTTAATCGTACTTAATGGAAAAGGTGTGAGAAGAAACGGTGCTTATGAAATCGGTGCCTTCCACAATCATCAATAAAATCACTTGTTCCACTTGCTCATGGCCTTCATTACGCTGTGTGAAAAGGTGAAAAACAGAACTAGAAGTTGAACTATAAAAAGAACCAGAAAGAGAAACGCAAATCATCTCAGTTTCTCTTCAAGGTTTTGGTATGTCAGGAGTGGGCAACTTGATGGCGACTGGAGTCAGCGCTGGTTTTCTCGCTGTGTTTGGCTGGCTTGTATATGTATGGTCCATTGAACAAAACTCAAACTCTTCAAATATCCCCTCACATAGATTTAATAATTACGGTTTCTGAATAAATTCCTGACTGGCTAAATACACTTTCTAGGTTGAGGTCTATCAAGCATTTGGGGTTTGTTGCTAAGCAGAATCTCACTTCGGAAAAACTTTCATTTTGTCAAATATACCAAATGTTTTTTTTCATGCTATATTATATTTTTTATACGTTGGATTACTTATATAATGAAATAGGGAAATTGGCAACCACATACAGCTTTAATTCAATTAATAATAAATATAAAAACATTTTATAAATATTGAACTCATTGAGAAGAGTCCTAATCTTGAAATAAATATTGAATTATAAAAATGACAAATGTTTTAAATTATTTCAATAACCCGACCCCGGATGAGCGGCAGAAAATGGAATAATTTAAATTACATACATATTCAAATGAACAAATATGTTAAGAAATATTCAAGTGTGAAATAAAAAGGTTAAAATTAATATTGATATAATTTCACATATTAAAATAATTGAATAAATATTGTAGTATTACATCAGCAAGCTTAAATATAAATTGAAATAAATGGAAAAAAAAAGTCGTGTATTTTTAAATGGCCTGATATAGATATGGGAAGTAATTCTCTTTGTGAAACTATGAAGGGACTGGAGCTCACAGAAGTGACAAGTCTTGGTTCTGAAGTTCCGATGTAACCAGATACTGCCCTGAGAGAAAATAGGCCTGAGCATTGTTTATGGTGGGGGCAATTCTCTCGCCAGGTCAGTGACCTTCCAGGGTGTGAAAGTAATTTAAGGTGCCTTCAGTGAAGTCCTACTTGAATGAATCCACATCAAAATACCATCATTTATGACACCACGGCTGGACAAATAATATCCAGAAACACACTTACGCACCACTGAGTGAGTGTTGGACGATATAGCTTCTCTTGAAAGGTCCGACTTGAAAATGTCTTTGCAAGTGTATCTACAAGGCGCCGCGTTCAGGACCCAGTCTCCCCAGGAGGCCTGGGTTCGAATTTCCCCATTGTGGGACTAATAAAGGGAATATTATTATTATTATTAATTAAATCCACAGGACCTTTTCAAACTTGTCTTTATCTTCGGGTTCATTGAATACCTCGATGGCCTCGGCTCCGGCATTGGTTCGCAAAAGGGCTATTTTTCTTTCGTCCGCTCTGTTTCCGACTCCCACGGCGGCAAGGTAGAGCAGGAATTGTTGCTTGAAAGCGCGCCAACTCGCGTCCACATTTCCCGTCATTTTCAGCGCTTCTGGTGGCCTTACGGAGTCCATCTCGCGTCAGTCCTTTTCTTGACCCGCGACCTGGTACCATGTAATATTCTGTCTTCTATCTTAAGAAGTCACGCAGGTAACGTGATGCTGCAAGCTTGTATGTCTTTATTTACTGACTTGCATTCTCGTCTATGTGCAGACACACTTGTTCGTCTGGTAACCATTAATTGCACTCCTTTTTAAACTTGTTTGTAAAGCTTGTATCAGTCACTTGAATAAGATATTGTAATTAACGTAGACCCACCAAATTTTATATCTATATCTATTTCAATTCCCAGACTGTTGTAAAAGCTTTCTTTGAATATAATCTAGACAGTGGCATCCTCACAGGTATTTTACAACGTATACATTTCGTTGTGCCGATAATCACCACAATCCAGAAGTGTTGGTTCGCAATAATTGTCGCGGTTCGGTGAACCGCGTGTGGGGAAAGGAGGACCCAAGAGCGACAGAAATGGTAGGAACAGGGTTTATTGGAGGAGGAGGCGGCGCGGCGGGGCGAGCCGAGAGCGTGGCTGCGGGAGCGAGGATCGGCGGACAGGCGTTGAAGCGGCGAGCACCGGGAGTTGCTGGCCGGCTGGCGGAGGAGCGGCGGGTGCGGCACGGAAGAGGCAGGTGAGCGGCGTGTCGGGGGAAGCGCTGGCGAGACGAACGCCGGGCAGGAACTCGGGAACGGGTGCGGGAAGCTCAGGACCGGACGGGCTCGGGTCGGCTGGAGGGGGAACAAGAAGGCACGGAGGTCAGACAAGCACGGGAGGCTACCGGATCCGGCGAACAGACAGCGTGTCGAGACATGGCCAGTACCACGTGAGGTGACGGGATAATCCGGCGTCTGGCTCCTGGCGCGGCTGGATCTTATGCTGGTCATGATTGCTGCTGACGAGCCGCAGGTGCGCAGGAGCCGATGCCCACTTTCTCCGGAGGAGTGCCTGGCTGGGAAAGGTCGCGAACCTGCAAGTAATCAGAACCGCCAGGCCCTCCTCCCAAACCCGAACCGTCACAGTACCCCCCCCTAACGGACGCCTCCTGGCGTCCTACCCGGTTTGTCCGGGTGCAGGGCGTAGAACTCCCTGATGGGGGAGTCGTTCAGGAAGAGCTTGCGAGGGATCCACGAGCGCTCCTCCGGACCGTAACCTTCCCAATCCACCAGGTATTGGAAACCCCTACCTCGGCGCCGCACATCCAACACCTTGGATACGGTGAATGCCGGGTGGTCGTCGATGATCAGGGGGGGTGGAGGGGCGACGGTCGGAGGGCTCAGAGGGCTGGAGGAAACAGGCTTGAGAAGGGAGACGTGAAAGGTAGGATGGATTTTGAGGGAGTCGGGGAGCTTGAGCCGGACGGAGCCCGGGTTAATTACTTTCACGATCGGGAAGGGACAGATGAACCGGGGAGCCAGCTTGCGCGAATCAGTCTGTAGGGGGAGGTCGCGTGACGAGAGCCACACCATCTGTCCGGGCTTGTAGTCCGGAGCTGGGGACCGGTGGCGGTCGGCCAGGCGCTTGTTTTTCAGTGCCGTACGAGTGAGGGAGGTCTTCACCTCGGCCCAGACTCCTCGGATCCGGCGGAGGTGCTCCTCGACGGAGGGGACGGCCACGGCATGCTCCTGGTCACTAAACAGAGGGGGCTGGTAACCGAAACAGGCCATAAAAGGTGACATACCTGTTGCAGCGGAGGAGAGGGAGTTGTGAGCGTATTCGATCCAGGGCAGGGCCTCGCTCCATGAGACCGGGTTGCGGGCCACCACGCACAGAAGTGCGGCTTCGAGGTCCTGGTTGGCCCGCTCGGCCTGGCCGTTGGTCTGAGGATGGTAGCCGGAGGAGAGGCTGGCGGTGGCCCCTACTGCCTTGCAGAACTCTCTCCAGACCTGCGAGGAGAACTGGGGGCCTCGGTCGGACACGATGTCCACCGGAATTCCATGGGGTCGGAAGACGTGTTGGGTGAGGAGTTTAGCTGTCTCCAGGGCGGTGGGCAGCTTGGGAAGGGGGACGTAGTGGACGCACTTGGAGAAGCGGTCGATGAAGGTTAAGATGACGGTGTGCCCATTGGAGGGAGGAAGACCGGTGACGAAATCCAGTGCGATGTGGGACCAGGGGCGGCTCGGGATGGGCAGGGGATGGAGGAGGCCGGCCGGGACCGAGTGGGAGGCCTTACCGCGGGCACAAACGCAGCAGGCCAACACCAACTCGCGGGTGTCCTTTGCCATGCGGGGCCACCAGAAGCGCTGTTGGAGGAAGCGGAGGGTGCGCGGCACGCCCGGATGGCAAGTAAGAGAGGATGAGTGCCCCCATTGGAGAACCTGGGACCGCGTGGCCTCGGGCACGAACAGGCGGTCGGAGGGGCCTGGCCGGGGGTCCGGTTGTTCCTGCTGGGCCTCTCGGACGATCCGCTCGACCTCCCAGGTGGCCGCCCCCAGGAGGCAGGCGGAGGCTAGGATGGTTTCGGGCGTATCCTGGCTGGCGGGAGATGAGAACAGGCGCGAGAGGGCATCAGCCTTACCGTTGTTGGAGCCGGGTCGGAAGGAGAGGGTGAAGTTGAATCGACTCAGGAACAGGTTCCAGCGAGCCTGGAGAGGGTTCAGCCTCTTGGCGGGCTGCAGGTAGGCCAGGTTCTTGTGGTCGGTCCACACCAGGAAGGGGGTCGGGGTGCCCTCGAGCCAATGTCGCCATTCTTGGAGGGCCCACACCACCGCCAGCAGTTCCCGGTTCCCGACATCGTAGTTTTTCTCCGCCGGCGACAGGCGCCTGGAAAAAAAGGCACAGGGGTGGATTCTCTGGGTTACGGGGTCCCGCTGGGAGAGGACGGCTCCCGCCCCGGTGTCGGAGGCATCCACCTCGACGATGAATTGTTGCGAGGGGTCGGGGTGCTTGAGCACCGGGGCGCTGGTGAAGGCCTCTTTGAGGTGGGCAAAGGCTTGGGATGCCGCCGGGGTCCACTGGAACGGGGTGGCTGTGGAGGTGAGCGCAGTGAGAGGACTGGCTACCTTACTGTAGTCCCGGATGAAGCGGCGGTAGAAGTTGGCGAACCCTAAGAAGCGCTGAAGCTCCTTACGAGTCGCGGGCGTGGGCCACTCCACCACGGCCTGGATCTTGGCGGGGTCCGGCTGAAGTTGCCCCCGGGCGATGATGTAGCCCAGGAAGGGCACTGAAGAGACGTGGAACTCGCATTTTTCGGGCTTGACGTAGAGGCGGTTCTCCAGGAGGCGCTGGAGAACCAGCCGGACATGTTGGCGGTGATCTGGGAGAGAGCGGGAGAAGATGAGAATGTCATCGAGGTAGATAAATACGAACCGGTTCAGCATGTCACGAAATATGTCCGTCATCAGGGCCTGGAAGACGGCGGGGCGTTGGTGAGGCCGAAGGGCATCACCAGGTACTCGAAGTGCCCCAGGGGGGTGTTGAACGCCGTCTTCCACTCGTCCCCCTCTCGGATGCGGACCAGGTGGTACGCGTTTCGGAGGTCCAACTTGGAGAAAACCTGGGCCTCGCATAGGGGTTCGAAGGAGGGATCTATGAGGGGGAGCGAAGACTTGTTTTTAACCGTGATTTGGTTCAGGGGCTTGAAATCGATGCAGGGACGGATCGAGGAATCCTTCTTCTTGACAAAAAAGAATCCAGCTCCCAAGGGAGAAGAGGAGGGGCGAATGAGCCCGGCTGCCAGGGACTCGCGGATGTAGCTCTCCATCGCCTCCTTCTCTGGCCTGGAGATGTTGTACAGGCGGCAGTTGGGTAGGGGAGCCCCCGGGAGAAGGTTGATGGCGCAGTCGTAGGGCCGATGGGGAGGGAGGGTGCGGGCGAGGTCCTTACTGAAGACCTGGGCGAGGTCGTGGTACTCGGGAGGCACGGTGGAGACGTCTGGCCGAGGAGGAGCGGGGGGAGGAGAGGAAGGAGCCGGATCCGCGGAACGCAGGCAGTGGGAGTGACAGAACTCGCTCCATCCGGTGAGGGAACACTTCCTCCAGTCAATGGCGGGGTTGCGGGTCTGGAGCCACGGGAATCCCAGGACCAGGGGGACCTGGGGGGAGTGGATGAGGAACAGTCGGATGGATTCCCGGTGGTTGCCCGAAACGATGAGGGTCAGGGGGGTGGTCTGCTGGGAGACCTGGGCAATGAGGTGCCCGTCCAGCGCCACCACCCGCCGGGGGGAGGCGATGGGTTCCATGGAGACCCCGAGTTGGCGTGCTAGGGTTAGGTCCAGGAAGCTTCCGTCGACCCCCGAGTCGATCAGCGCGGTGACCGGGAGAGGGGCGTGTTGCCCCAGCAAACGCGCGGGGATCGACATCCGTGGGGAAGAGCCAGTGGCGGACACTAGAAGGCCTGGTTGCCGAGAAAGGCGTCGCTGCCGCTCCTGGGCGTCCAGGGTGGTCCTTCCCACTTGCTTGGGTTCATCCGGGCCGGCGGAGGGCGGGGCCGGAACCGGAGGGCTGCTTTCGGCGGCCTGGGCAGCCGCCGGGACCGGTCGGCCTGCCGGTCCCGTAACCGGTGGTCGACCTTGATGGCCAAGACGATCAGCTCTTCGAGGGTCGAGGTTTCGTCGCGCACGGCCAGCTCGTCCTTAAGAGCGTCGGTCAGCCCGTTCAGGAAGACCTCGCGGAGAGCCGGCTCGTTCCAGTGGCTCTCGTGAGCCAGGATGCGGAATTCGACCGAGAAGTCCGCTGCCGAGCGGGAGCCTTGTCGGAGGGTGAGCAGTCTTCGGTGTGTATACTTGAAAAAACAATGTTCCTCACCGTACTGCAGCCTAAGCACTCAAGTAATAAGGGAAGTTCCGCTTATGTGTACCAACATTGCCGTCCTGCAGACTTGTGGCATGACTTATCTTCAGACTGCTGCTGAAGAAGGACTGAGCCTTCCTGACTCTACTTGCCTCCGACCAATCCAAAATGCATCTCAGTGTCCATCTACATTTAAAAAGCAAGACAACAGTACAGGAAAGGCTCTGTGTTCGGCGAATGTTTCCCACAGCTACAGTCTTGGAGAATGTTTGTGGATTGACACCGACCTTGGTACGAGTTGGACAGAATTTGCCCTGCTTGAAATTCCCTCTAGTCTGGTGCTGCAAGAGAATATGTTTACTTTGAGAGCAGTCAAAGGATTTCAAAGAGGCTTGACCCAGGATTCTCTTGGACATTATATGGCATACTGCAGGAGGGCTGCTTTTGCCTGGGAGATGTACAATGACCTGGAAAGTGGAGTGAAAGCAGCATCAGAAAAGACAAAGATCTTCCCACATGCTTTGTTCTTCACAAAGCAGTGATTGCGTAATTGTTGCAATGTAAATAGTTTGGTGTTTTTTTTTTTTTTTACACAAAGCTATAGTTTCAACCCAAACTTTCTCTACAGGCTCTCATCAATTACACATGGACTGTTTTTATATTAATTCAGTTGTTCTCAAATGAGGGAATGCTACATCGAGGGGTGTGTTTATGTTGTTTTTATTTCAAAATAGTTCAACGGATGTTTCGGCCTCACGTCTGCTATAATTTAAGAAATAATAACATAGCTTTAATGACTACTGATGAAATAAACAAGTGAGCAGCAGAACAACATATTAAAAGAAATAAGATCGAATTTAAAGTAATGGACAGCAGTGAAAACAGGAAGATTTTAAGATTATTGCATGCTAGCAAAGAAAAGCTACAACAGTGAGTGTGACATGTTTACCTGAAGTTCGTCCGGCAACAGTTGCTTTCCAGGATCATGAAGAATGTAAAATGCGCAGAAACATGCAAAACATCGGTTCATTCCAGGAACTAGTTTATAACCTGGAATTAATAACAAATACGAGTGATTCAAGTGATTAGCTGAACGCGGTAGCGCGATACCTAGCTCCTTGTTCGACAGCATCCAAAACAAAATAGACTGACGCCGGAGCGTTAGTGTTTGTGACATCACCGCGTGAATTAAAACGTGTAATATCTATCGAACCGGAGCAACACAAACGAAACTTTTAACAGCACAAACAAGCACAAACGAAGCACAAACGAATGGCACCATTCCCGACCCATTTGGATGAAAGTGGGGGGCTGGGTGACGTCACCACTCGAAATAAAAAAGTGTCATATCTCTGGAACCGAAGCAGCACAAACGGAAATTTTAACAGCACAAACGAGCACAGATGCAGCACAAACGAAACAAACTATTTCACCCTATTTTTGCAAGAAATGGAGGGCCAACTTCACGCTGATGGACTAGGCGCGCGCCGTTGACCAGTACGGTGTGATAGACTGGATCGTGCTAGTCTAAGGAGTTATATCAATGGAATTAGGCCATAACTCATTGAGAAACTGGGTTTCTCGGGAAACTGTGTTTCCCCTGCGGATAGCACGGTAGTGTAAATTAAGGGTTCTGCGGTCCCTCTAAAACCGAATCGTGTTATTCAAGGAGTTATATAAATGGTATTAGGTCGTAACTCGTTTAGAAACATGTTTTCTCGGTGCGGAAAACTGTCTCGTGTCCGAGATCTTACATTGTGGAAACAAAGGATGGACAAAGAGTGAGGGGGAACTGGAGGAGTCTTCTGAAGGTTCCCGAGGACTAGTGATGGGTCCAGCGACACTGAGGCGACGATGTGTGCGCCGAGCTTCCAGGGCAAACCCGTGTCAGTGAGCGTACTGCTTTAAGAAAGTCACGTGACCACTATCAGAACCGTGTCGACACAGCGGTCGCGCACCAAACTGTGTTTATAAGGAAGCGCATCTGTCAACAGGATGCACGCTCAAAACAAGCATCGAGTTATTGGTGCGTTACTCTGCGTTAAATATCCGCAAGATGGAAGACGTCACTGGTAAACGCAAGTTTTCTGCCTTGTGCGCACTCAGAGGTGCAGCGCTATATGTCAGCAGGACACGTTGCACGTATGGAAGACCCGCTCTTTCCTGGAAGTCCATGGAGGCAACGTTCCCTCACCTATTTATATTAGCCACACAGGCGTTGTGCACACCGGCCTCTTCAGTGCCTTGTGGGAGGATCTTCTCAAAGGCGGGGGAAATTGCCTAAAAAAAAAAAGATATAAATAGACTGAATAACAAAACGCTGGAGAAACTATTTTTTTTAATAAAAATCTTGAATTACAATGAGTCCATTGTCATTCACAACACTTTTACTTAGGCATTCAGACAGATGTTCACTTAATTTATCAACTGCGTCTCGAATATCAACGATTTTTTTTTATGAAAGTATGTATATGTAAAAATAATGTGAATGGAAATGCCAAATCAATGGAATTGGATAAAATTAGTTTGACAGATCAGAGTCTGATGACCCTGTCAAAATTTTCCTGCAAGTCCACCAGGTGTCAGTATTCAGCAACACAGTGTCAACACAGTGTCAATACAGTGTGTCACTGTGTCAAAACGATACAGGATGCCTCATCTACCCATCACTACCGAGGACTGCAAGAAATCTTCTGATAAGGCTGAGGCTGCAAAGCAGGCGGATACATCGAAGGAGCACAGACCTCAACCACCAGCAATTTCTGGGATTACTGAACCTCTTCGAAGATCAACAAGAGTTAGACGACAACCGGACAGGCTGATTGAAAATGTTTAATGTTGTGTTATTGTTGCTAAAATGGTTGTAGAGCTGCTTGTTGTCATAAAAAAATGGGTAGATATTGATCAGAAGTGAAAATAATTGATAATAAAACAAAATTGTTTAACGTTTGAAAGGGAGATGTAATGATAGCAGTTATATCATTAGTCACTAGTTAGCAGTATTGCCTGACGTGTGTTTGGTTACCAGACGAACTCGTGTGTACACACATAGACGAGAATGCAAGTCAATAACTAAAGAGACACAAGCTTGCAGCATCACTGGACCTGCGTGACTTCTTAAGATAGAAGACAAAACTTTACAGTAACCATTAAAAAAAACGGATAGTCACCATAATTTTTTTTTTTTTAAAACGTATCGTAAACATACTAAAGCTGTTGCTTTATGTTATTTACAAAGAATTTTTGTTTAAAATCCCCCTGGCTCTTCTTTTTGTCTTTTCTATATTATGTATGAATTAATAACTGTGTTTGGTTGTTAATGTTAATAAAGGTTTTTTTTTTTACAAAAAACGTATGAGTAAATATTTATCATCTCTTCAATATTTGCACCATAGAGTACTGAGTTTTGAGATCCTTACGATAATAGTTCTCAAAATTATATTTCTTGTCAATTTAGCTTAGTTAAGGGATATTTTATTGACAATCTAACATCAATCTACAAAGACAGAAAACAAATTGGTGGTGGGGAGGCGCGAATCTTTTACTTCTTGGTAGGGGCGGGCGTGAAATAATTGAGAAGCACTACGAGTATATGCAGACATTATATTCATACAATCTTGCAGCCCGAGTGAACCACAGCATTGTTGCAAGTTCGGTAGGAGAAACGTAAACGTCCCACTGTTGTTCCAGCAGCGGCTACTCGGGGCATAGGCGGAAGTGACGTAAGAGCTGACGCGCCAATGTGGCGTTAATTTGTTTTTTTTTTATCAACCGAAATAAAATATTATATAAAATATATATTAAACTAGAACAGCCAGGGTCAAAAACAAGCGCAGAGGCAAAGAAATATATTTGAAAAATTCGTGCTTAAAGCATGACGTCATTAGCAAGCGCGCAGCTTCCGAAGGCCCGTCCACACCGGAACAAAAACACCCACCGCTAAATTCTTCTGATTTAGTGTGGAACTGACTGTAATTTTCTCAAAGGATGTCCAGTGCTACTCCAAAGGACGTCGACATAATTCATTAAGTCTTTGTGTCCCGATAACCTCATCTTTGCGCGTTTATGCTTTTCGGTGTAGTTAGCTTAGCTTGTTAGCTAGCTAGCCGCTAACGAAAAGATGCACATGACTCATCGCCAAGCAGAGATCAAGTGCGGATTTGTTGAGATTGACGTTTGAAAATGTGTGCAAGAACGACGCCCAAGTACAAAGAGGAACTTTGTGGAATAAAAGAAGAAGAGAACGAACAACATCTTCAACTGCTGGACGAAGGTTGCAACCAGCTTCGTGTTGTGCCACTCAAAGCAGGTTTGTACACGTTTTACTCTCATTTGCTTTGTCAAGAACATTGCATGCATCACAACAATAAGTTGTTTGGGGAAATGCGTTCAAGGTTATTGCCGTTTTTTTTAAATATTGCTTGTCGGCTTGCTAAATATTTGTTTATGCCAAATTAAATCAGTGCAGAAAATAAATGCCAAAGAATAACCAATAGTGGGGGGTGAACTCCATGTTTTTTTTCTCAGTTTAAAATTCAAACTGATTATTTAAGATTTTACATTTTCTGGTTTTTATATCTTGTTCAAGCAATGACTTAGGGAAGGAATTCTGCCTGACTCTAAAAAATGTGCACACTGCGGCGAAAACATCAATGGCGGTTGATCAATTTTAGTGGATAAAACGCAAAATATTACGTTAAAAAAAAACTAGTACGTATTGGTCTTATTTATTTATTAACTTTTTACTGGATTGGTCGGGTGACAGTCAATGGACCTCGGGTGTGTAGTTTCACCCCATCCAAACATTTCAAATACATTGAATGCATCCATCCAGGGTTGCACGGATCTCATCAGTGAACAAGCGCATGCTGCAAGGAATGCATCTGCATCTTTGTCTTACTATGGGCTTAAAAAGGCTGAACGTCACAAACCCCTTTTCCACCAACAAGTCCAGGAACATTTAGTTCCTGGTAATAAAGTTCCTGTGGCCCAGGTGGTTTGCATCTCCCCCACAACTCATAGTTCTTGATAATTTATGCAAATGACAATGATGATGTATCAGTGCGAGGTCTTGTGTTACTTTGTTACTCATTATTGACATTCTATGGCTGTTCAGCATCATTGCAGTTACAAAATAATTCAGTGAACTCTTAAAATATTATGGTGTATCTTAGTCTAATTTTAATTCATATTGGATAACTTTTAAATATACATTATTCAAATATGTCAACATGAAAGTCAGAGTGAAAGTGTTGTTGCTTAATTTATGTGTAGGGATTTTGATTCTTCACACGTAATTTTGTTTAAAAATGTATTTAGAAACAGAAATTTAACAAAAAATCAAAAGGGGAATGTTGGAACGTACTAGCAGGCTAAATGTCATTTTGGGAAAAAACAAAAAAACAAACATAAATCATGCAATAAATAGCGACTATGATGCCAGGGCCCCTTTAATTCTTTTAGGCATACAGATTAGAATGGAAGCAAAAAGTACCCACGATGAAACCATCTCTGAATGCAAAATGAAAAATTTGTAAACATATTTCACTTGAAGGATTTCTATTCTATTAATGACATAATGTTGCGATGGCCCCCAGTGGTCTGCATCAATATGTTCGGGTCCCACAACAGGTGTTCATCAGACGCACACAATAGCCTGTGTGTGCTAACTTCAGATCGCTTCCAGAAACGTCTGTGACTATGTCAGGAATGAAATTGGGCATCGGCCGCAACGTGCTTCCTTTTTAAATGCTCGTTTATCACAGCTGTGCTGGTAGAAAAGGGAGGTTTACATCGTAGGACGTAATTTTGTGAAATGCCCCCATGGTCCGGTCCAAGTTGGGGTCGCACGCATTGCTCCGTGTGCGGCAGGAACAAGTCAAGGTAGCACGTTAGAAAATAGGACAGTCGCCGCATGAGCTTTGACATGACCAAACCAAATTTGTCTTTTTGTGTCCTGCAGACGTCAGTGAAAACGATCTCCGTTCTGTGAAAGAGGAGCCAGACTTGACTCACATCAAAAAGGAGGAGGAGGAGGAGGAGGAGATCAACAAGTCACCAGTGAACGTTGTGCCAATAAAGACTGAAGATGTAAACAAGGATGAGAGTGAGGACAACAGAGGGGCGGAGCCTACAAGCAGCAGTTCAAGTCATCACGTGACAACAGAAGGTGATGAAGACCACTGGGGGCCATCACAAGCACATAGTGAGGACACATTATCAGACGCTCATGACAATGATGATGATACTAATGATGATGATAATGGGCAAGCTAAAGGTGAAAGGGCATGTCACACTGACTCATTAACTTCAAAGCTGTCTTTAAAACCGCACACAAGAACACACAGTGGAGAAAAACAGTTTTTTTGCTCGGTTTGTGGCAAAAGCTTCCTGCATAAGTCAATGTTAACGATCCACACAAGAACACACAGTGGAGATAAACCTTTTTCATGCTCAGTTTGTGGAAAATGCTTCTCCCAAAAGGGAAATTTAAAAGAACACACAAGAACACACACTGGAGAAAAACCTTTTTCCTGCTCAGTTTGTGGCAAAAGCTTCTCTGGAAAGTCTAATTTAAGAAAACACACAACAATACATAGTGGAGAAAAACCTTTTTCTTGCTCAGTTTGTGGTAAAAGCTTTTCTCTAAAGTCACGATTAACAGAACATACAAAAACACACACTGCACCTCTTTCTTGCTTAGTTTGTGGTAAAAGCTTCTCCCAAAAGCCGCATTTAACAAGCCACACAAGAACACACAGTGGAGAAAAACCTTTTTCCTGCTCAGTTTGTGGAAAATGCTTCTCTGAAAAGTCTACTTTAATCAAACACATAACAACACATAGTGGTGGCAAGCCATTCAGTTGCAGCGTTTGTGCTAAAAAATTCGCCACTAAACGGCTTGCTGAGAGACACGATTGTGATGGTGAGAATATAGGGCTGGGCGATATGACCTAAAATCAATATCGCGATAAATTGGGCAATTTTACCTTGATAACGATAAATGCACGATAAATTCCCCCTGAGGACCAAAATCAAAATAAATGCAGGAAATGCATATTAACTGATTTTTTTATTGGCCAACTAGTTCACATTACTTTCAATGAAAAATAAAAGTACAAAAATCATTTGTATAAACATTCCAAATAGCTTGCTTTGCATGATTTGATCAATGTCACAAAGAACAGGAGAAAAAGGGTACCTCTCACAAAATCTTTTTCTGCAAATATATTGTGCCGAGATGCTGTAATTCCATTTGCAAAGGCCTAGATTTGTGTAAAGGTATCTTGTAAACAATCTAAATAATGCCATGTGCAAAGGCTCTAGTCGCCTGTAAACAAAAGGCTAAATAAAATGAAAAAAATGTCAATGTAATGCCAATGCCAAATAAACGCGTGTGGTTCATCAGGAAAATGCCGTCTCGAGTGGTGCGCAGTCGCCACTTGTCATCTATGTAATGCACATTCAGGCTCAAACAGGGATCCATGTTGCGACTCGACCACAAGTCGGATGTGGATGCAAAATGCTTGACATGTCTCCCGTCCCGATGTTGTCCATATCGGAAGTCCTGTTTGCGGCAAATATTTTCGTACCTCTTGTCGGCTACTTTCATGAGGCGTTTCAATCCTGTGCGCTCCACTGTAACTAGAGGAGCTAAATCTTTCGAGCTATGTGCTCGGCTATCGCGTCCACCACCGAGACGTTCTCTCGAATGGTGTCGCCTCCGTTATGGGCTGTTGTCACTTGTCCAAACTTGCTCCTCACTTTGAACTTTTAGCACAAGCTCCAAGTCAACAGCATGGTTGTGTTGTGGGTGGTGAAAAAGAAAAGGTTCGACGCGCTGTTTTGGTGCTTACGACGCACTTTGTAGTTCGTGTTCTTTTGCTTAAACATCGTCTTTATAGAACCCTAAACATTTCCGAACGACAGATGTCGAATTTCTTTTCGGGACAAGCGCGACAGGAACAATTTCAACTAACGTTACTTCGTCTTCAGCCGTGTCAGCTGCTTCTAGATTTGAATCGACAGCTACGACCGCGTCGTCAGTTTTCTTTCTTGTTCAGCTGGGTGGAGTCACATGACTACAGCCGCTCAAGCCGTCTTTCAGGGGCATGAACATAGCTGCAGACTAAAAGGACTTCTTTTTTTTTTTAAACACCGAATTAACCGACACGGGCAAAATGATTTTATTAAATTTCGATCACGGTAAATTTTCGTTTTATTGCCCAGCCCTACGAGAATAGCAGCGATCCTTGAAGCTTAAAAAGACAAAAAAAAAAACCTGAAGGAACTGACTCTTCGTGGTAAGATGTAAATGTGATTTAGAAAATATGATATATTGAATTTTCAAAGCTTTTTTATTGACATTAAGCCAATGTGATCAGTGTCAGAAGAACCATTGTGTCTGAGTGATGATGATTTTTTTTTGTGTGTTTACATCGAACATGTAAATGAAATTAATTGCCTTTGCCTGGAACAACATTTGTTAACATTATGCTTTTCAGTCGTCTTTTTAATCGTATTTAATGGAAAAGGTGTGAGAAGAAACTGTTCTTATGAAATCGGTATCTTCCACAATCATCAATAAAATCACTTGTTCCACTTGCTCAACTGGCCTTCATTACCCTGTGTGAAAAGGTGAAAAACTGATCGAGAAGTTGAACGATAAAAAGAACAAGAAAGACAAACGCAAGTAGTTTCAGTTTCTCTCAAAGGTTTTGGAATGTCAGGAGTTGGCAACTTGATGGCGACTGGAGTCACCACGGAGGAGATGATCCACATCACGCAGTTTGTTGCTGCTGTTGTCTTAATTGAACCCCGCAGGCCACCCGCCAGCGTCCCTGAATTTCACCGTCGGATCGTCAGCTATCCCACGTCTGACCCCAGATTGTTGTGGAATTTTCAGCAGTTAGGGAAGATCAATGAGATAGTCTGGAAAATAAATTGTCTTTTGAGTCAGTCTGCAGAGTGATCTCAATGGGAGAAGTGCGTGGGAAGATACTGACGCACACAGGAAGATGAAGATTTATTTGACAGGAACTGTGTAATCTTAAAACAAAAAGATACCTTTTCTGCGTTGAGCCTACTTATCAGTCAAGGTCGTGTTGTTTTGGCTTCACAAAGAATCCTCTCGTACAAGAACCGAAAAGCACTTTCTTCAAAAGCAGTTGGCCACAATAAATAACAAAAACCTTACTTGCTAAATAATTTTCCATAATATTAAGATTGAACAAAATAGTGACACAAATATTGAAAAAGTAAACAATGTCACGATTAAACATTGAATACTAAATTATTACTAAAACAGTTCAATGAATCTTGAAATAAATAATGAATCACCGTAGTTTAATGAATACTGAAACGAATAATGAAATATTTAAGTTAGTTAAGTTGTGAACACTGAAACCATTTTTTAAGACTCTAACATTTAGAGAATAAAACAGTGATGTATTTTAATTTAAAATTCGCAACCACGTCGCTGGCGAAAAACCCTGTAAAAAGGCAAATATGTTGACATAAAGTTTCACTTTATCATGTCAACTGTTAATAATAGAGAAATACATTTGGAATACTGTCCAACCAACAACATGGTGTCAGATGTGAAAACAAAACCAGCAACAAAAGTAAAATTCAATACATCTCTCAAGTTCGTATTTGGGAACTAAAATGTTTGTTCATGTGCATCTTAGGTTTTTCTGTATGTTTAGAAGAAGATAACAATGATTTGCATCGCAAATGGCGACATCTGTCGGTAAGTTGGTGACAGTGCTCCACACAGCCAGCAGCCAATCATATCACAGCGGGGTGTGTCCTGTTCTTCCGCCTTCGTGAGGAACAGGAAATCCTTTCAGTGGGACTTTGAAAAACGATGCCATCTTTCTTTCATCTCGTCGAACAAAGAGAAGCACACGAGTTATCGCCAAGCAAAGACCAAGTGCGGATTTGTTGAGATTGGCGTTTGAAAATGTGTGCTAGAACGACACCCAAGTACAAAGAGGAACTTTGTGGAATAAAAGAAGAGAACGAGTAACATCTTCAACTGCTGGACGAAGTTTGCAACCAGCCTCATGTTGTGCTACACAAAGCAGGTTTGTACACTTCTTACTCTCATTTGCTCTGTAAAGAACGACTTTCTATCGTTAAAAATATGCATCACAACATTAAGTTGTTTGGGGAAATGCGTTCAAGGTTATTGCCGTTTTATTTTTAAATATTGCCTTTTACTTGCCGGTTTGCTGAACATTTGTTTATGCCAAATGAATTCAGTGCAGAAAATGGATGCCAAAGAATAACCATTAGTGGGGGGTAAACTCCGTGTTCCCCCCCCCCATTTTAAAATTCGAACTGATTATTTAACATTTTACATATTCCGGTATTTATATGTTGCTAAAGAAATTAAGTTTGTCATGTCATCATGTTTCAAAACTATGCTGACAGATGTAGTGTATTTTTATATCCACACTGATAAAAATTTTGGGGCTGATCTACTTAGAAAATGTAAGGTAACCTTTTGCATCACACATTTATGTTTATAAAGCAAGGACAGTGCTTTTTTCATCTACTTAATTTCTTGTGCATAAGAAATCGGTTTTGTAAAGTCTACTTAATTTTACATGTCAAGTTAGTTTCAATTTTGCAAGTGAAGTCAACTTAATTCTGCAAGTTTGTTAACTACATTACTTCAGTAAATGCAACCTAACTATTCAAGTTAACTTGCTTGCAAAGTTAAGTAGACTTTACTTGCGAAAATAAAACTAACCTGACTTGCAAAGTTAAGTGGATTTTACTTGCAAATCTAATTTCTTCCACACAAGAAATGAAGTAGCCTTTACAAAACAATCCTTGCACTATCTACATAAAAATGTGATGCAAAAAGTTACCTTACATTTAGTAAGTAGATCAAGCACACCATTTTGTGTCATGCTGGGTCTACTTTAAATATTAAGTATGTGACACCTGTTGGACAATCATCCACTGATCACTCAAAATATGTTTCCAAGGCCAAGGGTCAACATGACTATGAATGAATTCCAACAACTGATTAATCAAATAATTGGTAACAATTAAATTATAAACTATTTTTGTAAAGGACAAACAGGCAATCATTAGTTGCGGCCCCAACACTACACCATGAACAACATGTGTCAAACCATGCATGTATAATTTTGTGACTTAATTCAAAACAAAACTTGGAATTTCTTGAGTTTATATAAGCATATTTATTTGACAAGAAAATATTTTTTGTTATGAACAGTGAGGGTGAAGGTAAGACGTGGCAAAGTTAAATACATTGAAAGGACATGTTCATTCATAATCAATGTTTGTCTCAAAAATTAACTCACCTAATATCCGTTCATCTAACACCAACCAAACATCCATCCTATGCTTGTGGACGTTTTTATTAAATTCTGTTAAAAATAATTATAATTTTGTCACCATTTAAATAGAGAAATCTAAGATCATAAAAGGATGAATGCATGTTCCGTGGAATGTGATTTGTCAACACGGAAAAGCTCTGAGTGATGAAAACGTTCAGATATGGTTAAGGAACAGGTCTCTTTGATGGCAAAAGTCTGACTATGGTAAACAATTGATAATTAGACCTCAATGAAGTGATTGTGCAGTTGAAAAAGTTCATATATTGACTGTGAAAAGCGAAAGTGAGAAACTAGAATTAACTATTTGGCAAACACGAGAACGTATTCAGTCTCGAGGAAGACTGAATGCAGTAAAATTGCAATAAGAAGAACAATAAACCAGCCCAGAGTGTTACAATGTCCTGGAAACAAAAGTTTGGGATTGGGAACGACTATTGTGAGGATCTCGAAACTGCGAATATTGATGGGATGATAAATATTTACTACACGTTTTTGTTTATTTTTTTTTACTTTATTAACATGAACAAACCAAACAGTTATTAATACGTACATAATATAGAAAAGACAAAAAGAGCCAGGGGGATTTCAAACCAAAATTCTATATAAATAACAAAGCAACAGTTTTAATATGTTGACGATACATTTTTTTTTTATGTTCACAATCTGATTGACGTTGAACCGCTTCGTTGTGATGACGTCAGCCATTTCCGTGTTCCAGCCTGAGAGCGTCTGCTAAATTGCTAACGTAGCCATCGTCTTATTTTGTTCGGATACGTAATGGTTGCAATACAACATTTCTGTTCATAGCTGCTGGCTCTCCGCCCGAGCGCGGTTTGAGTCAGACTTCTTTTAAAAGTTGAGCGTCCATCGAAGCAATTAATTTTAGCGATTAGCGCGCTTAGCGTCTTCTTGCTCGCTCTGCTGCGGCGCAAGATAGCTTGGCGCGGGGCATTTAAGGAGCGGCGAAAGAAATCACTTCCGGGTCAACGAGCGACGGGGCGACGCTTTTTTTTTTTGTTAATCAGGACTGGGCGACACGTTTTTTTTAAAACCAGTACTGCGTAAACTCTGGGCACAAATAGCTTTGACGAGCTCAAACTCGCATTGTCTGAGATCGCCTTTTTCGGTCCCAAAACCATGCAAAAAAGCATGTTCGCCAGGGTCCCACGCGCCCCCCTCAGCATCACACCGCGCCCCACTATTTGAGAATCACTGTATTAGTTAGTTAGTTAGTTGGCTGCCAGGATGGCCGAGTGGTCTAAGGCGCCGCGTTCAGGATCCAGTCTCCCCAGGAGGCCTGGGTTCGAATCTCGAATTTCCCCATTGTGGGACTAATAAAGGGAATATTATTATTATTATTATTATTAAAAAAGAATAGCTAAATTATAGTTGATGTGTTCATGAGGATTGAATATGAATCATAAACAGAAGACAAAACCAATTGGCATTGGCATTTGTAAAATATGATGAGGGATTAAGTTAGTGAGCTCTTATGGGAGACGGGGCGAGACGCGAATGGATTGAAGCTTCCGCCAGTGACCCGTCCAATAGTGTCACCACCACACAGCTGTGCCGGGTGGCCGTCCTCGAGGGCGTGCGCCTCCCAGTTACTGACATCATGCGAAACAGTCCGTCAATGAGAAACTGCGAATCAGTATGAGTAGAACCCCCGTTTTTGCATCGATGAAAGAAAATATTGTATTGGATGTAGAAAAAGAATTGTTACACTTGCAGGTTCAGGGGGCCAAGAGTGCTAATTCACCAGGAAAGGAAAAAAATAAAATAAAACAGCGGAAGCAGCTAATGCAGCAGCCGACGCATGCAGCTCCCATTGCGTGTGCTCTTTCAGTTTCCGCTGCTCCTGGGCCAGGTTCTGGTGACGCAGTGCCATAGCAGGTTTGTTGTCCGCACCGGCTGGTCAACAAGGTCACGTAACCAGGGTTCGCGGTTAACTTTAAAAACTGCTTGCCCATAGGGCAAGTGCCACTAAAATTTGCCTTGCCCGAGTGGCCAAATTACTTGCCCGACTTGGGCAAGTGACAATTTTTTTTCTCTAAGAATAAAATGTTTATGGTTGTAAAATGTGCGCCACAAATGTAAATAAACATATAATCTGATAAGCATAAATTAATCTTGTTTTCATCATCAACCATGAAACCCTACTCACAACAGCATGAAAATGTTAATTGTAGTTTTAATAATTAACAAATCTGCATGTTAATAATTAACAAATCTGCATGTTAAATTGGGAAAATGATATTACAGCAATCCAGATTATCAATTTTAAATCCAGGAGAGTTTATTAATTGAGGAATCACATGAGTAAATTATGAGTGTGGGAAATTTGTGTATTCCTTTAAGACCAGTGCCTGTGGCGCTGCCTCCATAAATTTCATAGCATAAACAGAACACATGTCAGGTCACATCATGGAGCTAATGAATTAACAGCCAATAATCAAATATTGCTCCCTTCCTTACTCACAACTGAATTGTCTACTTAAAAATATTCGAGCTATTTTAGTCATGTCAGAGGAATCCGAAATGTTTGGATTTGAACGAACTCGTCGCTACTTGTAAACATGCGCAGAAGGTAAGAAAACTTCCGGCTGTCAATTTTCGGCCGAAATATCGTAGGTTTTTGTTGTGTTTTTCAAACTTCAAATGAGGATGCAACTACAGAGAGTTCCAATACTGGGGGATTTATTGACGTCCACTTCAACTCGACATTCACTGAACTAACTGATCCCTGTAGCGCCCGCCCATTGCCCCCGATAAGGCCAATGGACCATACCACAACATAAGGGGGTGTCTGGGTTAAACCATCACCATACAGTGCACACAAACAGATCACACCACAGTTTCCGTCGAAATTAAAGATATTTGGCTGCTTTAAAAAATGCTTGCCCGGTCGGGTAAGTTGCCCATAATTTTATCTTGCACGTGGCCAAATTTCACTTGCCCCGGGCAAACGGGAAGCTGTTAACCGCGAACCCTGTGTCGGTTTGCCGAACATTTGTTTATGCCAAATGAAATAAGTGCAGAAAATAAATGCCAAAGAATAACCAATAGTGGGGGGTGAACTCCATGTTTTCCCAGTATAAAATTTGAACTGATTATTTAACACATTTTCTGGTTTTTATATCTTGTTCAAGCAATTCCTTACGGAAGGAATTCTGCCCGACTCTAAAAAATGTACACACTGCGGCGAAACATCAATGGCAATTGATCAATTTTAGTGAATAAAACTAAGAATATAAATTTTTTAAAAAGATATCAAGTGCGTATTGGTCTTATTTATGAACTTTGTACTGGCTTGGTCGGGTGAGAGTCAATGAACCTCGGGTGGCTCTGCACTGTTCTGTGCACGTGTGCATAGTTTCACCTCATCCAAACATTTAAAATGCATTGAATGCATCCATCCAGGGTTGCACGGATCTCATCAGTGAACAAGCGCATGGTTCAAGGAATGCATCTGCATCTTTGGCTGACTATGGGCTTAAAAAGGGAGAACGTCACAACCCCCTTTTCTACCAACAAGGCCAGGAACATTTAGTTCCTGGTCATAAAGTTCCTGTGGCCCAGGTGGTTTGCATCTCCCCCGCAACTCATAGTTCCTGGTAATTTATGCAAATGACAATGTTGTGTTACTTTGTTACTCATTACTGACACCCTATGGCTAAGCATCATTGCAGTTCCAAAATAATTCAGTGAACTCTTAAAATATTATGGTGTATCTTCGTCGAATTTGAATACATATTGGATAACTTTAAAATATACAGTCATTATTCAAATATGTCAACACGAAAGTCAGAGTGAAAGTGTTGTTGCTTAATTTATGTGGAGGGGTTTTGACTCTTCGAACGTTAATTTTGTTTTAAAATGTATTTAAAAACAGAAATTTTATAAAAAAGGAAAAAGGGGAATGTCGGAACGTACTCGCAGGCTAAATGTCATTTTGGGCAAAAAAAACCCCCAAACGTAAATCATGCAATAAATAGCGACTCTGATGCCAGGGCCCCTTTAATTCTTTTAGGGATCCAGATTATAATGGAAGCAAAAATACCCACGATGAAACTATCTCTAAATGCAAAATGAAAAACTTGTAAACATATTTTACTTGAAGGATTCCTATTCTATCAATGACATTATGTTGCGATGGCTCCCAGTGGTCTGCATCAATATGTTCGGGTCTCACAACAGGCGTTCCATCAGACGCACACAATAGCCTGTGTGTGCTAACTTCAGCTCGCTTCCAGAAACGTCTGTGACTATGTCAGGAATTAAATCGGGCATCAGCCGGAACGTGCTTCTTTTTTAAATGCTCGTTTATCACAGCTGTGCTGCTAGGAAAGGGAGGTTTACATCGTAGAACGTAATTTTGTGAAATGTCCCCATGGTCCGGTCCAAGTTGGGGTCGCACGCATTGCTCCGTGTGCGGCAGGCATAAGTCAAGGTAGCACGGTAGAAACAATATAAGACAAAGTCGGCGCATGAGGTTTGACTTGACCAAACCAAATTTGTGTTTGTCTTTTTGTGTCCTGCAGACGTCTGTGAAAACAATCTCCGTTCTGTGAAAGAGGAGCCAGACTTGACTCATATCAAAAAGGAGGAGGAGGAGGAGCAGATCAACAAGTCACCAGTGAACGTTGTCCCTATAAAGACTGAAGATGGAAACAAGGATGAGAGTGAGGACAACAGAGGGGCGGAGCCTCCAAGCAGCAGTTCAAATCACCACGTGACAAAAGGTGACGAAGACCACTGGGGGCCATCACAAGCACAAAATGAGGACACATTATCAGGCGCTCGTGACGATGATGATGATAATGAGCAAACTAAAGGTGAAAGGGCATGTCACACTGACTCATTATCTTCAAAGTTGTCTTTAAAACTGCACAAAAAAACAGTGGAGAAAAAACATTTTCCTGCTCAGTTTGTGGCAATAGTTTCTCTCAAAAGTCAAGTTTAAAAACGCACACAAGAACACACACTGGAGAAAAACCTTTTTCTTGCTCAGTTTGTGGCAAGAGTTTCTCTCAAAAGTCGCATTTAACAAACCACACAAGAACACACAGTGGAGAAAAAACATTTTCCTGCTCAGTTTGTGGCAAGAGTTTCTCTCAAAAGTCAGGTTTAAAAACGCACACAAGAACACACACTGGAGAAAAACCTTTTTCTTGCTCAGTTTGTGGCAAGAGTTTCTCTCAAAAGTCGCATTTAACAAACCACACAAGAACACACAGTGGAGAAAAACCTTTTTCCTGCTCAGTTTGTGGCAAGAGTTTCTCTCAAAAGTCAAATTTAACAAAACATAGAAGAACACACACTGGAGAAAAACCTCTTTCCTGCTCAGTTTGTGGAAGATACTTCTCTAGAAAGTCAAATTTACAAATTCACACAAAAACACACTGTGGTGAAAAACCTTTTTCATGCTCAGTTTGTGGCAAAAGCTTCTCTGATATGTCAAGTTTGACAAGCCACACAAAGCACACTGGAGAAAACAATTTTTCTTGCTCAGTTTGTGGTAAAAGCTTCTCTCAAAACTCAACGTTAACAAGCCACGCAAGAACACACAGTGGAGACAAGACATTCAGTTGCAGCGTTTGTGCTAAAAGATTCGATCTGAAGCTGAAAAAAGGACAAAAAAACTGAAGGAACCGACTCTTTGCGGTAAGATGTGATTTTGAATAAAATATGATTAAATTGAAATTTGCAAAGCTTTTTTATTGACACTAAGCCAATGTGATCATTGCCAGACGAACCATTGTGTCTGAGTGATGATGATTTTTTTAGTTTTTATATCAACCATGTCATCATTTCATTATCCACACCGCTTATCCGGTACAGGGTCGCGGGAGGGTGCGGGAGCCTATCTCAGCTGACTCCGGGCGAAAGGCTCACTACACCCTGAACTGGTCACCAGCCAGTCACAGGGCAGACATAGACAGTGAGAACTGAGTGGGAACTGAACCCACGCTGCCTGCACACAACTCGGGCAAGTGTACCACTACACCATCAGTGGCTTTATATCAAACATTATAAATAAAATTAATTGCCTTTGCCTGGATCAACATTTGTTAAGATTATGCTTTTCAGTTGTCTTTTTAATCATACCTAATGGAAAAGGTGTGAGAAGAAACGGTGCTTATGAAATCGGTGCCTTCCACCATCATCAATAAAATCACTTGTTCCACTTGCTCAACTGGCCTTCATTACGCTGTGTGAAAAGGTGAAAAACTGAACTAGAAGTTGAACTTTAAATAGAACAAGAACGATAAATGCAAGTAGTCTAAGTTTCTCTCAAAGATTTTGTTGAGATTGTCAGGGGAGGGATTTCACTGGTCACCACACCATAGAGTCATGGTTTCAAATCAAAACCAAAAATATCTCTGAACAGCTTACAAGCAAACAATGAAACAAAGAAATAAAATTATCACAAAACATGCATCTCTCATGCCATTCATATCCTCATAAGAAATAAAAACAACACGAAAACAGTACTGATGCATTCCGGGAGCCTCAGCCAATCAGATGGCTGGTTAGAGAAATGTGAGTCGTGTGCTTTGGGTAGTGTGTTTTTATTTATATTTTTGCAGTCTGTTGTCTAAACCTGTGATGTATCTTGCTTGCAATAACATGAATGATAAGACAGACATCGTGTACAGCTGCCCTTTTGTCCCGCTTTCTCCTGCACCATCAGCCAAAGAACGTATTCACATAATGTTTATGTCACAGTCAATTTGAAGCATAGATGTCTCAGACTTTGGCCAGCAGTGTGTGCTAAAATGCCCTCTGAAACACCTCAAGGGGAACAAGCCCATGGTCGAGAGAGTTTCTCAGTCCATATAATTGGCGTGTCACATTACAAGGCGTCTCGTTTGTTTTGGGGAAGATTTAAGACTTTGAAGTGTGCCTTATGGTCGTGAAAATACGAT
The DNA here is from genome assembly GCF_059441095.1 of Idiotropiscis lumnitzeri. Lineage (NCBI taxonomy): Eukaryota > Metazoa > Chordata > Actinopteri > Syngnathiformes > Syngnathidae > Idiotropiscis > Idiotropiscis lumnitzeri. The sequence continues at coordinate 34,577,148 of NC_142392.1, read as the reverse complement.
ACCCACGATGAAACTATCTCTATACAAAAAGAAATACTTGTAAACATATTTCACTTGAAGGATTTCTATTAATAATGATACTAATATTCCCTTTATTAGTCCCACAATGGGGAAATTCGAGATTCGAACCCAGGCCTCCTGGGGAGACTGGGTCCTGAACGCGGCGCCTTAGACCACTCGGCCATCCTGACACTCTATCAATGACATTATGTTGCGATGGCCCCCAGTGGCCCCCATTAATAAGTTAGGGTCCCACAACAGGTGTTCCATCAGACGCACACAATAGCCTGTGTGTGCTAACTTCAGCTTGCTTCCAGAAACGTCTGTGACTATGTCAGGAATGAAATCGGCATCAGCCGCAACATGCTTCCTTTTCAGATGCTCGTTTATCACAGCTGTGCTGGTAGAAAAGGGAGGTTTACATCGTAGGACGTAATTTTGTGAAATACCCCCATGGTCCGGTCCAAATCGGGGTCGCACGCATTGCTCCGTGTGCGGCAGGCACAAGTCAAGGTAGCACGGTAGAAACATTATAAGACAAAGTTGCCGCCTGAGGTTTGACTTGACCAAACAAAATGTGTGTTTGTCTTTGTGTCCTTCAGACGTCAGTGAAAACGATCTCCGTTCTGTGAAAGAGGAGCCAGACTTGACTCACATCAAAAAGGAGGAGGAGGAGGAGGAGATCAACAAGTCACCAGTGAATGTTGTCCCTATAAAGACTGAAGATGAAAACATGGGTGAGGGTGAGGACAACAGAGGGGCGGAGCCTCCAAGCAGCAGTTCAAGTCATCATGTGACAACAGAAGGTGATGAAGACCACTGGGGGCCATCACAAGCACATAATGAGGACACATTATCGGACGCTCATGACGATGATGATGATGATGATGATGGGCAAGCCGAGGGTGAAAGGGCATGTCACACTGACTCATTAACTTCAAAGTTGTCTTTAAAACCGCACACAAGAACACACAGTGGAGAAAAACCTTTTTTCTGCTCAGTTTGTGGCAAAAGCTTCTCTGGAAAGTTTAATTTAATAAAACACACAACAACACATAGTGGAGAAAAACCCTTTTCCTGCTCAGTTTGTGGCAAAGAATTCTCTCAAAAGGTACATTTAACAAGTCACACAAGAACACACAGTGGAGAAAAACCTTTTTTCTGCTCAGTTTGTGGAAAGAGTTTCTCTCGTAAGTCGCATTTGACAAGCCACACAAGAACACACACTGGTGAAAAACCCTTTTCCTGCTCAGTTTGCGGCAGAAGCTTCTCTCAAAATGCAACGTTAACAAAACACACAAGAACGCACACTGGAGAAAAACCCTTTTCGTGCTCTGTTTGTGGTAAAAGCTTCTCCCAAAATTCTCATTTAACAAGGCACGCAAGAACACACAGTGGAGAAAACCCGTTTTTCTGCTCAGTTTGGAGGAAAAGTTTCTCTCAAAAGTCACGATTAACAGAACACACAAGAATACACGCTGCAAAAAAAACCTTTTCCTGCTCAGTTTGTGGAAAGAGTTTCTATCGTAAGTCGCATATAACAAGCCACACAAGAACACACAGTGGTGAAAAACCCTTTTCCTGCTCAGTTTGTGGAAAGAGTTTATTTCGTAAGTCGCATTTAACAAGCCACATAAGAACACACAGTGGAGAAAAACCTTTTTTCTGCTCAGTTTGTAGGAAAAGTTTCTCTCAAAAGTCACGATTAACAGAACATACAAGAATACACTCTGCAGAAAAACCCTTTTCCTGCTCAGTTTGTGGAAAGAGTTTCTATCGTAAGTCGCATATAACAAGCCACACAAGAACACACAGTGGTGAAAAACCCTTTTCCTGCTCAGTTTGCGGCAAAAGCTTCTCTCAAAATGCAACGTTAACAAAACACACAAGAACGCACACTGGAGAAAAACCCTTTTCGTGCTCAGTTTGTGGTAAAAGCTTCTCCCAAAATTCTCATTTAACAAGGCACGCAAGAACACACAGTGGAGAAAACCCTTTTTTCTGCTCGGTTTGGAGGAAAAGTTTCTCTCAAAAGTCACGATTAACAGAACACACAAGAATACACGCTGCAAAAAAACCCTTTTCCTGCTCAGTTTGTGGAAAGAGTTTATTTCGTAAGTCGCATTTAACAAGCCACATAAGAACACACAGTGGAGAAAAACCTTTTTTCTGCTCAGTTTGTAGGAAAGGTTTCTCTCAAAAGTCACGATTAACAGAACATACAAGAATACACTCTGTAGAAAAACCCTTTTCCTGCTCAGTTTGTGGAAAGAGTTTCTATCGTAAGTCGCATATAACAAGCCACACAAGAACACACAGTGGTGAAAAACCCTTTTCCTGCTCAGTTTGCGGCAAAAGCTTCTCTCAAAATGCAACGTTAACAAAACACACAAGAACGCACACTGGAGAAAAACCCTTTTCGTGCTCAGCTTGTGGTAAAAGCTTCTCCCAAAATTCTCATTTAACAAGGCACGCAAGAACACACAGTGGAGAAAACCCTTTTTTCTGCTCAGTTTGGAGGAAAAGTTTCTCTCAAAAGTCACGATTAACAGAACACACAAGAATACACGCTGCAAAAAACCCTTTTCCTGCTCAGTTTGTGGAAAGAGTTTCACATTTAACGAGCCACACAACAACACACACTGGAGACAAGCCATTCAGTTGCAGCGTTTGTGATAAAAAATTATTTTCTAAAAAGGGTGCTGAGAGACACAATTGTGCTGGTGAGAATTGCAGCGATCCTTGAAGCTTAAAAAAAGACAACAAAAAACTGAAGGAACTGACTCTTTGTGGTAAGATGTAAATGTGATTTTGAATAAAATATTATAAATTTAATTTTGCAAAGCTCTTTTATTGACACTAAGCCAATGTGATCAGCGCCAGAAGAACCAACGTGTCTGAGTGATAATTAGTTTTTTTTGTTTTCATATCAAACATTATCAATGAAATTAATTACCTTTGCCTAGAACAGGGGTCTCAATCTCGCGGCATGATAGTTTGCGGCCCCCGCCTTATTATGAAAGTTTAATGTTCGTGCGGCCCGCGAATTTGATATGACTGGCACGTTACAGTGTTTTGTGCGGAGCTGAACGAACCTACCAATCACGGTGGAGTATATGGCTCTCGAGGGTGGGCTTGACGTAAGCAGAGAGTTACAGCAGCGAGTTCATTCGTGTGCTGGGATGAGACTGTGACTGGTGATGTTGAAGATGTGCGGACGGATTATAGCAGGTTATGGATGTAGAAATGGACTATAAAGTGAAACTGTATCACTCAAACAGATAGTTGTCAGGATATGATTAGACGTCTATGCGGGGTCGAATGATCCGCTCGCGACGTAGTTAATTCTCTGTGGGTTAATGCTGCACTTTCATTCATGGGATCCTCATCAAAAGGATATGCCATGTTCGTAATAGTAGTGAAAAGTGATGAACAATATTTTTTTTTTCATTAAAGACGACGGAACTACGGCAAAATTGGCCGGCTGTTTGATTGAATAAGGAAATGATTTCTCGTCTGTGCCTGTGAAAGCTGGCGGAGACGGACTCTGTTTCATTCATGAAACTTGGTCCCGACCAGTTTAGTGTCAGAGAGTCGCAGGGGCAGTTATCTGTTATTATGAAATAGGTTGTAGTTATCGTTATCTCTCTCTGTAAAAGTAGTCAAAATAAATGACAACAACGGTCCGTAAGCAGTTGCCTTTTTGCGCTCGCCATCCCGGTCCTTACCATAGAAACACCATGGCCTTCATGGGGAGCGTATCTATGTTCCCCGCTTTGTATGGGACCGGGGAATATAGGACCCTTATTCTAAATATAAGTCCGATGTTCCCCGCTTTTCCCCAAAAGGGTCCTTTGTTCCCCGCTTTCCGCCAAAAGCCTTGAAATTGTGTTGTATTTCATAATTAATCCTTACCTCCCGGCTAATCCTCATCTCCTCCTCCCACCCTCCCCCTCTGTCTCGCCACGAAATAATAAAAAATTCATGTTCAGAAGAAGATTGGGCTGCCAGGATGGCCGAGTGATCTAAGGCGCCGCGTTCAGGACCCAGTCTCCCCAGGAGGCCTGGGTTCGAATCTCGAATTTCCCCATTGTGGGACTAATAAAGGGAATATTATTATATTATTAAAGAACTCTTAATACAGACATTTGACTCATTATTATTATTATTATTATTATTATTGATTACTGATTAATTTGATTAATTCCTTATTTATTTTCTTATTAATTCCTTATTTATTTTTAAATCTTATTTTGTGTTAAAAAATAAAAATAAAGACATTTGAGAAGATTAGATATTTTTAATTTTTTTCTTGCGGAAAACCTGATGCGGCCCAGCCTCACCCAGAGTCTGCCTCTAGTGGCCCCCAGGTAAATTTAGTTTGAGACCCCTGGCCTAGAACAACATTTGTTAACATTATGCTTTTCAGTTGTCTTTTTAATCGTAGTTAATGGAAAAGGTGTGAGAAGAAACTGTGCTTACGAAATCGGTGCCTTCCACAATCATCAATAAAATCACTTGTTCCACTTGCTCAAGTTGCCTTCATTATCCATCCATCCATCCATTATCCGCCGCTTATCCGGGTCGGGTTGCGGTGCAGCAGGGAAGCCCAGACTTCCCGCTCCCCAGCCACATCTTCCAGCTCTGCCGGAGGGATGCCCAGGCGTTCCCAGGCCAGCCGGGAGACGTAGTCTCTCCAGCGTGTCCTGGGTCGTCCTCTGGGCCTCCTGCCGGTGGGACATGCCCGGAACACCTCACCAGGGAGGCATCCAGGAGGCATCCTAAACAGATGCCCGAGCCACCTCATCTGGCTCCTCTCTACGTGGAGTGGGAGCGGCTCGACACTGAGACCCTCCCGGATGGCCGAGCTTCTCACCCTATCTCTAAGGTAGAGCCCAGACACCCTGCGGAGGAAACTCATTCCGGCCGCTTGTATCCGAGATCTTGTTCTTTCGGTCGCGACCCACAGCTCGTGACCATAGGTGAGGGTAGGAACGAAGATCGACCGGTAAATCAAGAGCTTCGCCTTTTGGCTCAGCTCCCTCTTCACCATGACAGACCGATACAGCGTCCGCATCACAGCGGCGGCTGCACCCATCCGCCTGTCGATCTCTCGCTCCATCCTCCCCTCACTCGTAAACAAGACCCCAAGATACTTAAACTCCTCCACTTGGGGCAGGATCTCCTCCCCAACCTGGGGAGGGCATTCCACCCTTTTCCGACTGAGAACCATGGTCTCAGATTTGGAGGCGCTGATCTTCATCCCAACCGCTTCACACTCAGCTGCGAACGGCTCCAATGAGAGTTGGCGATCACTGCTTGACGAAGCCAACAGTACCACATCATCTGCAAAAAGCAGAGATGAAATACTGAGTTCACCAAACCGGATCCCCTCATCGAAACGAATCCGACTTACTGCCGGCAATGCGGACCAAACTTTGACATCGGTGGTACAGGGACCCATCTGCCCGTATCAAGGGGCTCGGTACCCCGTACTCCCGAAGCACGCTCCACAGAACTCCCCGTGGGACACGGTTGAATGCCTTCTCCAAGTCCACGAAACACATGTAGACTGGTTGGGCAAACTCCCATGAACCCTCAAGGACCCCGTAGAGAGTGTAGAGCTGGTCCACTGTTTCACGGCCAGGATGAAAACCGCACTGCTCCTCTTGGATCTGAGCTTCAACCTCCCGACGGACCCTCCTCTCCAGTACCCCAGAGTAGACCTTACCAGGAGGCTGAGGAGTGTGATTCCTCTATAATTGGAACACACCCTCCGGTCCCCCTTCTTAAAAAGGGGGACCACCACCCCGGTCTGCCAATCCAGAGGCACTGTCCCCGATGTCCACACAATGTTGTAGAGGCGTGTCAACCATGACAGCCCCACAACATCCAGAGCCCTAAGGAACTCCGGGCGGATCTCATCCACCCCCGGGGCCTTTCCACCGAGGAGCTTGTTAACCACCTCGGTTACTTCAGCCCCTGAGATAGATGAGTCCACCACGGAGTCCTCAGGCTCTGCTTCCTCAATGGAAGGCGTGTCGGTACAATTGAGGAGGTCTTCGAAGTATTCTCCCCACCGACTCACAACGTCCCGAGTCGAGGTCAGCAGCACCCCATCTCCACTATAGTGTTGATGGTGCACTGCTTCCCTCTCCTGAGATGACGGATGGTGGACCAGAATTTCTTCGAAGCCGTCTGGAAGTCGTTTTCCATGGCCTCACCGAACTCCTCCCACGCCCGAGTTTTTGCTTCGGCAACCACCGAAGCTGTATTCCGCTTGGCCAGTCGGTACCTGTCAGCTGCCTCCGGAGTCCCACAGGCCAGAAAGGCCCGAGAGGCCTCTTTCTTCAGCCTGACAGCATCCCTTACCGCCGGTGTCCACCAGCGCGTTCGGGGGTTGCCGCCATGACAGGCACTGACCACCTTATGTCCACAGCTTCCATCGGCTGCCTCAACAATGGAGGCACAAAACATGGTCCACTCATACTCAATGTCCCCCGCCTCCGCCGGTACGTTGTCAAAGTTCTGGTGGGAGTTGAAACTCTTTCTGACAGGGGATTCTGCCAAGCCTTCCCAGCAGACCCTCACAATACCCTTGGGTCTGCCGGGTCGGACCAGCATCGTACCCCAACCTCGGAGCCAACTCACCACCAGGTGGTGATCAGTTGACAGCTCCGCCCCTCTCTGCACCCGAGTGTCCAAAACATGCGGCCGCAAATCCGATGACACAACTACAAAGTCGATCATCGAACTGCGGCCTAGGGTGTCCTGGTGCCAAGTGCACATATGGACACCCTTATGCTTGAACATGGTGTTCGTTATCGACAATCCATGACGAGCACAGAAGTCTAGTAACAGAACACCGCTTGGGTTCAGATTGGGGGGGGCCATTCCTCCCAATCACGCCCTTCCAGGTCTCACTGTCATTACCCACGTGAGCATTGAAGTCCCCCAGCAGAACGAGGGAGTCTCCAGGGGGAACGCTCTCTAGCACACCCTCCAAAGACTCCAAAAAGGGTGGGTACTCTGAACTGCCGTTTGGTGCATAAGCACAAACAACAGTCAGCACCCGTCCCCCCACCTTAAGGCGGAGGGAGGCTACCCTCTCGTCCACCGGGGTGAACCCCAGTGTACAGGCGCCGAGCCGGGGGGCAATAAGTATGCCCACACCTGCTCGGCGTCTCTCACCTTGGGCAACTCCAGAGTGGAAGAGTTTCCAACCCCTCTCAAGAGGACTGGTACCAGAGCCTAAGCTGTGTGTGGAGGTGAGCCCGACTATATCTAGTCGGAATTTCTCTGCCTCGCACACCAGCTCAGGCTCCTTCCCCGCCAGAGAGGTGACATTCCATGTCCCAAGAGCTAGTTTCTGTAGTCGGGGATCAGAGCGCCAAGGTCCCTGCCTCTTGCCGCCGCCCGACTCACACTGCACCCGACCCCTTAGGCCCCTCCCATATCTATATTAGGCCATTTAAAAATACATGACTTTTTTTTTTATTTCAATGTATATTTAAGCTTGCTTATGTAATACTACAATATTTATTAAATTATTTTAATATGCAAAATTATATCAATATTAATTTAAACCTTTTTATTTCACACTTGAATATTTCTTAACATATTTGTTCTTTTGAATTTGGATGCAATTTAAATCATTCCATCCATCCAGCCATTTTCTGCCGCTCATCCGGGGTCGGGTAATTGAATTAATTTAATACCTAAGTATTTTTTATATTTCAATATTTATTTCAAGATTAACTCTTCTCAATGTGTTCAATATTTATAAAATGTTTCTATATTTCTTATTAATTGCATTAAGTCTGTATTTTGGTTTCCAATTTTAAATTTTAATATTTCCCGATTTTATTATATAAGCAATCCAAAGTATAAAAAATATAATATAGCATGAAAAAAGTATTTTGTATATTTGACAAAATTATAGTTTTTCCGAAGTGAGATTCTGCTTCGCAACAAACCCCAAACGCTTGATAGAGCTCAACCTAGAAAGAGAAACTGAGACTGCTTGCGTTTCTCTTTCCTGTTCTTTTTATAGTTCAACTTCTACATCTGTTTTTCACCTTTTCACACAGCGTAATGAAGGCCAGTTGAACAAGTGATTTTATTGATGATTGTCGAAGGCACCGATTTCATAAGCACCGTTTCTTCTCACACCTTTTCCATTAGGTATGATTAAAAAGACAACTGAAAAGCATAATGTTAAAAAATGTTATTCCAGGCAAAGGCAATAAATTTTATTTACATGTTTGATGTAAACACCAAAACAAATCATCATCACTCAGACACAATGCACTGATCACATTGGCCTTGTGTCAATAAAAGAGCTTTGCAAAATTCAATTTCATCATATTTTATTGAAAATCACATTTCCATCTTACCACAAAGAGTCGGATCTTTCATTTTTTTTTCTTTTTTTAATCTTCAAGGATCGCTGCAATTCTCGCCAGCACAATTGTGTCTCTCAGCTCCCTGTTTAGTGACAAATTTTTTAGAACAAACGCTGCAACTGAATGGCTTGTCTCCACTGTGTGTTCTTGTGTGGTTTCGTAAATGCGACGTTTGAGAGAAACTCTTGGCACAAACTGAGCAGGAAAAAGGTTTTTCTCCAGTGTGTGTTCTTGTGTGATCTGTTAAAATTGACTTTACATTAAAGCTTTTGCCACAAACTGAGCAGGAAAAGGGTTTTTCACCACTGTGTGTTCTTGTGTGTTCTGTTAAATATGTCTTTTTCGAGAAGCATTTTCCACAAACTGAGCAGGAAAAAGGTTTTTCACCACTGTGTGTTCTGTTAAATATGTCTTTTTCGAGAAGCTTTTGCCACAAACTGAGCAGGAAAAAGGTTTTACTCCAGTGTGTGTTCTTGTGTGGATTGTTAAATGCGACTTACGCAGGAAGCTTTTGCCACAAAACGAGCAAGAAAAAGGTTTTTCACCACTGTGTGTTCTTGTGTGGCGTGTTAAATTAGACTTGTCAGAGAAACTCTTGCCACAAACTGAGCATGAAAAAGGTTTTTCTCCACTGTGCTTTCTTGTGTGATATGTTAAACCTGCCTTTTGAAAGAAGCATTTTCCACAAACAGAGCAAGAAAATGGTTTTTCACCACTGTGTGTTCTTGTGTGGCTTGTTAAATTAGACTTGTCAGAGTAACTCTTGCCACAAGTTGAGCATGAAAAAGGTTTTTCTCCACTGTGTGTTCTTGTGTGGATTGTTAAATGAAACTTTCGAGAGAAGCGTTTGCCACAAACCGAGCAAGAAAATGGTTTTTCTCCACTGTGTGTTCTTGTGCCCAGTTTTAAAGACAGCTTTGAAGTTAATGAGTCAGTGTGACATGCCCTTTCACCTTTAGCTTGCCCATTATCATCATCATCGTCATGAGCGTCTGATAATGTGTCCTCATTATGTGCTGGCCCCCAGTGGTCTTCATCACCTTCTGTTGTCACGTGATGACTTGAGCTGCTGCTTGGAGGCTCCGCCCCTCTCTTGTCCTCACTCTGATCCTTGTTTTCATCGTCAGTCTTTATATGGACAACGTTCACTGGTGACTTGTTGATCTCCTCCTCCTCCTTTTTGATGTGAGTCCAGTCTGGCTCCTCTTTCACAGAACGGAGATCATTTTGTCTGACGTCTGCAGGACACAAAAAGACAAATTTGGTTTGGCCAAGTCAAACCTCAGGCGGCGACTTTGTCTGACAGTACTTTCATCATTGCAGTATTTTTCTATCGTTGCAGTACTTTTACTATTACAGTACTTTTACCATTGCAGTATTTTCTATCATGCAGTACTTTTCTATCATTTCAGTACTCTTACCATTACAGTACTTTTATCATTGCAATATTTTTATGATTGCAGTATTTTCAATCATTCAGTAGTTTTTATCATTACAGCGTTTCCCCCTCCGTATAATGGACAAACATTAGGAGTGTTTCCTTACACTTAGATACGTTTATACTGTGTATATTTGCATGCTTTTTCTGAATGTCTGCTGCTAATGTTATACATTAACGGCTACATTACGCCGCCGACTCTGTGTGATCTATATCTTTGCTGCTGTAACACCTCAAATTTCCCCATTGTGGGACTAATAAAGGACATCTTATCTTATCTTATCTTATTGTTTCTACCCTGCTACCTTGACTTGTGCCTGCCGAACATGAATCAATGCGTGCGACCCCGATTTGGACCGGACCATGGGGGCATTTCAGAAAATTACGTCCTACGATGTAAACCTCCCTTTAGCACAGACATGTCCAAAGTCCGGCCCGGGGGCCAAATGCGGCCCGGGGTCAAACTTCATCTGGCCCGCAGTCTCTGTAATAAAATTAATACATTCTGGCCCACACATATACAGTGCTTAGTTCGCTCTCTTCTTAATTGCTGTTCCTAATTTACCCACTAGAGGCAGTACCACTCTGCGACATCACCCCGGGTGACCTTTACCCCCAATTTCTAAAATGGCGACAATAAACAAAAAAAGGAAAGTTGACTGAGAGCAATATCAGTGCGCAAACAAAGTACGCATTAGATATGAAGTCTTTGGCTGAAGAGTTCACACGACGTTTTCGGGATTTTGCAGCTATTGAGGAGGATATCTCTCTTTTCTCCGTGGACACAGACAATGTTCCAGCCCAGCTGGAGCTCATTGAGCTGCAGTGTGACGCCGAGAGCCGCAGTCGGCACCGGCAACTTTCTCTCGACAACTTTTACCGACCGATGGATAAAGGCAGGTTTCGAGAGGTTCGAGAGTTTGCTATGAAAATGCTGAGCTTGTTTGGGTCTACGTATTTGTGTGAAAAGACATTCTCGGTTATGAACTTAAATCAGAGTCGCGTGAGGACACGGCTCACAGACTCTCACCTCGCGCATCAATACCACTGCCTTTGAGCCAGACCTGGCCTTTGTGCTGCAGTCCAGATCTCAGTATCACCCGTCACATTAATGCAGGCAAGTCATTTGTCATTTAAATAACTGACTTAATTTTGTTTTGTTCAGTCACAAATTTAGACAAGTTGTCGGTTTTCATTCCAGAATAAAATGTTCATTCAACATTTATATTTGATGATATGTCATATATATCAAATTAGCCCTTGCACTTGTGGATAATCATTTCTGTAATTCAAAAATTCTGTGAACATTGAACTCCCATGATGAATAATTCATGTTCAAATATTATTTGCACTCAAGACTATAATTAGTTCTGTTTAAGAAAAAAAGTTAAGCAAATATTCAATTGCATGTGATGTTCATGTTTCAAATGAACCAAAATACATGTTTGATGGTTTAAATGAAAATAAAAAAGCAAATGTGAAACACAGAATCACTTGCTAAAATGTGTTTGAATATATTGTTCTTTATGTAGTTCATGTCAGCTGAGGTCGGCCCTCCCACATTTTACAACATCAAATCCGGCCCCCTTTGCAAAAAGTTTGGACATCCCTGCTTTAGCAGCACAACTGTGATAAACGAGCATTTAAAAAGGAAGCACGTTGCGGCTGATGCCCGATTTCATTCCTGACATAGTCACAGACGTTTCTGGAAGCGAGCTGAAGTTAGCACACACAGGCTATTGTGTGCGTCTGATGGAACACCTGTTGTGGGACCCTAACTTATTAATGGGGGCCATCGCAACCTAATGTCATTGATAAAATAGGAATCCTTCAAGCGAAAAATGTTTTCAAGTATTTCATTTTGCATTTATAGATAGTTTCATCGTGGGTACTTTTTGCTTTCATGATAATCTGGATCCCAAAACAAATTAAAGGGGCCCTGGAATCAGAGTCGCTATTTATTGTATGATTTACGTTTGTTTGTTTTTTTTTACCCAAAATGACATTTATCCTGCGAGTAAGTTCAGACATTACCCTTTTTATTTGTATAAAATTTCTGTTTTGAAATAAATTTTAAAACAAAATTACGTTTGAAGAGTAAAAGTTCTTACACATAAGCATTAAGCAACAACACTTTCACTCTGACTTTCATGTTGACATATTTGAAAAATGACTGTATATATTAAAGTTATCCAATACATATTCAAATTAGACTAAGATACACCATAATATTATGAGTTCACTGAATTATTTTGTAACCGCAATGATGCTTAACAGCCATAGGGTGTCAGTAATGAGTAACAAAGTAACACAACACCTCCCACTGTTCCGTCATCATTGTCTTTTGCATACATTATCAAGAACTATGAGTTGCAGTCGAGATGCAAACCACCTGGGCCACAGGAACTTTATTACCAGGAACTAAATGTTCCTGGCCTTGTTGGTAGAAAAGGGGGTTGTGACGTTCTCCCTTTTTAAGCCCATAGTAAGCCAAAGATGCAGATGCATTCCTTGCAGCATGTGCTTGTTCACTGATGAGATCCGTGCAACCTTGGATGGATGCATTAAATGTATTTTAAATGTTTGGATGGGGTGAAACTATGCACACGTGCACAAAACTGTGCAGGGCCACCCGAGGTTCATTGACTCTCACCCGACGAAGCCAGTACAAAGTTAATAAATAAATAAGACCATTACGTTCTTGATTTTTTTAAAAAAACTTAATATTTTGTGTTTTATCCACTAACATTGATCAACCGCCATTGATGTATTCGCCGCAGTGTGCACATTTTTTAGAGTCAGGCAGAATTCCTTCCGGGAGAAATTGCTTGAACAAGATATAAATACCAGAAAATGTAAAATGTTAAATCAGTTCAAATTTTATAAAAAAAAAAAATACATGGAGTTCACCCCCCCTATTGGTTGTTCTTTGGCATATATTTTCTGCACTGATTTCATTTGGCAAAAACAAATGTTCAGCAGACCTGCAAGTAAAAGGCAATATTTAAAAATAAAGCGGCAATAACTTTGGACGCATTTCCCCAAACAACTTAATGTTGTGATGCATATTTTTAACGATAGAAAGTCGTTCTTGACAAAGCAAATGAGAGTAAAACGTGTACAAACCTGCTTTGAGTGGCACAACACGAGGCTGGTTGCAAACTTCGTCCAGCAGTTGAAGATGTTGCTCGTTCTCTTCTTTTATTCCACAAAGTTTCTCTTTGTACTTGGGTGTCGTTCTTTCACACATATTCAAATGATAATTCCCCAAAATCCGAACTTGATCGCTGCTTGGCGATGAGTCATGTGCCTCTTTTTGTTAGCGGCTAGCTAGCTAACAAGCTAAGCTAACTACGCCGAAAAGCATCAACGAGCGAAGATGAGGTTTTCGGGACATAAAGACTTAATGAATTATGTCGTAGTCCTTTAGAGTAGCACTGGACATCCTTTGAGAAAATTACAGTCAGTTCCACACTAAATCAGAAGAATTTAGCGGTGGACTGTTTTTGTTCCGGTGTGGATGTGGTCGAGGTCCTTCGGAAGCTGCGCGCTTGCTTATGACGTCATGCTTTAAGCACGTATTTTTCAAATATATTTCTTTGCCTCTGTGTTTGTTTTTACCCATGTCTGTTCTATTTTAATATATATTTTATATAATATTTTAATTCGGTTGATAAAAAAAATTAACAAAATAACTAAAATAACGCCACATTGGCGAGTAAACTGTGACGTCACTTCCGCCTTTGCCCCGAGAAGCCGCTGCTGCAAGAGCAGTGGGACGTTAAAGTTTCTCCTCCCGAACTTGCAACAATGCTGTGTTTCACTCGGGCTGCGAGATTGTATGAATATAATGTCTGCATATACTAGCAATGCCTCTCAATTATTTCACGCCCGCCCCTACCAAGAAGAAAAAAGATTCGCGCCCCCCCCCACCATTTTTTTCTGTCTTTGTATGTTGATCTTAGATTGCCAATAAAATATCCCTTAACTATGCTAAATTGCTAAGAAATATAATTTAGAGAATTATTATTGTGAGGATCTCGAAACTCAGTACTCTGTTGTGCAAATATTGATGAGATGATAAATATTTACTCAAACGTTTTTTGTAAAATCTTTATTCACTTTATTTACACCAACTGACCGGTACAAGATCGAAGGCTCATCTTCGGATATGCTGCCATGGATATTACGGCCCTGGATGAGGACCCACTCCACTGAAGTCATCTTCCTGCAGCACTTCATTCAATTGACTCTTATATTATCTCATCTATTATCGCATAGCATCATTGTATGTGTCAAATGTTGCCCAGTTGGCATCCATTGCAGCCTGGTCATCCTGGAAGGGGGATTCCCCCATCTGTGGTCCCTTCTCAAGGTTTCTCACTTTTCCCCTAATGAGGTTTTGTGAGTTTTTCCTTGCCCTCCTGGGGGTTAAGATCGGGGATGTCGATTGTGGCTATGTAAAGCCCTTTGAGACTGTCTGTGATTAAGGGCTATACAAATAAAATTGACTTGACTTGACTATTCACAAAAGCAAACCAAACACAGTTATTAATACCAAAATCCATGCGATGTATCTAATTTGAAGTACTTCGCACCTGCCATGTCACTCAGGACTTCTTCACGCTTGGGAAACTGATAATGTTCTCTTATATGAAAAAAAATCAGTGCCTACCTTCTGCCAGGGAGTTGTGGGAAGGTCAGCTACTAATACGTACATAATAGAGAAAAGACAAAAAGAAGAGCCAGGGGGATTTTAAACAAAAATTCTTTGTAAATAACATAAAGCAACAGCTTTAGTATGTTTACGATACGTTTTTTTAAAAATAATTTTATGGTTACTATACGTTTTTTTTTATGGTTACTGTAATGTTCCGTCTTCTATCTTAAGAAGTCACGCTGGTACAGTGATGCTGCAGGCTTGTGTCTCTTTATTTATTGACTTGCATTCTCGTCTATGTGCGTACACACTTGTTCGTCTGGTAACCAAAACACACATCGGGCAATACTGCCAACTAGTGACCAATGATATAACTGCTATCATTACATCTCCCTTTCAAACGTTAAACAATGCCTTTGTTTTTTTTTCATTATTATTATTTTTTATTAATATTATAATAATTTTGTTTTGTTATAAATTATTTTCACTTCTTATCAATATCCACACATTTTTATGACAACAAGCAGCTCTACAACAATTTTAGCAACAATCACACAACATTAAACATTTTCAATCAGCCTGTCCGGTTGTCGTCTAACTCTTGTTGATCTTCGAAGAGGTTCAGTAATCCCAGAAATTGCTGGCGGTTGAGGTCTGTGCTCCTTCGATGTATCCACCTGCTTTGCAGCCTCAGCCGCATCAGAAGATTTCTTCCAGTCCTCGGGGACCTTCAGAAGACTCCTCCTGTTCCTCCTCACTCTTTGTCCATGCTTTGTTTCCACAATGTAAGATCTCGGTCCGGCTTCGCTGAGGACAGTCGCTTTTTCTGTCCCAACAATTAGGTCCCTCGATCCTTACAGTGTCTTTCTCAGAAAGACGTTCCAGATGTTTTGTAGCTCTGTCATATGCAATTTTCTGTTTGAGTTTGAGCATTCTCTTATTTTCAATCCAAATGTTGTGGTCATGTCCTTGTGGTATTTGTGGTGCGAAGATTACGGCACATGAGTAGGTCAGCAGGCGAAGAAGCTCCCCACTCCAGATGTGCAGCTCTGTAACTCAATAGGGCAAGGTAAGGATCAGATGCATCATCCTTGGCCTTCCTTAGCAGTCTCTTGATGATTTGCACTCCCTTCTCAGCCTGCCCATTTGCCTGTGGGTATAAAGGGCTTGAAGTGTTGATGTGAGCCTCAGCCTCCTCCGCCGTAACGCAGTCCTTGATGTCACTGTTAGGGTGCGGCGCTCGGGATAACGCATCAGCAAGCACTATGTATTTTCCAGGCGTGTATATTAGCTCAAAATCATAGCGCTGCAATGTCATCATCATGCGTTGAATTCTGGGCGTCATGTCATTGAGATTTTTCTTCCTAATTGAAATCAGTGGCTTATGATCAGTCTCTGCGATGAATGTGGGCAGTCCATAAACATACGTGTGAAATTTGCCACATCCAAACACTAAACCCAGTGACTCCTTTTCGATCTGAGCAGAGCGTTTTTCAGTCTCCGACATTGACCTGGATGCATCGGCTACAGGTTGCCATGTGTCTCTCGCCTTTTGCAGCAGTACGGCACCTAGCCCATCTTTCGACGCAAGCGTGGAAATTTTGGTTGGTTTTGATGGATCAAAGTAGGCAAGGACTGGCTCAGCTGTCACAGTTCTCTTTAGATCTTGCCATTCTTCGTCATGTTTTGTTGTCCACTCAAAGACTACGTCGTGATGCAGCAGCAAACTTAGGGACTTTGACTTGAAGAGAGGTTTGGAATGAACTTGCCCCGGAAGTTTATCATCCCCATTGCTCGCAGAAGTCCTGTTTTCTCAGTTGGAGCTGGCATGTCCACTATTGCTTGCACTTTGGTTCTGTCTGGCACCACTCCATCTGCTGTGTCAATTCTGTAACTCCAAACAGACATTTCAGAAATCAGAAATCCCTTTATTGACATTGTACTCAAGTGTGCAACGAGATTAGAGATTTCTCTCGTTTTAGTTCATTCATTTTAACTCTTTGTAGCAGTTTCTCAAGTCTCTCATTGTCTTCTTGTTCTGTGTTCCCCCACACAACCAAATCATCAATGTACACACGGGTTCCTTGCAGACCTTCTATGATTGACTCCATAGCTCTGTGAAAGATCTCAGGCGCAGACTTTATGCCAAATGGCAGTCTCAGAAAACAGAAACGCCCAAATGGTGTGTTGAAGGTGGTGTACCTGCTGCTTTCGGTGTCCAGCTTCAGCTGCCAAAATCCATGCGATGCATCTCATTTGCTAAAGTACTTCGCACCTGCCATGTCACTCAGGATTTCTTCACGCTTGGGAATCTGATAATGTTCTCTTTTAATGTTTTCATTCAGATCTTTGGGGTCGAGGCAAACACGTAACTCTTGGGAGTTCCCCTTTTTAACACACGTGATGGAATTTTCTTCCACTTTCTCTATGACTCCGATCCATGTCATTCTGCTCAGTTCCTTTTTTAATCTCTCTTTGAGAGGGGCTGGAACTCTTCTCGGGCATGTACTACAGGTTTAGCATCTTCCTTGAGCTGTATTTTATAAGTGTAAGGTAGCATACCTTGTCATTTGAAGACAGAAAAGTATTTGTTCACAATACTCTTACTACCTTCACTCTGCAACACTTTGTTCTTCTGATTGACATCCTTGCTGTTGATTTGGTAAATTCTTTTTACCAATCCAAGATCTTCAGATGTCCTGTCTCCAAGGATTGACTCCAGTCCACTTGGCACAATTTTGAACGTTAACTTGTGTTGTCTTCCCTTTGCTGTCACTTTTAGCCTACAACATCCCTTTGTTTTTATTGGCTGATTGTTGTAAGTTTTCAATTTCACGGGCTTGTCTGTGACTCTTTTCGGTTTCTCTTCAAGTGATTTCAAGTCTTTTTCGTTAATTATGTTTGCTTTTGATCCTGTGTCAATTTTAAAAGTAACTTCAGTCCCATTGACAAGCAGTGGTGCAATCCATTTATCTTCTTTTACTGCATTAACAGCTTGCTCTGGGTCTCCTCTAGTTTGTTGTTGCACATCGCTTTCGTCATATGACACGATTTTGATGAAAAAAGTGTCACTTAGGTCATCACTACCATCTGTGTCTTCCTGCACGGTGTGCACTTTCTTCTTGGTGTTGCACAGCTTAGCATAGTGATTTTGCTTTATACACTTAGCACATGTTCTCCCAAATGCAGGACATCGTTTTGGCTCGTGCATTTCTCCACACTTTTTACAGCTGAAATGAGCTTGATCATTTTCATTGTTTTTGGTCTTTTTCTTGAATCGCAGTTTACCTTTCCTCGTCACTGCCTTCACGGACTCTGTTTTTTCATAAGATGGCGCTGCTTGGGAAGTTAGCACGTGCTGCTTTGCTAGCTCGTTAGCTTGGCAAGTCTTTATTGCACTTTCCAATGTTGGGTCGGCTTCCCTCAACAGTTTCTCTCTTAGTTTCTTTTCGTTCGTCTCGAACACAGTCTGATCCCTTATCATTGAGTTTTTCAGATCACCAAAGTTACAAGACTTAGCTTTGATTTTGAGATCGGTGAGGAAATTGTTTAAGGACTCACCGGGCTGTTGGAGTCTTGAACGAAGCACGTATCTCTCACAAGTTCCATTTTTCTTAGCTAGACAGTGTTCATCAAATTTTTGTAGGACCTTTTCAAACTTGTCTTTATCTTCGGGTTCATTGAATACCTCGATGGCCTCGGCTCCGGCATTGGTTCGCAAAAGGGCTATTTTTCTTTCGTCCGTTCTGTTTCCGACTCCCACGGCAGCAAGGGAGAGCTGGAATTGTTGCTTGAAAGCCGTACATAATTTCAACAGGAGGTTCTACTGTCAGACCCAAAGTGTATCCTCAACCTGAGCTTCATTCTGTCTTAACTGGGGCCGGTCTGTCATCACTACGAGCAGGTGTACAACGTGAAACTATTCCAACAATACAGAGTGACCAAGCTTCACCAACAACCTGATCGTTTGCTTACAGCACTGGAGAAGCAAAATGAAATTACATCTTCACTTTTCAAACAACAATCACTTTTGCTGTTACCCAAACGAGATTTGCAAATATTTGATGGAGATCCATTACAATACCTAAGTTTCATAAGAGCCTTTGAACACAATATCGAAGAAAGAACTAATCACAAGGACTGTTTGTACTATCTCGAGCAATATACCAGAGGCCAGTCCCTGGATCTGGTCCGAAGCTGTCAGCATCTGCCACCTTCTCGTGGATTCATTAAAGCGAAGGCTTTGCTACAAGAACATTTTGGAGATCCGTTTAAAGTAGCTTCTGCATACATGGACAAGGTACTTTCATGGCCTTTGATAAAGGGAGAAAATCTCAAGGCGATGCAGGCCTACAGTTTATTGCTTCGTGAATGCTGTAATTCAACGGGAGATTCTGTAGGTGACCTAAACGTGCCCACCAATATGCAAATTATGGTTAAAAAACTGCCTTACAAGCTTAGAGATAAGTGGAGAAGTGTGGTCTGCCATCTGCAAGAAACGTACCATCGCAGAGCCACATTTCATGACATTGTGGAGTTTGTGGAGAAGCAAGTTAAGATTGCAAGTGATCCTCTCTTTGGAGATATACAAGATTTACCTGCAACAGGAAAAGGAGAGTTTAGAGCTGGGACATTTCGGACTGGTACGAAAGCTAAAGGGAGTAGCTTTGCCACTACAATATCACCTGTGGAAAAGAAAATGGAGCCTGTAAATAAAATGGAGAAGAACTGACCTGTAAAGGCATGCTTGTTTTGTGGAGCTGGACATTCTTTGGATGTTTGCCTTCTATTGGATAAAAAGACGCAAGTTGAAAAGATGTCTTTTTTGAAGGAAAAAGGAATGTGCTTTGGTTGTTTGTGCATTGGGCACAGAAGCAGAGAATGCAAAGGACGTTTGGTGTGTAGAGTATGCAATAAGAAGCACCCTACGTTGTTGCAGATTTATTCCCAAACGAAGCAAATAAGTTCAACACTGGCCGATGTTGATTTAGAAAGTGTCAGAGACGGTGCTGTGGTGTCAATTCAATCCAGTGGCTTGACTGGGACCGGTAAACAGGACTGTGTGTTATCAATACTACCCGTCCAGGTGAAATCCAAAAGAGGTAACAAAACTTTGTCTTCTGTTGGGTACAGAGGCGCGCAGAACTGTGTTGAGAGGGCTTTTGTACTAGATCTCCTGTGAGGAATAAATCGGCTCCTGTGTGAAGTTGCCGGCTTCCTGGTCGTCTTTCTCTCAAAACGAGCGCGCATAATTGTTGGATGAATGTCGGTCATGTTTGGTTAATCATTAATGGAGTCAGATAATTAATTCGAATAATTTGGTAAAAGTTATGCTACAGTCTTAGAGTTAAATTCCAACAGCACCAAGAGAACAAAAATAATGTACTTGCTTATGAGGAAAGGTGAACAAATTCAAAATCTTTGACTTAAACAAACTTGTGAAACATTAATGTCTATTCAAGACATGAGAGAGGCAATTAACCTTGAACGATTTCCCCAAACAACTTAATGTTGTGATGCATATTTTTAACGATAGAAAGTCGTTCTTTCCAAAGCAAATGAGAGTAAGACGTGTACACACCTGCTTTGTGGAGCACAACACGAGGCTGCTTGCAAACTTCATCCAGCAGTTGAAGATGTTGCTCGTTCTCTTCTTTTATTCCACAAAGTTCCTCTTAGTACTTGGGTGTCGTTCTAGCACACATTTTCAAACGCCAATCCCAACAAATCCGCACTTGATCTCTGCTTGGCGATAACTCGTGAGCTTCTCTTTGTTCGACGAGACGAATTAAAGATGGCGTCGATTTTTAAAGTAGCGCTGAATGGATTTCCTGCGTGAAAACTGCAGTCTGTTCCGCACGAAATCCGAAGAACAGGACACACCCCGCTGTGATATGATTGGCTGCTGGCCATATGGAGCACTGTCACCGCTCACCGACAGATGTCGCCATTTGCGATGCAAATCATTGTTATCTTTTTCTAAACATTGGAAAAACTTACGATTTGAACCGTATGCACATGAAGAAACATTTTAGTTCCCAAATATGAACTTGAAAGATGTATTGAATTTTACTTTTGTTGCTGGTTTTGTTAAAACATCTGCCACCATGTCGTCGGTTGGACAGTATTCCAAATGTATTTCCCTATTATTAACAGTTGACATGATTAAGTGATACTTTATGTCAACATGTTTGCACCTTTGCCTTTTTACAGGGTTTTTCGCCAGCGACGTTGTTGCGAATTTTAAATTAAAATACGTCACAGTTTTATTATCTAAATGTTAGAGTGTTAAAAATGATTTCAGTGCTGTTATTAGTCCTTAAATATTTCATTATTCGTTTCAGTATTCAATAAACTACGGTGATTCATTAATTATTTCAAGATTCATTGAACTGTTTTAGTAATAATTTAGTATTCAATGTTTAATTGTTACTGTAGTTATTTTTTTTAATATTTGTGTCACTATTTTGTTCAATCTTAATGTGATGGAAAATTATTTAGCAAGTAAGGTTTTTGTTATTTATTGTGGCCACCTGCTTTTGAAGAAAGTGCCTTTCGCTTCTTGTACTAGAGAATTCTTTGTGAAGCCAAAACAACACGGCCTTGACTGATAAGTAGGCTCAACGCAGAAAAAGTATCTTTTTGTTTTAAGATTACACAGTTCCTGCCAAATAAATCTTCATCTTCCTGTGTGCATCAGTATCTTCCCACGCACTTCTCCCACTGAGATCACTCAGCAGACTGACCCAAAAGACAATTTATTTTCCAGACTATCTCATTGATCTTCCCTTACTGCTAAAAATTCCACAACAATCTGGGGCCAGACGTGGGATAGCTGAAGATCCGCCGGTGAAATTCAGGGACACTGGCGTGTGGCCACCCGGGTCCAATTCAGACAGCAGCAGCAATGAACTGCGTGATGCGGATCATCTCCTCCGTGGTGACAAATGCTGATTCCAGTCGCCATCAAGTTGCCAACTCGTGACATACTAAAGCCATTGAGAGAAACTGAGACTATTTGCGTTTCTCTATCTGGTTCTTTTTACAGTTCAACTTCTAGTTCAGTTTTTCACCTTTTCACACAGCGTAATGAAGGCCATGAGCAAGTGGAACAAGTGATTTTATTGATGATTGTGGAAGATACCGATTTCATAAGCAACGTTTCTTCTCACACCTTTTCCATTAAGTACGATTAAAAAGACAACTGAAAAGCATAATGTTAAAAAATGTTGTTCTAGGCAAAGGGAATTCATTTTATTGACATGTTTGATGTAAACAAAAAAAATCATCATCACTCAGACACATTGGTTCTTCTGGCAATGATCACATTGGATTAGTGTCAATAAAAGAGCTTTGCAAAATTCAATTAATCATATTTCATTCAAAATCACATTTACATCTTACCACAAAGAGTCGGTTCCTTCAGTTTTTTTAAGCTTCAAGCATCGCTGCTTTTATCACCAACACAATTATGTCTCTCAGCAATATGTTTAGTGGAGAATTTTTTAGCACAAACGCTGCAACTGAATGGCTTGTCTCGACTGTGTGTTCTTGTATGGCGTCGTAAATACGACTTTTGAGAGAACCTCTTGCCACAAACTGAGCATGAAAAAGGTTTTTCTCCACTGTGTGTTCTTGTGTGTTCTGTTAAATGTGCCTTTTGAGAAAAGCATTTTCCACAAACTGAGCAAGAAAAAGGTTTTTCTCCTCTGTGTGTTCTTGTGTGTTCTGTTAAACTTGACTTTTGAGAGAAGCATTTTCCACAAACTGAGCAAGAAAAACGTTTTTCTCCACTGTGTGTTCTTGTGTGTTCTCTTAAATTTCCCTTTTCAGAGAATCCTTTGCCACAAACTGAGCATGAAAAAGGCTTCTCTCCACTATGTGTTCTTCTATGTTTTGTTAAAGTTGATTTTAGAGAGAAGCATTTTCCACAAACTGAGCAGGAAAAAGGTTTTTCTCCACTGTGCATTCTTGTGTGGATTGTTAAATCAAACTTTTGATAGAAGCTTTTGCCACAAACTGAGCAAGAAAAAGATTTTTCTCCACTGTGCGTTCCTGTGTGCCTGACTAAATGAGACTTTTGCGAGAAGCTTTTGCCACAAACTGAGCATGAAAAAGGCTTCTCTCCACTGTGTGTTCTTGCGTGCCTTGTTAATTGTGTCTTTTGAGAGAAATTCTTGCCACAAACTGAGCAAGAAAAAGGTTTTTCTCCACTGTGCATTCTTGTGTGGATTGTTAAATGAAACTTTTGACAGAAGCTTTTGCCACAAACTGAGCAAGAAAAAGGTTTTTCTCCACTGTGCGTTCTTGTGTGCCTTACTAAATGGGACTTTCGAGAGAAGCTTTTGCTACAAACCGAGCAGGAAAAAGGTTTTTCACCACTGTGTGTTTTTCTGTGCCCTTTTAAAGACAGCTTTGAAGTGAATGAGTCAGTGTGACATGCCCTTTCACCTTTGGCTTGCCCATCATCATCATCATCATCGTCATGAGCGTCTGATAATGTGTCCTCATTATGTACTTGTGATGGCCCCCAGTGGTCTTCATCACCTTCTGTTGTCACGTGATGACTTGATCTGCTGCTTGTAGGCTCCGCCCATTTGTTGTCCACACTCTCATCCTTGTTTTCATCTTCAGTCTTTATAGGGAGAACATTCACTGGTGACTTGTTGATCTCCTCCTCCTCCTTTTTGATATGAGTCAAGTCTGGCTCCTCTTTCACAGAACGGAGATCGTTTTCACTGACGTCTGGTGGACACAAAAAGACAAGCACACATTTGGTTTGGTCAAGTCAAAGCTCATGTCGCGACTTTGTCTTATATTGTTTCTACCGTGCTACCTTGACTTGTGCCTGCCGCACACTGAGCAATGCGTGCGACCCCGATTTGGACCGGACCATGGGGGCATTTCACAGAATTACGTCCTACGATGTAAACCTCCCTATCGCAGCACAACTGTGATAAACGAGCATTTAAAAAGGAAGCACATTGCGGCTGATGCCCGATTTCCTTCCTGACATAGTCACAGACGTTTCTGGAATATGTATTCAAATTAGACTAAGATACACCATAATATTTTTTTAGAGTTCACTGAATTATTTTGGAACTGCAATTATGCTTAACAGCCATCGGGTGTCAGTAATGAGTAACAAAGTAACACAAGACCTCCCACTGATACATCGTCATTGTCATTTGGATAAATTACCAGGAACTACGAGTTGTGGGGGTGATGCAAACCACCTGAGCCACAGGAACTTTATTACCAGGAACTAAATGTTCCTGGACTTGTAGGTAGAAAAGGGGGTTGTGAGTTTCAGCCTTTTTGAGACCATAGTAAGACAAAGATGCAGATGCATTCCTTGCAGCATGCGCTTGTTCACTGATGAGATCCGTGCAAACCATTCAATGTATTTTAAATGTTTGGATGGGGTGAAACGATGCACACGTGCACAAAACAGTGCAGGGCCACCCGAGGTTCATTGACTCTCACCCAACGAAGCCAGTACAAAGTTAATAAATAAATAAGACCATTACGTGCTTGATTTTTTTTAAAAACTTAATATTTTGTGTTTTATCCACTAAAATTGATCAACCACCATTGATGTTTTCGCCCCAGTGTGCACATTTTTTAGAGTCAGGCAGAATTCCTTCCGGAAGGAATTGCTTGAACAAGATATAAATACCAGAAAATGTAAAATGTTAAATAATCAGTTCAAATTTTATAAAAAAAAAAAAAACATGGCGTTCACCCCCCCCTATTGGTTATTCTTTGGCATATATTTTCTGCACTGATTTCATTTGGCAAAAACAAATGTTCAGCAGACCTGCAAGTAAAAGGCAATATTTAAAAATAAAGCGGCAATAACCTTGGACGCATTTCCCCAAACAACTTAATGTTGTGATGCATATTTTTAACGATAGAAAGTCGTTCTTGACAAAGCAAATGAGAGTAAAACGTGTACAAACCTGCTTTGAGTGGCACAACACGAGGCTGGTTGCAAACTTCGTCCAGCAGTTGAAGATGTTGCTCGTTCTCTTCTTTTATTCCACAAAGTTCCTCTTTGTACTTGGGTGTCATTCTTTCACACATATTCAAATGATAATTCCCAAAAATCCGCACTTGATCTCTGCTTGGCGATGAGTCATGTGCCTCTTTTTGTTAGCGGCTAGCAAGCTAACAAGCTAAGCTAACTACGCCGAAAAGCATCAACGCGCGAAGATAAGGTTATCGGGACACAAAGACTTAATGAATTATGTCGTTGTCCTTTAGCGTATCACTGGACATCCTTTGAGAAAATTACAGTCAGTTCCACACTAAATCAGAAGAATTTAGCGGTGGGTGTTTTTGTTCCGGTGTGGACGGGTCGGTGGATGTGGTCGAGGTCCTCCGGAAGCTGCGCGCTTGCTTATGACGTCATGCTTTAAGCGCGTATTTTCCAAATATATTTATTTGCCTCAGTGGGTTTTTTTTACACCTGGCTGTTCTATTTTAATATTTATTTTATATAATATTTTAATTCGGTTGATTAAAAAAATTAACAAAATAACTAAATTAACGCCACATTGGCGAGTCATCTCTCGCGTCACTTCCGCCTATGCCCGGAGAAGCCGCTGTTGGAACAGCAGTGGGACGTTTACGTTTCTCCGACCGAACTTGCAACAATGCTGTGGTTCACTCGGGCTGCAAGATTGTATGAATATAATGTCGGCATATACTCGCAGTGCCTCTCAATTATTTCACGCCCGCCCCTACCAAGAAGAGAAAGATTCGCGCCCTTCACCACCATTTTTTTTCTGTCTTTGTAGATTGATGTTAGATTGTCAATAAAATATCCCTTAACTAACCTAAATTGCTAAGAAATATAATTTTGAGAACTATTATAGTGAGGATCTCGAAACTCAGTACTCTGTTGTGCAAATATTGATGAGATGACAAATATTTGTCATGTTATTGTTGGAGTTGGGTCACCGTGGAAATAAGAAGTAGTTAGTAAATCAACCTTTAAAAGCCAAACTTACTCCAATGCGTGTTCGTTTTTTGTGCTCAAGAAGAAAAGGGTAAAAAAAAGACTCAACAACTGATTAGAGTTCCGATATTTAGTTTCTTCAATTTCTGGAGTTCAGGAAATAATACAAAGACAGATATCTGGGCGTCTTTTTCTTAATCTCACGAGAAAACTGCACTCGGGCGAGCACAGTCGAAAAATGCGCGCCATCTTTCAGCCCAGCTTCAGTTTTTATAGGAGTTTTATATGTCAAAGGTAATGTAGGTTGAATCGGCTCATGGAAATGCTATGTGTAGAGGTTATTTTAGATTCCATTAGTTTCTTCTTATTTTAGTTGTTCAACCTCTTTGTTTGGTGGCGAATAAAAACAACTTTTTACGCGTGAACAAACACTGATGGTCGAAGCACGGCAAAAAGACCGTGTTGCTCCTTCGCCATCATCTTTATTTCTTCTTCAACCAAAAAACACTTTCTTCTTCGTGCATTACAGTAAATAAAGAATTGCGCCCTCTAACGTTGACACATTTCACTCCACAAATCAAAATAATTACAAAAGACAAAGAAATGTATAATTTCTTCTCACAAACATACAAATGGCAAAAAACAAATATTTGCAATCATTATCCATAAAAATATAAACATTTGTGAAATGGCGCTAACAACTCATATTCAGAGACACAAAAGACAAGGGCCCGGAAACCCTCAGTGTTGAGAGAACACTATATCGGCAAAGGTAGGCCCCGCATTGTCTCCCTATACATTGATGACGGCGCTGAAGAAAGCGGACACAGAGACCGTGACTGAACATGTCATCAGAGCTGAACAGATTATCACGGCACTGAGACGCGCGGGTGAAGCGCCGAGCGAAGGGTTGATGATGGCAATGATTATGAGAGGGCTACCGGAAAAATATAAGCCTTTCACGTTAATGGTGACGCACGGTGTTGTATCCTCTACTATTAATTCGGGTAAGGATGAATGAAGGCTCAGGTGTAGACGGATGACTTTTTAATTACAACGAAGCAAAACAGGAAGACTTGAAGAGCTCTCATTTACATTGCTCAACCGCACGCGCTGCTTGATGACGTCACGCATAACCACGTGATTCAACACAGACCACAAATACATAACATTATTAAAACACCTTGAAACGTGTGTTGGCATTTCAGGTTCAGCGCTTTCTTGGTTTAATTCGTATCTGTCGGAGAGGACGCACCGTGTAATTCATGGCAATACGACTTCGGATCTTTGTAAGATCACATGTGGAGTTCCGCAGGGATCGGTACTTGGACCTCTATTGTTTAGCATCTATATGCTACCGCTTGGTGATATTATACGGAAATATAACATTAGTTTTCACTGTTATGCTGATGATACGCAATTATCCATGCCGTTGGATATAACAAATCCGCGCGACTGCTATAAATTAGAGGCGTGCCTTGCCGAAATTAAACAATGGATGTCTTTCAATTTTTTGCTTCTTAACTCAGATAAAACCGAGATGCTCATCATTGGACCAGCGCGTCATCGGTACCTTTTCAAAGACACCACTCTGAATATCGATAAATGTAATATTATCCAAAAGGATTCAACAAAAAATCTCGGTGTTATATTTGACGCAACTATGTCTTTTCAAATGCACATTAAAAATATTACTCAAACTGCGTTTTTTCATCTGCGTAACATTGCTAAAATTCGCCCAATTCTATCAACGTGTGACGCGGAAATCTTAATCCATGCGTTTGTTACGTCTCGCCTCGACTATTGTAACGTTTTGCTCTCGGGTCTCCCCATGTCGAGTATTAAAAGTCTGCAGTTAGTTCAAAATGCAGCAGCTAGACTCTTAACTAAGACGAGAAAGTTTGATCATATTACCCCGATATTAGCCAATTTGCATTGGCTTCCGGTCCACTTGAGATGTGATTTTAAAGTTCTGCTACTTACTTTTAAAATATTGCACGGCTTAGCACCTTCTTATCTCGTTGACCTCGTGGTACCATATGTTCCGTCCCGAAACCTTCGCTCACAAAATGCTGGTCTTTTAGTGATCCCGCGAGCCAAAAAGAAGTCCGCAGGTTCTAGAGCGTTCTCTATTCGGGCACCAATGCTTTGGAATGCACTTCCCTCAGATATTAGAGGCGCCACCTCAGTAGAAATGTTCAAAACACTATTAAAGACGCATTTATACTCTTGTGCATTTAGCTGAAATATTTGTTGGCCTGTTTACTGCCACTTTATTCTCTTTTCTGCCCCCTTTTCCCCCGGCTGGGGGATTAGGTGACGGTGACCCACTAGGAAGTTTAAGGCATTGACCAACTGGGCAAGCACCTGTTCCAGTGATGTCGTCTTCCTGCAGCGCGGCATTTGATCAATTTATTTATATACTTTAGCATCTAATTTAATTATTTGTTGGCCTGTTTACTGCCGCTTCTTCTCTTTTCTGCCCCCTCCTTCCCCTGCTTGGGAATTAGGTGATGGTGACCTGCAATGAAGAATACGGCACTGACAAACCGGGAAGGGACCTGCTCTGCCGAAGTCGTCTTCATGCAGCACTTCATTCAATTGACTCTTATATTATCTCATCTATTATTGCATAGCATCATTGTATGTGTCAAATGTTGCCCAGTTGGCATCCATTGCAGCCTGGTCATCCTGGAAGGGGGATTCCCCCATCTGTGGTCCCTTCTCAAGGTTTCTCACTTTTCCCCTAATGAGGTTTTGTGAGTTTTTCCTTGCCCTCCTGGGGGTTAAGATCGGGGATGTCGATTGTGGCTATGTAAAGCCCTTTGAGACTGTCTGTGATTAAGGGCTATACAAATAAAATTGACTTGACTTGACTTTCTTGACTCTGTCTTCCTGCTTCTTCGTCTTGCGAACCATGGATTCGTTGATTTTTAATTCCCTCGCAGCTGCTCGATTCCCATGAACATTTGCGTAGCTGATAGCTTGTAGCTTGAACTGTGCTTCGTAAGAGTGTCTCTTCATTGATGCCATTTTTGCTGATTAATTGCCTGAGCAACGTGTTGCACCTGGTATACAAAGAGGCATCGGGGCTGCTTTGCACTGGGGGGGTGCCTTTGCATTGTCATTCACACCCATCTCCCCTCTCATATCCGCCTGTTGTCGTTCACGCCCATCGTTCCCCTCTCACGCCCCCTGCTGTCGTTAGCCACGCCCGCCTTCTCTCTCTATATAAGCGGTGTGCATGCAGTAAATGTTTGCAGTCAGCCCAGCAGTGCACTTGTTGCACTTGGTCCACATAATGGGCGCTCCACCTCAAAAGGCGCCCTGGCTTTCTTGGACGAGTTTCAGGACTTTAAAGTGGGCCTGATGACTGCGAAAATAAGGTAATCCAATGTATAAAAAATATAATATAGCATGAAAAAAAATATTTGGTATATTTGACAAAATGATACGTTTTTTCCGAAGTGAGATCCTGCTTAGCAACAAACCCCAAACGCTTGATAGAGCTCAATCTAGAAAGTGGTTTTAGCAAGTCAGAAATTTATTCAGAAAGTGAAATATTAAATGTATATGAGGGGATATTTGAAGAGTTTGAGTTTTGTTCAATGGACCATACATATACGAGCCAGCCAAACACAGCGAGAAAACCAGCGCTGACTCCAGTCGCCATCAAGTTGCCAACTCCTGACAAAACCTTTAAGAGAAACTGAGACTATTTGCGTTTCTCTTTCTGGTTCTTTTTATAGTTCAACTTCTAGTTCAGTTTTTCACCTTTTCACAGCGTAATGAAGGCCAGTTGATCAAGTGGAACAAGTGATTTTATTGATGATTGTGGAAGGCACCGATTTCATAAGCACCGTTTCTTCTCACACCTTTTCCATTAAGTACGATTAAAAAGAAAACTGAAAAGCATAATGTTAACAAATGTTGTTCCAGGCAAAGGCAATTAATTTCATTTACATGTTTGATGTAAACACACAAAAAACTCATCATCACTCAGACACAATGGTTCTTCTGACACTGATCACATTGGCTTAATGTCAATAAAAAAGCTTTGCAAAATTCAATATAACATATTTGATTCAAAATCACATTTACATCTTACCACAAAGAGTCAGTTCCTTCAGTTTTTTGTTGTCTTTTTTTAAGCTTCAAGGATCGCTGCAATTCTCACCAGCACAATTGTGACTCTCAGCACCATTTTTAGAAAATAATTTTTTAGCACAAACCCTGCAACTGAATGGCTTGTCTCCAGTGTGTGTTCTTGTGTGGCTCGTTAAATACGACTTACGATAGAAACTCTTTCCACAAACTGAGCAGGAAAAGGGTTTTTCGCCACCGTGCGTTCTTGCGTGCCTTGTTAAAGTTGATTTTTGAGTGAAACTTTTCCTACAAACTGAGCAGGAAAAAGGTTTTTCTCCACTATGGGTTATTGCGTGTTCTGTTAAATGTGCCTTTTGAGAGAAGCATTTTCCACAAACTGAGCAAGAAAAAGGTTTTTCTCCACTGTGCGTTCTTGTGTGGATTGTTATCTCAAACTTTCGAGAGAAGCTTTTG
This sequence comes from Idiotropiscis lumnitzeri, assembly GCF_059441095.1. NCBI lineage: Eukaryota > Metazoa > Chordata > Actinopteri > Syngnathiformes > Syngnathidae > Idiotropiscis > Idiotropiscis lumnitzeri. The sequence continues at coordinate 34,547,122 of NC_142392.1, read as the reverse complement.
CCACAAACTGAGCAAGAAAAAGGTTTTTCTCCAGTGTGCGTTCTTGTGTGCCTTACTAAATGAGACTTTCGAGAGAAGCATTTGCCACAAACTGAGCATGAAAAGAGTTTTTCTCCACTGTGTGTTCTTGTGTGCCTTACTCGAGACTTTTGAGTGAAGCATTTACCGCAAATTGAGCAGGAAAGAGGTTTTTCTCCACTGCGTGTTCTTGTGTGGATTGTTACATCAAACTTTCGAGAGAAGCTTTTGCCACAAACTGAGCATGAAAAGGGTTTTTCTCCACTGTGTGTTCTTGTGTGCCGTTTTAAAGACAACTTTGAAGTTGATGATTTCCCACACTGAGAACATACCCAATTGTCAGTGTGACATGCCCTTTCACCTTTGCCATGCCCATCATCATCATTAGTATCATCATCGTCAAGAGCAACTGATAATGTGTCCTCACTATGTGCTGGTGATGGCCCCCAGTGGTCTTCATCACCTTCTGTTGTCACGTGACTACTTGAACTGCTGCTTGTAGGCTCCGCCCCTCTGTTGTCCTCACTCTCATCCTTGTTTTCATCTTCAGTCTTTATAGGGACAACGTTCACTGGTGACTTGTTGATCTCCTCCTCCTCCTCCTCCTTTTTGATGTGAGTCAAGTCTGGCTCCTCTTTCACGGAACGGAGATTGTATTCACTGACGTCTGCAGGACACAAAAAGACAAATTTGGTTTGGTCAAGTCAAAGTTCAGGCGGCGACTTTGTCTTATATTGTTTTTACCGTGCTACCTTGACTTGTGCCTGCCGCACACGGAGCAATGCGTGCGACCCCGATTTGGACCGGACCATGGGGACATTTCACAAAATTACGTCCTACGATGTAAGCCTCCCGTTAGCAGCACAGCTGTGATAAACGAGCATCTAAAAAGGAAGCATGTTGCGGCTGATGCCCGATTTCATTCCTGACATAGTCACAGACGTTACTGGAAGCGAGCTGAAGTTAGCACACACAGGCTATTGTGTGCGTCTGATGGAACACCTGTTGTGGGACCCCAACATATTGATGCAGACCACTGGGGGCCATCACAACATAATGTCATTGATAAAATAGGAATCCTTCAAGCGAAATACGTTTTCAAGTATTTCTTTTTGCATTTAGAGATAGAATTAAATAATCCTGGGCTTGTTGGTAGAAAAAGGGGTTGTGACGTTCTCCCTTTTTAAGCCCATCGTAAGCCAAAGATGCAGATGCATTCCTTGCAGCATGCGCTTTTTCACCGATGAGATCCTTGCAACCCTGGATGGATGCATTAAATGTATTTTAAATGATTGGATGGGGTGAAACTATGCACACGTGCACAAAACAGTGCAGGGCCACCCGAGGTTCATTGACTCTCACCCGACCAAGCCAGTACAAAGTTCATAAATAAGACCAATACGTACTTGATTTTTTTTAAAAACGTAATATTTTGTGTTTTATCCACTAAAATTGATTAACCACCATTGATGTTTTCGCCGCAGTGTGCACATTTTTTAGAGTCAGGCAGAATTCCTTCAGTAAGGAATTGCTTGAACAAGATACGTCAGAGTTTTTGCCAAAAACGAGACAAGCCTGCACAAATGAATCACCCAGCCAAGATTGTCTTTGTCACTTGCGAGGAGCAGTCCGCCAAAGAGAAAAGCTTTCCCGCTCTTGTGCGGCGTTTTATTGAAGCACAGCAAAGTAATTTGTATATGCAAACTCATAAAGAATGGACACACTTTGACTTTATCACACCCGTCCGTCCACACTCTTCCTGTTGTTCGAACGGTTTCAGCTTCCAAGACATGTTTGGGTCACACTTCTGTTCAATGCGAGCTAAACGGTCTCCTGTCAAACACGGTTCAAGACGTGCATCTGTTTTTGTGGCTTCCTGCTAAACTGCCAGCATAGACACAACTCTGTTACCACTGAACTCACGTTTTCCTGTTTAAGAAGTCCATGTTTTTGTGACCTTCTATTAACCCGTAAGCATAGTTTTGAAACATGAGGTGTCAGGTTGAAATGCCCTGAGGCCTTTGGGAGAGCTTAATTTGCTGATGACTGAAATAGCTTAGTGCACCAGATAAAGGTGACTGACACCAGGGAAAAAGCAGGCATTGTTGTTCATTTTTACAGCCGTCCTGCTTCCTTCAGCTCTGTGCACCCTCTCGCTGCTAGCCACCCCCCCCAATATTAAAAAATAAAACGGCAATAACCTTGAACGATTTCCCCAAACAACTTAATGTTGTGATGCATATTTCTAATGAAAGAAAGTCGTTCTTTACAAAGCAAATAAGAGTAAAACGTGTACAAACCTGCTTTGAGTGGCACAACACGAGGCTGCTTGCAACCTTCGCCCAGAAGTTGAAGATGTTGCTCGTTCTCTTCTTTTATTCCACAAAGTTCCACTTTGTACTTGGGTGTCATTCCTGCACTCATTTTCAAACGCCAATCTCAACAAATCCACACTTGATCTCTGCTTGGCGATAACTCGTGAGCTTCTCTTTGTTCGACGAGACGAATGAAAGATGGCGTCGTTTTTATGTTTATTTTTTTATTTTTTTTTTTGGCGTCGTTTTTTTCCTTCGAGAAAATGGCAGTCTGTTCGTCACGAAAGCGGAAGAACAGGACACACCCCGCTGTGATATGATTGGCTGCTGGTTTTATGGAGCACTGTCACCAACTCACCGACAGATGTCACCATTTGCGATCCAAATCATCGTTATCTTCTTCTAAACATTGGAAAAACGTACGATTTGAACCGTATGCACATGAACAAACATTTTAGTTCCCAAATATGAACTTGAGAGATGTATTGAATTTTACTTTTGTTGCTGGTTTTGTTTTTACATCTGACACCATGTCGTCGGTTGGATAGTATTTCAAATGTATTTCCCTATTATTAACAGTTGACATGATAAAGTGATACTTTATGTCAACATATTTGCACCTTTGCCTTTTTCCAGGCTTTTTCGACAAGTTGCGATGTGGTTGTAAATTTTGTTTAAGTGGGGTTTTCTAAGAAAAGATACAAGTCCAGTTTCTTTGCTCTGACCCAACTTGGCCAGCGTTTATTTCCAACAACGTGTTCCTCGAATGCCCTGCAGTCCTAACAACAGGCTTACACACATCCAACTGCCCTGCAGTGCCCCCTACTGATGCACCTGATAACACAGCATACCATATTGTTACATCCTTTCTCTTTTTGGAAAGCTTGTCCTTTAAATTGGACTTGGTGCAGAACACATACAATGTGAACAATGCTGAGACAACAGTTTTTTTTTTTCTCAGTGACAGATGCAATTTCAACATCCCAAACAAAACAGTGCTCCTCTGTTAGGAGGAATCCCACCCTTTTTTTTTTTTTTTTTCACAATTACAATTACCCTTAAAAATAAGAATCCCCAAAGCATGTGATTAAGTAGTAAAGTCCTTGTACCGCTCGCGGCTTGTGAATAACTCTACCACTCCTAGTTGTCATCGGCCTATCCCTATCGGACGGAGCGGCTGGCTGAGGTTGTATTGGACTCGCTTGGGTGTTTGGTGGATCCTCAGCCTCCATGTCAATTGGCCCCACATGTGGATCTCCCAGAGCACGCCTGAGGTGTCTACGGTTCCTTCTCAGAACAGCACCTGAATCCAATTCAATGTCATAGGATCTGCAATCAATACAGTTTTTCACTCTGCCCAACCTCCACTTAGTGTGGGGGTGAAAAGGCTGAACCCTAACACAATCGCCAGGTTTTAATGCATCGAGATCCCTAGCAGAGCGGTTGTAATAAGCACACTGGCGGAATTGATTTTTCAGCAGCACTGGCCCTGCTCTAATCACTTTGGGCCGAAGAAGGCTGGGCTTGACTGGGAGCAGTGTCCTTGTACGGCGGCTCAGCAGTCTTTGCGCCGGGCTTGAGTCTAGTCCTTGTGACGGTGTATTGCGGTGATCCAATAACGCAAGATATGGGTCCTGCCCAGCCGCTTTAGCCTTTTGCAAAAGTCTTTTTGCTGTCTTCACGGCAGACTCTGCTTTGCCGTTACTCTGAGGGTAACCTGGAGATGATGTCTTGTGCTCGAACTCCCACAGCCGACTGAACCTGTGGAAATCCTCCGATGAGTATTGAGGTCCATTATCTGAAATTACAGTGCTGGGAATGCCATATCTAGCAAAGTGGGCTTTCAGTTTCTTTATCACCGTGGCAGATTTAGTGTCAGGCAAAAAGTCTATTTCCCAATAATTCGAGTAATAGTCCACTGTCACATGGTAGTTCTTGTCCTGAAAAATGTCGACGCCCACCTTTGCCCATGGCCTGTTTGGCAAATCATGTGGGTTGAGTGTTTCCTTCTGTTGTCTGTCATCTACTGACCTGCAGATGTCACAACGAGCGATGTGTGCTGTAATATGGTCATTCATGCCAATCCAGAAAACGCATTCTCTGGCTCTCCTCAGACATCCTCCAACACCTAGATGAGATGAATGCAGACGGCTGGTGATGTCCTTCTGGAGTGCGGTAGGGATAACAGCACGTTCACCTTTAAAAACAATGCCATCTTGGTGACTCAGCTCCCCTTGAAACGAATAGTATGGCCTGATCTCCGGCGGTATTGATCTTCTGTCTGATGGCCATCCCTGTTGCATCATCTTAATAAGCGTTTGAAGCGCTCTATCTTCTTCTGTAGCTACTCTAATCCTGCTCAGGCTGTCACTGGAGATAGGGAGGTGCTGCACCATGTTAACAGTTTCTATGTCAGCCTCAACAGAGCCCAGGGGTGAGCATTCTGGGAGATATGCTCTACTCAACGTGTCTGCAGTAACATGTCCCTGCCAGGAACGTACACTACAGTCAAATCATATTTCTGAATGCGCAGCATCATCCTTTGGAGTCTCTTTGGAGCACTCAACAGAGGTTTCCTCACAATTGTCTCGAGCGGCTTATGATCGGATTGGACAGTGACCTTACGCCCATACGTGAACTGATGAAATTTCTCTACACTGAAAACCATGGCTAAAAACTCTTTCTCAATCTGAGCATAGCCACGTTCCGTCTGCGTGAGTGCTCTGCTTGCAAAAGCAATGGGCTTGCCTTTCTGCATTAGTGCTGCCCCCAAACCAGTGTCCGATGCATCGCATTGCACCACTAAATCCTCCTCAGGGCAGTAATACTTCAGGACAGGAGCACCTGCAATCATCATTTTAAGTTTCGCAAAAGCCGTTTCATGTTGCTCCATCCATTCCCATTCAACATCTTTGTGTGTCAACTGTCTCAGTACCTCACATTGGTCTGAAAGCTTGGGGCAAAATTTCGCCAGATAGTTTATCATACCCAACAGTCTTTGCACTGCCTTGACGTCTGTGGGCCTCGGCATGTGCTCAATGGCACGGACCTTGTCTGGGTCAACTTTCAGTCCACCTGCTGTGAGCCTGTGTCCAATGTAATTGCACTCAGCCTGTCTCAGTTTGAACTTGTCTGGATTCAATTTAATGTTCTTTTGTTTACATCTGTCCAGAAACTGTCTCAACTTTGCATCATGGTCTCTTATCGCATCTTCCTGTCTCTCACCCTGGCCTGCAATAAGCACATCGTCAGCAATGATATACAGACCAGGCAGTCCATCCAATGCTTGATTCAATTTTCTCTGGAAAACCTCAGGTGCCGGACTAATCCCCATGGGCATCCGGAGCCATCTGTAGCGCCCAAATGGGGTGGAGAATGTGGTCAGGTAGCTAGACTTCTCTTCAAGTTTGACATGCCAGAAACCACTTTTAACATCACACACCGTGAACAGTCTAGCTTTCGACAAGTCTGGGAGTACATCTTCAATAGTTGCCAATGGGAAGTGACTGCGCTTGAGAGCCTTGTTCAAGGGCTTTGGATCAATGCATATTCTTGGTCTGCCATTTTGTTTTTGTACTACCACCATGCTGCTGATCCAATCGGTGCTACAGTCCACTGGTGCGATAATACCTCTGCGCTCAAGGTCTTGAAGCTCCTCCTTCAGTGGCTTCAGCATAGCAACAGGCACCCGTCGCTGTACTGGTTTGACACTTTTGTCCACTTCTATTGTGTACTCTCCTTCCAGACACCCATCTCCTGAGAATACATCTGCAAAGTCTATCTTAATCTGTTCAAATGTCCACTCTCCTATTGTCTCTTTCTCTGTTGTCACAATACTGTCCATTGCCATGATATTTTCATAATGCACCTTGATAAGTTTCATAGCCTCACTGGCTCTTTTCCCTATAAGTGGGACAGTGCAGTCATCATCCACTACTTGGAACTCCAATCGATACAGTTTCTGGTTCCTTGGGTTCCTCAGCTTGACTTTACATCTGCCCAGCGGTTTCACCTTACTACCATTATACATCAAGTTATTATTAACAGTTATTGGCACGTTACTTTGCATTAAAGATCCGCAAGATGGAAGACGTCACTGTTGATGCACACTCAGAGGTGCAGCGCTATATGTCAGCAGGACACGTTGCACGTACGGAAGACTCGCTCTTATACTGGAAGTCCATGGAGGCAACGTTCCCTCACCTATTTATATTAGCCACACAGGCGTTGTGCACACCGGTCTCTTCAGTGCCTTGTGAGAGGATCTTCTCAAAGGCGGGGGAAATTGCCTCAAAAAAAGAATTAGACTGAATAACAAAACGCTGGAGAAACTAATTTTTTGGAATAAAAATCTTTAATTACAATGAGTCCATTGTCATTCACAACACTTTTACTTGGGCATTCAGACAGATGTTCTCTTAATTTATCAACTGCGTCTCGAATATCAAAGATTTTTTTTATGAAATTGCGTGTATGTAAAAATAATGTGAAAGCAAATGCCTAATCAGAATCAGAAATCCCTTTGTCATTGTACTCAAGTGTGCAACGAGATTCGAGAGCTCCTCTCTCCAGTGCAATACAACAATAATTCAGTTAAATATATAAATTAGATAAATATGAAAATTAAATAGTGCGATGGAATGCAATACGAAATAGGATATATAAAAACACATCACGTCGCTAATCAATAGAATTGGATAAAATTAGTTTGACAGATCAGTGTCAGATGACCCTGTCAAATGTTTCCTGCAAGTCCACCAGGTGTCAGTGTTCAGCAACACAGTGTCAACACAGTGTCAATACATTGTGTCACTGTGTCGAAACGATACAGGATGCCTCATCTACCCATCACTAGCTGCCACCATGTTTAAGTGGGGTTTTCTAAGAAAAATACACGTCCAGTTTCTTTGTTCTGACCCAACTCGGACAGCCTTTATTTGCAACAACCCGCTTCTCCGATTCCCTCTAATCATAAATACAGGCTTAGAATTAGAAATTAGAAATCCCTTTATTGTCATTGTACTCAAGTGTGCAACGAGATTAGAGGGCTCCCCTCTCCAGTGCAATACAACAATAATACAGACAAATATATAAATTAGATAAATAAATAAGAGAGTGCAATGGAATTTAGTACTGAATAGTGCATATAAAAACACATCACAATGCTGTTCTGCAAGGTAAGGGTGTTCTCGTGTGTGTGTGAGAGTTCAGAATGGAGATGGCTCTCGGAAAGAAACTGTTTCTCAGTCTATTGGTCCTTGATTTGATGCATCTGTAGCGCCTGCCAGAGGGCAACAGGTCGAACAGGTGTGAGTTTGGGTGGGTATTGTCATTGACGATGTTGAGAGCCCTTCTGAGGCACCGGGCGGTGTAGATGTCCGACAGTGAGGGGAGAGGGCAGCCAATAATCCTTTGCGCTGTTTTGACTGTCCTCTGGAGCCTCACTCTGTCCGCCTCAGTGCAGCCGCTGTACCAGGTGGAGACACAGTACGTCAGCAGGCTCTCAATGGACGAGTGGTAGAAGGCCAGCAGCAGCTTCCTGTCCAGGTTGAATTTCCTGAGGACTCTCAGGAAGTGCAGACATTGGCGGACCTTCTTTACCACTGCTGTGGTGTTGTGACTCCAAGAAAGGTCATCGGAGATCTGTACTCCCAGGAACTTGAACGTGTGGACCCTCTCCACACACACGCCTTCGATGCAGAGGGGGGGCGGCAGCGTCTTGTTCCTCCTGAAGTCGACGACAATCTCCTTTGTTTTAGCAGTGTTAAGGTGCAGTCTGTTGTCCTTGCACCAAGTTGTCAGTCTCTTTACCTCCTCTCTGTAGGCTGTCTCGTCACCTTCCGAGATCAGACCGACCACTGTCGTGTCGTCAGCAAACTTGACGATGGTGTTGTTGCCGTGGGCCGGGCTGCAGTCGTAGGTGTAGAGGTCGTACAGGAGAGGGCTCAGCACGCATCCTTGGGGGGAACCGGTGCTCAGCATGAGGGTGGAGGACGTGTAGGGGCAGAGCAACACAGTCTGGGGTCTGTTGGTCAGAAAGTCCTTAATCCAGATGCGTGTGAGGGCAGGGAGGCCGAGAGTGTCCAGTTTGGCGACGAGGATGTCTGGGATGATCGTGTTGAATGCCGAGCTGTAGTCCACAAAGAGCATCCTTGCATAGCTCTGCTGTCGTTCCAGGTGGCCCAGCACAACATGCAGAGCAGTGTCGATGGCGTCCTCAGTGGATCTGTTAGCCCGGTATGCAAACTGGTAGGGGTCCAGAGTGGGAGGAAGGCAGTCCCTGATGTGCTGGAGAACCAGCCTCTCGAAGCACTTCATAATGACTGGTGTGAGAGCAACAGGACGGTAGTCATTCAGGTGGACGGCTGGTGACTTTTTGGGGACAGGAATAATGGTGGAAGTTTTCAAGCAGGAGGGGATGACTGCCTGAGCCAGGGAGCGGTTGAAGATCCTGCAGAAAACATGTGACAGTTGGTGGGCACATGCTCTGAGGACCTTGCCTGGTATTCCGTCGGGTCCAGTAGCTTTCCTGGGGTTGACCGCCAGGAGCGCGCGCCTCACATCGTGTTCCTCTACGATGAGTGGGGGGGAGTTGGAGCTTGAAGTGCGGGGGTGTGACGGTTGGGGCGAGTCAAAGCGAGCGAAGAAGCAGTTAAGCTCCTCTGCCAGCGATGCACTCGGGTCTACAGAGGTCGTTCTGCTGCCACGGAAGTTGGTGATGCTCCGTAGACCCTGCCACACCTCCCGTGGTCTGTTTCTGGCAAGGTGGGCCTGCAGCCTCCCCTTGTAGGTTGCCTTGGCTAGCTTGATGCCTTTGCTCAGGTCAGCACGAGCCACCCTGTACTGGGCTTTGTCGCCTGACCTGAAGGCAGCGTCACGGGCCTTGAGGAGAGAGCGAACCCTGCTGGACATCCAGGGCTTCGCATTTGGGAAGGTCCGTATAGTCTTATGTTGGGACACAGTTTCCATGCAGAACTTGATGTAGTCCAGTACACAATGCGTGTAGACATCAAGGTCCTGATGATCAAGAGGTCCCAGTTTGTGTCATGAAAGCAGTCCTGTAATTCACTCATGGCGCCGTCACGCCAGGTTTTCACAGTCTTTGTGGTAGGCCTGAATCTGCGCCTGAGAGGGGTGTACGCAGGTGCGAGCTGCAAGGACAGGTGGTCTGACTGGCCGAGAGGGGCGAGTGGGAGGGCTCTGTATGCGTGCTTGATGTTCGAGTACACATGGTCGAGAGTGTTGTCTCCCCTCGTTGGGCACTTGACATGCTGGTGAAACTCTGGGAGTACAGTCTTTAAATTGGCCTTATTAAAGTCTCCCGCTACAATGTGGACGCCATCAGGGTGCGCCCGCTGATGTTTATTCAGAGATTCAGATTCAGATTCAGATATACTTTATTGTCATTCTTGTACACATGTATACAGAACGAAATGTCGACACATCTGACCCGCACAGGTTCCATAAATATACAGATATAACTATGTCGTATTTAGTAGGAATATAGAAAAGGGATTATGTACAACAGTGCAAAAAAATAGAAAGTTTGTAGAGTGAAACACGCAAGTGGGGGGGTAACAGCTGGGTAGGCTTACTATATGTGTGATTGACCGTTTAACAGTCTAATGGCTAGGGGGACAAAGCTGTTGCAGAACCTGGTGGTTCTGCACCGCACACTGCAGTACCTCTTCCCAGAGGCTAGCAGAGTGAACAGTCCATGATGGGGGTGAGAGGGGTCCCTAATGATGTTTTTGGCTCGGGATAGGCAGCGCTTCTGGCCAATGTCCTGAATGGAGGGGAGAGAAGTCCCGATGATTTTCTCTGCTGTCCTCACCACCCTCCTCACACTACTCCAGTCGGAGGCACTGCAGCCTCCACACCACACAGAGATACAGTTAGTCAGGATGCTCTCTATGGTGCTTCTGTAGAATGTGATGAGGGTGGGTGGGGGCAGGTGGGCTCTCCTCATCCTCCGCAGGAAGTACAGGCGCTGCTGTGCCCTCTTCACCAGTGATGCAGTGTTCACAGACCAGGTGAGTTTGTCTGTGATGTGCACCCCTAGGAACTTGGTGCTGCTGACCACCTCCACAGCCTTGTTGTTGATGAGAAGTGGGGCATGGTTGGGCTGGTTTTTCCTGAAGTCGACAATGATCTCTTTAGTTTTGTCAACATTCAGGACCAGGCTGTTGACTCTGCACCAGCCCACCAACTGCTCCACCTCCTCTCTGTAGGCCAGGTCGTTGTCGTCCCTGATGAGGCCCACCACTGTTGTGTCGTCCGCAAACTTCACGATGTGGTTTGTGGCTGACCTAGGGACGCAGTCGTGTGTCATCAGGGTGAACAGCAGGGGGCTCAGGACACAACCTTGGGGGGAGCCCGTGCTGAGGGTGATGACATTGGAGGTGATCTGACCAAGCCGCACTGACTGGGGTCTGTCAGTGAGGAAGTCCAGCAGCCAGTTCCGCAGGGGGGTGTTGAAGCCCAGAAGTCTCAGTTTGTCTACCAGGAGTTGTGGGATGATGGTGTTGAATGCTGAACTGAAGTCCAGGAACAGCATCCGCACGTGGGTGTTCTTCTCCTCTAGGTGTGTCAGGCTCAGGTGAAGAGCAGAGGAGATGGCATCCCCGGTGGAGCGGTTTGTCCGGTAGGCAAACTGAAAGGGGTCAAGTGAGGAGGGGAGACTGGAGGTGATGTGCTCCTTAACCAGCCTCTCAAAACACTTCATTATGGCAGGAGTCAGTGCAACGGGCCGGTAGTCGTTCAATGATGAGATCTGGGGTTTCTTTGGCACTGGGATGATGGTGGCAATCTTGAAGCATGATGGTACTGTGGCTTGGTCTAGCGAGGTGTTGAAAATGTCTGTTAGGACACAAGCCAGCTGATCGGCGCACTCCCTAAGGACCCGCCCTGGAATGTTGTCAGGGCCTGGAGCCTTCCGTGTGTTGACCCTTTTCAGGGTCTTCCTCACGTCAGTTGAGTCCAGGAGGAGTGCTCTTTCGTCCTGATGTGGAACCGCTTTCACTGCAGGGGTGCCATTTTGTGCCTCAAACCTCCCAAAGAAGTTGTTGAGGTCATTCAGGAAGTCCATGCCAGTGTCCCCCACTGGGGGGGTGGTTGGCTTGTAGCTGGTGATGGCCTGAATGCCTTTCCACATATCCCTGGTGTTGGTTGTGCTGAGGAAAAGGTCCTGGATTTTTTGACTGTGAGATCGCTTTGCTAGTCTGACAGCACTGTTCAGGTTGGCCCTCGCTGATCTCAGTGCCTCCTCATCACCAGATTTAAAGGCAAGGTTCTGTGCCTTTAGCAATTTGCGTATCTCAGCAGTCATCCAGGGCTTCTGATTGGCACGGCTGCAGATGGTTTTGGTGTTGCTGACGTCCTCTGCGCATTTACTGATGTAGGCTGACACAGACATGGCATACTCACCTATGTTTATTTTGTTGTTGTAGGTGGCAGCCGATTTAAACATGTCCCAGTCTGTGCATTCAAAGCAGTCCTGTAGTGCCTCCATTGCCCCCTCAGTCCACACCCTCACCTGCTTCACTGTAGGTTTTTCTCTGGTCAGCAGGGGCTTGTATGCAGGAATTAGCATAACAGAAAGGTGGTCTGATGAGCCAAGGTGGGGGCGGGGGGCTGCTCTGTATGCTCCTTTGATATTTGTGTAGGCCAAGTCCAATGTGTTCCTTCCTCTTGTAGCAAAGTCCACATGCTGGTAGAAATGCGGGAGAACTGTTTTCATGTTGGCCTGGTTAAAGTCTCCAGCAACAATGAAAATGCCTCCAGTGTAAGCATGCTGCAGTTCACTCACAGTTCGGTAGAGAACGTCCATTGCCTCCTTTGTATTAGCGCTGGGGGGCACGTACACAGCAGTAACGATAGTAGCGGTAAACTCCCTGGGGAGGTAGAAGGGTCTGCAGATCACCGTCAAAAGCTCAATGTCCCGTGAGCAGTGATTCGAGATTATCCTAGCATTTTTACACCAGTTGTTATTGGTATAAATGCATAGTCCGCCTCCTCTGTTCTTACCGGTGAGTTCGCCGCTCCTGTCAGCACGGAATGCAGTTAGCCCCCCAATGCTAACAGCGTCAGCCGGGATTGATGAGTTTAACCATGTCTCCGTCAGAATTATAGCGCAGCAGTTCGTCATCTCGCGGTTCGATGTTAGCTCCAGTTGTAGATGGTCCAGTTTATTGTCCAGAGAGCGAACGTTGGAGAGAAAAATGGATGGGAGAGGCGTTCTGAAGGGTTTAGCCTTTAGCCTAGCTGTTAGGCCAGCCCGACAACCCCGCTTCCTCCTCCGGTCACATCGCCTACGCTTGCCTCTCTGCTCCGCTGCTCCGTAGGCCGCTGGGTCTTGTCGGCGTAGCACTCCGAGGCTATGTAACCACTCCAGAGTGGTCGTAGCAACGGGCACTTGATTACTGGATGATCGCATATCCTGCAAAAACCTGCGATCATATGCTAATCTGCGGTTTGAGTTGACTGTGTCCGCCATCAAAAACTGAGTCGAAGACTGAGCATTTTGACCAAGATGTCCAAACTGTTGCGAGCCGATGTAGCCGCCGCCGAACAGGGCGCCGCCATTTTTGATGACGCACGCGAGTAGCGAGAGCGCCGTGCTAGTGCTAGCTTCGGGAGGGATGTAAACAGCTGTGACAATCACGACCGTTAGCTCCCTCGGGAGAAAATAAGGCCGGCATTTAACGGACATGAACTCGATGTCGGGGGAAGAGTGCTTCTCGACGATCGTGCTATCGCCGCACCAGTTCTCATGCACGTAAACACAGAGCCCCCCGCCCCTTCTCTTACCGGTGTCCCTCGTCCGATCCGCGCGATGTAGCGAGCGCCCGGCCAGCTGGATGCTAGCGTCGGGGATGTCCGCGTGCAGCCAGGTTTCCGTGACGACGATCACACTGCTATCGCGCACATAGCGGTTTCCCAGGATTTGTAATCCCAGGTCGTCGATTTTGTGGACCACGGATCTGGCGTTGGTGAGGTGCAGACTCTGTAGTGGCTGCCTATGGGGCTGCCGTCGCAGCCGTTGCAAGACACCGGACCTGCAGCCTCGCTTCTGCTTCCTCTCTCTGCGTCGCCTGCGCCGCCTCCCGGCCCCGATGACCAGCCACGGTGAGCCGGGCAGCCTCGCCAGTTCGTTCGGAATTTTGCGATCATAGCAAAATTCCTCTGTGATGGTTATTTCGCATCGATATCCAATGTTCACGATGTCCTGGCGGGTATATCGATGTTGTGCCTCAGTTGATGCCAATAAGAGCAAGCAAACACTAATAAAAAGTAAAAAGGAGCACTGTGAGGGGGAGCTGTTAGCCGCTGCGTCCATGCGCGCCGCCATCTTGTCAACAAGTCCAGGAACATTTAGTTCCTGGTCATAAAGTTCCTGTGGCTCAGGTGGTTTGCATCTCCCCCGCAACTCATAGTTCCTGGTAATTTATGCAAATGACAATGTTGTGTTACTTTGTTACTCATTACTGACACTCTATGGCTGTTAAGCATCGTTGCAGTTCCAAAATAATTCAGTGAACTCTTCAAATATTATGGTGGATCTTAGTCGAATTTGAATACATATTGGATAACTTGAAAATATACAGTCATTATTCAAATATGTCAACATGAAAGTCACAGTGAAAGTGTTGTTGCTTCATGCTTATGTGTAGGGATTTTGACTCTTCAAACATAATGTTGTTTTAAAATTTATTTAAAAACAGAAATTTAAAAAATAAAATAAAAAGGGGAATGTTGGAATGTACTTGCAGGCTAAATGTCATTTTGGGCAAAAAAAACCCAAACGTAAATCATGCAATAAATAGCAACTCTGATTCCAGGGCCCCTTTAATTCTTTTAGGCATCCAGATTATAATGGAAGCAAAAAAATACCCACGATGAAACAATCTCGAAATGCAAAAAGAAATACTTGTAAACATTTTTCACTTGAATGATTTCTATTCTATCAATGACGTTATGTTGCAATGGGCCCCAGTGGTCTGCATCAATAAGTTAGGGTCCCACAACAGGTGTTCCATCAGACGCACACAAGAGCCTGTGTGTGCTAACTTCAGCTCGCTTCCAGAAACGTCTGTGACTATGTCAGGAATGAAATCGGGCATCAGCCGCAACGTGCTTCCTTTTTAAATGCTCGTTTATCACTGTTGTTGTGCTGCTAAAGTGAGGTTTACATCGTAGGACGTAATTTTGTGAAATGCCCCCATGGTCCGGTCCAAATCGGGGTCGCACGCATTGATTGGTGTTCGGCAGGCACAAGTCAAGATAGCGCTGTAGAAAATAAGACAAAGTCGCCGCATGTGGTTTGACTTGACCAAACCAAATTTGTCTTTTTGTGTCCTGCAGACGTCAGACAAAATGATCTCTGTTCTGTGAAAGAGGACCCAGACTTGACTCACATCAAAAAGGAGGACGAGGAGGAGATCAACAAGTCACCAGTGAACGTTGTCCCTATAAAGACTGAAGATGAAAACAAGGATGAGAGTGAGGACAAGAGAGGGGCGGAGCCTCCAAGCAGCAGTTCAAGTTGTCACGTGACAACAGAAGGTGATGAAGACCACTGGGGGCCATCACAAGCACATAATGAGGACACATTATCAGACGCTCATCACGATGATGATGATGATGATAATGAGCAAACTAAAGGTGAAAGGGCATGTCACACTGACTCATTATCTTCAAAGTTGTCTTTAAAAGGGCACAGAAAAACACACAGTGGTGAAAAACCTTTTTCCTGCTCGGTTTGTGGCAAAAGCTTCTCTCGGAAGTCTCATTTAGTAAGGCACACAGGAACGCACAGTGTTGAAAAATCTTTTTCCTGCTCAGTTTGTGGAAAATGCTTCTCTCAAAAGGCAAATTTAATAGAACACGCAAGAACACACAGTGGAGAAAAACCTTTTTCTTGCTCAGTTTGTGGCAAAAGCTTTTCTTTTAAGCCAAATTTAAAAACACATACACGATTACACACTTGAGAAAAACCTTTTTCATGCTCAGTTTGTGGAAAAAGCTTCTCTCAAAAGGCACATTTAACAAGCCATGCAAGAACACACAGTGGAGAAAAACCTTTTTCCTGCTCAGTTTGTGGCAAGAGTTTCTCTCGAAGGTCTCATTTAATAAATCACTCAAGAACACACAGTGGTGAAAAATCTTTTTCCTGCTCAGTTTGTGGCACAAGCTTTTCTTTTAAGTCAAATTTAAAAAGACATACACAATTACACACTGAAGAAAACCCTTTTTCATGCTCAGTTTGTGGAAAATGCTTCTCGAGAAAGGAAAGTTTAACAGAACACACAAGAAAACACAGTGGAGAAAACCCTTTTTCCTGCTCAGTTTGTGGCAAGAGTTGCTCGCGAAAGTCTGATTTAATAAGTCACACAAGAACACACAGTGGAGAAAAACCTTTTTCTTGCTCAGTTTGTGGCAAAAGCTTTTCTTTTAAGCCAAATTTAAAAACACATACACGATTACACACTGGAGAAAAACCATTTTCATGCTCAGTTTGTGCCAAGGGGTTCTCTGTAAAGTCACATTTACGACGCCACACAAGAACACACAGAGGAGAAAAGCCATTCAGTTGCAGCGTTTGTGCTAAAAAATTCTCCACTAAACAGCATGCGGAGAGTCACAATTGTGCTGGTGAGATAAGCAGCGATACTTGAAGCTGAAAAAAAGACAAAAATACTGAAGGAACTGAGTCTTTGTGGTCAGATGTAAATGTGATTTTGAATAAAATATGATATATTGAATTTTGCAAAGCTCTTTTATTGACACTAAGCCAATGTGATCATTGCCAGAAGAACCATTGTGTCTGAGTGATGATGATTTTTTTTTGTGTGTGTTTACATCAAACATGAAAAATAAATTAATTGCCTTTGCCTGGAATAACATTTGTTAATGTTCTGCTTTTCAGTTGTCTTTTTAATCGTACCTAATGGAAAAGGTGTGAGAAGAAACTGCTTATGAAATCGGTGCCTTCCACAATCATCAATAAAATCACTTGTTCCACTTGCTCAACTGGCCTTCATTACGCCGTGAAAAGGTGAAAAACTAAACTAGAAGTTGAACTATAAAAAGAACCAGAAAGAGAAACGCAAATCGGCTCAGTTTCTCTCAAAGGTTTTGGTATGTCAGGAGTTGGCAACTTGATGGTGACTGGAGTCAGCGCTGGTTTTCTTGCTGTGTTTGGGTGGCTCGGGTATGAATGGTCTATTGAACATAACTCAAACTCTTCAAATATCCCCTTACATACATTTAATATTTAGCTTTCTGAATAAATTTCTTTCTTTCTAGGTTGAGCTCTATCAAGCGTTTGGGGTTTGTTGCTAAGCAGAATCTCACTTTGGAAAAAAACTATCATTTTGTCAAATATACCAAATATTTTTGTTCATGCTATATTATATTTTTTATACATTGGATTATTTATATAGTGAAATAGGAAAATATTAAAATGTAAAATTGGAAACCACATACAGACTTAATTCAATTAACAAATATAGAAACATTTTATAAATATTGAACTAATTGAGAAGAGTCCTGATCTTGAAATAAATATTGAATTATAAAAAATACTTAAAAAATTAATTCAATAACCCGACCCTGGATGAGCGGCAGAAAATGGCTGGATGGATGGAATAATTTAAATTGCACACATTTTCAAAAGAACAAATATGTTCAGAAATATTCAAGTGTGAAATAAAAATGTTCAAATTGTTGATAATTTTACATACTAAAACAATTGAATAAATATTCTATTATTACATAAGCAAGCTTAAATATACATTGAAATAAATAAAAAAAAAGTTGTGTATTTTTAAATGGCCTAATTTAGATATGGGATGTAATTCTCTTTATGAAACTATGAAGGGACTGGAGCTCACAGAAGTGACCAGTCTTGGTTCTGAAGTTCCGATGTAACCAGATACTGCCCTGAGAGAAAATAGGCCTGAGCATTGTTTATGGTGGGGGCAATTCTCTCGCCAGGTCAGTGACCTTTGAGGGTATGAGAGTAATTTAAGGTGGTCACTAGTAGACTGGTCGAATCAAAGGGGAGACGCATCTGCTCTCCCTCTGGGGGACTTTTGGAGGGAAATCCTGAAGACTAGCGTGATGGGAATTGCATATGAAACAAGGGAAATTAGATATTCATGTCCTATTTGGGCATTCCCCATCAGAAGGGAATGTCTGAGAGGGGGCTCGCAGGTGCGCGGAGCGCACACACGCACACGTTTTTGGGGAGACTTCTTTTGACATCAGCATGTGACGAGAATAAAATCTTTCTTCTTTCTTTCGTTCTTTTCCATCACCAATCCAGCCTCTCCGGAAGGCAGCAAGGACCCACACTTCAAAGACAAAATATACGCACTTGTCAACATTTTTCTTTCTTGCACATTCTTAAACACATTCTTTTTTTACTTTTACTTTTTAAGTTACTTCAGTGCATTTCACACCTGTGCCTTCAGTGAAGTCCTACTTTGTTCTACTTGAATAAATCCCCATCAAAATACCATCATTTATGACACCACGGCTGGACAAATAATATCCAGAAACACACTTACGCACCACTGAGTGAGTGTTGGACGATATAGCTTCTCTTGAAAGGTCCGACTTGAAAATGTCCTTGCAAGTGTATCTGCAATTAAATCCACACTTTTCCTTCCTTCGGCCATTGTGGTTAAAAAAAAGCAAGAATATATTTCAGATTTTTGAACGGTCGCCAGTTACGACTTTTTGGTGTGTTGGTTCGGCATAGCGCCGCACTGCCCCGCAGTATTGGAACTCACTGGAGTTGCATCTTCATTTGAAGTTTGAAAAACACAACAAAAACCTACGATATTTCGTCCGAAAATTGACAGTCGGAAGTTTTCTTACCTTCTGCGCATGTTTACAAGTGGCGACAAGTTCGTTCAAATCCGAACATTTCGGATTCTGACATGACTAAAGTAGCTCGAATATTTTTAAGTAGACAATTCAGTTGCGAGTAAGGAAGGGAGTAATATTTGATTATTGGCTGTTAATTCGTTAGCTCCATGATGTGACCTGACATCGTGTCATTGACTGTGTTCTGTTTATGCTATGAAACTTATGGAGGCAGCGCCACAGGCACTGGTCTTAAAGGAACACACAAATTTCCCACACTCATATTTTACTCATGTGATTACTCAATTAATAGGCTCCCCTGGACTTAAAATTGATATCTGGATTGCTGTAATATCATTTTCCCAATTTAACATGAAGATTTCTTAATTATTAAAACTACAATTAACATTTTCAATAACTGCACAGGATGATACATGCTGTTGTGAGCAGGGTTTCATGGTTGATGATGAAAACAAGACTGTGTAATTGTAATTCTGTTGTAATTCTTTCGAGGCAGGAACTGTCCGAAAAAAAAATTCATGCAATTTGTAATCACACACTTTGTCATCCAAAAAGTCACTCAGGGCAAGGTAATTTAATCTTTGGGAAGGAGAAAAAAAATTGTCACTTGCCCAAGTTGGGCAAGTAATTTGGCCACTCGGGCAAGGCAAATTTTGGCACTTGCCCTAAGGGCAAGCAGTTTTTAAAGTTAACTTCGAAGCCTGCGAGTGAACCACAGCATTGTTGCAAGTTCGTTCGGAGAAACGTAAACGTCCCACTGCAGTTGCAGCAGCGGATTCTCCGGGCAAAGGCAGAAGTGACGTAAGAGCTGACTCGCCAATGTGGCGTTAATTTATTTTTTTAAATTTTTTTTTTATCAACCGAATTCAAATATTATATAAAATATATATTAAAATAGAACATCAAGGTGTAAAAACAGACACAGAGGCAAAGAAATATATTTGAAAAATACGTGTCTGAAGCATGACGTCATTAGCAAGCGTGCAGCTTCCGAAGGACCTCGACCACATAAAAAAAAAAATAAATAAATAAAATAAAAAAATAAATTAAAAAAAAATAAATTAAAAAAAAAAAAAAAAAAAAAAAAGGACCTCGACCACATCCACCGACCCGTCCACACCGGAACAAAAACACCCATCGCTAAATTCTTCTGATTTAGTGTGGAACTGACTGTAATTTTCTCACAGGATGTAATTCGTTAAGTCTTTGTGTCCCGATAACCTCATTTTCGCGCGTTGATGCTTTTCGGCGTAGTTAGCTTAGCTTGCTAGCTAGCTAGCCGCTAACGAAAAGAGGCACATGACTCATCGCCAAGCAGAGATCGAGTGCGGATTTTTTGGAATTATCATTTGAAAATGTGTGAAATAACGACACCCAAGTGCAAAGAGGAACTTTGTGGAATAAAAGAAGAGAACGAGCAACATCTTCAATCGCTGGGCGAAGTTTGCAACCAACCTCGTGTTGTGCAACACAAAGCAGGTTTGTACCCGTCCGACTCTCATTTGCTTTGGAAAGAACGACTTTCTTTCATTAGAAATATGCATCACAACATTAAGTTGTTTGGGGAAATGCGTTCAAGGTTATTGCCGTTTTATTTTTAAATATTGACTTTTACTTGCAGGTCTGCTGAACATTTGTTTATGCCAAATTAAATCAGTGCACAAAATAATTGCCAAAGAATAACCAATAGTGGGGGGTGAACTCCATGTTTTTTTCCAGTATAAAATTTGAACTGATTATTTCACATTTGACATATGACAATGTCAAAGTGTTCATGTTTTTCCATTCTTTATGAGTTTGCATATACAAATTACTTTGCTGTGCTTCAATAAAACGCCGCACAGGAGCG
Organism: Idiotropiscis lumnitzeri; assembly: GCF_059441095.1. NCBI lineage: Eukaryota > Metazoa > Chordata > Actinopteri > Syngnathiformes > Syngnathidae > Idiotropiscis > Idiotropiscis lumnitzeri. The sequence goes on along the minus strand of NC_142392.1, from coordinate 34,527,046 downwards.
GGAAAGCTTTTCTCTTTGGTGGACTGCTCCTTGCAAGTGACAAAGACAATCTTGGTTGGGTGATTCATTTATCAAGGCTTGTCTCGTTTTTGACAAACACTCTGACATATCTTGTTCAAGCAATTCCTTATGGAATGATTGAACCTGACTCTAAAAACTGTGCACACTGTGGCAAAAAGATCAATGGCGTTGATGAATTTTAGTGGCTATAACACAATGGATTAAGTTTTTGAAAAAATCAAGTACGTATTGGTCCTATGTATTTATGAAATTTTTACTGGCTCGGTCAATGAACCTCGGGTGGTCCCGCACAGTTTTGTGCACGTGTGCGTAGTTTCACCTCATCCAAACATTTAAAATTCATTGAATGCATCCATCCAAGGTTGCACGGATCTCATCGGTGATCAAGCGCATGCTGCAAGGAATGCATCTGCATCTTTGGCTTACTATGGGCTTAAAAAGGGAGAACGTCACAACCCCCTTTTCTACCAACAAGGCCAGGAACATTTAGTTCCTGATAATAAAGTTCCTGTGGCCCAGGTGGTTTGCATCTCCCCCACAACTCAAAGTTCTTGATAATTTATGCAAATGACAATGATGATGGATCAGTGGGAGGTCTTGTGTTACTTTGTTACTCATTACTGACACCCTATGGCTGTTAAGCATCATTGCAGTTACAAAATAATTCAGTGAACTCGAATAATATTATGGTGTATCTTAGTCTAATTTTAATACATATTGAATAACTTTAAAATACACCTTATTCATATATGTCAGAGTGAAAGTGTTGTTGCTTAATTTATGCATAGGGATTTTGATTCTTCACACGTAATTTTGTTTTCAAATTTATTTAGAAACAGAAATTTTATTAAAAAAAATTAAAAAGGGGAATGTTGGAATGTACTAGAAACAATATAAGACAAAGTCGCCGCCTGAGCTTTGACCAAACCAAATTTGTCTTTTTGTGTCCTACAGACGTCAGTGCAAACGATCTCCGTTCTGTGAAAGAGGAGCCAAACTTGACTCACATCAAAAAGGAGGAGGAGGAGATTAACAAGTCACCAGTGAACGTTGTCCCTACAAAGAGTGAAGATGAAAACAAGGATGAGAGTGAGGACAAGAGAGGGGCGGAGCCTCCAAGCAGCAGCTCAAGTCATCACGTGACAACAGAAGGTGATGAAGACCACTGGGCGCCATCACAAGCACAAAATGAGGACACATTATCAGACGCTCATGACGATGATGATGATGATAATGATGATGATAATGGGCAAGCTAAAGGTGAAAGGGCATGTCACACTGACTCATTAACTTTGTGTTTAAAAGGGCACAAATAAACACACAGTGGTGAAAACCCTTTTTCTTGCTCAGTTCATGGTAAAAGCTCTCAAAACGCAACGTTAACAAGACACACAAGAACACACTGGAGAAAAAACATTTTCCTGCTCAGTTTGTGGCAAGAGTTTCTCCCGAAAATCACATTTAACAAGCCACACAAGAACACACAGTGGTGAAAAACCTTTTTCTTGCTCAGTTTGTGGAAAATGCTTCTCGGAAAAGACATATTTAACAGAACACAAAAGAACACACAGTGGTGAAAAACCTTTTTCCTGCTCAGTTTGTGGCAAGAGTTTCTCTCAAAAGGCAAATTTAACAAGTCACACAAGAATACATAGTGGAGAAAAACCTTTGTCCTGCTCAATTTGTGGAAAAAGCTTCTCTCAAAATTCAAGTTTAACAATCCACACAAGAACACACAGTGGTGAAAACCCCTTTTCCTGTTAAGTTTGCGGAAAAGGTTTCTCTCAAAAGTCTCATTTGGTAAGGCACATGAGAACACACAGTGGTGAAAAATCTTTTTCATGCTTAGTTTGTGGAAAATGTTTCTCTCAAAAGGCGAATTTAACAAGCCACACAAGAACACACAGTGGAGACAAGCCAATTAGTTGCAGCGTTTGTGCGAAAAAATTCGCCACTAAACAGCAAGCTGAGAGACACAATTGTGCTGGTGACAATAGCAGCGATCCTTAAAGCTTAAAAAAAAGACAAAAAAAACTGAAGGAACTGACTCTTTGTGGAAAGATGATGTTGGAGTTCAGTCACCATGGAAATGAGAAGGAGTTTCGTAAATCAACCTTTAAAAGCCAAACTTACGCCAATGCATGTTCGTTTTTTGTACTCAAGAAGAAAAGGGTCAAATAAAGACTCAACAACAACCGATGAGAGTTCCGATATTTAGTTTCTTCCATTTCTGGAGTTCAGGAAATAGTACAAAGACAGATATCTGGGCGGCTTTTTCTTAATCTCACGAGAAAACTGCACTCGGGCGAGCACAGTCGAAAAATGCGCGCCATCTTTCAGCCCAGCTTCAGTTTTTATCGGAGTTTTTTTATGTCAAGGGTAATGTAGGTTGAATCGGTCGTCCTCGCTCCCTCCCACGGCACGGGTCCACGTCCAAGGGAAGGTCCTCCCCAGGTTAGTCATCGTCTGGATAAGTTGATTCCCGTCTGGTTCCTAAGACTGGCACGCCAAGGCTGGCCTTCCCTGGCGGGCAGTCTCTCCGTCGCTCGCCTCGCTGGCATTCCTCTGGAATCTTGTCGGAGTGCATGTGTGTGCAGGTGTACGTGTATGTGCAAGTGTGTATGTGCGTGTGCTCCGATCTCCAATTGTTCTGTCTTTCGGAATGTGTTTTTGCGATTGCGTCTGTGTGAGTCCTCCAGTGCCCAAGTTGGTATGTTTTCACCTCTACAGCCAATGTGGAGAATGAGCGTCGTATTAGACCATGAAGTGCTGTGAATGCAAGTCATGGAAATGCTATGTGCGCAAATCTATTTTCACTACTGAGAATTTCAATAAAGTTCACACATTTCAACTAAGTACTCTAAATTTAGCATATGAGAATAATATAATAAATCAGAAAACATCAGGACTACAATCCCAGTCATTCTTGTGACCCGTGCTTCTAGTTTCATTGGATACATATTCAGTAAATATGCTCCTGCTAACTTTAATTATCGACATATTGTCCCGTATGTGTTCAAAATAATGCCAGTAATCGTAATACAATCCTACAATGTAAATTTTGATTTTGAATAAAATATGGTATATTGAATTTTACAAAGCTTTTTTATTGACACAAAGCCAATGTGATCAGTGCCAGAAGAAGCAACGTGTCTGAGTGAGGATGAGTTTTTTTGTGTGTTCACATCAAACATTATAAATAAAATTAATTGCCTTTGCCTGGAACAACATTTGTTTACATTATGCTTTTCAATTGTCTTTTTAAACGTACTTAATGGAAAAGGTGTGAGAAGAAACTGTGCTTATGAAATCGGTGTCTTCCACAATCATCAATAAAATCACTTGTTCCACTTGCTCAACCGGCCTTCATTACGCTGTGAAAAGGTGAAAAACTGAACTAGAAGTTGAACTAGTAAAAGAACCAGAAAGAGAAACACAAATCGTCTCGGTTTCTCTCAAAGGTTTTGGAATGTCAGGAGTTGGCAATCTGATGGCGACTGGAGTCAACGTTTATTTGTCACCACGGAGATGATCCCCATCACGCAGTTCGTTGCTGCGGCTGTCTGAATTGGAAAGGTGAATTGCCGTAGTTTAATGAATACTGAAAGCAATAATGAAATATTTAAGTAATTAAATAAACACTGAAATAATTTTTAACACTCTAACATTTCAATAAAATAGTGACAAATTTAAAATTCGCAACCATATACAGACCGACTGGTTAGCACGATGGCCTCACAGTGAGAGACAGCATCGGGCGCGGGTTCGATCCCGGCTCCGGCCATCCTGTGTGGAGTTTGCATGTTCTCCCCGTGCTTGGGTGGGTTCCCTCCGGGTACTCAGGTTTCCTCCCACATTCCACAAACATGCATGGTAGGCCGATTGAACACTCTAAATTGCTCCTAGGTATGAGTCTGAGCGCGGATGGTTGTTCGTCTCTGTGTGCCCTGCAATTGGCTGGCAACCAGTTCAGGGTGTCCCCCACCTACTGCCCGAAGATAGCTGGGAAAGGCTCCAGCACCCCCCGCGACCCGAGTGAGGAGAAGCGGTATAGATAATGGATGGATGGATACAGAGTTAATTAAATTCATAATAAAAATAGAATTATTTACTAAATATTGGACAAATTGAAGGGTCCAAATTTTGAAAGATAAAAAATAATAAATGAAATTTTAAGTACGAATTAATTCAATAAATAATTAAAACAATTCCACACATATTTAAATGGACAAATATTCAAGATTGAAATAAAAAGTATTTAAAAATATTAATAGAATTTTTACATTTTGAAATTGTTTAATACATATTGGAGTAACACATAAGCAAGCTAAAATAATTACATGAAAATCGATTTAAATACTGAAAGAGGTAAAAAAACGTGAAAGAAAAAAAAAACTTAAATATTGAAGTGAGTATACAATTAAATGAATAAACAACAAACACCTCATGGAAAATATAATGTATCAACATTTGTCAAACCACAATGTGAAATTTTGATCTGAAAGATTTCTTTCTTGCATATTCTTAAAGAATCTTCATTATTGTTTTTCTTTTACTTTTTTAGTGACTTAACAGCTCAATCCATGTGAAATGTCCCCTTGGGAGAAAGAAAACATCACATGCAAAAAATAAAGAGCAACCTATTGTTTTTTCGGACAATCAAGGCACCAAAGCACTGTCGAAAAAGCCTGTAAAAAGGCAAAGGTGCAAACTTGACATAAAGGATCTCTTTATCACATCAACTGTTAATAATGGGAAAATAGATTTGGGATTGTCACTGATGGTGTAGTGGTACATTCGCCTGATTTGTGTGCGGGTATCGTGGGTTCGGTTCTCACTCAGTGACAGTGTCTATGTCTGCCTTGTTCCTGGCTGGCGACCAGTTCAGGGAGTTGTGCGCCCTTCGCCCATAGACAGCTGGGATAGGCTCCTGTGATCCTTTACAGCAGGGATGGGAAAACATTTTGATTGGCGGGCCACAATGGGTTCTAAAATTTGACAGACGGGCCGGACCAGGAGCAGATGGATAAAGTGTTTTGGTGCCCTCACGTCATCTGAGAAAAAAAACACATTTAATTTTAAATGAAAGTGGAAAAAAAGCATTAAAACAGTATATGTCTTTGAAAAACCACAGTATTTAGAAAATAAAACATGAACAAGGTTTATTAATTTAATTTTTTTAAAGTTCGGCAGGCCGGATTAAAACATTTAACAGGCCGCATGTGGCCCCCGGACCGTGGTTTGCCCACCACTGCTTTCCAGGATAATCGGTAAGAAATACTGTCCAACCGACAACATGGTGGCAGATGTGTTAACAAAATCAGAAATGTTTGTTAATGTTAATAAAGTTTTTTTTTTTTAAACGTATTCGTAAATATGTATCATGTCACTGATGCTGTAGTGGTACACTCGCCTGAGTTGTGTGCAGGCAACGTGGGTTCAGTTCCCTCTCAGTGACGGTGTCTAAGCCTGCCCTGAGACTGGCTGGCGACCAGTTCAGGGTGTTGTGCGCCTTTCGCCCGTAGTCAGCTGGAATTGGCTCCAGCACTCTCCCGCGACCCTGTTCAGGATAAGTGGTGTGGATAATGACATGACATGACAAATATTTGTCATCTCATCAATATTTGCACAACAGAGTACTGAGTTTCGAGATCCTCACGATAATAGTTCTCAAAATTATATTTGTTATCAATTTAGGTTAGTTCAGAGATATTTTATTGACAATCTAACATCAATATACAAAGACAGAAAAAAATGGTGGTGGGGGGCGCGAATCTTTTTCTTCTTGGGAGGGGCGGGCGTGAAATAATTGAGAGCAACTGCGAGTATATGCAGACATTATATTCATACAATCTTGCAACCCGAGTGAACCACAGCATTGTTGCAAGTTCGGTCGGAGAAACGTAAACGTCCCACTGCTGGAGCAGCGGCGGCTTCTCGGGGCAAAGGCAGGAAGTGACGTAAGAGCAGACTCGCCAATGTGGCGTTAATTTAGTTATTTTGTAAGATTTTTTTATCAACTGAATCAAAATATTATATAATATATATATTAAAATAGAACAGCCATGGGTAAAAACAAACACAGAGGCAAAGAAATATATTTGAAAAATACGTGCTTAAAGCATGACGTCATTAGCAAGCGCGCAGCTTCCGAAGGACCTCGACCACATCCACCGACCCGTCTACACCGAAATAAAAACAGCCACCGCTAAATTCTTCTGATTTAGTGTGGAACTGACTGTAATTTTCTCATCGGATGTCCAGTGCTACTCTAAAGGACTACGACATAATACATTAAGTCTTTGTGTCCCGATAACCTCATCTTCGCGCGTTGATGCTTTTCGGCGTAGTTAGCTTAGCTTGTTAGCTAGCTAGCCGCTAACGAAAAGAGGCACATGACTCATCGTCAAGCAGAGATCAAGTGTGGATTTTTTGGAATTATCATTTGAAAATGTGTGCAAAAACGACACCCAAGTACGAAGAGGAACTTTGTGGAATAAAAGAAGAGAACGAGCAACATCTTCAACTGCTGGACGAAGTTTGCAACAAGCCTCGTGTTGTGCCACACAAAGCAGGTTTGTACACGTTTTACTCTCATTTGCTTTGTTAAGAACGACTTTCTATCGTTAAAAATATGCATCACAACATTAAGTTGTTTGGGGAAATCGTTCAAGGTTATTGCCGTTTTATTTTTAAATATTGCCTTTTACTTGTCGGTTTGCTGAACATTTGTTTATGCCAAACGAAATCAGTGCAGAAAATAAATGCCAAAGAATAACCAATAGTGGGGGGTGAACTCCATGTTTTTCCCAGTATAAAATTTGAACTCGTTTAACATTTTACATTTTCTGGGTTTTATATCTTGTTCAAGCAAGTCCTGACGGAAGGAATTCTGCTCGACTCTAAAAAATGTGCACACTGCGGCGAAAACATCAATGGCGGATGATCAATTTTAGTGGATAAAACACAAAATATTAAGTTTTTTTTTTTTAAATCAAGTACGTATTGGTTTTATTTATTTATTTATTAACTTTGTACTGGCTTCGTCGGGTGAGAGTCAATGAACCTCGGGTGGCCCTGCACTGTTTTGTGCACATGTGCGTAGATTCACCCCATCCAAACATTTAAAATACATTGAATGCATCCATCCAGGGTTGCACGGATCTCATCAGTGAACAAGCGCATGCTGCAAGGAATGCATCTGCATCTTTGGCTTACTATGGGCTTAAAAAGGGAGTACGCCACAACCCCCTTTTCTACCAACAAGGCCAGGAACATTTAGTTCCTGGTCATAAAGTTCCTGTGGCTCAGGTGGTTTGCATCTCCCCCGCAACTCATAGTTCCTGGTAATTTATGCAAATGACAATGTTGTGTTACTTTGTTACTCATTACTGACACCCTACGGCTGTTAAGCATCATTGCGGTTACGAAATAATTCAGTGAACTCTTAAAATATTTTGGTGTATCTTCGTCAAATTTGAATACATATTGGATAACTTTAAAATATACCGTCATTATTCAAATATGTCAACATGAAAGTCAGCGTGAAAGTGTTGTTGCTTAATGCTTATGTGTAGGAATCTTTACTCTTCAAACGTAAATTTGTTTTAAAATTTATTTAGAAACAGAAATTTTATAAATATAAAAAGGTATAAATATAAAAAGGGTAATGTCGGAACTTACTCGCAGGATAAATGTCATTTTGGGTAAAAAAAAAAAAAAAAACCCAAACGTAAATCATGCAATAAATAGCGACTCTGATGCCAGGGCCCCTTTAATTCTTTTAGGGATCCCGATTATAATGGAAGCAAAAATACCCACGATGAAACTTTCTCTAAATGCAAAATGAAATAATTGTAAACATATTTCACTTGAAGGATTCCTATTTTATCGATGTCATTATGTTGCGATGGCCCCCAGTGGCCCCCATTAATAAGTTAGGGTCCCACAACAGGTGTTCCATCAGACGCACACAATAGCCTGTGTGTGCTAACTTCAGCTAGCTTCCAGAAACGTCTGTGACTATGTCAGGAATGAAATCGGGCATCAGCCGCAACGTGCTTCCTTTTTAAATGCTCGTTTATCACTGTTGTTGTGCTGCTAAAGTGAGGTTTACATCGTAGGACGTAATTTTGTGAAATGCCCCCATGGTCCGGTCCAAGTTGGCGTCGCACGCATTGCTCCGTGTGCGGCAGGCACAAGTCAAGGTAGCACGGGAGAAACAATATCAGACAAAGTTGCCACATGAGGTTTGACTTGACCAAACCAAATTTGTCTTTTTGTGTCCTACAGACGCCAGACAAAATGATCTCCGTTCTGTGAAAGAGGAGCCAGACTGGACTCACATCAAAAAGGAGGAGGAAGAGGAGGAGATCAACAAGTCACCAGTGAACATTGTCCCTATAAAGACTGAAGATGAAAACAAGGATGAGAGTGAGGACAACAGAGGGGCGGAGCCTACAAGCAGCAGTTCAAGTCATCACGTGACAACAGAAGGTGATGAAGACCACTGGGGGCCATCACAAGCACATAATGAGGACACATTATCAGACGATGATGATGATGATGATGATGATGGGCCAGCCAAAGGCGAAAGGGCATGTCACACTGACTCATTATCTTCAAAGTTGTCTTTAAAAGGGCACAGAAAAACACACAGTGGTGAAAAACCTTTTTCTTGTTCAGTTTGTGGCAAAAGCTTCTCTCGAAAGTCTCATTTAGTAAGGCACACAAGAACGCACAGTGGAGAAAAACGTTTTTCCTGCTCAGTTTGTGGTAAAAGCTTCTCTCAAAACTCAACGTTAACAAGCCATGCAAGAACACACAGTGGAGAAAAACCTTTTTCCTGCTCAGTTTGTGGCAAGAGTTTCTCTCAAAATTCAGGTTTAATATACCACAAAAGAATACACAGTGGAGAAAAACCATTTTCCTGCTCAGTTTGTGGCAAAAGCTTCTCTCAAAAGTTTGATTTAACAATCCACACAAGAAAGCACGGTGAAGAAAACCCTTTTTCTTGCTCAGTTTGTGGCAAAAGCTTTTCTTTTAAGACAAATTTAAAAACACATACACGATTACACACTGGAGAAAAAACTTTTTCCTGCTCAGTTTGTGCCAAGAGTTTCTCTCAAAAGTCGTATTTACGACGCCACACAAGAACGCACAGTGGAGACAAGCCATTCAGTTGCAGCGTTTGTGCTAAAAAATTCTCCACTCAACGGAGTGCTAAGAGACACGATTGTGCTGGTGAGAATTGCAGCGATCCTTGAAGCTTAAAAAAAAGACAACAAAAAACTGAAGGAACTGACTCTTTGTGGTAAGATGAAAATTTTGATTTTGAATAAAATATGATACAGTGGAACCTCGGTTCTCGACCATAATCCGTTCCTGAACCCTGTTCGAAAAGCGAATTGTTCGAACACCGAAACCATTCCTTTGCTGCTTGCACTGACTTTCTTTGGAGGCATGATTCGGGGCTAAAACACTTCGTACACCTATATAAAACGCGAGAGCAAAACGCAGCACGTCCGCACGCAACAACAGTTGGTCACAAAGAGAGCAAGAGAGCGATCTACACCCGTACGCCGCTCAGCATCCCACCCTCGCGTACGCACTCACGCGTCATACCGGCATTCGAACTCCGAGGTTTGTTCGAACTGCGAAGCAAGAATTTCTCTTTTTTTTTGTTCCAACTCCGATTTGTTCGACCTCAGAGTCGTTCGAGAACCGAGGTTCCACTGTATATTGAATTTTGCAAAGCTTTTTTTTTACATTAAAGCCAATGTGATCCGTGCCAGAAGAACCATCATGTCTGAGTGATGATTTTTTTTTTTGGTTTTATATCAAACATTAAAAATGAAATTAATTGCCTTTGCCAAGAAAAACATGTGTTATCATTATGCTTTTCAGTTGTCTTTTTAATCGTACTTAATGGAAAAGGTGTGAGAAGAAACTGTGCTCATGAAATCGCTGCCTTCTACAATCATCAATAAAATGACTTGTTCCACTTGCTCAACTGGCCTTCATTACGCTGTGTGAAAAGGTGAAAAACTGAACTAGAAGTTGAACTATAAAAAGAACCAGAAAGAGAAACGCAAGCAGTCTCAGTTTCTCTCAAAGGTTTTGGTTTGTCAGGAGTTGGCAACTTGATGGCGACTGGAGTCAGCGCTGGTTTTCTCGCTGTGTTTGGCTGGCTCGTATATGTATGGTCCATTGAACAAAATTCAAACTCTTCAAATATCCCCTCACATACATTTAATATTTCGCTTTCTGAATAAATTTCTGACTAGCTAAAACCTCTTTCTAGGTTAGAAATCAGAAATCCCTTTATTGTCATTGTACTCAAGTGTGCAACGAGATTAGAGGGCTCCCCTCTCCAGTGCAATACAACAATAATACAGGCAAGTATATAAATTAGATAAATAAGAAAGTGCAAAATACTGATAGGGTATAAAAAACACATCACAATGCTGCTCTGCAAGGTAAGGGTGTTCTCGTGTGTGTGTGAGAGTTCAGAATGGAGATGGCTCTCGGAAAGAAACTGTTTCTCAGTCTATTGGTCCTTGATTTGATGCATCTGTAGCGCCTGCCAGAGGGCAACAGGTCGAACAGGTGTGAGTTTGGATGGGTATTGTCTTTGACGATGTTGAGAGCCCTTCTGAGGCACCGGGCGGTGTAGATGTCCGACAGTGAGGGGAGAGGGCAGCCAATAATCCTTTGCGCTGTTTTGACTGTCCTCTGGAGCCTCACTCTGTCCGCCTCAGTGCAGCCGCTGTGCCAGGTGGAGACACAGTACGTCAGCAGGCTCTCGATGGACGAGTGGTAGAAGGCCAGCAGCAGCTTCCTGTCCAGGTTGAATTTCCTGAGGACCCTCAGGAAGTGCAGACGCTGGTGGACCTTCCTTACCACTGCTGTGGTGTTGTGAGTCCAAGAAAGGTCGTCGGAGATCTGTACTCCCAGGAACTTGAACGTGTGGACCCTCTCCACACACACGCCTTCGATGCAGAGGGGGGGCGGCACCGTCTTGTTCCTCCTGAAGTCGACGACGATCTCCTTTGTTTTTGCAGTGTTAAGGTGCAGTCTGTTGTCCTTGCACCAAGCCGTCAGCCTCTTTACCTCCTCTCTGTAGGCTGTCTCGTCACCTTCCGAGATCAGACCGACCACTGTCGTGTCGTCAGCAAACTTGACGATGGTGTTGTTGCCATGGGCCGGGCTGCAGTCGTAGGTGTAGAGGGCGTACAGGAGAGGGCTCAGCACGCATCCTTGAGGGGAACCGGTGCTCAGCATGTGGGTGGAGGACGTGTAGGGGCCGAGCAACACAGTCTGGGGTCTGTTGGTCAGAAAGTCCTTAATAAAGATAAAGATAAAGATAAAGATGTCCTTTATTAGTCCCACAATGGGGAAATTTGAGGTGTTACAGCAGCAAAGATATAGATCACACAGAGTCGGCGGCGTAATGTAGCCGTTAATGTATAACATTAGCAGCAGACATTCATAAAAAGCATGCAAATATACACAGTATAAACGTATCTAAGTGTAAGGAAACACTCCTAATGCCTGTCCATTATACAGAGGGGGAAACACTGTAATGATAAAAACTACTGAATGATTGAAAATACTGCAATGATAAAGATATTACACTGATAAAAGTACTGTAATGGTGAGAGTACTGAAATGACAGGAAAGTACTGCAATGATAGAAAATACTGCAATGATAAAAGTACTGTAATGGTAAAAGTACTGCAATGATAAAATATACTGCAATGATAAAAGTACTATAATGGTAGAAGTACTGCAACGATGGAAAAATACTGCAATGATGAAAGTATTGTAATAGTAAAAGTACCGCAATGATAGGAAATACCGTAATTATAAAAGTACTGCAATGATAAAAGTACTGTAATAGTGAACATCCTGCAGTGGTAGAAATACTACAGTGATAGAAGTATTGTAATAAGAATACTGTAATGGTAAACAAAATACATCATTGGTCAATATTTAAGTACACCCTTGGCTGAAAGTACAGTAGTAGTTAATATTGCATCCTAGGACTGCACAATTGCACTAATGCCCGCCCGTTTGTAGGCCTGACCCAATGTTCATGTTAAAAAGTCTGACAGCAGTCGGCAGGAAGGAGCGGCGAAATCTATCTTTGGTACAGCGAGGGTGTAACAGTCTATCACTGAAGGAGCTGTGAAGTGTTCTCAGAGTGTCATTGAGTGGGTGGGCTGGGTTGTCCAGCATTGATGACAGTTTTGCTGTCATCCTCCTGCCCCCCACTGAGTCCACAGAGTCCAGGGAGCAGCCCAGGACAGAGCTGGCCCTCCTCACTAGTTTGTCCAGTCTCTTTTTGTCCCGGTCCGAGATGCCTCCTGCCCAGGAGACCACTCCATAGAAGATGACTGATGAAACCATCGAGTCATAGAAGTTCCTGAGGAGTGTTCCCCGAACGCCAAAGGACCTCAGCCTCCTGAGTAGGAAGAGTCTGCTCTGACCCTTCCTATAGAGAGCATCTGTGTTGTCGCTCCAGTCCAGTTTATTGTTCAGATGAACACCCAGGTACTTGTAAGTTGAGACCCTCTCAACGTCTGTTCCCTGGATATTCACTGGTGCAGGTGGAGAGTGCCGACGCTTGCGGAAATCCACCACCAGCTCTTTGGATTTCCCAGCGTTGATTTGGAGGCGGTTCTGCTGACACCAGTCCACGAACCCCTGCGTAACCCCTCTGTACTCCCGATCGTCATCGTCAGTAATGAGGCCGACAATCACAGAGTCATCAGAGAACTTCTGCAGGTGACAGGTTGTGGAATTGTATTTGTAGTTCGAGGTGTAGATGGTGAACAGGAAGGGAGCCAGCACAGTTCCCTGCGGCGCTCCCGTGCTGCAGAGGAGCACGTCAGACACACAGTCCTGCGTCCTCACGTACTGTGGCCGGTTTGTGAGGTAGTCGTGAATCCATGTGATGAGGTGGTGGGCCACTCCCGCCTGCTCCAGCTTGTCTCCCAATAAGGCGGGCTGGATGGTGTTGAAAGCACTTGAGAAATCAAAGAACATGATCCTCACCGTGCCCCCCGCCTTCTCCAGGTGGAAGAGTGAAGTGTGGAGCAGGTAGATGATGGCATCATCCACACTGATGCCAGGCTGGTATGCAAACTGGAGTGGGTCCATTGAGGAGCTGACCAGGGGGCGCAGATGGACGAGGACCAGTCTCTCCAGGGTCTTCATCAGATGAGACGTCAGCGCCACTGGTCTGAAGTTGTTGAGCTCCTTCGGATGGGGTGTCTTTGGAACCGGAACCAGGCAGGATGTTTTCCACAGCTGGGGGACTCTGCCCAGCTTCAGGCTCAGGTTGAACATGTGCTGGACGATTCCACACAGCTGGTCTGCGCAGGATTTGAGGAGCTGGGAGCTAATCCCATCTGGGCCTGCTGCCTTCCTCGCCTTCATCTTCCTCATCTGGTTCTTCACCTGAGATGTTGTGAGGAACAAGGCTGAGCAGGAGGAAGTGGTGGTTGTCTGATGAGGCTGGGAACTGGAGCCTGTGGAGAGAGAGAGGGGCGAGAGAGGAGGAGAGAGAGTCTTGTTCGCAGTGGCAGGAGGGGTTGGTGGGGGCTGCATCAGGGAAGCCTGAGCGGGGTCAGGCATTTGATCAAACCTATTGAAAAATAGGTTCAACTCATTTGCCCACTGAAGCCCCCCCGCCCTTCTGGGTCTTACCTGGTTGTCCGTGGCCTGAGATGGTCTTCAGGCCCCTCCAGACATCCCTGGCATTGTTCCGCTGTAGTTGTTCTTCCATCCGCATCCTGTAGGACTTTTTCCCCTCTCAGATCCTCCTTCTCAGCTGACGCTGCACTCTCTTCAGCGCGTCCTTGTCGCCTGAAACAAAAGCCCTCTTTTTGTCCTTCAGGAGAGCTTTAATGTCCGGTGTGATCCAGGGTTTGTTGTTGGAGAAACATCTTACAGTCCTGGTGAGAATGGTGTTCTCCATGCAGAAGTTAATGTAGTCTGTCTTAACTGTTATTTCGGTATTTATTTAAGTACTTTAATATTTCATTATTCGTTTCAGTATTCATTAAACTACAATAATTCACTATTAATTTCAAGATTCATTTAACTGTTTTAGGAATAATTTAGTATTCTATGTTTAATTGTTACAGAATTTACTTTTTAAATTTTATTTTAACTATTTTGTTCAATCTTAATCTTATGGAAAATTATTTAGCAAGCACCAACACAAGGTTTTTAAAGATAAAGATAAAGATGTCCTTCAATCGTCCCACAATGGGGAAATTTGCAGTGTTACGACGGCAAAGATATGGATCACACCGAGGCGGCGGTGCAATGTGGCCGTTAATGTATAACATTAGCAGCAGACATTCAGAAAAAGCAAACCTATGCGAATATACACAGTATATACGTAAATACACAAATCCCCATGTATATACACACTTACATCCCACAACATATACAAGTGTAAGGAAACTCTCCGAATGTCTGTATATGGTACAGAGGGAAAATTAATAAAATGCTGCAATGATAAAAAATACTGCTGTCATAACCCGTGTCGGTCATGTCAGTGTTTTTGTTATTATTTTCTTCACCTTCCTGCCATGTGCTCATTCTGTTTATTTAGTCAGCTGAGTGGGGCGTTCCCTCCAGCACTCGTTCCCCACCAGCCACGCACCTGTTCCCCGTTACCCTCACACACCTGATGCCCATCTGCTCCCCTAATTACTGGACTATTTGAACACCTCACTCCGACAACTCATTGGCGGTGCATTCCTCCGTTACGGACTGTCACGACGGCTCTCTGCTCTCGTTCATGCTCTTGTCCTCGCCCCCGCTCTCGCCCCCGCTCTCGCCCCCGCTCTCGCCCCCGCTCTCGCCCCCGCTCTCGCCCCCGCTCTCGCCCCCGCTCTCGCCCCCGCTCTCGCCCCCGCTCTCGCCCCCGCTCTCGTCCCCTAGCATTTGTCCCTGTCCTTGCTCCCCACTCTTGTGATCCGGTTAGCCACGTTAAGTTTGCCTTTCTTATTTTGCACCCTGCCCCGTTGTCTGTCATTATTTTGGTCCCCTAATAAATTGCTTAAGTTACACCTTCTCCAGCTTCCCCGCATTCTGGGTCCACCTCCTCCTCGCCGACCGGCGACCCTGACAACTGCAATGATAAGATGACTGCAATGGTAAATGAAGGATTATATTATGATTGCTGGCATTATTCTAAACACTTACAGGACAGAAGGTCAATTATTTAATTTAGCAGGTTCATATTTACGGAATATGTTAAACATTGATGAAACAAAAAGCATTTATCAAATGGAACTAGAAGCACGGGTCACAAGAATAACTGGGATTGTAGTCCTGATGTTTTCTGATTTATTATATTTTTCTCATATGCTAAATTTATAGTACTTAGTTTAAATGTGTGAAATTTATTGAAATTTTGGGTAGTGAGAACAAATTTGCACACATAGCATTTCCATGAGCTGCATTCACAGCACTTCATGGTCTAATACGACGCTCATTTTCCACATTGGCTGGAGAGATGCAAACATACCAAATTTGGCACTAGAACTGTAACATAGACACTATCGCAAAAAATATAAAAACATAACAATTGGAGATCGGAGCACATGCACATACGCATGCATACACACAGACACGGATTTACACTTGCACAAACACGTGCACATACACACGCACACGTGCACACCGACAAGATTACAGAAGAATGCCAGCGGAGAGAAACGGAGGGACGGCCCGCCGGAGAAGGCCAGCCTTGGCGTGCCAGTCTTGGGGACCAGACGGGAATCAACTATCCAGACGATGACTAACCTGGGGAGGACCTTCCCTTGGACGTGGACCCGTGCCGTGGGAGGGAGCGGGGACGACCGCTTCAACCGATTCAACCTACATTCCCCTTGACATAAAAAAACTCCTCTAAAAACTTAAGCTGGGCTGAAAGATGGCGCGCATTTTTCGACTGTGCTCGCCCGAGTGCAGTTTTCTCGTGAGATTAAGAAAAAGCTGCCCAGATATCTGTCTTTGTACTATTTCCTGAACTCCAGAAATGAAAGAAACTAAATATCGGAACTCTAATCAGTTGTTGAGTCTTTATTTGACCCTTTTCTTCTTGAGTACAAAAACCGAACACGCATTGGCGTAAGTTTGGCTTTTAAAAGTTGATTTACTAAATACTTCTCATTTCCACGGTGACTCAACTCCAACAATACTAAAGCTGTTGCTTTATGTTATTCATATAGAATTTTTGTTTAAAATCCCCCTGGCTCTTCTTTTTGTCTTTTCTATATTATGTACGTATTAATAACTGTGTTTGTTAATGTTAATAAAGTTTTTGGCAAAAAACGTATAAGTAAATATTTATCATGTCACTGATGGTGGAGTGGTACACTCGCCTGAGTTGTGTGCAGGCAACGTGGGTTCAGTTCCCTCTCAGTGACGGTGTCTTTGTCTGCCCTGTGACTGGCTGGCGACCAGTTCAGGGTGTAGTGCGCCTTTCGCCCGAAGTCAGCTGGGATCGGCTCCAGCACTCTCCCGCGACCCTGTTCAGGATAAGCCGTGTGGATAATGACATGACATGACAAATATTTGTCATCTCATCAATATTTGCACAACAGAGTACTGAGCTTCGAGATCCTCTCTATAATAGTTCTCGAAATTATATTTCTTATCAATGTAGGTTAGTTAAGTGATATTTTATTGACAATCTAATCTCAATATACAAAGACAGAAAAAAAATTGGCGGTGGGGGGGCGCGAATCTTTTTCTTCTTGGTAGGGGCGGGCGTGAAATAATTGAGAGGCACTGCGAGTATATGCAGACATTATATTCATACAATCTTGCAGCCCGATTGAACAGCAGCATTGTTGCAAGTTCGGTAGGAGAAACGTAACCTTCCCACTGCTGTTCCAGCAGCGGCTTCTCTGGGCATAGGCGGAAGTGACGTCGGAGCTGACTCGCTTTTGTGGCGTTATTTTAATTATTTTGTTACATTTTTTTATCAACCGAATTAAAATATTACATAGAATATATATTGAAACAGAACAGCCAGGGGTAAAAACAAACACAGAGGCAAAGAAAGATATTTGAAAAATACGTGCTTAAAGCATGACGTCATTAGCAAGCGCGCAGCTTCCGAAGGACCTCGACCACATCCACCGAGCCGTCCACACCGGAACAAAAACACCCACCGCTAAATTCTTCTGATTTATGTGGAACTGACTGTAATTTTCTCAAAGGATGTCCAGTGCTACTCTAAAGGTCTACGACATAATTCATTAAGTATTTGTGTCCCGATAACCTCATCTTCGCGTGTTGATGCTTTTCGGCGTAGTTAGCTTAGCTTGTTAGCTAGCTAGCCGCTAACGAAAAGAGGCACATGACTCATCGCCAAGCAGAGATCAAGTACGGATTTTTTGGAATTATCATTTGAAAATGTGTGAAAGAACGACACCCAAGTACAAAGAGGAACTTTGTGGAATAAAAGAAGAGAACGAGCAACATCATCAACTGCTGGACGAAGTTTGCAACCAGCCTCGTGTTGTGCTTCACAAAGCAGGTTTGTACACGTGTTACTCTCATTTGCTTTGTAAAGAACGACTTTCTTTCATTAGAAATATGCATCACAACATTAAGTTGTTTGGGGAAATGCGTTCAAGGTTATTGCCGTTTTATTTTTAAATATTGCCTTTTACTTGCAGGTCTGCTGAGCAATTGTTTATGTCAAATGTAATCAGTGCAGAAAATATATGCCAAAGAATAACCAATAGTGGGGGGTGAACTCCGTGTTTTCCGCAGTATCAAATTTGAACTGATTATTTTACATTTTCAAATTTCTGGTTTTTATATCTTGTTCAAGCAATTCCTTCCGGAAGGAATTCTGCCTGACTTTACAAAATGTGCACACTGCGGCGAAAACATCAATGGCGGTTGATCAATTTTCGTGGATACAACACAAAATATTACGTTTTTTTTTTTTAAATTAAGCACGGATTGGTCTTATTTATTTATGAACTTTTTACTGGCTTGGTTGGGTGAGAGTCAATGAACCTCGGGTGGCCCTGCACTGTTTTGTGCACGTGTGCGTAGTTTCACCCCATCCAAACATTTAAAATACATTGAATGCATCCATCCAGGGTTGCATGGATCTCATCAGTGAACAAGCACATGCTGCAAGGAATGCATCTGCATCTTTGGCTTACTATGGGCTTAAAAAGGGAGTACGCCACAACCCCCTTTTCTACCAACAAGGCCAGGAACATTTAGTTCCTGGTCATAAAGTTCCTGTGGCCCAGGTGGTTTGCATCACCCCCACAACTCATAGTTCCTGGTAATTTATCCAAATGACAATCATGACGTATCAGTGGGAGGTCTTGTGTTACTTTGTTACTCATTACTGACACCCTAATAGCTGTTAAGCATCATTGCAGTTCCAAAATAATTCAGTAAACACTTAAAATATTATGGTGTATCTTAGTTGAATTCGAATACATATTCCAAAAACGTGTGTGACTATGTCAGGAATGAAATCGGGCATCAGCCGCAACGTGCTTCCTTTTTAAATGCTCGTTTATCACAGTTGTGCTGCTAAAGGGAGGTTTACATCGTAGGACGTAATTTAGTGAAATGCCCCCATGGTCCGGTCCAAGTTGGGGTCCACGCATTGCTCCGTATGCGGCAGGCACAAGTCAAGGTAGCACGGTAGAAACAATATAAGACAAAGTCGCTGCATGAGGTTTGACTTGACCAAACCAAATTTGTCTTTCTGTGTCCTGCAGACGTCAGTGAAAACGATCTCCTTTATGTAAAAGAGGAGCCAGACTTGACTCACATCAAAAAGGAGGAGGAGGAGGAGGCGATCAACAAGTCACCAGTGAACGTTCTCCCTATAAAGACTGAAGATGAAAACAAGGATGAGAGTGAGGACAAGAGAGGGGCGGAGCCTACAAGCAGCAGTTCAAGTCATTACGTGACAACAGAAGGTGATGAAGACCACCGGGGACCATCACAAGTACATAATGAGGACACATTATCAGACGCTCATGACGATGATGATGCTCATGACGATGATGATGGGCAAGCCAAAGGTGAAAGGGCATGTCACACTGACTCATTCTCTTCAAAGCTGTCTTTAAAAGGGCACAGAAAAACACACAGTGGTGAAAAACCTTTTTCCTGCTCGGTTTGTGGCAAAAGCTTCTATCAAAAGTTTGATTTAACAATCCACACAAGAATGCACAGTGGAGAAAAACCTTTTTCTTGCTCAGTTTGTGGCAAAAGCTTCTCTCAAAAGTCTCATTTAGTAAGGCACGCAAGAACACACAGTGGAGAGAAGCCTTTCTCATGCTCAGTTTGTGACAAAAGCTTCTGTCAAAAGTCTCATTTAGTAAGGCACGCAAGAACACACAGTGGAGAGAAGCCTTTTTCATGCTCAGTTTGTGGCAAAGGATTCTCTGAAAAGGGAAATTTAACAAAACACACAAGAACACACAGTGGAGAAAAACCTTTTTCTTGCTCAGTTTGTGGAAAATGCTTCTCTCAAAAGTCAAGTTTAACAGAACACACAATAACACACAGTGGAGAAAAATCTTTTTCTTGCTCAGTTTGTGGAAAATGCTTCTCTCAAAAGTCAAGTTTAACAAAACACACAAAAACACACAGTGGAGAAAAACCTTTTTCCTGCTCAGTTTGTGGTAGACGCTTCTCTGTAAAGTCAAATTTAACTTGCCACACAAGAACACACACTGGAGAAAAACCTTTTTCTTGCTCAGTGTGTGGCAGGAGTTTCTCTCTAAAGTCGCATTTACAAAGCCACACAAGAACGCACAGTGGAGAAAAACCTTTTTCCTGCTCAGTTTGTGCCAGGAGTTTCTCTCTAAAGTCGCATTTACGAAGCCACACAAGAACGCACGGTGGAGAAAAACCCTTTTCCTGCTCAGTTTGTGGCAAAAGCTTTTCTTTTAAGTGGAATTTAAAAACACATACACGATTACACACTGGAGAAAAACCTTTTTCCTGCTCAGTTTGTGGCAAAAGCTTCTCTGTAAAGTCAAATTTAACAACCCACACAAGAACACACAGTGCAGAAAAACCTTTTTCCTGCTCAGTTTGTGGCAAAAGCTTCTCTGTAAAGTCAAGTTCACAAAGCCACACAAGAACACACAGTGGAGACATGCCATTTAGTTGCAGCGTTTGTGCTAAAAAATTCTTCACTCAACGTCTTGCTGCGAGACACGATTGTGCTGGTGAGAATTGCAGCGATCCTTTAAGCTTAAAATAAAGACAACAAAAAACTGAAGCAACTGACTCTTTGTGGTAAGATGTAAATGTGATTTTGAATAAAATATGAAAAATTTAATTTTGCAAAGCTCTTTTATCGACATTAAGCCAATGGGATCAGCGCCAGAATAACCATTGTGTCTGAGTGGTGATGATTTTTTTTTGTGTTTACATCAAACATGTCAATAAAATTAATTGCCTTTGCCTGGAATAACATTTGTTAACGTTATGCTTTTCAGTTGTCTTTTTAATCGTACCTAATGGAAAAGGTGTGAGAAGAAACGGTGCTTATGAAATCGTTGCCTTCCACAATCATCAATAAAATCACTTGTTCCACTTGCTCAACTGGCCTTCATTACGCTGTGTGAAAAGGTGAAAAACAGAACTCGAAGTTGAACTATTAAAAAGAACCAGACAGAGAAACGCAAATAGTCTCAGTTTCTCTCAAAGGTTTTGGAATGTCAGGAGTTGGCAACTTGATGGCGACTGGAGTCAGCGCTGGTTTTCTCGCTGTGTTAGGCTGGCTCGTATATGTATGGTCCATTGAACATAACTCAAACTCTTCAAATATCCCCTCACATTTAATATTATGCTTTCTGAATACATTTCTGCAAAATACACTTAATGGGTTGAGCTCTATCAAGTGTTTGGGGTTTGTTGCTAAGCAGAATCTCACTTTGGAAAAAACTATCATTTTGTCAAATATACCAAATATTTTTTTTCATGCTGTATTATATTTTTTATACATTGGATTATTTATATAGTGAAATAGGAAAATATTAAAATGTAAAAATGGAAATGTTTCTATATTTGTTAATTCAATTAACAAATATAGAAACATTTTATATATATTGAACTAATTGAGAAGAGTCCTGATCTTGAAATAAATATTGAATTATAAAAAATACTAAAAAATTAATTCAATAACCCGACCCTGGATGAGCGGCAGAAAATGGCTGGATGGATGGAATAATTTAAATTGCACACATTTTCAAAAGAACAAATATGTTCAGAAATATTCAAGTGTGAAATAAAAAGGTTCAAATTGTTGATAATTTTACATACTAAAACAATTGAATAAATATTGTATTATTACATAAGCAAGCTTTAAATATACATTGAAATAAATGAAAAAAAAAGTCTTGTATTTTTAAATGGCCTAATATAGATCTGGGAAGTAATTCTCTTTCTGAAACTATGAAGGGACTGGAGGTCACAGAAGTGACCAGTCTTGGTTCTGAAGTTCCGATGTAACCAGATACTGCCCTGAGAGAAAATAGGCCTGAGCATTGTTTATGGTGGGGGCAATTCTCTCGCCAGGTCAGTGACCTTCCAGGGTATGGAAGTAATTTAAGGTGCCTTCAGTGAAGTCCTACTTGAATGAATCCACATCAAAATACCATCATTTATGACACCACGGCTGGACAAATAATATCCAGAAACACACTTACGCACCACTGAGTGAGTGTTGGACGATATAGCTTCTCTTGAAAGGTCCGACTTGAAAATGTCTTTGCAAGTGTATCTACAAGGCGCCGCGTTCAGGACCCAGTCTCCCCAGGAGGCCTGGGTTCGAATCTCGAATTTCCCCATTGTGGGACTAATAAAGGGAATATTATTATTATTAATTAAATCCACAGGACCTTTTCAAACTTGTCTTTATCTTCGGGTTCATTGAATACCTCGATGGCCTCGGCTCCGGCATTGGTTCGCAAAAGGGCTATTTTTCTTTCGTCCGCTCTGTTTCCGACTCCCACGTCGGCAAGGTTGAGCAGGAATTGTTGCTTGAACTCGCGTCCACATTTACCGTCATTTTCAGCGCTTCTGGTGGCCTTACGGAGTCCATCTCGCGTCAGTCCTTTTCTTGACCCGCGACCTGGTACCATGTAATGTTCTGTCTTCTATCTTAAGAAGTCACGCAGGTAACGTGATGCTGCAAGCTTGTGTCTCTTTATTTACTGACTTGCATTCTCATCTATGTGCAGACACACTTGTTCGTCTGGTAACCATTAATTGCACTCAATCACCTTTTTAAACTTGTATGTGAAGCTTGTATCAGGCACTTGAATAAGATATTGTAATTAACGTAGACCCACCAAATTTTATATCTATATCTATTTCAATTCCCAGACTGTTGTAAAAGCTTTCTTTGAATATAATCTGGACAGTGGCATCCTCACAGGCATTGCCCCCAGAAACAATTTTCCAACGTATACATTTAGTTTTGCCGATAATCACCACAATCCAGAATCCAGTGTTGGTTCGCAATAATGTCTGAATGATATCCAGCTAATATGGCACAATGTTAGAATTTGGCTTTGCAAGATGGGCAAATTATTCCTGAATTCAAGAAAATGTAGTCACTGAGTTCAAATATCTAACTGTTTAGAGATTATAAATTAAGCGCTGAGCTAACGCTCCAATTTTGACCGTTTTTTGGCAAATCTTTAAAGCAAAGCCAAATGAAATCGCAACCATTTATGAAAAAAAATAAAGAAATAAATAAAAATCCCAAACTAGAATTACGCAGATACCAAATTAAACCATTTTTTACAGGAAGAATAGGTGCTCTCCAAGACGTAGACAGCTCCAAGACCGCTGCAGTCTTCACCTCCTATTGTCTCCCGAATGCCTCCCTCCACCTCCAGGCTGTGCCAACTCTGATTCTGTCAACTGGGCGAGGGTGTAGAGACAGTAAAACAATTGGGGGAGCTGTGGAGCAGAGCCCAAAATCAGTCGGGCCCCGTGTCCACAACCCCTCCGGCAGAGACGCACACAGAGCTACCTCTCCCGAGTGACCCGTTTCGTGAAATTTAAAAATTTAGTCACGTTCCCAAAACCGAAGAATTTGTAGTGGGTGCTGAAGTATGATACCCTGTTTGTGACGCGGAGTATTCAACATGTAATAGACGTCTGAACCCAGCCAACCGCCTCTACACACCGCTTTACCATGGGGCCTAGATCTTTAGTATGAAGACGCGCATCAATAGTCAATGTGATTTGTGGCTCAGCGAAAGTAAACAATTCATACCATTTCTGCTGCTCAGGGACAAGGCACGCATGCGAGGCAACGCCGGTAGACATAACACATATATAATCCTAATGCAAGATGAACTCCTGACTAAATTTGGATGAATGCATTTTGAGAAACCAAATCATGTGTGCGATCATATGTACAGTGTACAAGGTACTGGGTCAATTGGTGAATGGGTGGAGGTTGGATCAGGAACAGGGCATACCCACCGCGGGAGGATGGAGAACCAGGTTTCAGAGCTGCCCTCAGATGTTTCAGTTCAGCCAGTGGAATGGAGGAGAGCTCCCCGGCCCCCTGTCATGGAATGGGGTACCAGCGGGTTGGTGTCAAGAGTGCGTTGGGAGTGGGTAACGGTGGCGCCCCCTGTGCTGGTTGAGCTCTGGGCGACAGGAATGGCACCGGACCAGAGGATGGTACATTCCAGAAAGTGGCTCGGTATGGATAGTTCATCACCCAGTGACCCCGCAGCAAGAGCACACCCCACTCACAACCCCAGTCTATAACCACCCCTACCTCTGTTACCGCAATCCCGACCGACCTCGTTGACCGGCCGGGTACGGACAGCCAGTCTGCTGTGGTGCCGCGTCAACCGAACCTTGCCTAGGAGCAGCAGAAGCGGAAGGCGCAGGTGCAATGGGAGCTGCATGCATTAGCTGCCCCACCCCTTTTTTTAAATTTTTTTATTTTATAATTTTTAGCCCTCTTGGCCACCTGAACCTGCAAGTACAACAATTTTTAGTAACGCTCCTTAATCCAATCCCACATTTTCCTTTTCTGATGTCGTGCAAAATGATGTAAAAAAAAATGTGTTCTCCTGAGACTGATTAGCATTTTTTCATTGATGGACTGTTTCACATGATGTCCGTAACCGGAAGGACATGCCCTGAGGACGGCCAACTGGAACAGCTGCGGAATGACGACATTATTGGATGGGTCACTGCCGGAAGTCTCACTCCATTCACGTCTCGCCCTGGCCACATAGACCAGGCCTGTCTCCTCCGCTCCCCACCTGAAAGATACAGCAACATCGGCCCCAACAGGCCAAGAAATATCTGATGCACGGCACGGCCAAACTCACCTGAGGTGTCCCCATTCAGCCGGTGACCGTCATGCTGGTCTGTAGGTCTGGCCTCGGCCTCAAGTAAGGACAGTTCCTGGCAAGTGAATTTCGTCCCGCATGTAACTCTGTAATCCCCTCTACGAAGAACCTACCCTTGCGTTAAGTGAGTAATTTTCATAAAAACAGCGCCATCGCCCACTTAACTGAAATTAACATCAAGTATCACCGCTGTGGTGCCGTATATTATGGAACAGTCTTAACAATACAACACAATTCTGCTCTATCCTGGACTAGGTGTGTGTTATCTATTCGTGCACCCAATGTGAATATTAAAACTGCGGAGCACATGAGCAGGCTAAAGCAACAACTATATCTTAATCTTCTCCGGCCTTCTGGTCACACAGGTCACATGTCACCTCAAACCTGTGGAGAGAACTGGAGGAGTGGCACTTGCCAGTGAGAAGGGGTAAATTACCTCCATTCTGAAACTTTCAGTTTTGCATAAGTTTTGTGTAATAACGTCAATCAATCATTCACTTGACGCTTGAATTTGATTAGTCCAATCTGTCTCCAATAACAATTTGAAAATCAATACTTGGGAGTGCAATAGGGATCCAGGTTGATCAGACCTGTCCGCCCATTGCATCCTAAGTACTGTTCGGGCTTACTGGTGCCCTTCATCAGGTTTCTTTCCTGAGGCCTGTCCCTTAAACATTCACTCAAACCACTTAGACATACAAACACTTTTTCTGTCACACTTTCACTCACCAAAAAGATACTTTCCAATTCCACACAGAGACCCCTCCCTCGGCGCTAATTTAGCCTCAATTTAGCCAGCATATGACAAAGTTTACCACTGTGCGTTTGTGGATTTTCCCATTCGGTCTCCGTGAAATCGTTTCTCCTGTTCCTCCTGGACGTAGCTGACGATCCTGCACCTGTGACGTCAAACAGCTCATAGATGCGGATGTTAGTCTGGTATTTCTGGAATGCTGTCTTGTCCCTTAAAAGTTGTCATGTCAGGGCTGGTGTCGCAAAGTCATAAAACATCTGTCGTCCACCTTTGTTACATTTGATACACATCAGTTAATAAATCAGCTGCCGAACTATTTAATCACACTTTATGCTTGGCAAACCTCTCATCAATTGCTAGACATCTCCTGTTCTAAAGATTTTCTTTAAACACGTACGCTGTTGCAACGGCCGCTCTGCGTTTATTAACGATGCCACGTGACACGATTGGCGGGAAAGTACTGTGGTTTGGCAGTAGGGTTGTTATTGAGGTTGAGTGTGACTGAAAGAGGAGTAGCAACCACAAAATGTCCCAACCACAAACCAAAGTAGGACATTTATATAATGCTTATATAAGAAAGGGAGGTACAGGGGAGGAGCAGAGCACTATAAAAAGGAGAGGCACAGACTGCCACGTCGGAGATGGACAAGAGAAACCAGCAGAAGAGACACTTCTCCAGACAGAAGAAACTGTCTGCAAAAAGACCAAGACTTGAAGAAGAAAACGAGTCTCAAGAAGAGGAACAAAGTGAGTATGAGCGAATGCAAGTTCCTGCTCGAGACGCCAGAGAAGGATCCGATCCGTCGAAAGAGGATCCTTACGGACGTGAAGAGACTATTGCTTTCGAAATATCACAGCTCTCAGTTTCAGCTGACCAAAGAGGGGCTGATTTTTTACTGCACGAGATTCAGACTGAAAAACACCACAGTGAAGGCCCGGCTGGGTACCCTGAGTCGGCTGGTGACTCTGACCAGGTTCCCGGAGCCTTCCATGGAACTGCAGGAGCTCCTGGAGCTCAGGAAACTGGAAAACCACTACAGGGTGCCGGATTACGCGAAATACTACCACGATCAGGACAGCAACAACAACGAGAAGGAGTACCAGGCGTCTCCGGAGCCTCCGGCGGAGGAGGACGAGGAATTGGTGCTTTACGAGGACCGGTACACGACTGGAGAGAACGCGCAGTGATACTGGACACGGTCTACTGCTCCGACGACATAAGCGAGGACTTCAAGGAGGCGTGCGCACAGTCGACTTACGCCGATTACATGAAATTGGTGACGCAGGTAACCATCCACACCTTCAACGCCATCGTGATCACGATCGAGACGATAAGCAGCCTTTTCGAGTGGCTGGAGACGCATTCTCAGCTATGGCTCGTATCAAGCGAACTGTCAGAAGGCAACGTCCTTCACTACCACGTGCTCATGTCGACGTCAAAACGTTCGGACAACATCAAACGCACTTTCAACCAGCGCTTCCACAATGCTGGATGCTTCAAAAGCCAGAAGGTGAGATCGCTGCCTGCACTCCTCCGATACATCTCAAAACAGCGCATGTCTGCATGGACCAACAGTGCTATACTGCTAGAGGCCTCGACCATCGCCACGCACAGCCTGCTGGTGCGCTGGCAGTCGGAGGAGAACATCAAGAATCCGATGACCAAAGACATCATGCACATTATGCACAATTACAATGCATTGACCTTACAGGAGATGTTGGAGAAAGCTCCGGACATCATGGAAAATCACCTGCATCGCTCGAACCTGCAGACGGTGATCCACAACTGCAGGATGTATTACCTGACGACCAAAAGGAAACTGAACCTGCTCCAGAACCTGTCGACGGGCACGCCGACTCCAGCACGCATCCACCAGTACCTGAGGTTCCAAGAAATCAACACAGACGAATTTTACAACGACTTCAAGTTATGGGCACTGCAGCTACATCCGAAAAAGAACACGCTGGTGCTGCATGGGCCAAGCAATACAGGAAACATAAAATGTTTCAATTAAAACCTATACCAAAACCCTAATCCTTTTGTGTCATGGTCCATCTTATCCTGTCATGTTTTTGTTTTGTGTTTGCCCAGCTGGAGTGGGGGCGTTTCCTTCCAGCGCTTGTTCCTGTTCATGTCGTCATGGCTGGAAAGATGCGCCCACCAGCCACGCACCTGTCACTCGTCAAGTCATTGATTACTGCACTATTTAAACACTCCATGCTGACTAATCAGCGCCGGAATATTCATCTTGCTCATGCCCCAAGTTGTGAATTCTAGACACCTTGTTATTGCATTCCGTGTACCATGTTCCCGTTCATTGTTTGTGTTTCCGTTTTCTTTTATTGATCTTCTCGGTTGAGATCAATTGGTTGCCCTTGCCCTTCTGCGGTAAGCGATTTTTGTTCATTTTGTTCCTTGCCTTTTGCAAGCCTTTTTCGTTCCCGTCGTTATTCCCCTGGTGTCAGTTTTTCCACCAGCGTCTTTCGTGGCACTTTGTCGGTATTGCGTATGATTATATATCTTATATATATTGTCCGCACCCCAGCCACGCCTCCCAATCTCCAACCCTCACAAACAGCTACCGTCCATCGGCCACTCGACCCCCATCTTTCCAACCTCATATCTGCAACTCCCCCTGCTCATCCAACTGCTCCCACCACTTTCCCCACCAATCTCTCCCCACACTCTTCACCCTGCTTGCTTTGACTTTTTTCTTTCAATTTCCTA
Organism: Idiotropiscis lumnitzeri; assembly: GCF_059441095.1. Classification (NCBI taxonomy): domain Eukaryota; kingdom Metazoa; phylum Chordata; class Actinopteri; order Syngnathiformes; family Syngnathidae; genus Idiotropiscis; species Idiotropiscis lumnitzeri. Next base: position 34,499,118 of record NC_142392.1, on the reverse strand, counting down.
ATCAACTCAGAGTTTCCAATGGTCACATTTTGTACGTCCGCAAGACACATGCTCAATGAAGCCTTTGTGTTTCGGTTTCATATACTTTTTATCTCAAGTAATTTCATCGCCAATCATCTCCCGTAATATAATTGCTAATCATCCCCTGAAATTTTTATACCAATCATAATTTTACACTCCCACCATTTCCCCATTTTTAATCAACTACGACTCAAGCAGTGTGGAACTCTCATCGGAGCAAGGTCCATCCTATCACAGATTTTCCGTGTTTTGGATTCTTCTCTCTGTACTACCAAAATATCCACAACTTCATTATTTATCCACTCCAACCAATCAGGCAGTTTTATCTTATCACCGTTAGGTTTCCCCCTGTTCTGCTTCAGGGTTGCATTCACTCACACGATCGCTTGAACTTTCACACGATATATTGTATGCACCACACGATACTTTAAGCATGTTTTGTTGTGAGTGTGGGACGCAAACCCCACTCTCTCCTTTTTATCATCACTCACCAGACATTAACACTCTACTTTCTCTTACACCCCCTAACATTAAACCAATTGAGCATCATAGGACATAGACGCGGGAATTATAAACATGAGACACAACAACCCAGTAGAACGCAGCACAGCAAGGGCCACAAATTGCCACGGGACACACACAACGTATAGACAATTGCACAACAAATACATGTCACAATTAACACACAGACAACAGCACAAACACAGAACAGAGCAAGTGAACCACATTGGAACACCCCGAAATCAAGAAACTGTCAACAATATCGGAACACCTTAAAATCTATTCTATATTCCAGCAACCGGAATGTTCCACGCCTCGGTCAACCACATATACCGTGACTGCGCGCTCTTTTACCGTGACTGCGGTTGCAGTGCGACCATCAGCTCGTCAGCTGTGCACTTCCCTCCACCGTGTATGCCTCAGCAGCGACAGATAATGGCGGTCCGAAAGATCCAATCTTTCCCAGCCTCAGGCCACTTATATACTATACTATACTAACTATACTGAGCGTCACTTTATTGGGATCGCCGTGCACACGTTCTGCTATTCAGCTGTGCATCCCCTTCTTCGACTGCCAGAGCACGAGTCCCCCTTTTTGACTACGGGTGCTAATTTCTGTTGCCGGCCAAAAACAGGAGCCCCCTACTTATTTCACCTGCGTACGCTTCCAATATTACTAGTAATCCATGCGCAATCTACATTCTATACAAAGCATGCAACCATTTCTGAAGTGCAAAAACGATATATCCAGAAACACTGACAAAATTTAACGGTCTAATAATCGACCACGTCTTTCCACTCTACAATATAACAAATCAGGAGACTTTGAATAGACAGGCTCTCCCCTACCTTTGTTCTGATTGTCCAGGCCTGGAATATTGTAGAGTGTGAAGAACAAGCCGCAACGACTCCCTCCTTGAGAAAATCACGTCGGGGTCACCAAAACTGCTGGAGTTGAGCCACCGAGAAAACGAGAAATATTTCGTAAATGAACCTGAAAAGCCAAACTTACCTACCGTATTTTCGCAGCCATAAAGCGCACTTTAAAGTCCTGAAACCCGTCCAAAAAAGCCAAGGCGCCTTTTGAGGTGGAGCGCCCATTTTGTGGACCAAGTGCAACAAGTGCACTGCTGGGCTGACTGCGAACATGAACTGCCTGCACACTGCTTATATAGAGAGAAGGCAGGCATGGCTAACAAAGCAGGCAGATGTGGGAGGGGAGATGGGCGTGAATGACAACGCAAAGGCACGCCCCCAGTGCAAAGCAGGCTCCAGTGCCCCTGTATGGGCAAATGTGTCTGCTTGCTCTGTCGTTAGAGCTTTCGCAAGAGCCGGCATCAAGAGGAGCCGCACACAGCAGCGACACGGGAATCTGACAATGACAAGAGGGAACCTGGCGTGTTTGTGGGAGAATTTGCCCAGCTGTTTATTTCTGATACAGAAGATGATTTTGATGGATTTGTGGATGATGACTAATTAATAATAATGTGAGTGCATTGTTAAATAGTTCAATAAAATACAACCAAACTCAGTTTTGCTCCTGTTGCCTTTTTAAAAACAGCTAGCCACGCTAGCCATGCTATCTTCTGTTTTAGTGTGCATGCATGTTAACTAAGGTATTGTAGGCAGAATTTTGCTGGGCCTACACCATTACGCTATTCAGTTGATTCGGGGTGATAGTTTTAGTTTTGATGTAACACCATGACCGCACATCGTTTGTTGATTAGTGATTTGCTCACACCGGCATTGTGTCGGCATCCCATCTGAGGGGCTGCGCGGCAGCGAGACGGCGCGGCAGACTGATAATGACTCTCGTGTTTGGTGGAGAATAGTGGATACAGAAGACAAGGACTTGGTGCATTTTTGGATAAGGACAACTTCTGCACGTTGTTAAAAGCTAAAATAAAATACCACAGAACTCCCGCTGCCATTTTAAAAACACGCGAGCGCGACTGAGCAGCTAGCGCGACTGCTCGGTTGCTTGGTTCTGTTTGCGGCCAATGATACCGCGCGTTCTATCTATGTATCAAATACAGAAATAGCACCCTCACCTGGGACTGCGCCCTTTGATACGGCGCGTCTTTTGGCCGTAAAAATACGGTACTCCAATGCGTGTTCGTTTTTTGTACTCAAAAAGAAAAGGGTCAAATAAAGACTTAACAACAGCTGATTATAGTTGCGATATTTTAGTTTCTTTGATTTCTGGAGTTCAGGAAATAGTACAAAGACAGATATCTGGGCGGCTTTTTCTTAATCTGACGAGAAACTATAATCAGACGAGCACAATCGAAAAATGGCGCGCTGATCTCAGCCCAGCCTCACATTTTATAGGAGGTTTTTTTATGTCAAGGGTCATGTAGGTTGAATCGGTCGTCCTTGCTCCTTCCCCGGCCTGGCCTACGTTCCACGTCCAAGGCTGACCTTCTCAGTCAGGCGGCAGTCTCTCCGTCTCTCCTTCCCTTGGAATCTCGTCAGTGTACAGATTGTGTGGTGTATGTTTTCCCAGATCAAATTGTTATGTTTTTGGGTGTTCTTGATCGCGTCCCGGTGACGTCCTCCCCGGCCCAATTTGATATGTTTGTATCTTCTATGGCCTATGTGGAGAATGTGTTTAGTCGTATTTGTCCATGAAGTGCTATCCGGTTTGCAAGTTTGAGGTCTTACATTGAAACGAAGTCATATAAATTTAGCATATGAATGCATCAGTAAACACCATGACTACAATCCCAGTCTATTTTATCGATGCACTGTACTTCTACATTCATTTGAGAAATGCTTTTTGTTTAATCAATGTTTAACATATTCAGTAACTATGAACCTGCTAAATTAAATAATTGACCTTCTGTCCCGTAAGTGTTTAAAACAATGCCAGCAATCGTAATACAATCCTTCACTATTAATTACATAACGCCTACAATAAAGCATAACTTTAACTCTATTGATGAAAGTAAAGTTTAATTTAGGCTATTAAGTAACTCAGTGGTGGGCCTTCAAGGCCTTCTCAGTTGGCCAAACATAATCAATAAAAAAAATGATCATAATCGTTGCATTGACGTCATATTATAGCTGAGCGTTGTATTTTTAGGTGAGTTTTGAATCCAATCGGAATTCCGCTCGCTCGTGTTGCCGGGCAGGTTTCACAATACGAGGAGCGCGCATTATTCGTTCCGAGGCCTTAAGATGCAATTGTACGGGCATCGCTTCTGTCAAAGTCAATGAGCTTTCATATTTGTTAGATCACGAGTTGGTTACAGTGAGCCTTCTCGCTGGCCTTATGCTGAGGGTGATGAACGCGTTTTGTGAAGCGCGATGTCGAATCAACACACCCAAAAGTCGTAATTGGCGGCCGTTCGAAAATCTAAAATATATTCTTGCTTTTTTTTAAACCACAATGGCCGAAGGAGGGAAAAGTGTGGATTTAATTGCAGATACACTTGCAAGGACATTTTCAAGTCGGACCTTTCAAGAGAAGCTATATCGTCCAACACTCACTCAGTGGTGCGTAAGTGTGTTTCTGGATATTATTTGTCCAGCCGTGGTGTCATAAATGATGGTATTTTGATGTGGATTCATTCAAGTAGGACTTCACTGAAGGCACCTTAAATTACTTTCACACCCTGGAAGGTCACTGACCTGGCGAGAGAATTGCCCCCACCATAAACAATGCTCAGGCCTATTTTCTCTCAGGGCAGTATCTGGTTACATCGGAACTTCAGAACCAAGACTGGTCACTTCTTTGAACTTCCCATATCTATATAAGGCCATTTAAAAATACATGACTTTTTTATTTATTTATTTCAATGTATATTTAAGCTTGCTGATGTAATACTACAATATTTATTCAATTATTTTAATGTGGAATTATATCAATATTAATTTAAACCTTTTTATTTCACACTTGAATATTTCTGAACATATTTGTTCATTTGAATATGTATGCAATTTAAATCATTCCATCCATCCAGCCATTTTCTGCCGCTCATCCGGGGTCGGGTCATTGAAATAATTTAAAACACAAGTATTTTTTATATTTCAATATTTATTTCAAGATTAACTCTTCTAAATGTGTTCAATATTTATAAAATGTTTCTATATTTCTTATTAATTGCAGTCTGTATGTCGTTGCTAATTATACATTTCAATATTTCCCGATTTCATTATATAAGCAATCCAAAGTATAAAAAATATAATATAGCATGAAAAAAGTATTTTGTATATTTGACAAAATGATAGTTTTTCCGAAGTGAGATTCTGCTTAGCAACAAACCCCAAACGCTTGATAGAGCTCAACCTAGAAAGAGAAACTGAGACTGCTTGCGTTTCTCTTTCTTGTTCTTTTTAGAGTTCAACTTCGAGTTCAGTTTTTCAGCTTTTCACACAGTGTAATGAAGGCCAGTTGAGCAAGTGGAACAAGTGATTTTATTGATGATTGTGGAAGGAACCGATTTCATAAGCACCGTTTCTTCTCACACCTTTTCCATTAGGTATGATTAAAACGACAACTGAGAAGCATAATGTTAAAAAATGTTATTCCAGGCAAAGGCAATTAATTTCCTTTACATGTTTGATGTAAACACACAAAACAAATCATGATCACTCAGACACATTGCTTCTTCTGGCACAGATCACATTGGCTTAGTGTCAATAAAAGAGGTTTGCAAAATTCAATATATCATATTTTATTCAAAATTTACATCTTACCACAAAGAGTCAGTTCCTTCAGTTTTTTGTTTTCTTTTTTTAAGCTTCAAGGATCGCTGCAATTCTCGCCAGCACAATTGTGTCTCTCAGCACCCGTTTTAGAAAAGAATTTTTTAGCACAAACGCTGCAACTGAATGGCTTTTCTCCACTGTGTGTTCTTGTGTGGTTTCGTAAATGCGACTTTTGAGAGAAACTCTTGGCACAAACTGAGCAGGAAAAGGGTTTTTCATCACTGTGTGTTCTTCTATGATTTGTTAAAGTTGATTTTTGAGTGAAACCTTTCCTACAAACTGAGCAGGAAAAAGGTTTTTCACCACTGTGTATTCTTCTATGTTTTATTAAAGGTGACTTTCCAGAGAAGCTTTTGCCACAAACCGAGCAGGAAAAAGGTTTTTCTCCACTGTGTGTTCTTGTGTGCGTTGTTAAATGTGACTTTTGAAAGAAACTTTTGCCACAAACCGAGCAAGAAAAAGGTTTTTCACCACTGTGTGTTCTTGTGTGGCTTGTTAAACGAGACTTGTCAGAGAAACTCTTGCCACAAACTGAGCATGAAAAAGGTTTTTCACCACTGTGTATTCTTCTATGTTTTATTAAAGGTGACTTTAAAGAGAAGCTTTTGCCACAAACCGAGCAGGAAAAAGGTTTTTCTCCACTGTGTGTTCTTGTGTGCGTTGTCAAATGTGACTTTTGAGAGAAACTTTTGCCACAAACCGAGCAAGAAAAAGGTTTTTCACCACTGTGTGTTCTTGTGTGGCTTGTTAAATGTGACTTTTGAAAGAAACTTTTGCCACAAACTGAGCATGAAAAAGGTTTTTCTCCACTGTGCTTTCTTGTGTGATATGTTAAACCTGCCTTTTGAGAGAAGCATTTTCCACAAACAGAGCAGGAAAAAGATTTTTCCCCACTGTGTGTTCTTGTGTGAATTATTAAATGAGACCTTCGAGAGAAACTCTTGCCACAAACTGAGCATGAAAAAGGTTTTTCTCCAGTGTGTAATCGTGTATGTTTTTTTAAATATGACTTGAAAGAAAAGCTTTTGCCACAAACTGAGCAAGAAAAAGGTTTTTCTCCACTGTGTGTTCTTGTGTGCCTTACTAAATAAGACTTGAGAGAGAAGCTTTTGCCACAAACCGAGCAGGAAAAAGGGTTTTCACCACTGTGTGTTTTTCTGTACCCTTTTAAAGACAGCTTTGAAGTGAATGAGTCAGTGTGACATGCCCTTTCACCTTTGGCTTGCCCATCATCATCATCATCATCATTAGTATCATCATCATTGTCATGAGCATCTGATGTGTCCTCATTATGTACTTGTGATGGCCCCCGGTGGTCTTCATCACCTTCTGTTGTCACGTGATGACTTGAGCTGCTGCTTGGAGGCTCCGCCCCTCTGTTGTCCTCATTCTCATCCTTTTTTTTATCTTCAGTCTTTATAGGGACAACGTTCAGTGGTGACTTGTTGATCTCCTCCTCCTCCTTTTTGATGTGAGGCCAGTCTGGCTCCTCTTTCACAGAAAGGAGATCGTTTTCACTGACGTCTGCAGGACACAAAAAGACAAATTTGGTTTGGTCAAGTCAAACCTCAGGTGGCGACTTTGTCTTATTTTGTTTCTACCCTGCTACCTTGACTTGTGCCTGCCGAACACGAATCAATGCGTGCGACCCCGATTTGGACCGGACCATGGGGGCATTTCACAAAATTACGTCCTACGATGTAAACCTCCCTTTAGCACAGACATGTCCAAAGTCCAAATGCGGCCCGGGGTCAAACTTCATCTGGCCCGCAGCCTCTGTAATAAAATTAATAAATTCTGGCCCGCACATATACAGTGCTTAGTTCGCTCTCTTCTTAATTGCTGTTCCTAATTTACCCACTCTGCGACATCACCCCGGGTGACCTTTACCCCCAAGTTCTAAAATGGCGACAATAAACAAAAAAAGGAAAGTTGACTGAGAGCAATATCAGTGCGCAAACAAAGTACGCATTAGATATGAAGTCTTTGGCTGAAGAGTTCACACGACGCTTTCGGGATTTTGCAGCTATTGAGAAGGATATCTCTCTTTTTTCATCACCTTTCTCCGTGGACACAGACAATGTTCCAGACCAGCTGGAGCTCATTGAGCTGCAGTGTGACGCCGAGAGCCGCAGTCGGCACCGGCAACTTTCTCTCGGCAACTTTTACCGACAGATGGATAAAGGCAGGTTTCAAGACATTCGAGAGTTTGCTAGGAAAATGCTGAGCTTGTTTGGGTCGACGTATTTGTGTGAAAAGACATTCTCAGTTATGAACTTAAATCAGAGTCGCGTGAGGACACGGCTCACAGACTCTCACCTCGCGCATCAATACCACTGCCTTTGAGCCAGACCTGGCCTTTGTGCTGCAGTCCAGATCTCAGTATCACCCGTCACATTAATGCAGGCAAGTCATTTGTCATTTAAATAACTGACTTAATTTTGTTTTGTTCAGTCACAAATTTAGACAAGTTGTCGGTTTTCATTCCAGAATATAATGTTCATTCAACATTTATATTTGATGATATGTCATGTATATCAAATTAGTCCTTGCACTTGTGGATAATCATTTCTGTAATTCAAAAATTCTGTGAACATTGAACTCCCATGATGATATAATTCATGTTCAAATATTATTTGCACTCAAGACTATAATTACTTCTGTTTAAGAAAAAAAGTTAAGCAAATATTCAATTGCATGTGATGTTCATGTTTCAAATGAACCAAATTACATGTTTGATGGTTTAAATGAAAATAAAAAAGCAAATGTGAAACACAGAATCACTTGCTAAAATGTGTTTGAATATATTGTTCTTTATGTAGTTAATGTCAGCCGAGGTCAGCCCTCCCACATTTTACAACATCAAATCCGGCCCCCTTTGCAAAAAGTTTGGACATCCCTGCTTTAGCAGCACAACTGTGATAAACGAGCAATGAAAAAGGAAGCACGCTGCGGCTGATGCCCGATTTCATTCCGGACATAGTCACAGACGTTTCTGGAAGCGAGCTGAAGTTAGCACACACAGGCTATTGTGTGCGTCTGATGGAACACCTGTTGTGGGACCCTAACATATTGATGGGGGCCACTGGGGGCCATCGCAACATAATGACATCGATAAAATAGGAATCCTTCAAGCGAAATATGTTTACAAGTATTTCATTTTGCATTTATGGATAGTTTCATCGTGGGTACTTTTTGCTTTCATGATAATCTGGATACCTAAAAAAATTAAAGGGGCCCTGGCATCAGAGTCGCTATTTATTGTATGATTTACGTTTGGGTTTTTTTTTTACCCAAAATGACATTTATCCTGCGAGTAAGTTCCGACATTACCCTTTTTATTTTTATAAAATTTCTGTTTTGAAATAAATTTTAAAACAAAATTACGTTTGAAGAGTAAAAGTTCTTACACATAAGCATTAAGCAACAACACTTTCACTCTGACTTTCATGTTGACATATTTGAATAATGACTGTATATATTAAAGTTATCCAATACATATTCAAATTAGACTAAGATACACCATAATATTATAAGAGTTCCCTGAATTATTTTGTAACTGCAATGATGCTTAACAGCCACAGGGTGTCAGTAATGAGTAACAAAGTAACACAAGACCTCCCACTGTTCTGTCATCATTGTCTTTTGCATACATTATCAAGAACTATGAGTTGCAGACGAGATGCAAACCACCTGGGCCACAGGAACTTTATTACCAGGAACTAAATATTCCTGGACTTGTTGATGGAAAAGGGGGTTGTGACGGTCCCCCTTTTTAAGCCCATAGTAAGCCAAAGATGCAGATGCATCCCTTGCAGCATGCGCTTGTTCACTGATGAGATCCGTGCAACCCTGGATGGATGCATTCAATGTATTTTAAATGTTTGGATGGGGTGAAACGATGCACACGTGCACAAAACAGTGCAGAGCCACCGGAGGTTCATTGACTCTCACCCGACGAAGCCAGTACAAAGTTAATAAATAAATAAATAAAACCAATACGTACTTGATTTAAAAAAAAAAAGTTAATATTTTGTGTTTTATCCACTAAAATTGATCAACCGCCATTAATGTTTTTGCCGCAGTGTGCACATATTTTAGATTCAAGCAGAATTCATTCCGTAAGGAATTGGTTGAACAAGATATAAAAAACAGAAAATGTAAAATGTTAAATAATCAGTTAAAATTTTATACTGGGAAAAAAAATGGAGTTCACCCCCCACTATTGGTTATTCTTTGGCATTTATTTTCTGCACTGATTTCATTTGGCAAAAATAAATGTTCAGCAGACCTGCAAGTAAAAGGCAATATTTAAAAATAAAGCGGAAATAACCTTGGACGCATTTCCCCAAACAACTTAATGTTGTGATGCATATTTCTAACGATAGAAAGTCGTTCTTTACAAAGCAAATGAGAGTAAAACGGGTACTAACCTGCTTTGAGTGGCACAACACGAGGCTGCTTGCAACCTTCGCCCAGCAGTAGAAGATGTTGCTCGTTCTCTTCTTTTATTCCACAAAGTTCCTCTTTGTACTTGGATGTTGTTCTTTCACACATTTTCAAATGATAATTCCAAAAAATCCGCACTTGATCTCTGCTTGGCGATGAGTCATGTGCCTCTTTTCGTTAGCGGCTAGCTAGCTAACAAGCTAAGCTAACTACGCCGAAAAGCATCAACGCGCGAAGATGAGGTTATCGGGACACAAAGACTTAATGAATTATGTCGTAGTCCTTTAGAATATCAACGGACATCCTGTGAGAAAATTACAGTCAGTTCCACACTAAACCAGAAGAATTTAGCGGTGGACTGTTTTTGTTCCGATGTGGACGGGTCGGTGGATGTGGATGTCTTGCGGAAGCTGCGCGCTTGCTAATGACGTCATGCTTTAAGCGCGTATTTTTCAAATATATTTCTTTGCTTCTGTGTTTGTTTTTACACCTGGCTGTTCTATTTTGATAAATATATTTTTTACATAATATTTTATTTCGGTTGATTAAAAAAATTAACAAAATAACTAAATTCACGCCACATTGGTGAGTCATCTCTCGCGTCACTTCCGCCTATGCCCCGAGAAGCCTTTGCTGCTCCAGCAGTGGGACGTTTACGATTCTCTGACCGATGCTGCGGTTCACTCGGGCTGCAAGATTGTTTGAATATAATGTCTGCATATACTAGCAGTGCTTCTCAATTATTTCACGCCGGCCCCTACCAAGAAGAAAAAGATTCGCTCCCCCCCACCACCAATTTTTTTTCCCGTCTTTGTATCGTGATGTTAGATTGTCAATAAAATATCCCTTAACTAAGCTAAATTGATAAGAAATATAATTTTGAGAATTATTATTGTGAGGATCTCGAAACTCAGTACTCTGTTGTGCAAATATTGATGAGATGATAAATATTTACTCATACGTTTTTTGTAAAATCTTTATTCACAAAAGCAAACCAAACACATTTATGAATACCAAAATCCATGCGATGCATCTAATTTGAAGTACTTAGCACCTGCCATGTCACTCAGGATTTTTTCACGCTTGGGAATCTGATAATGTTCTCTTATATGAAACAAATCAGTGCCTACCTTCTGCCAGGGAGTTGTGGGAAGGTCAGCTACCAGTATTGGCTCTTTGACTTGTTTGTGTTGATGTTTTTGGCAAACTTGGCATTTTTGAATCATTTCTTCTATGTCTTTGTTAATGCCCGGCCAGGAGATGGCTTCTCGTGCTCTTCTCTTACATTTCTCCACTCCCAGGTGTCCTTTGTGAAGACGCTGAAGCATGTCCTTGTGCATAGCTTGTGGAACTACAATCCTGTCCGTCCTCAGCAGGAGGCCGTCCGCCATGCACAACTCCGCCCTCATAGGGTAAAACTGAGGGCAGTTCCCTTTTGACCATCCATTGTTCATACATTGTGACACTTTGTTCAAGACTGCGTCCATTGCCGTCTCTGCAACAATTTGTTGCAGCATAGCGTCAGTAGCAGGAAGTGCGGCTGTGACCATGTTGATGTGAGCCTCAGCCTCCTCCGCCGTAACGCAGTCCTTGATGTCACTGTTAGGGTGCGGCGCTCGGGATAACGCATCAGCAAGCACGATGTATTTTCCAGGCGTGTATATTAGCTCAAAATCATAGCGCTGCAATGTCATCATCATGCGTTGAATTCTGGGCGTCATGTCATTGAGATTTTTATTCCTAGTTTAAATCAGTGGCTTATGATCAGTCTCTGCTATGAACGTGGGCAGTCCATAAACATACGTGTGAAATTTGCCAAATCCAAACACTAGACCCAGTGACTCCTTTTCGATCTGAGCATAGCGTTTTTCAGTCTCTGACATTGACCTGGATGCATCGGCTACAAGTTGCCATGTGTCTCTCGCCTTTTGCAGCCGTATGGCACCTAGCACGTCTTTCGACGCATCCGTGGAAATTTTGGTTGGTTTTGACGGATCAAAGTAGGCAAGGACTGGCTCAGCTGTCACAGTTCTCTTTAGATCTTGCCATTCTTCGTCATGTTTTGTCGTCCACTCAAAGACTACGTTGTGATGCAGCAGCTCTCTAAGGGACTTTGTCCTCGACGAGAGGTTTGGAATGAACTTGCCCCGGAAGTTTATCATCCCCATTGCTCGCAGAAGTCCTTTTTTTTTCGGTTGGAGCTGGCATGTCCAGTATTGCTTGCACTTTGGTTCTGTCTGGCACCACTCCATCTGCTGTGAGCTTGTCTCCCAAGAATGTCAATTCTGTAACTCCAAACAGACATTTCTCTCGTTGTAGTTTAAGTCCATTCATTTCAACTCTTTGTAGCAGTTTTTCCAGTCTCTCATTGTGTTCTTGTTCCGTGTTTCCCCAAACAACCCAAATCATCAATGTACACACGGGTTCCTTCCAGACCTTCTATGATTGACTCCGTAGCTCTGTGAAAGATCTCAGGCACAGACTTTATGCCAAATGGCAGTCTCAGAAAACAGAAACGCCCAAATGGTGTTTTGAAGGTGGTGTACCTGCTGCTTTCGGTGTCCAGCTTCAGCTGCCAAAATCTATGCGATGCATCTAATTTGCTAAAGTACTTCGCACCTGCCATGTCACTCAGGATTTCTTCACGCTTGGGAATCTGATAATGTTCTCTTTTAATGTTTTCATTCAGATCTTTGGTGTCGAGGCAAACACGTAACTCTGGGGAGTTCCTCTTTTTAACACACGTGATGGAATTTACCCAGTCGCAGGGTTCTTCCACTTTCTCTGACTCCGATCCGTGTCATTCTGCTCAGTTCCATTTTTAATCCATCTTTGAGAGGGGCTGGAACTCTTCTCGGGGCATGTACTACAGGTTCAGCATCTTCCTTGAGCTGTATTTTATAAGTGTAAGGTAGCGTACCTTGTCCTTTGAAGACAGAAAAGTATTTGTTCACTATACACTTACTACCTTCACTCTGCAACACTTTGTTGTTCTTCTTGACATCCTTGCTGTTGATTTGGTAAATTCTTTTTACCAATCCAAGATCTTCTGTCATGATCCGCGCTATGTTTGTATCATGTCTTGTTATTGTTTGCCCAGCTGACGTGGGGGCGTTCACTCCAGCACCTGTTTCCCGTCATGTCGTCACGGCTGGAGAGACGCGCCAACCTGCCACGCACCTGTTCCTCATTGAGTGTCATGATTACCACGATACTTAAACGTGCCACGCTGACGGCTCAGCGTCGGATTATTCCTTGTGCTCATGTTCATGTCCCAAGTGTATATTCTTGCAATTCTTGTTATGTGCTTCACCCGACCTCGTTTCTGTCCATTGACCTCGCTTCTAGCCTTTGCCCTCCTCGGTTCCGTTCGCTCGCCAATTGGCTGCACTTGCCCTTTCGCTGTAAGCTATTTTAGTTCGTTTTCTGTTTCTTGCCGTTTGCAAGCTCTTTGTGTTATTTGCGTTCGTTTCCTGGTGTGAGCTCTCCACCAGCACCTTCGGTTGTACTCTCGGCACTACGTTTCGCTCCATGTAAATTTGTATTTGACAATACTGGTCTCGGCCGGAATAATAAATTCCTTGCCTACTCATATTCCTTCTCTGAGTCTGCGTTTCTGGAGTCCACCCCTGTCTTCCCGGCGCCCCCGGGAAGACACTCCTTACAGAATAATCCGACCGTGGACTCTGCGGACTCAGAGAAGATATACTGAGCTCTGGCCAGCCAAGGACGGATGGTGGGACAGCAGTCGACGGAGCTCGCGGACCTCCTCAACGCTGTCGGCCAGCTGGCTCACCGCCTTGAGACGCTGGACGCCCACCTTGGTAGCCTCTTGCCGAGCAATGCCGCGGGGACTGACCCGGCAGTCGTTATGACCAGCCGCCCCCTGTCCGTTTTTCACGGACGGGAAACAAATTTGCCGCACCCGTCTCGCTACGGAGGCGAACCCGGTCTCTGCGGCGAGTTCACTCATCAGTGTCGCCTAATTTTCGACCAACAGCCGCTCACGTATGCCCACGACAGTTCCAAGGTGGCGTTCATGATGAGTCTCTTGACTGGCCAAGCTAGCGCTTGGGCCATGGCCGTGAGCAACGCCCGACCGGACCTCTGGTCGTCCTTTCCGGCATTCTTAACGGAGTTTGAGCGAGTTTTTCACCACCCGGTTCAGGGCAAGGAGGCGGGGGGTGAATTACTCGACTGCACCCAACAGTGACCAACCTCGGATAGCTCTTCCTATTCAGCTCACGATTTTATGCAATTTTTTACTCAGAAGATAGAATGTATTCGTGATGAGATTCAAGACACTGTTCTTAAAATTCCGTCGAATTCCGCGATAAATGGTGTTAATAGGGACATTAGGGCTGATAACTGTCCGATAACCTTATGTCAATTTAAAAAAATATCTCTTGAGAGCCTAACAAAATTGGTTAGTGCGGCAAAACCGACAACTTGTGTGCTCGATCCGCTTCCTGGCAAACTAATTAAAGAACTGTTTACGACCCTAGGACCGTCTGTTTTAAATATAATTAATCTATCACTTACCACGGGTGTAGTACCAGCAGCTTTTAGGACCGCCGTTATCCGACCGTTACTTAAGCAACCAAACCTTGACCCAGAGAGTCTCAACAACTATAGGCCGGTTTCAAATCTTCAGTTTATTGCAAAAATTCTTGAAAAAGTCGTAGCGCAACAACTTAATGAATATATGACTGCTAATAATCAATTTGAATCTTTCCAATCGGGTTTTAGAGCCGACCACTCTACTGAGACGGCCCTTGCTAAAGTTACAAATGATCTTCTCATAGCTATGGACGCTGATACCTCATCAATATTACTCTTACTCGATCTTAGTGCCGCTTTTGATACCGTTAATCATAACATATTATTAAAACGCCTTGAAACGTGTGTTGGCATTTCAGGTTCAGCGCTTTCTTGGTTTAATTCGTATCTGTCGGAGAGGACGCACCGTGTAATTCATGGCAATGCGACTTCGGATCTTTGTAAGATCATATGTGGAGTTCCGCAGGGATCGGTACTTGGACCTCTATTGTTTAGCATCTACATGCTACCGCTTGGTGATATTATACGGAAATATAACATTATTTTTCACTGTTATGCTGATGATACGCAATTATACATGCCGTTGGATATAACGAATCCGCGCGACTGCTATAAATTAGAGGCGTGCCTTGCCGAAATTAAACAATGGATGTCTTTCAATTTTTTGCGTCTTATCTCAGATAAAACCGAGATGCTCATCATTGGACCAGCGCGTCATCGGTACCTTTTCAAAGACACCACTCTGAATATCGATAAATGTAATATTATCCAAAAGGATTCAACAAAAAATCTCGGTGTTATATTTGACGCAACTATGTCTTTTCAAATGCACATTAAAAATATTACTCGAACTGTGTTTTTTCATCTGCGTAACATTGCTAAAATTCGCCCAATTCTATCAACGTGTGACGCGGAAATCTTAATCCATGCGTTTGTTGCGTCTCGCCTCGACTATTGTAACGCTTTGCTCTCGGGTCTCCCCATGTCGAGTATTAAAAGTCTGCAGTTAGTTAAAAATGCAGCAGCTAGACTCTTAACTAAGACGAGAAAGTTTGATCATATTACCCCGATGTTAGCCAATTTGCATTGGCTTCCGGTCCACTTGAGATGTGATTTTAAAGTTCTGCTACTTACTTTTAAAATATTGCACGGCTTAGCACCTTCTTATCTCGTTGACCTCGTGGTACCATATGTTCCGTCCCGAAACCTTCGCTCACAAAATGCTGGTCTTTTAGTGATCCCGCGAGCCAAAAAGAAGTCCGCAGGTTCTAGAGCGTTCTCTATTCGGGCACCAATGCTTTGGAAAGCACTACCCTCAGGTATTAGAGGCGCCACCTCAGTAGAAATGTTCAAAACACTATTAAAGACGCATTTATACTCTTGTGCATTTAGCTGAAATATTTGTTGGCCTGTTTACTGCCGCTTTTTTTTCTTTTGTTTTCTTTTCTACCCCCTTTTCCCCCGGCTGGGGGATTAGGTGACGGTGACCCACTAGGAAGTTTAAGGCATTGACCAACTGGGCATGCACCTGTTCCAGGGATGTCGTCTTCCTGCAGCGCGACATTTGATCAATTTATTTATATACTTTAGCATCTAATTTAATTATTTGTTGGCCTGTTTACTGCCGCTTCTTCTCTTTTCTGCCCCCTCCTTCCCCTGCTTGGGAATTAGGTGATGGTGACCTGCAATGAAGATTACGGCACTGACCAACCGGGGAGGGACCTGCTCTGCCGAAGTCGTCTTCATGCAGCGCCTCTTCTGATTTCCTTATATTTCAGCACTTCGTTGAACTACTTGTTGGCCTGTTTGCTATTTCTGTTCTTTCTTTTCTGTTCCCAATTCCCCGAATTAGGTGATGGCGATTCACTTGGAAGTGGCTGTACTGAATTTACACCAACTGACCGGTACAAGATCGAAGGCTCATCTTCGGATATGCTGCCATGGATATTACGGCCCTGGATGAGGACCCAGTCCACTGAAGTCATCTTCCTGCAGCACTTCATTCAATTGACTCTTATATTATCTCATCTATTATTGCATAGCATCATTGTATGTGTCAAATGTTGCCCAGTTGGCATCCATTGCAGCCTGGTCATCCTGGAAGGGGGATTCCCCCATCTGTGGTCCCTTCTCAAGGTTTCTCACTTTTCCCCTAATGAGGTTTTGTGAGTTTTTCCTTGCCCTCCTGGGGGTTAAGATCGGGGATGTCGATTGTGGCTATGTAAAGCCCTTTGAGACTGTCTGTGATTAAGGGCTATACAAATAAAATTGACTTGACTTGACTTGACTTGATCAGCGTCGTCGTTGGTGCATTGAAGTCGCTGGTTGGCGTCGAGGATTGAAGTCGCTGGTTGGCGTCGAGGATTGAAGTCGCTGTTTGGCGTCGAGGGTTGAAGTCGTTTTTGTGAGTGAAGGTTTCGGGACGGAACATATGGTACCACAATGTCAACGAGATAGGAAGGTGCTAGGCTGTGCAATATTTTATAGGTCAGTAGCAAAACTTTAAAATCACATCTCAATGCAAATTGGAAAACACTTCCAAGGTGAGGGTCCAGACAAAGCACGGCTCACTTAAGAAGAATAAAATTATTGGACTCAGTTTTCCCTTGACCGGACGCGGGTCACCGGGGCCCACTCTGGAGCCAGGTCCGGAGGGGCTATGTCCCTCTCTAGCTGGGAAGGAGCCCGAGCTGGTGTGTGAGGCAGAGAAGTTCCGACTAGATATAATCGGCCTCCCCTCCACACACAGCTGGGGCTCTTGTACCAGTCCTCTTGAGAGGGGTTGGACACTTTTTCACTCTAGAGTTCCACAAGGTGAGAGATGTCAAGCAGGTGTGGGCATACTTATTACCCCCTGGCTTGGTGCCTGTACATTGGGGTTTACCCCGGTGGTCGAGAGGGTAGCCTCCCTCTGCCTTAGGTTAGGGGGATGGGACTTGACTGTTTGTGCTTATGCCCCAACCAAACAACAGTTCACAGTATCCACTCTTTTTGGAGTCCCTGGAAGGAGTGCTGGAGAGCGCTCCCCCTGGGGGCTCCCTCGTTTTGCTGGGGGACATCAATGCTAATGTGGGAAATGACTGTGAGACCTGGAAGGGCGTGATTGGACGAACCCATCTGGACTTCTGTTCTCAATGTGGATTGTCTATTACAAACACCATTTTCAATCGTAAGGGTGTCCATGTGTGCACTTGGCATCAGGACACCCTCGGCTGCAGTTCGATGATCGACTTTGTTGACGTCTCATCGGATTTGGGGCCACATGTGGACACTCTGGACATACTGATCTTTCATCTGATCACCACCTGGTTGTGCGTTGGCTCCGACGATGTGGGGTGATGCCGGTCCAAGCGGAATGCAGCTTTGACGCTTGGCGAAGCAAAAATTCGGATGTGGGAGGAGTTCGGTGAGGCCATGAAAATGACTTCCAGATGGTTTCGAGAAAATTCTGGTCCACCATCCGGCGTCTCAGAAGAGGGGAGCAGTACGCCATTAATACTCTTTACAGTGTGGATAGGGTGTTGCTAACCTCGACTCAGGAGAACACTGCGAAGACTCTCATTCTAATGGCACGCCTTCCTTGGAGGAAGCAGGCCTGAAGACTCTGAGGTGGACTCACCTATCTCTGGGGCTGAAGTAACCGAGGTGGTTAACAAGCTCCTCGTTGCCAAAGCCCGGGGATGGATGAGATGGCTCTGGATATTGTAGGGCTGTCATGGCTGACACGCCTCTACAACATTGCGTGGACATCGGGGACAGTACCTCTGGAATGGCAGACTCTTTCTGCTTGTTTCAATTTTAAAGACAAGTAAGAGAATAGGATACTTATTATTCTGGACTCATTTGAGATGGGAATACAGGTTTAAAGAGATAGTTGCGATGTTATAGTATCTGATAAATGTAAACATTGTTGGTTTGGAAACTCCAAAAGAGAGTTACAAAAAATAAATAAATAAATAAAATAAAATAATTAATTGACCATTTAAGTGTTGAAAATGCCTCACTGTCTGTGATGATACAATGGTCATGGGTGAACAATGGCTAATTTTGGGACTTCCTGAAAAATTATTTTTCGAAGCGCGAGATGCTGGAATCATTTGAGTGCTTATGGAAGAACTGCGGCGAGAAGCCGCCCCAATGGCACGCAACACACTAAAGTCACGCGACGTCTTCAATGTCGTCCACAGAACTACCACTCATGGGACCCACGCAATCCTTCCGGAGACTGTGCGCTACTTTCATCTTCTGGACAACTCTATGGCGGCTCCTGCACTTCCACTGAGCCGTTCTTCTGCCAAAAAGGTCCAAAAGTTCAGAGTGTCACTTTGCACGTAATCTTGTCGTGCGCTCTCATATTTGTTCCCTTTCGCATCCCTGCAGCCAAGCACCAAGGACCTCAACCTCTGCTAGGTGGGCGTCGCATACTGCGGTCAACATGTGGTCGCCTGTCGTGCGTGCGACTTTGATCTCAAGCGCCGTCTCGCTTGCAGGCTGGACTGACAAATGCGGCTTGTGGCTGGACGGCAACTCCGACGACATCTGCTACCTGATCAACCGCAAGTCCAAGACCTGGATGCAGGCCCAAGACGACTGCCAACGCCTCGGAGGGAACCTGCTCAGCATCACCGACTCGCAGGAGCAGAGCTTCGTATACGGTAAGATTGCCATCTCCGTCAAAATTGATAAATTCCATTGTAAATTGCGGAAAGATTCTCTGCATCATTCGCACAGTGGTTGCGTTGTTAATTATTGCCAGTTCATAATTCTTATTATGCTTCACAGCTTTTTCCTCTCCAAGTCTGTTCGTTCTTGAGTGGCGGTTGTGACCGATCATATATTCGCACCGCAGACGCTGCTGGGGCTTTAAAAGGAGGAGGTGTTACAAGGAACCAATTAATGATTACACTAGGACAATTTGGAAGCAAAAAATCTCTTGCAGAAAGCTGACATGGGAGCAATTAAAAGCACTAGTGCTGGCCTCTCTCTTAGTCTCATAACCACCGGTATAATGTTCGTTCTAAGTTCTATTTTGGTTTATGCTTTTACTTTGGAAAACAAGGACACAACCACAAATTGAATCTGTTGTCACGTTGCTTTTTCCATCAACAAATGTCAGGGAGACGCTTTTTTACATTTTTATTGGAGCAAATTTCTCAGTATGAATTCAATATAAACAAGCGCAAAAGTTACTCAACTATTGAATGTGGTTATATCCAAATCATGAATGTCATACTGAAATGGGGTTTAGAAGAATTAATTATCTTACTCACCAACACTGTTGCTCACTTTGATAAACTTCAAGCACTTCATGGCGCTGCAAACAGTTGAATGTTGCTTCAGATCTAAGGATGTTCAGATGTACAGTAAATGATGCATATTATGTACTTTTGGCAATGTCTTATTGGTAGGACATATGCAGCAACATATTAGCTCTTTCCACGGACCGTCAGTCCTTTTGTCGTACTTTTTTTTTGGGGGGGGGGGGGGGTTGTTAGTGGAGTAATACGGCTGATCGTGTTTAGTAAATCAGTGCCGTAGCCACTTCGGGAGTGTCAACCTCAGAGTAGTACGCTGTTCGGCCTTGTGAAAATGTGCTCATACTGTAAAATATTTGCTGGTATGATTGGGTATTAAAAAGGTATGGGGATGATAACCGCTGCAGTATGTCCGGTAAGAACATAGTATTGTCCAGGGGAGCAATAATCAATCATTGTAATCCCTGCCAGCTTTAATTTGCTTGGATATGTGTGTGATTTCTTGAGCAAATGCCAATGAAAAAACATGAGCGGACGTACTGTAATGCTTCGTAATCATGACACCAATTTACTGTGGTCGTATCAATACACCAAGTTCACAACAGTGCAGGCGACATCAACTGAAACGTCCTCAAACAAACTGTAATCCTGAAAATAGACACTAAATTGAACTTTTACGATTACTTTTTTGTCTGGTGGTTATTGCGGGTCCTGAAAAGGGTGGCAAAAACATGTCTAACTAAAATTAAATGACATGAACAGGCTAACCACCAGAGGATGCTATGACAGTCACGACAACATGGCAAAAAAACGAACCTGGCCTTTTTAACACTAACTTATCTTAAAGTTGCTGCGGTGTTGAAATGGAAGCGACCTGGGCCTGGTAGCCACTCTGACAACAGTTATTAAGCTTTCGATTTTAACCAGGTTGAGGGAATGTGTCAAACATTGTAACTCCGTTCCACATATTCGCAACGTCTGCAATGAATAAATACTTAAAATAGCATTGTTAGGATTATCCGGTATAATGAAAGATATCCTCAAGTAGGCATGCACCAATTCTGAGAAAGGACATAAAGCAAGCAACCACAGCTTGTCTTTTGCAACAGGGGAGACAGATTGTTCTCAGCGCACCCAGGTCATCCAATGTGTCCTTTATTGAGATAAAACAGGCGGCTGGTTACACGTGATAACATACCATATATCAGGGGTGTCAAACTCATTTTTGTGGACGGGCCACGAAGTAGTTGTGGTTTCCCTCAGAGGGCCGGTATGACTGTGAACCCATATAAATTGATTGGAAAGACAGTTTTGAAATCAGAAGCCAGTAAGTAATTATTCAACAATTTTTCAATTTATTTTAAAAGTGGAGGATTGGAAACAAATAAATGGCAATATCTCATATCTCAGTGTTGTTAAAAGTGAAGAAAATATGCTAGAAACAGGAAGTTGATGCAGATGATTTGCCCTTTGCGGGCCACATAAAATGAGGTTGCGGGCCATATTTGGCCCCCGGGCCTTGAGTTTGACACATGTGCCATATATGGAGTGGTTAATATATGTGTACTAGTGAATAGGTCAGTGTCTGAGTTTATGGGCATAACAAAAGGCAGTTTACAAGAAGCAATGTGTTTTTATACGATAACATGTGTACAATCATATGCAATTATTCCATCAACCATTGGTATCAATCTCTTGCCAAACTTTTGTACTCACCAGTCGGCAAGAGATACTTTCAAATCCTCAAGTCAAAGTGCAAAAAAAACTCTGAGGTCGAACAAATCGGAGTTCGAACAAAAAAAAAAAGAGAGATTCTTGCTTCGCAGTTCGAACAAACATCGGAGTTCGAACGCCGGTATGACGCGAGTGCGCACGCGAGGGTGGGATGCTGAGCCGCCAATTGACCAATTGTTGTCGCGTGCGGACGTGCTATGTGCTGCGAAGTGTTTTAGCCCCTAATCATGCCTCCAAAGAAGGTCAGAGCAAGCAACAAAGCTGCTACTAGCGAAAAAAGAAAAGTAGTGCGTACAACTATTGCATTTGATTCGGTGTTCGAACAAATCACTTTTCGAACAGGGTTCTGGAACGGATTATGGTCGAGAACTGAGGTTCCACTGTATATATATATATATATATATATATATATATATATATATATATATATATATATATATATATATATATATGCACAACAACTTCATTATGTTTTATACAACCCGAGAACAAATCAAGAAAATTGTTTCTGTTGTCCGGTAGAATCTTTCACACTGTGTGTGCCTCACATGCTAAAACATTTTGGCAGCAGTCAGTCCGAGCCGCCCTAACCCTGACCATTACACTTCTGAAATGGCTCCAACTCTTGACGGAAGGTTTTCTTTGACCCAAAGCTCTCCTGAAGCCTCTGTCGGTCGGCGTTACTTCTGTGTGGTTGGGCGCCAATCGCTCCATCGCTGAAGACGGCAGCAAGTGGGCTGACGGATCTTCGTTCAGCTTCGTCCACTTGCTCGCAGGTCGGTCTCAAAACTGGCTACATTTGGAGAACCAGAGGCACGCTTAGGATCTGTTGTCTCCTTCTAGGTTACCCCGATGCCAACTCTGCTGGACCCTGTCTTTCCTTACTCACTGGCAACGGCTACTGGAAAGCAGACAAGTGCGAGAACAACAAAGGCTACATCTGCAAGAGACAAGCACAAGGTAAGATGTGATGATGCCCCACTGATCCTCGTCACGTGTTGACGTCCACCTTTGTTTTCTCTTGCAGGAGGGACGTCAAAACAGTTGCTGCCTCATGATGGTGAGTCTCTTTGAATTGTGGCTTGAAATAAGGATAGACAAAAATGACGAGATGATTCTCTTGCAGGCTTTGTGGAGGAGCTTCTCTGCCAGGATGAGTGGAAAAGAATTGAATGTCCTGCTGAAAGCATCATCCACATCCAGCGACGTCTGTTCACATCTGCCAGGATCAGACGCAAAGACGCAAGAATCAACCTTCACAGGTTGTGTTTGATGAAATGTTTCAGATCGTATTGGCCAGACGGGTTGCAGTGGTCACCGGAAACTTAACGTGAACTTGGCATAACCACCGGGGTGTGATGACTTACAGGGAGTTGCATAATGGAAAACGTCCTCCCTCACTTCAGGAAAGTGTGTGACAACCGTCAGAGTTGCGCCCTCAGACCCTTGAAGCCGGACCCCTGCCCTGCCGTCTCCAAATACCACCACATCGTCTACAGCTGCAAACAGAAAGGTAAGAGTTGCATCGAGTTCCTTGACGTGGTCTTGGAGAAATACCCAGGAGAGAATGCAATGAACGAGTCTCAACAAAATCCAGATCTGACACAAGGACCCTCGCTAAGGGCGAGTGGCCAGACATCTAATAAGAGCACTGAGCTACCTGCTTTCGGATTTCTTCCGTGTGTCTTGACAGTCTGGTCATCATGACTGGAAGAATTACAGACGGGCCGTTTTCAGCCTCCTCCTCTCTCAAGCACTCTGAAGCCAACAAAGCTCGTCTGAATGGACAGCACTGCTGGATTCCGTCAGCAAAGCGTACGTAGAAAATTCACACGTTCGCAGCTCGGTGTCCTGATCCATCAAACGTTTTCCTCTTCAGCTACCAACAGCTGGATCCAGGTGGACCTCCGCCAATTGAGAATGGTGACAGGGATTGTGACCCAGGGGTGTAAGTACGATGACCACTCTGAGTGGTTCAGCAAACTTCAGATGCAGTTTAGTCCTGACGGGGCCACCTGGACTAACCACACCGATGGGATGGTGAGCGGGCGGGCAGCAAGCCAACCAATCCGACTCTACCCTTGCCTTGTCATTCAATGCAAACATGGAGGTGTTTTCGTTCTAGTTGAAGACTGGAGTCACTCACCTGCTAGACACGCCCATTTCTGCTCGGCACATCCGCATCCTGCCACTGGAGGATCGTGAGAAGTTCGGCCTTCGCTTTGACGTCTTAGGATGCCCGCTAGACGGTGAGCAAGACGGGCCACTGCTGTGAGAAGAAACACTGTTAAACATAGGCCTTGATTTAACCCAGGCGTGACAGTCCGAGGTGCAATCTGGCCTGTGAGGACAGAGTACACGTTCACTTTGTTGTCTCAATCAAAGTAACTGTTGTTATTCATTTTGTCCACCAAATGTCACACTGACGACCACTTCCCCAACATTCCGAAATTGCTTTGTCCTCATGATTTGACACCTGATACTGAGGCTCCTTTTCAGAGGCTGAGTATTGCACAATATCAGTCAACAGCTTCACTTCAAAGGAGTTTGCGGTGCTGGGAACCAATGTTCCCTCTGCGCTGCGCACGTGAGCAAATGCGCACGGCACTCACACTCTCAGCGCAAATGGCGTTATATTTTAACACGCATTCCCTCATTTCCACATCTAAAAAAATCTACATACAGGACAACACGCTATTCCCACTTTCCTATGAATTTCAGTAGCACGACTGAGGACGCACACTCAAGTATTGTTCTACGATAGTTTGAAGCCCACACATACACTCACGCTCACCACTGATGTGCCGTTGCAGACAACACACAGACGGCTCTATTCACAAAGTCCAAATATGGGCGTCGTTGACGAGCCTCTGAAATAAGGCAGTTTTGCGTTTTTCAGAGGTCAGGTGACTTAGAATTGTTTCATGTTTTATTAGATGGCCTGATTTTAGTTATGAGTGGATAATGTGGGACCATATTGAAACAGATTTTATTCAGTCTAAATAAATGAATAAATTATGCTTAAAATGATGGGTGTTATTTTTTATTTTCTAACTAAGGCTTATTTTTATGGAGGACTTGAAAAAAATTAAACAAATACACCATGAAATATTTCATTAAAACTGTCATGAATTAATTTATTAATTAAATGTGGAAATAAATAAATACATTTGTCATTAATTAAATTAGCAATGATTATATGTAATATACTATATATATATGTGTGTGTGTATTTAATTATGGATTTAATTAATTAATTAATTATGTATTCAATTATTTTATGGACCCGCGTTGCAGTGTTTCATGAATTTTATTTGTCAAACTCACCCATCAAAGTTAGAGGGCGGGGCTAACTCAAATCTTGTCCAAGCCGTTGCTTTGGCCTGGAGTGGTTGCAAACATGGCAGCTATGACGATGATGGAGGCCTTTCATGAGCTACCTTTATTGAGCCATCGAGGCTTATATTTAGTTGTTTTGCCTGAGCATTCAAACCAATGTGGGCGTGAATAGCGTCACCAAGTGTATCTGAGTATTTTCACAAGACACTTGGTTGGCATCAATCCATTATTCTGGAATTGATTTGCCTTGACTTGAAGAGCAGCCCAACCAATCATGTGTTAGGACCTGCCCACCAAACTTTGATGGGTGAGTTTTTTCAGATAAAATTTATGAAAATCTGCAACACGTGACTTAAATACATAAATAATACTTATGTAGATCGAATCATTGGTAATTTAATAAATTAATGGTGCATTTATTTATTTAATTCCATGTTTAATAAATGAAACATTAATGACAATTTTAATAAAACATTTCATGGTGTTTTTGGCACTTTCAGTCCTCCGTAGATTTGATCACAAATCTCTAGTTCCTATTTTCATATGTAGACGGTTTGAATGTTTTTGTCACATCTACATCATATAACAGGTGTGGTACTGGTTTGGCCGCCATGTGCATGTCATATGATGTGCGGTGTGGTCCAAGGGATGCTCAGGGAGTTTGTCTGAATGCTCAGACAAAAGGGAACATTGCTGGGACCCTTTTCCTTTTCTTCATGCACAGCCACACTTGTGACCGTAGGTGAGGGTAGGAACGTGGATCTATCGGTATACTGGGAGCTTGGCCTTTCAGCTCAGCTCCTTCCTCACCACAACAGACCGATCCAGAGTCCTCAACACTGCAAATACTGTACCGATCCGCCTGTCGTTCTGCCGCTGCAACTTCTCCTCGCTCGTGGGGAAGAAAAAAAAAAAGATACGGGGAAAAAGTTGATTGTCAAATTGTGGTGATTGTGGCCCCGGAGCTCAAATGAGTTTGACACCCCTGATTTCACCGACAGGTGTGCCCTCCTGTGCTAGCACACCCGCCAGCCTCAGCTTCACTGACGGTCCAATGACGTGAGTCAGACTTGACGCGATCTTTCCTGTGCTAACGCCTCCTCCTGCCGTCTCCTCGTAACACCCGTGTCTTTTGCAGGGTCCATTGCCCACCAGGCTGCGCTGAATCCAAACACAGTGTCTATGGAACTGCGGTCTACGATCAGGTAGGCAATTGTATGCCGGATAGGTTCCCGTCTTTGACACTGACTTTCTGCGAGTGCAGGACTCACACATCTGCGCGGCCGCTATTCACTCGGGCGTCATTCTGAACGAACTTGGAGGAGATGTGACTTTGCTGAAGGCGCCGCCTCAGAACGTCTATGTTGGCTCCACCAGCAACGGGATCACCTCGATGCAGTGCGCTGTCACATTTCACTGGCAAGTCCAATTAAGAGGCCCAGCTCATTCTCCCTTTTCTCTCTGCAGATATATCAGCAAAATGTCTTTGTCTTACACTTTTGTGGGTGGAGGTGAGTAGGAATGTCAAGAATCGAAAGTATTTTGGTAGGTTTCTACATCAACTAATCACGACACGGGATCTCAATGTGCAGAGCCGAGATGCTTGGGGCGTGACTGGGAGGAGTTTGCAGACGTCTGCTACAAACGTTTCGAAGACAAAAGGACGTGGTACAAAGCTCAAACCACCTGCATGAGTCACAGTGCCGAACTCGTGTCCATCCTCTCAGAGGTGGAGCAGGCGTGGCTGGAACAAGTCATGAACTTAAGTGCGCATCTCAACATTGAACGGTCCTCATCACATCTACTAGAGAGAACCGAAAGAGAGCTCTTGTTCCTATCCGTCCTCTGCAGCCACCAGCGACATGTGGATCGGACTGAACAACCTGGTAGAGCGTGGCAAATTTGTGTGGTCGGACCGCAGCAAGTTGACCTTCACCAAATGGGCAAGAGACCAACCTACCCACCTGTTCAAGAAGTTTTGCGTGGCGACGTTATACCAGGTGAGTGTGGAAGAAGTGAAGCATGCACTCTCCAGAGAGATTTTGTCAACACTGCACAATTCATTGAAATCTTTCGCATTTGACTTCCAGTCCGGTAGATGGGAGATGATGATCTGCTCGCAACTCAACAGCTTCATGTGTAAGATGCCCAAAGCGCATCATGCAATTACCTCAGTCAAGTCCGTGGAGGGACGTGCTAGTCCGGCTGGCGACATCGCACAGTCGGGCGTGACCACAATGTCAACTAAGCCCCCGACCATCACACCAACGACCACCAGGCCGACGACCAGCAGGCCGACGACCAGCAGGCCAACTAAGCAGGCGACCACCGAGACAATTAAGCAGCAGAAGAAAACTAAGCGGCCGACCGCCAGGCCACCTAAGCGGGTAAATAGCCAATTTTTGTCTGAGCATTTTTTGTTATCCTTTCCACACTGACAGTATCCATTAAAACAAAAAAACTTTGAAAATATATCATCCCTCCCTCCTTTCTCAACAAATAAATGCTGGAAGGAGCCACAAATTTTCATCCGTGTCTGACTTGAAGAGGCTTTTGAAAAATGCCATCTTACTTATGGACAAAATCTGTGTAAAACAGCAAAGGGTTTGAAACAAACAAGAAAATCATCACAATCTGTGATTTTTATTTTTGCAGTGCAAAGGGCTCTTTTGGATAAAAACGAGCAGAAAACCACTCAACAGTAGACCAACACTAAGTACAAGAACTCAATTTGTGCAAAACTGTTGTAGTAGAAGACAGCCATGTCTGCCACCCTGTGGTGAATGGTGATGTTGCAGCATTTGTTTATTTTGTTTTTCGTTTTTCTTCTAAAATTTGGAGTGGGGCAATTCTCTCTGGGATTGACACCCACCCGCCTGTTCTGGTGGAAAACAAGAGTTGTACAAATTCCATAGCGTTTCAGTTCAGTGGAGTTTCTGAGCAAAATGTGATTGCCCGTCCTTGTTTTTCTTGCAGATGCGGATGATGAAAATGTTCAAATTGTCGAAGGAAAAGTTGAAAGGCTGGCGGAATTAGACAGAGAAAAGTAAACGTAAGCACACTCGCCCACTGACCGCTTTGGCAAAGGTCCATTCTCCGAGCCGCCATTGTGCTGACCTGCGCTTCCTGTTTTCGTTCAGCTCGTCACCCGCCGTTGGATCGGCGCTTTCTACGTGCCCGTCATCAACGGTGTCTGCTGGATGGATTGTGCGGACAGCTCCTGCTTTTTTTTCTTTTTTCCATGTTATTTGATTTTTGGATTCTTTCTTCAGTGCATCCTGTGAAATCAGCATTGATTATGTTTATTTATTTTTTTGGGATGGCACAAATGAATAAAGCAAGAAAAGATAGGATATATATTGGGATAAGCCCTAGTAAGTAAATTCAGCAAAATCAGACTTAGAAGGAACATCTTGAATTGGACACAAGATGCCGACATACTGCCAACGCGCCAGCTCAACCCATTGCCTTCCAATTACACACAGACAGCTCAAAGTATGCCTTAAAGTTAAAACATACACGTCAATGCCTTTCATGTTTCCTTTACATGTGCCTTGCAAGGATTGAGATGATGATGAAAAGCATATTGATCTTAAAATAAGCCCCACAGTTGTGTTATACAGTATTACAGAATAATTTTCGATTTAAAGTCTGATTATTGCTTTGACACGGAATGACTGAAAAACTAATGTGTTTGTATTCAAATAGCTTTTGTGCTACGGCAGCCAATGCTTTGAAACTGCTTTGTGTGTGAAAATAGCCTGTGGATATGTCACTCTTAAAAATGTCACACATGATGTCAAGAAACAAATAAGTTTGAAACCT
This sequence comes from Idiotropiscis lumnitzeri, assembly GCF_059441095.1. Taxonomy (NCBI): domain Eukaryota; kingdom Metazoa; phylum Chordata; class Actinopteri; order Syngnathiformes; family Syngnathidae; genus Idiotropiscis; species Idiotropiscis lumnitzeri. The sequence continues at coordinate 34,470,721 of NC_142392.1, read as the reverse complement.
GTTGTCTACAGGAGAGAAAATGTTACAACATGATTGTATATGCATGTTATTCAACGTATTATGCTGCTAAGATCTAGAATATTAAGCATTATGTTTGTTTCAGTCTAAACTCGTGAGCACGCCCAGGTTGAGATGAAGTAATGGAAAAATACCAGATTCCCTCTCTCCTGGTAAACACGTCAGGGACTTTTCATTAGCCATGCACAGAAGGTGTCTGAAATTTCCGGAAAGACTGAGACTATATAAGCCTCAGAGCTCGGAGGAGCCTCACGCTCTTCTGCTGTGGATTTCAGGGGGGACACGCTGACGGCGAGATAATTTTGCATTTTTCTTGTTTGGGGTTTTTAACTCTGGATTGGATTATGCCAAATCTTTGCTTTGCTTTGAGAAGGTAATTAAACAAGAAATAAATTTTTCAGGCGCGTCGCGAGTGGAGAGCCAGCCAATTGTCTTAATCTCTGACCTTGGGCGTTAAGAACGGTTCACCCTTCAAGCTCACCTCAATTAGATTAGATCATTTCATCGCATTTACTCACTTATTACCCTTCTCTATTAATTCTTCCTTTTATGAGACCAAATGTTAATTCAACCAGGATTAGCATTTTATGACTTTTTCTTTATTATTACTTTTATTAACCAGAATTCAATTTGTATAATTAATGCAGTAATTCTGTGATTTACATGATTATCTGTTGTGTCCCGCGTCTGGCGGGATCGACTGTTGATTATTTACCAGGATTTACTTACTTTGATGAATGCAGTAATTCTGTGATTTACATGATTATCTGTTGTATCCCGCGTCTGGCGGGATCGACTGTTGATTCATGAATTATTTGCATTATTGTCTTAATAATAATTACTATTTTTCTTGATTCTTACTTTTATTAATTCATTTGATGAATGCAGTAATTCTATGATTTACAAGATTACATGTTGCATCCAGCGTCTGGCGGAATCGACTGTTGATTAATGAATTATTTGAATTATTGTCTTGATAATAAATCCTTTAAATTTAATTCTATGATTTTTACACGACACCTTTATACCAAATGAACGGCTTAGACCTTATGAACAACGGCTTTTGTTACCCTCTATGAAATAATTTTTTAAAAAAAAGTTTTCGCTGTCACAACATAAACAAGGCATTACGACTAAGTCAGTGAACAATTAGCCCAAAATATGACCCCGCCTACTGCCCGAACACAGCTGGAATAGGCACCAGCACCCCCGCGACCCTCGGGAGGAGAAGCAGCTCAAATGCAATGGATGCATAGAGTTGACAGAAATGACGGATATGCAAGATGGCATGATTATGTGAGTAAACCTCGGGCCAATTTTGTTTTTTTTAGATACTTCTTTCAGGCAGTGATGGTGCATTGAGTGTACTCTGCGATTGGCTGGCAACTAATTAAGGGTACACCCGAGGACAGCTGGGATAGACTCCAGCACCCCCCCCCATGACCCTACTGAGGAGAAGAGGTACAGATAATGGATGGATGGATGGCGCATTGTTCTTGTTCTTATTTCTGATCGAGATTTGTTTCTTTTTCATCATTTTGTATAATTGCAAAGACAGGCACGTGATCACATATCATTTATGAGAAGTCCACTTTACCATTTTATGATCAATTTTATTTGTGAATATGTTTTTGATTAATGCAGCTGTGTCTTAAAATTCTACTAGATTCCGTAATTACAGGGAAAAGACAATTACTATGCGTTATGTTGATAGTCAGTTGTTTTTTGTAGTTATGGAACGATTATCGGCCGGGCCTGCCTTTTTTTTAGCTTTCAAGGCAGATAAATTAAAAGCTGGTTTATTTTGTTTCGTTGCAGCGCACTTCTTTCTCTCTCTCTATTGTGCTCGTGGCCCTGTTGGCAGAGGCAGATTGGCCCACCCACAGATTGGTTACTGGTGCAGCCAATCAGCAGTAAGCTGCCTGTTTGCTTTTTCACCTCGAGTCACACGCACTATGGGGGAGGTCCCGCGAGCGGAGGAAGGTATAGCGACAGACTTTGCAGAAATTTGAATAAATGTCAGTCTACTACAACAAAGTTGTCTATTTTCTAAAAAAAAAAAAATAGAGCATTACTATGTTGGTAATCACTAGTAGTTTAACAAATATGTACTTAAAAGCATTTAAACTAAGTCAAGTTTAGGAGTTTTTATTTTACAAAAATCTGACACCATTTTAGCCCTTTTTTCAACAAATGAATATCGGCTTCAAATATTGGTTATCGGCCTCCATTGTCAGGTCTGGAAAGCGGTGGAGAGTGGACCCTTAAGCGCAGACTCAGGAGGTAGGATTGACAGGGTGTTTATTGGAGACCGTCAAGCAATACACAATAATCACTCTAGTGTCGATGTCTATGAATTTGTTAACCGCAAGGGTTCTATGATTACAACCGCCGGGGGGGGCGAAACGAAAAACGCTGGGAGACCGAGTCACTCCAGGAAACAAATAACGAGTTAACCGAAAACGCTTGCAACGCAAGGTACCGAAAAACAATGCTTACCACGAAAGGGTGAAGACAAAATCCAATTGAAACGAGAAACTTAAAGCGAGCCGTAAATAGCTGAGAGAAAACAAGAACACAAATACGCCAACAACAGAACGAGATCCAATCACGAGACAAACAATCTATGAACAAGAACATGAGCAAGAGCATGAGCAACGCAGGATAATAATCCGACGCGGGTATGTCCGCGTCAGCTGCTTAAATAGTTCAGTCATTAGCGTCTTAATGACGCGCAGCTGTGGTGATCGGAAGCGCGCCCCGCTCGTGGCCGCTTCCCGGAGCGGAGCCGCCGGGCCACGCCCACTCGCTGGGGACGCAACAGACGGATCGTGACATCCATGACTTCTAATAATCTATATCGGCTCTGATAAAAAAAGCATATTGGTCTGTCACAAGTTTTCAGGGTAGCCGTTCGGGTCTAAAACAAGTCTTTTTAAATCTCCACGAAATATTACCATTTTTTTACCACTATAATGACTGAGCACATCAACTAATTTCTCATTGAAAATATCAAGATTATATTATATTATATTATATTATATTATATTATATTATATTAATTATATTAATTATATTAATTATATTCTATTCTATTCTATTCTATTCTATTATATTATATTAGGGCGGCACGGTGGGCGACTGGTTAGCACGATGGCCTCACAGTAAGAGACAGCTGCGGTCGTGGGCTCGATTCCGGCTCCGGCCTTCCTGTGTGGAGTATGCATGTTCTCCCCGTGCTAGCGTGGGTTTCCTCCCACATTCCAAAAACATGCATGGCAAGTTGATTGAACACTCTAAATTGCCCCTAGGTATGAATATGAGCGTGAATGGTTGTTTGTTTCTGTGTGCCCTGCAATTGGCTGGCAACCAGTTCAGCGTGTCCCCCGCCTACTGCCCGAAGATAGCTGGAATCGGCTCCAGCAACCCCCGTGACCCTTGTGAGGAGAAGCGGTTTAGATAATGGATGGATGGTGCATTGAGTATTATATTATATATTGGGTGTTTTTTTTTTTATGCATTTCGATTGTTATTGTGTTGTCCATTGATTACGTTAGTCCTTTAATATTTGTCCACCTTAAATTTCTATCCACGTCGATTGCAGGCCCAACTCCTTTCCCATTCATCCAGTTCATTGTGAACAGCGCATAACCATCCATTTCTAATTCTCTTATTTTTTAATTATTATCAAGCCAAGTTGCTGGTATGGCTATTGTTAGGAGTGTATTCATTTTACTAAGAAATTATTTAATTTCAGTGAAATTATTATGCAGAGTTCTACTGTTAAAGTGTTTGACTGATAGTCCATTTTCTATTTTTACATTTACAGTAAATTATTCATTTGTATTAGTGATAGACCGATTATCGGGGCGATTTTACCGATTATCGGCATCTGTTGTGAAACCTGCTATTGTTGTGAAAGCGCGATATAAATAAAGTTGTATTGTATTGTATTATCAAGTTGGGTCTGGCCCCTCCGGTTTCAAATTTGCCCGTGCGATGATCTCAATGCACCTGAATGTTTTCTTGCAGCAATAATTTTTCTTTGAAATTTTTCAAAACTTGGGTTCCCATGTTTCACCTGGTCCTTCCTCCGCTCAATCCAAAACCAAGTTGTACCGCTTTATTTTGACCCTCCCATTTTATCCGTTACTCCTAATAACATGTCACATACCTAATTCATTTCCGTTTGCATATTTTTACAATCTTCAGTTTGTTTGCTTCGTTATTTTGATGTCATCAGCTTCCTTCTGTGTGAATTGTATTCTGACCTTTAGTTCCTCGTGTCCATCCATCCTTTATCCGCCGCTCATCCGGGGTCAGGTCGCGGAGGCAGCAGCGAAGCCCAGACTTCCCGCTCCCCCAGCCACATCTTCCAGCTCTGCTGTAGGGATCCCCAGGCGTTCCCAGGCTAGCCGGGAGACATAGTCTTTTCAGCGTGTCCTGGGTCGTCCCCTGGGCCTCCTGCCCGTGGGACATGCCCGGAACACCTCCCCAGGGAGGCGTCCAGGAGGCATCCTAATCAGATGCCCGAGCCACCTCATCTGGCTCCTCTCTACGTGGAGGGGGAGCGGCTCGACACTGAGTCCCTCTCGGATGGCCGAGCTTCTCACCCTATCTCTAAGGGAGAGCCCAGACATTGCGGCCGCTTGTATCCGAGATCTTGCTCTTTCGGTTGCGACCCACAGCTCGTGACCATAGGTGAGGGTAGGAACGTAGATCGACCAGTAAATCGGGAGATTCGCCTTATGGCTCAGCGCCTTCTTCACGACAGAACGAAACAGCGTCCGCATCACAGCAGACGCTGCACCGATTTGCAGAGGCCCGAGTGCATTGCTGCCTAAAAGTGCTGCCATATATTTGTAAAGTTAAAAAGACAAAAGTCGAATTTGGGGTGATTCAAAACAAACAACAAAGTTTCTTGGAAATACTGTTTTCTCCACAACTTATTATATGGCTACAAGACAGAGGCCCAACTAGTTAGCTGCAAAAACGGGCTTCAATTTGCTGCATTCAGATTGCCTTCTTTTTCATTAAGTTATTTGCTTATTTTATGGAGCCCCAGATCGAGCTGCTGCGGGACACCAAGCGCAAATACGAGAGTGCGCTGGGACTGGCACGAGTGCTGACCAATCAGTTCTAGAACATGGTGCAGATGCAGCATGGGCTGGGCGACACCTTCGCTGACCTCAGTCAGAAGTTGTCAGAGCTTCAGGTTACCACTGCAAGATAAACCACATAATTTGCGCAATGTGTAAAAATGTACTGCCCAAGTCATGAAGTAAACAGATAGTCTCGAAGCTGTATCATTCAAATTAAAAACAAAATATCGTCAGATTATAATCATAGTCCGGAGCAAAAACACATAACTTTTTGCTTAAACGGGCTGCCCCAGACTGTTTTAGTTTGAGTGCAAGGCCACAAAGAAAATTCCTCTGAGGTATGTTGCATAGCACAGAGGCCAAATAGTTTGCTGCCAGAATGGGCTGCCCCCTAAGTTTGACTCATGAAGTCAATGAGCAGAGTTGATTGAGACCAAATAAACGGATTGCTCGTCCTTGTAAACAGGTATGACGCGCAAGATCCCACCAGAATCCCAACTACAGACATATACACACATATCAGTAAAAATAAAAAATAAAATATTTTCTTATCTGTAGTTTGTCCAAAGCATAGACAACAAACACAAATACTTTTCTGCCTAAACAGGCTGCCTTACATTTTTGAGTCATTCAGGAGATAGTCAGCATTGAGTGCAGAGTAATTTAAAAAAAGACGGTAAAGAAATTCCTCGCAGAGGCCAAAAAGTTGGCAGCCTAACCAGATTGTCCTTCAATCCACATCAGTTTTGAGTGAGGACCATGAAAATATGAAGTTCCTTGTGAACATGAGTTGTTTTGTGACAAAACGGGTTGCCGTAAAATCGCTCATGAAGTTAACAGACAGGAATAAACATCTCCTTAAACAGCCTAATTAAGCGTGGAGCCATTACTGAACAAAGCAAAAAAAAAAAGAAAAAAAACAGCATAGGTATTAAAAAAAAAAGAAAAATCTTTGTAAATATGTCCACAGCAGATATAACATTGATGCCCAACTAGTTTTGTGCGTAAATGGGCTACACTACATGTTCAGTAATGTCGCCAAAGTTGAGTGTGGGACCATTCAAATCGTAGTCAAGTCAATTTTATTTGTATAGCCCTTAATCACAGACAGTCTCAAAGGGCTTTACATAGCCACAATCGACATCCCCGATCTTAACCCCCAGGAGGGCAAGGAAAAACTCACAAAACCTCATTAGGGGAAAAGTGAGAAACCTTGAGAAGGGACCACAGATGGGGGAATCCCCCTTCCAGGATGACCAGGCTGCAATGGATGCCAACTGGGCAACATTTGACACATACAATGATGCTATGCAATAATAGATGAGATAATATAAGAGTCAATTGAATGAAGTGCTGCAGGAAGATGACTTCAGTGTAGTGGGTCCTCATCCAGGGCCGTAATATCCATGGCAGCATATCCGAAGATGAGCCTTCGATCTTGTACCGGTCAGTTGGTGTAAATTCAGTACAGCCACTTCCAAGTGAATCGCCATCACCTAATTTGGGGAATTGGGAACAGAAAAGAAAGAACAGAAATAGCAAACAGGCCAACAAGTAGTTCAACGAAGTGCTGAAATATAAGGAAATCAGAAAAGGCGCTGCATGAAGACGACTTCGGCAGAGCAGGTCCCTTCCCGGTTCGTCAGTGCCGTAATCTTCAAAGCATGTCCCCATCACCTAATTCCAAAGCAGGGGAAGGAGGGGGCAGAAAAGAGAAGAAGCGGCAGTAAACAGGCCAACAAATAATTAAATTAGATGCTAAAGTATATAAATAAATTGATCAAATGTCGCGCTGCAGGAAGACGACATCACTGGAACAGGTGCATGCCCAGTTGGTCAATGCCTTAAACTTCCTAGTGGCTCACCGTCACCTAATCTCCCAGCCGGGGGAAAAGGGGGCAGAAAAGAAAACAAAAGAGAGAAAAAAAAAAAAAGCGGCAGTAAACAGGCCAACAAATATTTCAGCTAAATGCACAAGAGTATAAATGCGTCTTTAATAGTGTTTTGAACATTTCTACTGAGGTGGCGCCTCTAATACCTGAGGGTAGTGCTTTCCAAAGCATTGGTGCCCGAATAGAGAACGCTCTAGAACCTGCGGACTTCTTTTTGGCTCGCGGGATCACTAAAAGACCAGCATTTTGTGAGCGAAGGTTTCGGGACGGAACATATGGTACCACGAGGTCAACGAGATAAGAAGGTGCTAAGCCGTGCAATATTTTAAAAGTAAGTAGCAGAACTTTAAAATCACATCTCAAGTGGACCGGAAGCCAATGCAAATTGGCTAACATCGGGGTAATATGATCAAACTTTCTCGTCTTAGTTAAGAGTCTAGCTGCTGCATTTTTAACTAACTGCAGACTTTTAATACTCGACATGGGGAGACCCGAGAGCAAAGCGTTACAATAGTCGAGGCGAGACGCAACAAACGCATGGATTAAGATTTCCGCGTCACACGTTGATAGAATTGGGCGAATTTTAGCAATGTTACGCAGGTGAAAAATCGCAGTCAGAGTAATATTTTTAATGTGGATTTGAAATGACATAGTTGCGTCAAATATAACACCGAGATTTTTTGTTGAATCCTTTTGGGCAATATTATATTTATCGATACTCAGAGTGGTGTCTTTGAAAAGGTACAGATGACGCGCTGGTCCAATGATAAGCATCTCGGTTTTATCTGAGTTAAGACGCAAAAAAATTGAGAGACATCCATTGTTTAATTTCGGCAAGACATTCCTCTAATTTATCACAATCACGCGGATTCGTTATATCCAACGGCATGGATAATTGCGTATCATCAGCATAACAATTAAAACTAATGTTATATTTCCGTCTAAAGGAGTGGAAGAGTTTAAACCTGGCTAGTTTTATTCGATGTCCTGCATCTTGTGTCACTGTTATTCTGTGGAATGCTGTGTGGGTGGCTGGTGAAGTTGGAAAAAGAAAGTGAAAGAATGTGAGGTTTGGGAGGTTTTAGGTTGGTGCCTGGCGCAGACAGACACCTCGAGCGGGAAGGGGTCGACAAGAAACTCGACCCTTCAGCCACAAGCAGGAGGGGCCACCACTTGAAGAAAGACCAAGAGAAGCAAGCTAAAGTTAACTGCAGCATACACATAGCCAATAGAATCATGCCAGGATGCCTTTGTCTCTGTGTCATTTGCATATTGTGTCTATAAATTAATGCTGAACAGCGAAGACAGAGAGAGCTGTATTGAGAGGGACCCAAACTCAAGTTGTAGATTTGTGTGTTAGGAATAAATCCACTCGTGTGTGAAAATGCCGGCTTCCTGATACCTTTCTATTGCAGAACGAGCGCGCATATTGTTGGATGTGTGGGAGTTGGGTAAGGTCGCAAATTGGAGTCAGATTACTTATTTGAGTTTACATTGGGTTAAAGTTAAATTCTAACATTGATATAAAGATAAATTCCAACAATTTATGGTGACGCCTGACGTGATGCATGAGAGGTAAAAGAAGTTTGGAACTTCGAGAAAAACCACATGAGACTGGGTCTCGCACGTCCACACCAGGTGACGACCTGAGAAAGGATAAAGTATAAAAGAGCCACACATCCGACCATCTTTCCTCTTGGGCCCACAGTGAAACAAGGTAAGCAGAACCCTTTCAAATTCTGCACATTGGCAACGCTAAATTATAAGAGGAAGGAGGAGCGGAACGTAGTAAGCGTAAAAGTGTTGGACGCTATTAGGGTGTAAAATCTGGGATTTACCTTCTAGCATAATTAATGGCGCAAAAGTAAAGTAGTATAGTTAAAAAAAAAATAATAAAAAGTGTAACAGTGTGGACGTTAGTAGGGTCTGAAATCTGGGATTTACCTACTAGAATAGTTTGGAACTATTCGTGGTTAAGATACGGTATAAAATCTGGGATTTACGTATCGGGACACGGTTTAAAATCTGGGATTTACGTGTCTGTGTGGAAGCTGTGTGAATGTGAAGGCTAAAATTGTTCTGCGTAAGAAGTGGTTGGGACACACACGAGTGGATTTCAAGATGGCGAAGGAGAGTAAGTGTGATAGTGGTCTCGGGTGTGGCACGGAGATTAAGGATAAATTCATAAAAATGAAACATAAAAAAGAGAAGAAAAACATGAAGTAGGGATGAAATAAGAAAAGAGAAAGAAAGAAAGCTAGAGAAAAGAGAAGAAATTGTGTCAGTGTAGAGATTGGAAGTTCAATAAGAAAAGAGAAAGGAACAATTAATGTTCCATTGAAAGGAGGATGATTAAACAGGCAGTATTGAAGAAGGTGTGACTTGAACAAATGAAAAGGATAAGAATTAGGGTCTGCTGTAAGGAGGAATTGAAGAAATAAATATTTTATGTTTCATACTTTAGTTGATGGTCTTTCTATTAAGGTAACTGTAATTAGTAACTGGAATGAAATGCACAGATGGAAATGACACAAAGAAAAAAGATTGGTGTTAAGAAATCATAATTGAATGAAGCTTTTGAGAGCATGAGAAAACTTTGCAAGAGCATAGGTGGTTCCTGACTTTGTAGTTTGTGATTTGATACCTTGATTGTTTGAGTGGCTTTGGTAAGGCTACAGTGAATTTGGAAAATTAAAGGAAAAAAATAAGAGTGAGAAAGATTTTACAGAAGGCAATGAGTATAGGTGTAATCGTAAAATCATGAGTGTGCTCTAACAAAGAGTTAACAGCTCTTTGAAGTTAGATGCTCGTTCCCAAGTAGGGGGAGGAAGTCAGAGAAAGAGGATGAAGTGATTGAAAAAGCGGAAGAAAAGACGGAATGTCTGAGAGGCATTCATCCACAGTTGCCAGACTCGCAACAGTATGTGTTTGAGCCGCCGCCCGATCCGACGGCGCCATTAATGGGGGGGGAGCAGAATGGTTTGAGATGCAAAAGATAACGATTCACAGATGACACCAGCGACCATACAATTGATCGAACAGGCTGTGAATAATGAGAGAGAGGGTGCGCGGAGAACAGCAGGGGAGTGTGGAGACGCCCGTGCTGGCCCCGGGGGGGGGGAAGCACCAGCAGGAACATGTAAACATTTCAGACACAAGAGGAAAAACAGGCATCAATGGCAGTCGTTAACTGATTGAAAAGGAAGATATGCCTTTTGGTGCTCTCGAAAGAAGGTCACAGTCCTTTTGTTTCAGAGGTGTGTCGCGGCACCCCCCTCGATGTTGCAGACGTTGATCTAATCTTCAGGCATCTGCCTCTCATTGAGGTGTGGAGCAGTTTTTTACAGTGCTAGTGTAGTATGGTACGGGATAAAATATATGTATTCAACCTAACAATAAATACAAATTAGCAGGGAATTAGAACACAAGTTAAACACTGAAACATGCAGGGGATGCCTGAGGAACAGCAGGGCGGCGACAATCTTATTAAAATTTAAATTTTTAAGCAAAGGGATTATGGTTTTGGGATAAGTTTTAAGTGAAGTATTCTATGAACATGTTGAGAGAAAATCTTTGGAAAGGGGAATATCTAGCCATTGGAGATTGGTTTACCAAATTTAAAGTTGGACTAAATAGTTTTGTAGATGATTTATTAACTGATGTGTATTAAATGTGACAAAGGTGGAAGACAGATGTTTTTTTTGACTGTACGACGCGAACGCTGACATGACAATTTTAGAGGATATGACATCATTCCATAAATACCAGACTGCTAACATTCGCATCTATGAGCTGTTTGATGTCACAGGTGCAGTTTCGTCAGCTGCGTCCAGGAGAGGAGAAACAACTTCACGGGGAGTGAATGGGAAAATCCAGAGACCCACAGTTGTAAATTTTGGCATACGCTGGCTAAATTAAGGCAAAATTATGGATCTGCCAGCACAAATCTCAGTGAAATCAAGGCGGACGCGCCAAGGGAGGGGTCTCTGTGTGGAATTGGAAAGTATCGTTTGGTGAATGACAGTGTGAAAGAAAAGTGTTTGTATGCATATGTGGTTTGAGTGAATGTTGTAGGGACGGGCCTCAGGACAGAAAATTGTTTGAGGTCACCGGCAAGCCCTTACAGTACTTAGGATGCGATGGGTGGACAGGCCTGATCAACCTGAATCCCTATTGCACTCCCGAGTATTGATTTTGAGATTGTTTTTGGAGAAAGATTGGAGTAATTAAATTCAAGCATCAAGTGAATGATTGATTGACGTTATTACACAAAATTTATGCAAAACTGAAAGTTTTGGAAGGAAGATAATTTACCCCTTCTCATTCTCACTGGCAAGTGCCACTCGTCCAGTTCTGTCCACAGGTTTGAGGTGACATGTGACCAGTGTGACCAGAAGGCCAGAGAATGCTTCAAATAGCGCCTCACCACTACCATCCCAGAGGTTCTCCTCAACAAGGAGGGAGATATAAGATATATTCACATTGGATGCGCGACTAGATAACACACGCCCAGTCAAGGATAGGGCAAACATTTCTTGGATTGTTCACTTTTCCATATAATACAGCACCACAGCAGTGATACTTGAAGTTAATGTCGAATTAGTGGCACTGTTTTTATGGAAAATTACTCACTTAACGCAAGGGTAAGTTGTTGTAGAGGAGATATTTCAGACAAAAATGACCCTGAAGTGGTCACAAGCACGTGTCTCATGTTGGATGTATGAAATTTTATTCTGATATTTTCCATTGTAACGTATTTCATTGTATTTAGGACTAAGACATTGTAAAACACTGTCTGGAAGAACTTATAGAATACCTCAAATTTAAGAGCAAATGGGAAATAGATGTTGAAGCAACTTTAGTTGACCATATGTGAAAAATGTTAGGAAAACAAAAGACAGGCGCAAATTTAGAGTGACAAAGCTCTTTCTGTCTCCCAGCAGGGGCACTAAATTAGTGAAGCCAGGATACTGGGTGCTTGTAAGAAGTTTGAAGATAAGACATTTGTAATTACCCAAGGGGGAAGGAGGCGTTAGTAACAGCTCTCACAGCTGTAAAGATAGCAGAAAGGTCAACATTGGTTTATTCGACACGTAAAGAGGTCACGTTGGTTGAAATCTCCTACAAAGGAGACACCAGACTAAGAGGTTTATACAGAGTTACAAGCGGGACAAAATTTATTTAAGAGGAACTGTCCTCACTTGAGGCCGAGGCCAGACCTGCTGACCAGCATGATGGTCACCAGCTAAATGGGGACACCTCAGGTGAGATTGGCCGTGCCGTGCATCAGATATTTCTGGCCCGTTGGGGTCGATGTTGCTGTGTCGTTCAGGTGGGGAAGGGGGAGACAGGCCTGGTCTATGTGGCCAGGGCGAGACGTGAATAGAGTGAGACTTCCGGCAGTGACCCATCCAATAATGTCGACATTACACAGCTGTTCCAGTTGGCCGTCCACAAGGGCGTGCCCCTCCCAGTGGCAGAAATCAGGCGAAATAGTCCATCAATGAGAAATGCTACTCGGGCTAAGTAGAACACATTTTGTACATAATTTTGCACAACATCAGAAAAGGAAAATATGGGATTGGATTAAGGAGCGTGACTAAAATTGTTGTACTTGCAGGTTTAGAAGGCCAAGAGAGATAAGAAAAAGGGAGGCAGCTGCTCCTTCCACTTCTGCTGCTTCTGGGCAAGGTTCGGGTGACTCAGCGCCACAGCAGACTGGCGTCCAAAGCAGGCCGGTCAACGAGGTCGGGACCGCGGTAACAGAGGTACGGGTGGTTATGGACAGGGATTGTGAGTGGGGTGTGCTCTGGCTGCGGGGTGTGGGGTCACTGGGTGATGAGCTGTCCATGCCGAGCCACTTTCTGGAATGTGCCATCCTCCGGTGCCATATCTGTCACAAAGAGCTCCACCAGCGCAGGGGGCGCCACCGTTACCCACTCCCAACGCACTTGACACAAACCCGCTCGTACCCCATTCCATGACAGGGGGCCGCGGAGCTTCAGCGTTCGAGGACTAGCAGGTCCTGGCATTCCGGGGACGGTGGATGGACAAGTTTTCGATGGTGCTGGATATTGGGGCGAGCTATGAGCTCCTTCCGCAACCCCCACTGAGCCATGTGGACTCTCAAGATTGCCTGAGTCACTGCCATTGACTGAACGAACACTGGAATTCGAGTGGCATTCCCGGATGGGACTGAACTTGACTGTGCACATCCCACGGAGGGAGCATATGTCGTGCTCTCTTCCTTCCCTGTGGCTAAACTGAACTGAAACATTTGAGGGCAGCTCTGAAACCTGGTTCCCATCCTCCCGCGGTGGGTATGCCTTGTTCCTGCTCTGGTCTGAGTGGTTTAGCAACCGCCACCCATTCAATTCACCAATTGACACATCACATTGTACATGTGATCACAAACATGATTTGGTTTATCAAAAATGTACTCATCCAAATTTAGTCATGAGTGCATCTTGCGTTAGAATTATATATTTGTTATGTCTACCTGCGTTGCCTCGCACGCGTGCCTTGTCCCTGGACAGCGGAAATGGTATGAATTGTTTACTTTCGCCGAGCCACAAATCGCATTGAATATTGATGCGCGTCATCATACTAGAGATCTAGACTCCATAGTTGTTGAATACTCCGCGTCACAATCGGGAGATCATACTTCAGCACCCACTACAAATTCTTTGGTTTTGGGGACATTACTAAATTTCAAAATTTCCAGGGAAGGGTCGCTCGGAAATGGTAGTTCTGTGTGTGTCTCTGCTAGAGGTGTTGTGGACCCAGGGCCCGACTGATTTGGGGCTCGGCTCCACAGCTCCGCGATTGTTTTTACTGTCTCTACCCCCTCCCCCAGTTGACAGAATCAGTGTGGGCACAGCCTGTAGGTGGATTGAGCCAATCATGAGACAATAGGAGGTGAAGACTGCAGCGGTCTTGGAGCTGTCTATGTCTTGTAGAGCACCTTTTCTTGCGTGAAAAAAAAAAAATAATAATAGAGGTTTAATTCGGTATCTGCGTTATTATAGTTTTGGGATTTTTATTTTAAGCATAAATGGTTACGATTTCATTTGGGTTGCTTTAAAATTTGTCAATTAACGGTCAAAATTGGAGCGTTAGCTCGAGGCTTAATTTGTAATCTCGGAACACAGTTAGATATTTGAACTCAGTGAACTCAGCATCACTGGAGTCGGACATCACTCCGTACATCAATCTCCGGGTGCTTTCCCGGAGGTGGACTCAATCTCGCGGGTAAGGACAGTTTAGTGTTCTGGCTAGAACTTCACACGCCATCCAATTGGGAACTACAGAACAACAGTGGTACCATAACTCACAGTTGCGCCCGGCCCCAGTATTTGTGCCCGCCAAGGTTGAGCTTAGAGGTTGACCGCCCGGACGGGCAGGTCAAGAGAGGGAATGTGTAGATGGCATGAATTGGATCAAAGTCAGACACTTTCAAGTCTGAACAAAGACGATGACGATGCAACTGTTTAACTTATTGACTATTTTGCTTGCTGGCGTGTGCTTTGTGTGGACGATGTTGGCGTTTGAACATAGGATGCGGGATGACAGAAGTGATGGAGCGAAAGGAGCATGTAATGGAATGGTATGGTATGGAGCAGAGCGAGATGATGGTAAGACGCTGACACAGACACAACAACTACTGCTAAATCTGAAATGTAAACAACCGACACAGGTGAACACTTGGGTACAATTTTAATTGGACACACCCATGGAATGATGTGGGAATAAAAAAGAAAGAGCCTATTTTTGACACCCAAGTTGCAAAACAAAAGTTCACCTGCCTAAAAGTTAAATGGGACTGGTCCTGGGATTGGAAATCTCCAGGAGTCATGGTGTAATGAAAATGTGTCTTTGCCAGTAGGAATCCCTCTCGCTCGTGATGATGTTTGGCTGTGGTGTGGAGAGAAAGTGCTGTACGATAGGCTTCCCACCAATGCCTCAGGTAAGTGCGCCCTGGTAACGCTGATCATGCCAGTTAGTGTGACAGCCTTAGATCTGGCCAAAACGGAGTGGGAAGGTGTTGGACAATGGGGAAGAATCCCCTTCCTTAACAGGAAGAGAAGGGACATGCAAGAATGGTTGAATGCAGGAGATCCCACGTATATAGATGCAATTGGAGTTCCAAGAGGGATCCCTGACGAGTATAAATTGGTGGATCAAATTGCGGCAGGATGGGAGAGCCTTTTCCTGTTCGTTACAGTAAACAAAAATGTGGACCGGATTAATTATGTCCACTATAATGTCCAACGATTGGCGAATTTTACCACCTCAGCACTCCAGGCAGTGCATGAGCAATTGGCTGCCACGTCTCGTATGGCATTCCAGAACAGAATAAGCTTAGATATGGTGTTAGCCGAAAGAGGAGGGGTGTGTGGTATTTTTGGGGATCAGTGTTGTACTCTGATTCCCAACAATACATCTCCTGACGGTCGCCTTACCAAGGCATTGGAGGGTCTGCGCACGCTAAGTAACAAAATGAAGGAGCACTCAGGTGTGGACACCAGTTGGTATTCTGACTGGTTCAACATCTTTGGTAAATATAAAAGCCTGATTGCATCAGTACTGATTTCTATCGCTGTGTTTGCCGCTATTATGGTGTTATGCGGATGTTGCTGTATTCCATGTATCAGATCATTAACTGTTAAGACAATAGAACGCACGTTTGGGCCACTCCCTCCGGGTGGTCAGTACATGATGATCCCTCAACAGGACCCCCAGGAGGCGGAGGTAGCCGTGGCCCTCCGGGAGTCCAGGATGTGAGTATGAAAAGATGGCCTCGGGGACCTGAGGCCAGAAGGAGGGAATGAACTTTTCTACTAATTTTCTATTGGAATGACATTTTTGTACTAATTTTCACTAATTGTCTACTGGAATGAAATTTTCTACTGATTCTTATTCTTTTACTAATTGTTTGATGTGTTTTAGTTTTATGGCAAATGATGTCGAGCTCGTGTGCAGCAATGAAATAAGGTGTTCAAGTGATGACCTCAGATGTCTGAGGTCATGAGAGGGATTAAAGGATAATGTAAATGGCAGTCAACCTGAAACAGAACAAAGGGTGGACTGCTAGGAGCCACTTTTGTGATCCTGGCATGGAAGTCCATTGTTTCAGAGGGGTCTCGTTCACACCTCCTGTGGTGCAGCTGTGATCCAATCTTCCTGCATTCCTCTCCTGAGGGTCTGGTCATTAGCATGGTCTAAACTTCGGTTACACTTAAAGGATTTCATACTTTTGACTATTAAAGGAATATAAGAGTTTGAGCTTAACATAGTTCATTAGATGTTGGTGCATCCAATGTATGAAAATGTGATATTGTAAAATGCTGAGAGTGTGACTGGTGGCGCGAAACTGGTTGCGGGGGTTGTGCATGAATGGAATGTTTTAGAAGCAGATGGTGCTGAGCGAGACGAGATGACTCCGGGAGCATTGGCTGAAGGAGCGGCCATCGGGGGATCGCACGCAGGAGGAGCCACGGGATTCGGCGGGAGGAGAAAGACCAATGAGAGCGAGCTAAAGTTAACTGCAATACACATAGCCAATAGAATCATGCCAGGATGCCTTTGTCTGTGCCATTTGCATGTTGTATAGTATGAATCAGTACTGGGCAACTCGAAGGTAGAACACATTCGCTGGTGGCAAGAGAGGTGTAGAGTTGTATTGAGAGGGACCCGAGAACCAG
This sequence comes from Idiotropiscis lumnitzeri, assembly GCF_059441095.1. Lineage (NCBI taxonomy): Eukaryota > Metazoa > Chordata > Actinopteri > Syngnathiformes > Syngnathidae > Idiotropiscis > Idiotropiscis lumnitzeri. Next base: position 34,454,005 of record NC_142392.1, on the reverse strand, counting down.
GTGCCATGTAGAAATTCTGTATTGGGAATAAATCCACTTTGTGCGTGAAAATGCCGGCTTCCTGATACCTTTCTATTGCAGAACGAGCGCGCATATTGTTGGATGAGTGAGAGTTGGGTAAGGTCGCAAATTGGAGTCAGATTACTTATTTGAGTTTACATTGGGTTAAAGTTAAATTCTAACATTGATATAAAGATAAATTCCAACAAGGGGAAGGAGAGACGGAGAGACTGCCGCCTGCCTGAGAAGGTCAGCCTTGGACGTGGAACGTGGGAAGGAGCAAGGACGACCGATTCAACCTACATGTCCCTTGACAAAGAAAACCTCCTATAAAATGTGAGGCTGGGCTGAGATCAGCGCGCCATTTTTCGATTGTGCTCGTCTGATTATAGTTTCTCGTCAGATTCAGAAAAAGCCGCCCAGATATCTGTCTTTGTACTATTTCCTGAACTCCAGAAATCAAAGAAACTAAAATATTGCAACTATAATCAGCTGTTGTTGAGTCTTTATTTGACCCTTTTCTTTTTGAGTACAAAAAACTAACACGCATTGGAGTACCTTATTTTCGCACCCAAAAGACGCGCCGTATCAAAGGGCGCAGTCCCAGGTGAGGGTGCTATTTCTGTATTTGATAGAACGCGCGGTATCATTGGCCGCAAACAGAACCAAGCAACCAAGCAGTCGCGCTAGCTGCTCAATCGCGCTCGCGTGTTTTTAAAATGGCAGCGGGAGTTCTGTGGTATTTTATTTTAGCTTTTAACAACGTGCAGAAGTTGTCCTTATCCAAAAATGCACCAAGTCCTTGTCTTCTGTATCCACTATTCTCCACCAAACACGAGAGTCATTATCAGTCTTCCTCGCCGTCTCGCTGCCGCGTAGCCCCTCAGATGGGATGCCGACACAATGCCGGTGTGAGCAAATCACTAATCAACAAACAATGTGTCATCATGGTGTTACATCAAAACTAAAACTATCACCCCAAATCAACTGAATAGCGTAATAGTGTAGGCCCAGCAAAATTCTGCCTACAATACCTTAGTTAACATGCATGCACACTAAAACAGAAGATAGCGTGGCTAGCTGTTTTTAAAAAGGCAACAGGAGCAAAACTGAGTTTGGTTGTATTTTATTGAACTATTTAACAATGCACTCACATTATTATTAATTAGTCATCATCCACAAATCCATCAAAATCATCTTCTGTATCAGAAATAAACAGCTGGGCAAATTCTCCCACTAACACGCCAGGTTCCCTCTTGTCATTGTCAGATTCCCGTGTCGCTGCTGTGTGCGGCTCCTCTTGATGCCGGCTCTTGCGAAAGCTCTAACGACAGAGCAAGCAGACACATTTGCCCATACAGGGGCACTGGAGCCTGCTTTGCACTGGGGGCGTGCCTTTGCGTTGTCATTCACGCCCATCTCCCCTCCCACATCTGCCTGCTTTGTTAGCCATGCCTGCCTTCTCTCTATATAAGCAGTGTGCAGGCAGTTCATGTTCGCAGTCAGCCCAGCAGTGCACTTGTTGCACTTGGTCCACAAAATGGGCGCTCCACCTCAAAAGGCGCCTTGGCTTTTTTGGACGGGTTTCAGGACTTTAAAGTGCGCTTTATGGCTGCGAAAATACGGTAGGTAAATTTGGCTTTTCAGGTTCATTTACGTAATATTTCTCGTTTTCTCGGTGGCTCAACTCCAGCAGTTTTGGTGACCCCGACGTGATTTTCTCAAAAAGGGAGTCCTTGCGGCTTGTTCTTCACACTCTACAATATTCCAGGCCTGGACAATCAGAACAAAGGTAGGGGAGAGCCTGTTTATTCAAAGTCTCCTGATTTGTTATATTGTAGAGTGGAAAGACGTGGTCGATTATTAGACCGTTAAATTTTGTCAGTGTTTCTGGATATATCGTTTTTGCACTTCAGGAATGGTTGCATGCTTTGTATAGAATGTAGATTGCGCATGGATTACTCGTAATATTGGAAGCGTACGCAGGTGAAATAAGTAGGGGGCTCCTGTTGTCGGCCGGCAACAGAAATTAGCACCCGGAGTCAAAAAGGGGGACTCCTGCTCCGGTAGTCGAAGAAGGGGATGCACAGCTGACTAGCAGAATGTGTGCACGGCGATCCCAATAAAGTGACGCTCAGTATAGTTAGTATAGTATAGTATATAAGTGGACTGAGGCTGGGAAAGATTGGATCTTTCGGACCACCATTATCTGTCGCTGCAGAGGCATACACGGTGGAGGGAAGTGCACAGCTGACGAGCTGATGGTCGCACTGCAACCTCAATAAAGAGCGCGCAGTCACGGTAAAAGAGCGGGCAGTCACGGTATATGTGGTTGACCGAGGCGTGGAGCGTTCCGGTTGCTGGAATATAGAATAGATTTTAAGGTGTTCCAATATTGTTGACAGTTTCTTGATTTCGGGGTGTTCCAATGTGGTTCACTTGCTCTGTTGTGTGTTTGTGCTGTTGTCTGAATGTTAATTGTGACATGTATTTGTTGTGCAATTGTCTATACGTTGTGTGTGTCCCGTGGCAATTTGTGGCCCTTGCTGTGCTGCGTTCTACTGGGTTGTTGTGTCTCATGTTTATAATTCCCGCGTCTATGTCCTATGATGCTCAATTGGTTTAATGTTAGGGGGTGTAAGAGAAAGTAGAGTGTTAATGTCTGGTGAGTGATGATAAAAAGGAGAGAGTGGGGTTTGCGTCCCACACGCACAACAAAACATGCTTAAAGTAACGTGTGGTGCATACAATATATCGTGTGAAAGTTCAAGCGATCGTGTGAGTGAATGCAACCCTGAACAGAACAGGGGGAAACCTAACGGTGATAAGATAAAACTGCCTGATTGGTTGGAGTGGATAAATAATGAAGTTGTGGATATTTTGGTAGTACAGAGAGGAGAATCCAAAACATGGAAAAATCTGTGATAGGATGGACCTTGCTCCGGTGAGAGTTCCACACTGCTTGAGTCGTAGTTGATTAAAAATGGGGAAATGGTGGGAGTGTAAAATTATGATTGGTATAAAAATTTCAGGGGATGATTAGCAATTAAATTACGGGAGAGGATTGGCGATGAAATTACTTGAGATAAAAAGTATATGAAACTGAAACACAAAGGCTTCATTGAGCATGTGTCTCGCGGACGTACAAAATGTGACCATTGGAAACTCTGAGTTGATTAGGAAATTGAAAGAAAAAAGTCAAAGCAAGCAGGGTGAAGAGTGTGGGGAAAGATTGGTGGGAGCAGTTGGATGAGCAGGGGGAGTTGCAGATATGAGGTTGGAAAGATGGGGGTCGAGTGGCCGATGGACGGTAGCTGTTTGTGAGGGTTGGAGATGGGGAGGCGTGGCTGGGGTGCGGACAATATATATAAGATATATAATCATACGCAATACCGACAAAGTGCAACGAAAGACGCTGGTGGAAAAACTGACACCAGGGGAATAACGACGGGAACGAAAAAGGCTTGCAAAAGGCAAGGAACAAAATGAACAAAAATCGCTTACCGCAGAAGGTCAATAAATGAAAACGGAAACACTAACAATGAACGGGATCAAGGTACACGGAATGCAATAACAAGGTGTCTAGAATTCACAACTTGGGACATGAGCATGAGCAAGATGAATATTCAGACGCTGAGTAGTCAGCGTGGAGTGTTTAAATAGTGCAGTAATCAATAACTTGACGAGTGACAGGTGCGTGGCTGGTGGGCGTGTCTCTCCAGCCATGACGACATGAACAGGAACAAGCGCTGGAAGGAAACGCCCCCACTCCAGCTAGGCAAACACAAAACAAAAACATGACAGGATAAGACGGACCATGACACAAAAGGATTAGGTTTTTGGGATAGGTTTGAATTGAAACATTTTATGATCATGTTCAAAGAAAATCTTTAGAACAGGAGATGTCTAGCAATTGATGAGAGGTTTGCCAAGTATAAAGTTGGATTAAATAGTTCGGCAGCTGATTTATTAACTGATGTGTATCAAATGTAACAAAGGTGGACGACAGATGTTTTATGACTTTGCGACACCAGCCCTGACATGACAACTTTTAAGGGACAAGACAGCATTCCATAATTACCAGAATGCTAACGTCCACATCTATGAGCTGTTTGACGTCACAGGTGCAGGATCGTCAGCCACGTCCAGGAGGAACAGGAGAAACTACATCGCGGGGACTGAATGGGAAAATCCACAAACGCAGTGGTAAACTTTGGCATATGCTGGCTAAATTGAGGCTAAATTAGCGCCGAGGGAGGGGTCTCTGTGTGGAATTGGAAAGTATCTTTTTGGTGAATGAAAGTGTGACAGAAAAAGTGTTTGTATGTCTAAGTGGTTTGAGTGAATGTTTAAAAGACGGGCCTCAGGAAAGAAACCTGATTGAGGGCACCGGCAAGCCCTAACAGCACGTTGGATGCAATGGGCGGACAGGTCTGATCAACCTGGATCCCTATTGCACTCCCAAGTACTGATTTTCAAATTGTTATTGGAGACAGATTGGACTAATCAAATTCAAGCATCAAGTGAATGATTGATTGACATTATTACACAAAATTTATGCAAAGCTGAACGTTTCAGAAGGGAGGTAATTTACCCCTTCTCACTGGCAAGTGCCACTCCTCCAGTTCTCTCCACAGGTTCTAGGTGACATGTGACCTGTGTGACCAGAAGGTCGGAGAACGCTTCAAATAGCGCCGCATCACGCCCATCCCGGAGTTTCTCCTCAACAAGGAGGGAGATATAAGATATTCTAAGTTAGGTTCCATGAAAACAGATTAAGATATAGTTGTTGCTTTAGCCTGCTCATGTGCTCCGCAGTTTTAATATTCACATTGGGTGCGCGACTAGATAACACACACCCAGTCCAGGATAGGGCAAAATTTTGTTGTATTGTTAAGACTTTTCCATAATATACGGCACCACAGCGGTGATACTTGAGGTTAATTTCAGTTAAATTGGCGGTGGCGCTGTTTTTATGAAAATTACTCACTTAACGCAAGGGTAGGTTCTTTGTAGAGGGGATTACAGAGTTACATGCGGGACAAAATTTACTTGTCAGGAACTGTCCTTACTTGAGGCCGAGGCCAGACCTACAGACCAGCATGATGGTCACCGGCTGAATGGGGACACCTCAGGTGAGATTGGCCGTGCCGTGCATCAGATATTTCTGGCCCCGTTGGGGCCGATGTTGCTGTATCTTTCAGGTGGGGAGCGGAGGAGACAGGCCTGGTCTATGTGGCCAGGGCCAGACGTGAATGGAGTGAGACTTCCGGCAGTGACCCATCCAATAATGTCGTCATTACGCAGCTGTTCCAGTTGGCCGTCCTTAGGGCGTGTCCTTCCGGTTACGGACATCATGTGAAACAGTCCATCAATGAAAAAATGCTAATCAGTCTCAGGAGAACACATTTTTTTTTACATCATTTTGCACGACATCAGAAAAGGAAAATGTGGGATTGGATTAAGGAGCGTTACTAAAAATTGTTGTACTTGCAGGTTCAGGTGGCCAAGAGGGCTAAAAATTATAAAATAAAAAAATTTTTAAAAAAGGGGTGGGGCAGCTAATGCATGCAGCTCCCATTGCACCTGCGCCTTCCGCTTCTGCTGCTCCTAGGCAAGGTTCGGTTGACGCAGCACCACAGCAGACTGGCTGTCCGTACCCGGCCGGTCAACGAGGTCGGGATTGCGGTAACAGAGGTAGGGGTGGTTATAGACGGGGGTTGTGAGTGGGGTGTGCTCTTGCTGCGGGGTCACTGGGTGATGAGCTGTCCATACCGAGCCACTTCCTGGAATGTGCCATCCTCTGGTCCGGTGCCATTCCTGTCGCCCAGAGCTCAACCAGCGCAGGGGGCGCCACCGTTACCCACTCCCAACGCACTCTTGACACCAACCCGCTGGTACCCCATTCCATGACAGGGGGCCGCGGAGCATATGTGGTGCTCTCCTCCATTCCACTGGCTGAACTGAAACATCTGAGGGCAGCTCTGAAACCTGGTTATCCATCCTCCCGCGGTGGGTATGCCCTGTTCCTGATCCAACCTCCACCCATTCACCAATTGACCCAGTACATTGTACACTGTACATATGATCGCACACATGATTTGGTTTATCAAAATGCATTCATCCAAATTTAGTCAGGAGTTCATCTTGCATTAGGATTATATATGTGTTATGTCTACCGGCGTTGCCTCGCATGCGTGCCTTGTCCCTGAGCAGCAGAAATGGTATGAATTGTTTACTTTCGCTGAGCCACAAATCACATTGACTATTGGGGCCTAGATCTTCATACTAAAGATCTAGGCCCCATGGTAAAGCGGAGTGTCGAGGCGGTTGGCTGGGTTCAGACGTCTATTACGAATGTTGAATACTCTGCGTCACTAACAGGGTATCATACTTCAGCACCCACTACAAATTCTTCGGTTTTGGGAACGTGACTAAATTTCAAAATTTCACGAGACGGGTCACTCGGGAGAGGTCGCTCTGTGTGCGTCTCTGCCGGATGGGTTGTGGACACGGGGCCCGACTGATTTTGGGCTCTGCTCCACAGCTCCCCCAATTGTTTTACTGTCTCTACACCCTCGCCCAGTTGACAGAATCAGAGTTGGCACAGCCTGGAGGTGGAGGGAGGCATTCGGGAGACAATAGGAGGTGAAGACTGCAGCGATCTTGGAGCTGTCTACGTCTTGGAGAGCACCTATTCTTCCCGTAAAAAGAAAGGTTTAATTTGGTATCTGCGTAATTCTAGTTTTGGGATTTTTATTTTATTTTTTATTTTTATCATAAATTGTTACTATTTCATTTGGTTTGCTTTGAAGATTTGCCAAAAAAGGGTCAAAATTGGAGCGTTAGCTCAGAGCTTAATTTATAATCTCTAGACAGTTAGATATTTGAACTCAGTGAACTAAATTTTCTCTAATTCAGGAATAATTTGCCCATCTTGCAAAGCCAAATTCTAACATTGTGCCATATTAGCTGGATATCATTCGGACATTAATGCGAACCAACACTGCTGGATTGTGGTGATTATCGGCAAAACTAAATGTATACGTTGGAAAATTGTTTCTGGGGGCAATGCCTGTGAGGATGCCACTGTCTAAATTATATTCAAAAAAAGCTTTTACAACAGTCTGGGAATTGAAATAGATATAAAATTTGGTGGGTCTACGTTAATTACAATATCTTATTCAAGTGACTGATACAAGCTTCACAAACAAGTTTAAAAAGGTGATTGAGTGCAATTAATGACGGTAGTGTTGCAATTATTTAGTTAAGAATTTTAATTGCGGGACGGCACTAGTTAATTTGTTACTTTTTGTTGTCTAATATAACTTTGATTGGGATCGACCCCACTAGGGGGTGGGGTCATAGTATATTTCTTGCCGCATGCATTTTTTGTGGCCACAGGTTGTGTTTTCATTTTCATGGTAAGATATTTTTTCGGCGGGGATTGAAGGATTGTATTACGATTACTGGCATTATTTTAAACACATACGGGACAGAATGTCGATTATTAAAGTTAGCAGGTTCATATTCACTGAATATTTTAAACATTGATGAAACAAAAAGCATTTATCAAATTGAATTAGAAGCACGGGTCACAAGAATGACTGGGATTGTAGGCCTGATGTTTACTGATTTATTATATTATTCTTATTTGCTAAATTTATAGTACTTAGTTTAAATGTGTGAACTTTATTGAAATTCTCAGTCGTGAGAACAAATTTGCCTACATAGCATTTCCATGACTTGCATTCACAGCACTTCATGGACAAAGACGACAAAGCACATTCTCCACATTGCACTGGAGGACTCACACAGACGCTATCGCAAAAAACACATTCCGAAAGACACAACAATTGGAGATCGGAGCACACGCACATACACACTTGAACATACACGTGCACATACACACGCACATTCACATGCACATTCACATGCACATACACGTATACCTGCATATACATGCACACCAACAAGATTCCAGAGGAATGCCAGCGGGCAGAGAGACGGAGAGACTGCCCGCCGCAGAAGGCCAGCCTTGGCGTGCCAGTCTTGGGGACCAGACGGGAATCAACTTATCCAGACGATGACTAACCTGGGGAGGACCTTCCCTTGGACGTGGACCGGTGCCGTGGGAGGGAGCGAGGACGACCGATTCAACCTACATTACCTTTGACATATAAAACTCAGATAAAAACTGAAGCTGGGCTGAAAGATGGTGCACATTTTTCGACTGTGCTCGCCCGAGTGCAGTTTCTCGTGAGATTAAGAAAAAGCCGCCCAGATATCTGTCTTTGTACTATTTCCTGAACTCCAGAAACTGAAGAAACTAAATATCGGAACTCTAATCAGTTGTTGAGTCTTTATTTGACCCTTTTCTTCTTGAGTACAAAAAAACGAACACGTACTGGCGTAAGTTTGGCTTTTAAAGGTTGATTTACAAACTACTTCTCATTTCCATGGTGACCCAACTCCAACAGTAACTGTAATGATAGCAGTTATATCATTAGTCACTAGTTGGCAGTATTGCCTGACGTGTGTTTGGTTACCAGACGAACAAGTGTGTACGCACATAGACGAGAATGCAAGTCAGTAAATAAAGAGAAACAAGCTTGCAGCATCACGTTACCTGCGTGACTTCTTAAGATAGAAGACAGAATATTACATGGTACCAGGTCGCGGGTCAAGAAAAGGACTGACGCGAGATGGACTCCGTAAGGCCACCAGAAGCACTGAAAATGACGGGAAATGTGGACGTGAGTTGGCGAGCTTTCAAGCAACAATTCCTGCTCTACCTTGCCGCCGAGGGAGTCGGTAACAGAGCAGACGAAAGAAAAATAGCCCTTTTGCGAACCAATGCCGGAGCCGAGGCCATCGAGGTATTCAATGAACCCGAAGATAAAGACAAGTTTGAAACGGTCCTGTGGATTTAATTGCAGATACACTTGCAAGGAGATTTTCAAGTCGGACCTTTCAAGAGAAGCTATATCGTCCAACACTCACTCAGTGGTGCGTAAGTGTGTTTCTGGATATTATTTGTCCAGCCGTGGTGTCATAAATGATGGTATTTTGATGGGGGTTCATTCAAGTAGGACAAAGTAGGACTTCACTGAAGGCACCTTAAATTACTTCCATACCCTGGAAGGTCACTGACCTGGCGAGAGAATTGCCCCCACCATAAACAATGCTCAGGCCTATTTTCTCTCAGGGCAGTATCTGGTTACATCGGAACTTCAGAACCAAGACTGGTCACTTCTGTGAGCTCCAGTCCCTTCATAGTTTCATAAAGAGAATTACATCCCATATCTAAATTAGGCCATTTAAAAATACACAACTTTTTTATTTATTTATTTCAATGTATATTTAAGCTTCCTTATGTAATAATACAATATTTATTTAATTGTTTTAGTATGTAAAATTATCAACAATTTAAACCTTTTTATTTCACACTTGAATATTTCTTAACATATTTGTTCTTTTGAATATGTGTGCAATTTAAATTATTCCATCCATCCAGCCATTTTCTGCCGCTCATCCAGGGTCGGGTTATTGAATTAATTTTTTAGTATTTTTTATAATTCAATATTTATTTCAAGATCAGGACTCTTCTCAATTAGTTCAATATTTATAAAATGTTTCTATTTTTATTAATTGAAGTAAGGCTGTATGTGGTTTCCAATTTTAAATTTTAATATTTTCCTATTTCAATATATAAATAATCCAATGTATAAAAAATACAATATAGCATGAAAAAAAATATTTGGTATATTTGACAAAATGATAGTTTTTCCGAAGTGAGATTGTGCTTAGCAACAAACCCCAAACGCTTGATAGAGCTCAACCTAGAAAGTGTATTTAGCCAGTCAGAAATTTATTCATAAAGTGTAATATTAAATGTATGTGAGGGGATATTTGAAGAGTTTGAGTTTTGTTCAATGGACCATTTATATACGAGCCAGCCAAACACAGCGAGAAAACCAGCGCTGACTCCAGTCGCCATCAAGTTGCCAACTCCTGACATACCAAAACCTTTGAGAGAAACTGAGACTATTTGCGTTTTTCTTTCTGGTTCTTTTTATAGTTCAACTTCAAGTTCTGTTTTTCACTTTTTCACAGCGTAATGAAGGCCAGTTGAGCAAGTGGAACAAGTGTTTTTATTGATGATTGTGGAAGGCAGCAATTTCATAAGCACAGTTTCTTCTCACACTTTTTCCATTAGGTGCGATTAAAAAGACAACTGAAAAGCATAACGTTAACAAATGTTGTTCTAGGCAAAGGCAATTAATTTTATTTACATCTTGATGTAAAATCACCAAAAAAAATCATCACTCAGACACATTGGTTATTCTGGCGCTGATCCCATTGGCTTAATGTCGATAAAAGAGCTTTGCAAAAGTAAATTTTTCATATTTTATTCAAAATCACATTTACATCTTACCACAGTCAGTTCCTTCAGTTTTTTTGTTTTCTTTTTTTTTTAAGCTTCAAGGATCGCTGCAATTCTCACCAGCACAATCGTGTCTCTCAGCAATACGTTGAGTGAAGAATTTTTTAGCACAAACGCTGCAACTGAATGGCTTTTCTCCATTGTGCGTTCTTGTGTGGGTTCGTAAATGCGACTTTAGAGAGAAACTCCTGGCACAAACTGAGCAGGAAAAAGGTTTTTCTCCACTGTGCGTTCTTGTGTGGAGTGTTAAATCAAACTTTTGAGAGAAGCTTTTGCCACAAACTGAGCAAGAAAAAGGTTTTTCTCCAGTGTGTGTTCTTGTGTGGCAAGTTAAATATGACTTTACAGAGAAGCGTCTACCACAAATTGAGCAGGAAAAAGGTTTTTCTCCACCGTGTGTTCTTGTGTGTTTTGTTAAACTTGACTTTTGAGAGAAGCATTTTCCACAAACTGAGCAAGAAAAAGGTTTTTCTCCACTGTGTGTTCTTGTGTGTGCTGTTAAATTTCCCTTTTCAGAGAATCCTTTGCCACAAACTGAGCATGAAAAAGGCTTCTCTCCACTGTGTGTTCTTGCGTGCCTTGTTAATTGTGCCTTTTGAGATAAGCTTTTGCCACAAACTGAGCAAGAAAAAGGTTTTTCTCCACTGTGCATTCTTGCGTGCCTTGTTAATTGTCCCTTTCGAGAGAAGCTTTTGCCACAAAGTGAGCAAGAAAAGGGTTTTTCTCCACTGTGCATTCTTGTGTGGATTGTTAAATCAAACTTTTGATAGAAGCTTTTGCCACAAACTGAGCAAGAAAAAGGTTTTTCTCCACTGTGCATTCTTGTGTGGATTGTTAAATCAAACTTTTGATAGAAGCTTTCGCCACAAACTGAGCAAGAAAAAGGTTTTTCTCCACTGTGTGTTTTTCTGCGACTTTTTAAAGACAGCTTTGAAGTGAATGAGTCAGTGTGACATGCCCTTTCACCTTTGGCTTGCCCATCATCATCATCATCATCATCATCGTCATGAGCGTCTGATAATGTGTCCTCATTATGTACTTGTGATGGTCCCCAGTGGTCTTCATCACCTTCTGTTGTCACGTAATGACTTGAGCTGCTGCGTGTAGGCTCCGCCCCTCTGTTGTCCTCACTCTCATCCTTGTTTTCATCTTCAGTCTTTACAGGGAGAACGTTCACTGGTGACTTGTTGATCTCCTCCTCCTCCTCCTCCTTTTTCATGTGAGTCAAGTCTGGCTCCTCTTTTACATAAAGGAGATCGTTTTCACTGACGTCTGAAGGACACAGAAAGAAATTTGGTTTGGTCAAGTCAAACCTCAGGCGGCGACTTTGTCTTATTTTCTACCGTGCTACCTTGACTTGTGCCTGCCGCATACGGAGCAATGCGTGGACCCCAACTTGGACCGGACCATGGGGGCATTTCACAAAATTACGTCCTACGATGTAAACCTCCCTTTAGCAGCACAACTGTGATAAACGAGCATTTAAAAAGGAAGCACGTTGCGGCTGATGCCCGATTTCATTCCTGACATAGTCACAGACGTTTTTGGAATATGTATTCGAATTCAACTAAGATACACCATAATATTTTAAGAGTTCACTGAATTATTTTGGAACTCCAATGACGCTTAACAGCTATAGGGTGTCAGTAATGAGTAACAAAGTAACACAAGACCCCCCACTGATCCATCATCATTGTCATTTGGATAAATTACCAGGAACTATGAGTTGTGGGGGTGATGCAAACCACCTGGGCCACAGGAACTTTATGACCAGAAACTAAATGTTCCTGGCCTTGTAGGTAGAAAAGGGGGTTGTGACTTTCAGCCTTTTTAAGCCCATAGTAAGACAAAGATGCAGATGCATTCCTTGCAGCATGCGCTTGTTCACTGATGAGATCCGTGCAACCCTGGATGGATGCATTCAATGTATTTTAAATGTTTTGATGGGGTGAAACGATGCACACGTGCACAAAACAGTGCAGGGCCACCCGAGGTTCATTGACTCTCACCCGACCAAGCCAGTAAAAAGTTCATAAATAAATAAGACCAATCCGTACTTGATTTAAAAAAAAAATATATATATTTTGTGTTTTATTCACTAAAATTGATCAACCACCATTGACGTTTTCGCGGCAGTGTGCACATTTTTAGAGTCAGGCGGAATTCCTTCCGTAAGGAATTGCTTGAACAAAATATAAAAACCAGGAAATGTTATTTTGTTATTTTAAATGTAAATTTTATACTGGGAAAAACATGGAGTTCACCCCCCACTATTGGTTATTCTTTGGCATATATTTTCTACACTGATTACATTTGACATAAACAATTGCTCAGCAGACCTGCAAGTAAAAGGCAATATTTAAAAATAAAACGGCAATAACCTTGAACGATTTGCCAAAACAACTTAATGTTGTGATGCATATTTCTAATGAAAGAAAGTCGTTCTATACAAAGCAAATGAGAGTAAGACGTGTACAAACCTGCTTTGAGTGGCACAACACGAGGCTGGTTGCAAACTTCGTCCAGCAGTTGAAGATGTTGCTCGTTCTCTTCTTTTATTCCACAAAGTTCCTCTTTGTACTTGTGTGTCGTTCTTTCACACATATTCAAATGATAATTCCAAAAAATCCGCACTTGATCTCTGCTTGGCGATGAGTCATGTGCCTCTTTTCGTTTGCGGCTAGCTAGCTAGCAAGCTAAGCTAACTAGACCGAAAAGCATCAACGCGCGAAGATGAGGTTATCGGGACACAAAGACTTAATGAATTATGTCGTAGTCCTTTAGAGTAGCACTGGACATCCTTTGAGAAAATTACAGTCAGTTCCACACTAAATTAGAAGAATTTAGCGGTGGACTGCTTTTGTTCCGGTGTGGACGGGTCAGTGGATGTGGTCGAGGTCCTTCGGAAGCTGCGCGCTTGCTTATGACGTCATGCTTTAAGCGCGTATTTTCCAAATATATTTATTTGCCTCAGTGGGTTTTTTACACCTGGCTGTTCTATTTTAATATTTATTTTATATAATATTTTAATTCGGTTGATAAAAAAAATTAACAAAATAACTAAATTAACGCCACATTGGCGAGTCATCTCACGCGTCACTTCCGCCTATGCCCCGAGAAGCCGCTGCTGGAACAGCAGTGGGACGTTTAAGTTTCTCCGACCAAACTTGCAACAATGCTGTGGTTCACTCGGGCTGCAAGATTGTATGAATATAATGTCGGCATATACTCGCAGTGCCTCTCAATTATTTCACGCCCGCCCCTACCAAGAAGAAAGAGATTCGCGCCCCCCCCACCACCAATTGTTTTTCTGTCTTTGTAGATTTATATTAGATTGTCAATAAAATATCCCTTAACTAACCTAAATTGATAAGAAATATAATTTTGAGAACTATTATAGTGAGGATCTCGAAACTCAGTACTCTGTTGTGAAAATATTGATGAGATGACAAATACTTGTCATGTCATTTCATTATCCTCACCGCTTATCCTGGCCAGGGTCGCGGGAGGGTACTGGAGCCTATCCCAGCTGACTTCGGGGCGAAAGGCACACGACACCCTGAACTGGTCGCCAGCCAGTCACAGGGCAGACATAGACACCGTCACTGAGAGGGAACTGAACCCACGTTGCCTGCACACAACTCAGGCGAGTGTACCACTCCACCATCAGTGACATGATAAATATTTACGAATACGTTTTTTGTCAAAAACTTTATTAACATTAACAAACAGTTATTAATACGTACATAATATAGAAAAGACAAAAAGAAGAGCTAGGGGGATTTTAAACAAAAATTCTATATGAATAACAAAGCAACAGCTTTAGTTGGAGTAGAGTCACAGTGGAAATGAGAAGTATTTAGTAAATCAACTTTTAAAAGCCAAACTTACGCCAATGCGTGTTCGGTTTTTGTACTCAAGAAGAAAAGGGTCAAATAAAGACTCAACAACTGATTAGAGTTCCGATATTTAGTTTCTTCAATTTCTGGAGTTCAGGAAATAGTACAAAGACAGATATCTGGGTGGCTTTTTCTTAATCTCACGAGAAACTGCACTCGGGCGAGCACAGTCAAAAAATGTGCACCATCTTTCAGCCCAGCTTCAGTTTTTATAGGAGTTTTTTATGTCAAGAGTAATGAAGGTTGAATCGGTTGAATCGGTCGTCCTCGCTCCCTCCCACGGCACGGGTCCACGTCCAAGGGAAGGTCCTCCCCAGGTTAGTCATCGTCTGGATAGTTGATTCCCGTCTGGTCCCCAAGACTGGCACGCCAAGGCTGGCCTTCTCCGGCGGGCCGTCCCTCCGTTTCTCTCCGCTGGCATTCTTCTGTAATCTTGTCGGTGTGCACGTGTGCGTGTGTATGTGCACGTGTTTGTGCAAGTGTAAGTCCGTGTCTGTGTGTATGCATGCGTATGTGCATGTGCTCCGATCTCCAATTGTCATATCTTTCGGAATGTATTTTTTGCGATAGTGTCTATGTTACAGCTCTAGTGCCAAATTTGGTATGTTTGCATCTCTACAGCCAATGTGGAAAATGAGCGTCGTATTAGACCATGAAGTGCTGTGAATGCAGCTCATGGAAATGCTATGTGTGCAAATTTGTTCTCACTACCCAAAATTTCAATAAATTTCACACATTTAAACTAAGTACTATAAATTTAGCATATGAGAAAAATATAATAAATCAGAAAACATCAGGACTACAATCCCAGTTATTCTTGTGACCCGTGCTTCTACTTTCATCTGATAAATGCTTTTTGTTTCATCAATGTTTAACATATTCCGTAAATAAGAACCTGCTAAATTAAATAATTGACCTTCTGTCTTGTAAGTGTTTAAAATAATGCCAGCAATCATAATACAATCCTTCATTTACCATTCCAGTCATCTTATCATTGCAGTTGTCAGGGTCGCCGGTCGGCGAGGAGGAGGTGGACCCAGAATGCGGGGAAGCTGGAGAAGGTGTAACTTAAGCAATTTATTAGGGGACCAAAATAATGACAGACAACGGGGCAGGGTGCAAAATAAGAAAGACGAACTTAACGTGGCTAACCGGATCACAAGAGTGGGGAGCAAGGACAGGGACGAGAGCGGGGACGAGAGCGGGGACGAGAGCGGGGACGAGAGCGGGGACGAGAGCGGGGACGAGAGCGGGGACGAGAGCGGGGACGAGAGCGGGGACGAGAGCGGGGATGCGGACAAGAGCATGAACGAGAGCAGAGAGCCGTCGTGACAGTCCGTAACGGAGGAATGCACCGCCTATGAGTTGTCGGAGTGAGGTGTTCAAATAGTCCAGTAATTAGGGGAGCAGATGGGCATCAGGTGTGTGAGGGTAACGGGGAACAGGTGCGTGGCTGGTGGGGAACGAGTGCTGGAGGGAACGTCCCACTCAGCTGACTAAATAAACAGAATGAGCACATGGCAGGAAGGTGAAGAAAATAATAACAAAAACACTGACATGACCGACACGGGTTATGACAGCAGTATTTTTTATCATTGCAGCATTTTATTAATTTTCTCTCTCTGAGTGTTTCCTTACACTTGTATATGTTGTGGGATGTAAGTGTGTATATTCAGGGGGATTTGTGTATTTACGTATATACAGTGTATATTTGCATGTTTTTTCTGAATGTCTGCTGCTAATGTCATACATTAACGGCTACATTGCACCACCGCCTCTGTGTGATCTATACCTTTGCTGTCGTAACACTGCAAATTTACCCATTGTAGGACTATTGAAGGACATCTTTATCTTTATCTTTAAAAACCTTGTGTTGCTGCTTGCTAAATAATTTTCCATAAGATTAAGATTGAACAAAATAGTTAAAATAAAATTTAAAAAGTAAATTCTGTAACAATTAAACATAGAATACTAAATTATTCCTAAAACAGTTAAATGAATCTTGAAATTAATAGTGAATTAAGGTAGTTTATCGAATACTGAAACGAATAATGAAATATTAAAGTACTTAAATAAATACCGAAATAACAGTTAAGACAGACTACATTAACTTCTGCATGGAGAACACCATTCTCACCAGGACTGTAAGATGTTTCTCCAACAACAAACCCTGGATCACACCGGACATTAAAGCTCTCCTGAAGGACAAAAAGAGGGCTTTTGTTTCAGGCGACAAGGACGAGCTGAAGAGAGTGCAGCGTCAGCTGAGAAGGAGGATCCGAGAGGGGAAAAAGTCCTACAGGATGCGGATGGAAGAACAACTGCAGCGGAACAATGCCAGGGATGTCTGGAGGGGCCTGAAGACCATCTCAGGCCACGGACAACCAGGTAAGACCCAGAAGGGGGGGGGGCTTCAGTGGGCAAATGAGTTGAACCTATTTTTCAATAGGTTTGATCAAATGTCTGACCCCGCTCAGGCTTCCCTGATGCAGCCCCCACCCACCCCTCCTGCCACTGCGAACAAGACCCTCTCTCCCCCTCTCTCGCCCCTCTCTCTCTCCACAGGCTCCAGTTCCCAGCCTCATCAGACAACCACCACTTCCTCCTGCTCAGCTTTGTTCCTCACAACATCTCAGGTGAAGAACCAGCTGAGGAAGATGAAGGCGAGGAAGGCGGCAGGCCCAGATGGGATCATCTCCCAGCTCCTCAAATCCTGCGCAGACCAGCTGTGTGGAATCGTCCAGCACATGTTCAACCTGAGCTTGAAGCTGGGCAGAGTCCCCCAGCTGTGGAAAACATCCTGCCTGGTTCCGGTTCCAAAGACACCCCATCCGAAGGAACTCAACAACTTCAGACCAGTGGCGCTGACGTCTCATCTGATGAAGACCCTGGAGAGACTGGTCCTCGTCCATCTGCGCCCCCTGGTCAGCTCCTCAATGGACCCACTCCAGTTTGCATACCAGCCTGGCATCAGTGTGGATGATGCCGTCATCTACCTGCTCCACACTTCACTCTTCCACCTGGAGAAGGCGGGGGGCACGGTGAGCATCATGTTCTTTGATTTCTCAAGTGCTTTCAACACCATCCAGCCCGCCTTTTTGGGAGACAAGCTGGAGCAGGCGGGAGTGGCCCATCACCTCATCACATGGATTCACGACTACCTCACAAACCGGCCACAGTACGTGAGGACACAGGACTGTGTGTCTGACGTGCTCCTCTGCAGCACGGGAGCGCCGCAGGGAACTGTGCTGGCTCCCTTCCTGTTCACCCTCTACACCTCGGACTACAAATACAATTCCACAACCTGTCACCTGCAGAAGTTCTCTGATGACTCTGCGATTGTCGGCCTCATCACTGACAATGACGATCGGGAGTACAGAGGGGTTACGCAGGGGTTCGTGGACTGGTGTCAGCAGAACCGCCTCCAAATCAACGCTGGGAAACCCAAAGAGCTGGTGGTGGACTTCCGCAAGTATCGGCACTCTCCACCTGCACCAGTGAATATCCAGGGAACAGACGTTGAGAGGGTCTCAACTTACAAGTACCTGGGTGTTCATCTGAACAATAAACTGGACTGGAGCGACAACACAGACGCTCTCTATAGGAAGGGTCAGAGCAGACTCTTCCTACTCAGGAGGCTGAGGTCCTTTGGCGTTCGGGGAACACTCCTCAGGAACTTCTATGACTCGGTGGTTTCACCGGTCATCTTCTATGGAGTGGTCTGCTGGGCAGGAGGCATCTCGGGCCGGGACAAAAAGAGACTGGACAAACTAGTGAGGAGGGCCAGCTCTGTCCTGGGCTGCTCCCTGGACTCTGTGGAGTCAGTGGGGGGCAGGAGGATGACGGTGAAACTGGCATCAATGCTGGACAACCCAGCCCACCCACTCAATGACACTCTGAGAACACTCCACAGCTCCTCCAGTGATAGACTTTTACACCCTCGCTGTACCAAAGAGAGATTTTGTCGCTCCTTCCTGCCGACTGCTGTCCGACTTTTTAACAAGAACATTGGGTCAGGCCTACAAACGGGAGGGCATTAGTGCAATTGTGCAGTCCTAGGATGCAATATATACTACGACTGTACTTTCAGCCAATGGTGTACTTAAATATTGACCAATGATGTATTTTGTTTCCCATTACAGTATTCTTATAACAGTACTTCTATCACTGCAGCATTTCTACCATTGCAGGACGTTCACTATTACAGTACTTTTATCATTGCAGTACTTTTATCATTGCAGTATTTTTCTATTGTTGCAGTACTTTTCCTATTACAGTACTTTTACCATTGCAGTATATTTTATCATTGCAGTACTTTTTAACATTACAGTACTTTTATCATTGCAGTATTTTCTATCATGCAGTACTTTTCTATCATGTCAGTACTCTTACCATTACAGTACTTTTATCATTGCAATATTTTTATGATTGCAGTATTTTCAATCATTCAGTAGTTTTTATCATTACAGCGTTTCCCCCTCTGTATAATAGACAGGCATTAGGAGTGTTTCCTTACACTTAGATACGTTTATACTGTGTATATTTGCATGCTTTTTATGAATGTCTGCTGCTAATGTTACACATTAACGGCTACATTACGCCGCCGACTCTGTGTGATCTATATCTTTGCTGCTGTAACACTTCAGATTTCCCCATTGTGGGACTAATAAAGGACATCTTATCTTATCTTATAAAGAGAATTACTTCCCATATCTATATTAGGCCATTTAAAAATACACAACTTTTTTTTTCATTTATTTCAATTTATATTTAAGCTTGCTTATGTAATAATACAACATTTATTCAATTATTTTAATATGCAAAATTATATCAATATTAATTTAAACCTTTTTATTTCACTCTTGATTATTTCTTAACATATTTGTTCATTTGAATATGTGTACAATTTAAATTATTCCATCCATCCAGCCATTTTCTGCCGCTCATCCAGGGTCGGGTTATTGAATTAATTTAATACATAAGTATTTTTTATATTTCAATATTTATTTCAAGATTAGGACTCTTCTCAATGTGTTCAATATTTATAAAATGTTTCTATATTTCTTATTAATTGCATTAAGTCTGTATGTCGTTGCTAATTTTACATTATAATATTTCCCGATTTCATTATATAAGCAATCCAAAGTAAAAAAAATATAATATAGCATGAACAAAAATATTTGGTATATTTGACAAAATGATAGTTTTTTCCGAAGTGAGATTCTGCTGAGCAACAAACCCCAAACACTTGATAGAGCTCAACCTAGAAAGTGTATTTAGCCAGTCAGAAATGTATTCAGAAAGTGAAATATTAAATGTATGTGAGGGGATATTCGAAGAGTTTGAGTTATGTTCAATGGACCATACATATACGAGCCAGCCAAACACAGCGCGAAAACCAGCGCTGACTCCAGTCGCCATCAAGTTGCCAACTCCTGACATTCCAAAACCTTTGAGAGAAATTGAGACTATTTGCGTTTCTCTTTCTGGTTCTTTTTATAGTTCAACTTCGAGATCAGTTTTTCACCTTTTCACACAGCGTAATGAAGGCCAGTTGAGCAAGTGGAACAAGTGATTTCATTGATGATTGTGGAAGGCAACGATTTCATAAGCACCGTTTCTTCTCACACCGTTTCCATTAGGTACGATTAAACAGACAACTGAAAAGCAAAACATTAACAAATGTTATTCCAGGCAAAGGCAATAAATTTTATTTACATGTTTGATGTTAACACACAAAAAAACTCACCATCACTCAGACACAATGGTTCTTCTGGCACTGATCACATTGGCTTAGTGTCAATAAAAGAGCTTTGCAAAATTCAATTTCATCATATTTTATTGAAAATCACATTTACATTTTACCACAAAGAGTCGGTTCTTTCATTTTTTTTTCTTTTTTTAATCTTCAAGTATCGCTGCAATTCTCACCAGCACAATTGTGTCTCTCAGCATGCTGTTTAGTGAAGAATGTTTTAGCACAAACGCTGCAACTGAATGGCTTGTCTCCATTGTGTGTTCTTGTGTGGCTTTGTAAACTTGACCTTTGAGAGAAACTCTTGGCACAAACTGAGCAGGAAAAAGGTTTTTCTCCAGTGTGTGTTCTTGTGTGGCTTGTGAAATGCGACTTTTGAGAGAAACTCTTGGCACAAACTGGGCAGGAAAAAGGTTTTTCTCCAGTGTGTGTTCTTGTGTGGCTTGTGAAATGCGATTTTTGAGAGAAACTCTTGGCACAAACTGAGCAGGAAAAAGGTTTTTCTCCACTGTGTGTTCTTGTGTGGCTTGTGAAATGCGACTTTTGAGAGAAACTCTTGGCACAAACTGGGCAGGAAAAAGGTTTTTCTCCAGTGTGTGTTCTTGTGTGGCTTGTGAAATGCGACTTTTGAGAGAAACTCTTGGCACAAACTGAACAGGAAAAAGGTTTTTCTCCAGTGTGTGTTCTTGTGTGATTTGTTAAAAATGACTTTACATTAAAGCTTTTGCCACAAACTGAGCAGGAAAAAGGTTTTTCACCACTGTGCTTTCTTATGTGGTTTGTTAAATGCAACTTTTGAGAGAAACTCTTGGCACAAACTGAGCAGGAAAAAGGTTTTTCTCCACTGTGTGTTCTTGCGTGCCTTGTGAAATTAGAATTATGGGAGAAGCTTTTCCCACAATCTGAGCACGAAAAGGGTTTTTCACCACTGTGTGTTCTTGTGTGGATTGTTAAATGAGAATTTTGAGAGAAACTCTTGCCACAAATTGAGCAAGAAAAAGGTTTTTCTCCACTGTGTGTTCTTGTGTGCCTTACTAAATGAGTCTTTCGAGAGAAGCTTTTACCACAAACTGAGCACGAAAAGGGTTTTTCACCACTGTGTGTTCTTGTGTGGTATGTTAAATTTGATTTTAGAGAAAAGCTTTTACCACAAACCAAGCAGGAAAAAGGTTTTTCTCCACTGTGTGTTCTCGTGTGCGGTTTTAACGACAGCTTTGAAGTTAATGAGTCAGTGTGACATGCCCTTTCACCTTTGGCTTGCCCATCATCATCATCATCATCATCATCATTAGTATCATCATCATCGTCATGAGCGTCTGATGTGCCCTCATTTTGTGCTTGTGATGGCCCCCAGTGGTCTTCATCACCTTCTGTTGTCAAGTGATGACTTGAGCTGCTGCTTGTCGGCTCCGCCCCTCTGTTGTCCTCACTCTCATCCTCTTCAGTCTTTTTAGGGACAACGTTCACTGGTGACTTGTTGACCTCCGCCTCTTCCTCCTCCTTTTTGATGTGAGTCAAGTCTGGCTCCTCTTTCACAGAACGGAGATCGTATACACTGACGTCTGCGGGACACAAAAAGACAAATTTGGTTTGGTCAAGTCAAAGTTCAGGCGGCGACTGTCTTATATTATTTCTCCCGTGCTACCTTAACTTGTGCCTGCCGCACACGGAGCAATGCATGCGACCCCGATTTGGACCAGACCATGGGGGCATTTCACAAAATTACGTCCTACGATGTAAACCTCCTTTTAGCAGCACAACAGTGATAAACGAGCATTTAAAAAGGAAGCACGTTGCGGCTGATGCCCGATTTCATTCCTGACATAGTCACAGACGTTTCTGGAAGCGAGCTGAAGTTAGCACACACTATCGTGTGCGTCTGATGGAACACCTGTTGTGGGACCCTAAGATATTAATGGGGGGCCACTGGGGGCCATCGCAACATAATGTCATTGATAAAATAGGAATCCTTCAAGCGAAATATGTTTCCAAGTATTTCATTTTGCATTTATGGATAGTTTCATCGTGGGTACTTTTTGCTTCCATTATAATCTGGATCCCTAAAAGAATTCAAGGAGCCCTGGCATCAGAGTCGCTATTTATTGTATGATTTACGTTACTTTTTTTTAACCCAAAATGACATTTATCCTGCGAGTAAGTTCCGACGTTACCCTTTTTATTTTTATAAAATTTCTGTTTTGAAATAAATTTTAAAACAAAATTACGTTTGAAGAGTAAAAGTTCTTACACATAAGCATTAAGCAACAACACTTTCACTCTGACTTTCATGTTGACATATTTGAATAATGACCGTATATTTTAAAGTTATCCAATATGTATTAAAATTAGACTAAGATACACCATAATAATATTAGAGTTCACTTAATTATTTTGTACCTGCAATGATGCATAACAGCCATCGGGTGTCAGTAATGAGTAACAAAGTAACACAACACCTCCCATTATTCCGTCGTCATCGTCATTTGCAAAAATTACCGGGAACTATGAGTTGTGGGGGAGATGCAAACCACCTGGGCCACAGGAACTTTATGACCAGGAACTAAATGTTCCTGGCCTTGTTGGTAGAAAAGGGGGTTGTGGCGTACTCCCTTTTTAAGCCCATAGTAAGCCAAAGATGCAGATGCATTCCTTGCAGCATGCGCTTGTTCACTGATGAGATCCGTGCAACCCTGGATGGATGCATTAAATGTATTTTAAATGTTTGGATGGGGTGAAACGATGCACTTGTGCACAAAACTTGAATTGCACCCGACGAAGCCAGTACAAAGTTAATAAATAAATAAATAAGACCAATACGTACTTGATTTAAAAAAAAAAACAACGTATTTTGTGTTTTATCCACTAAAATTGATCAACCGCCATTAATGTTTTCGCCGCAGTGTGCACATATTTTAGATTCAAGCAGAATTCCTTCCGTAAGGAATTGCTTGAACAAGATATAAAAAACAGAAAATGTAAAATGTTAAATAATCAGTTCAAATTTTATACTGGGAAAAAACATGGCGTTTAGCCCCCACTAATGGTTATTATTTGGCATATATTTTCTACACTGATTTCATTTGGCAAAAACAAATGTTCAGCAGACCTGCAAGTAAAAGGCAATATTTAAAAATAAAACGGCAATAACCTTGAACGCATTTCCCCAAACAACTTAATGTTGTGATGCATATTTTTAACGATAGAAAGTCGTTCTTTACAAAGCAAATGAGAGTCGGACGGGTACAAACCTGCTTTGTGTAGCACAACACGAGGCTGGTTGCAAACTTCGTCCAGCAGTTGAAGATGTTGCTCGTTCTCTTCTTTTATTCCACAAAGTTCCTCTTTGTACTTGGGTGACGTTCTTTCACACATTTTCAAATGATGACTCCAAAAAATCTGCACTTGATCTCTGCTTGGCGATGAGTCATGTGCCTCTTTTCGTTAGCGGCTAGCTAGCTAACAAGCTAAGCTAACTACACCGAAAAGCATCAACGCGCGAAGATGAGGTTATCGGGACACAAAGACTTAATGAATTATGTCGTAGTACTTTAGAGTAGCACTGGACATCCTTTGAGAAAAATTGCAGTCAGTTGCACACTAAATCAGAAGAATTTAGCGGTGGGTGTTTTTGTTCCGGTGTGGACGGGTCGGTGGATGTGGTCGAGGTCCTTCGGAAGCTGCGCGCTTGCTTATGACGTCATGCTTTAAGCGCGTATTTTTCAAATATATTTCTTTGCCTCTGTGTTTGTTTTTACCCCTGGCTGTTCTGTTTTGATATATATTTTATATAACATTTTAATTCGGTTGATGAAAAAAATTAACAAAATAACTAAATTCGCTCCGACGTCACTTCCGCCTATTTCCCGAGAAGCCGCTGCTGGAACAGCAGTGGGACGTTTACGTTTCTCCTTCCGAACTTGCAACAATACTGTGGTTCACTCGGGCTGCTAGATTGTATGAATATAATGTCTGCATATACTAGCAGTGCTTCTCAATTATTTCACACCCGCCCCTACCAAGAAGAAAAAGATTCGCGCCCCCCCACCACCACCAATTTGTTTTCTGTCTTTGTAGATTGATATTAGATTGTCAATAAAATATCCCTTAACTAAGCTAAATTGACAAGAAATATAATTTTGAGAACTATTATAGTGAGGATCTCGAAACTCAGTACTCTGTTGTGCAAATATTGATGAGATGACAAATATTTGTCATGTTATTGTTGGAGTTGGGTCACCGTGGAAATAAGAAGTAGTTAATAAATCAACCTTTAAAAGCCAAACTTACTCCAATGCGTGTTCGTTTTTTGTGCTCAAGAAGAAAAGGGTAAAAAAAAGACTCAACAACTGATTAGAGTTCCGATATTTAGTTTCTTCAATTTCTGGAGTTCAGGAAATAGTACAAAGACAGATATCTGGGCGTCTTTTTCTTAATCTCACGAGAAAACTGCACTCGGGCGAGCACAGTCGAAAAATGCGCGCCATCTTTCAGCCCAGCTTAAGTTTTTTATGTCAAGGGTAATGTAGGTTGAATCGGTCGTCCTCGCTCCCTCCCACGGTACGGGTCCACGTCCAAGGGAAGGTACTCCCCAGGTTAGTCATCGTCTGGATAAGTTGATTCCCGTCTGGTCCCCAAGACTGGCACGCCAAGGCTGGCCTTCTCCGGCGGGCAGTCCCTCCGTCTCTCTCTCCGCTGGCATTCTTTTGTAATCTTGTCGGTGTGTGCGCGTGTATGTGCACGTGTATGTGCAGGTGTATGTTTATGTCTGTGTGTGTGTATGCGTATGTGCATGTGCTCCGATCTCCAATTGTTCTGTCTTTCGGAATGTGTTTCTTTTGATAGCGTCTGTGTGAGTCCTCCAGTGCCCAATTTGGTATATTTCCCTCTACAGCCCATGTGGAGAATGTGCTTCGTCGTATTTGTCCATGAAGTGCTGTGAATGTGAGGGCAGCTCATGGAAATGCTATGTGTAGAGGTTATTTTAGATTCCATTAGTTTCTTCTTATTTTCGTTGTTCAACCTCTTCGTTTGGTGGCGAATAAAAACAACTTTTTACGCGTGAACAAACACTGATGGTCGAAGCACGGCAAAAAGACAGTGTTGCTCCTTCACCATCATCTTTATTTCTTCTTCAACCAAAAAACACTTTCTTCTTCGTGCATTACAGTAAATAAAGAATTGCGCCCTCTAACGTTGACACATTTCACTCCACAAATCAAAATAATTACAAAAGACAAAGAAATGTATAATTTCTTCTCACAAACATATAAATGGCAAAAAACAAATATTTGCAATCATTATCCATAAAAATATAAACATTTGGGAAATGGCGCTAACAACTCATATTCAGAGACGCAAAAGACAAGGGCCTGGAAACCCTCAGTGTTGAGAGAACACTATATCGGCAAAGGCATTGTCTCCCTATACATTGATGACGGCGCTGAAGAAAGCGGACACAGAGACTGTGACTGAATAAGTCATCAGAGCTGAACAGAATATCATTATATTATATGGCGAGCGAAGGGTTGATGATGGCAATGATCATGAGAGGGCTACCGGGAAAAATATAAGCCTTTCACGTTAATGGTGACGCACGGCTCAACGGACGTTTCGCTGGGGGAGTTCAAGGCCAAATTATGGAACTTCGAGGCAGCGGAAGACACAGGATCACTCGCCGAGGAGGCCGGAGGGACAGTGATGAAAGCACGGGCGGCGCAAAAGAAGAAAAGCGGACCGCCGACGGGGCTGGCGTGTTGGCGATGCGGCGAAAAGGGTCACCGTAAAGATGACTGCTCAAAGACTGTTTGGTGTAGTTTCTGTAAACACACAGGACACGCGGACAAAGCATGCCGGAAGAAGCGCGGACAAAGCGCTCGGTACGCGTGCGTCCAAAAAGGCGGAGACGATGACGGCGGTGGCAGCCATGAAATGCAACATGATGACGCCAGGAGAGCAACCGGAGGTGAGGATTACTCCTTCAAGACGGAGACTGAGAATACCAACTGGACAGCACAGCAGATGCAACAAAAGGTACTGATTGTGGACACAGGTGCATCGTCCCACATTATGAACGACAAAAGATGGTTTAAGAACTTTGTGAGCAATTTCAGGCCGGAGAAACACAGCATGGTGCTCGCAGATGGGAAACGTGTTTTTGGGCTGGCACAAGGCAAGGGAAACGCACAGGTATGTCTAATAGACAGTAAGGGGCGTCGGTGTAAAGTTACGTTCAAGAACGCCCTCTACATCCCATCCTTGCCTCAAGAACTGTTTTCCGTGAAGCGAGCTACGGCTAAGAGTGCCAAAGTGTTCTTCAAGGAAGGCGAAGACGTTCTTACGGCGCCTGATGGTCCAACATTTGACATTTATATGTATAAATTAATGTACTACTTGAAAACAGAGTGTCATGAAAATGGTGTGTGTAAAGTCAGCCATGATATTCAGACATGGCACGAGATAATGGGGCACTGCAACTATGAGGATATATTGAAATTGCAAAATGTAACAGTTGGCATGCACATTAGTGGTGCGAAACACAAGCCTGATAAAGAATGTGATGTATGCATAAAAGGGAAGTTCACCCAAACGAGAAACCGAAATCCAACTGACAAGGTAAAGACATTGCTAAAACTGGTGAACACAGATTTAGCTGGTCCGATTAGCAACAAATCCATTGATGGTTTTAAGTATGTGCAATCTTTTACAGATGTGTATACAGGTGCGGTGTTTGTTTATTTTTTGAAAGCAAGGATGATGGCGATGCTCTTCAAGCTACCAAGAAGTTCTTATCTGATGTAGCACCATATGGCACTGCGAAATACATACGGTCAGACAATGGAACCGAGTTCACAAACAGAGACTTTAAGACACTGCTACGAAAGAACAATATGAGACATGAAACCTCCTGTCCTTATTCCCCACACCAGAATGGGGTAGCTGAGAGGGAATGGCCGACTCTTTTTGATATGGCCAGGTGTAAGCTTATTGACTGCAACTTACCAAAGAGCCTGTGGCACAATGCTGTTCAGGAGGCGGCATATATAAGAAATCTGTGTTTTAATAAGCATACAGGCACCACTGACAGGAAAAATGTGTCATTTATCAAGGATGCACAAGTTCGGGTCAATATGCTCTGCCTATCAACAAGACAGGATTAAACTAGACTTTAAGTGCGAAAAAGGACACTTTGTAGGGCATGACAAAGGCAGTCCAGCCTTTCTAGTTTATTATCCAGTGAGGGAAAGGTGTTCCCACAGACTGGTAAAGTTTGTCACCAAGACATGTGAAAATGAAACGCTGACTTATGAGTTAGATCTGCAACCTAGAGTGAGTTGTGAAGTCAAAGACACCCCACAACCTAGTGCGAGCACAGACATACAAATTGGTGATTCAAAACTACAGAAGGACGATGATGACAAGCACCCTAAAGGGACACCACAGGTCCCAAGCAGTGGGAGATATCCTACTCGAGAGCATAGACCACCGGGTTATCTAAAAGATTATAGTCATGACAGCAGTGAGGAGGAGGACAGTACACTTGTGAGTATAGACTACTGCTACAGAGTAATGTGTAATATTCCCCAAAACTTTAAAGAGGCCTTAACATCAACTGAGTCAGAAAAATGAAAGAAAGCAATGGACGAAGAGATGAAGTCCTTAGAGGACATCCAGACTTTTACTTTGACTAAATTGCCAGATGGCAGAGAGACAGTGGGAGGAAAGTGGGTCTATTCAATCAAGGAAGGCAGTGATGGACGTGAGATGTACAAGGCCAGGTTTGTAGTGAAAGGTTATAGCTCGAGAGCAGGAATAGACTATGGTGAAATATTCTCACCAACAGCAAATCTGACTCGTGTACGGGTGGCGATGCAAAAGGCTGACGTAAAAACAGCTTATTTGCACGCACCCATTGAGAGAGAAATATACATGGAACAACCTGAGGGTTATGAGAAAGGAAGAGATGGGCTAGTGAATAAGCTGGAGAAGTCCATTTACGGCCGAAAACAATTTGGACGTAATTGGAATTTATTACTTCACAAATACCTAACCGAGAACAAATTTATCCAGAACCAAGCAGACCACTGTGTATACACGAAAGAGTCTAAAGTAGAAGGGAAAGTGATAATTGTTATCTGGGCTGATGACCTCATTATTGCCGCCAATAACACAAAAGTGGCTTCGAGCAAGTGAAGAGCATGCGATCCACCAAGTTTAAAATGAAGGACCTAGGCAGGTTAAAACATTTCCTTGGCATGGTCTTCAGCCACTCGGAAGGCTGTGTAAATGTGACACAAAACAAGTACCGTATTTTTACGCAACACCAGTTGAGGGTGCTATTTCTGTCTTTATGCTAGGCGCGCCGCATTACAAGGCGCTAGCTCAGCTGGGTTTGCGCTAGCTCGTTCGCGCAATCTCAGCTGATGTCAGCTCCCCAGGACTCAATCCCATTAGGAATTGCTGTCAGAGATATCACCCCATTTTAATGACAGATGTCATGAAGCTATTAGGAGTCGCTGTCAATAACAATGACTTTAACCAATCACAGGTGTCTTGGCAATAGTCTACTAGATAGCGTCAGGGGAGGGAGTTCACTGGTCACCACACTCCTTAGAGTCACGGTTTCAAATCAAAACAAAAAAAAAACTCAGCATACAAGCAAACAATGAAATAAAGAAATAAGATTAACACAAAACTTGTATCTATCATGCCATCAATATACCCAAAAGAAATAAAAATAACACAAAAAGATTAGAGCAATGGCTTCTTGGGAGCCACTCAGCCTTAGCTAATTACAGCAATGGCTTCTGGGAGCCACTCAGACTCAGCCAATCACATGGCTGTTTAGAGAGATGTGCATGGCTGTTTAGAGAGATGTGCTGTTGTGCTTTGGGCTTTTTGTCTGTTGTCTAAACCTGGGACGTTTCTTGCTTGCAATAACATAAATGATAAGACAGACTACAACATTGTGGACAGCTGCCCTTTGTCCAGCTTTTTCCAACACCATCACCCAAACACCATAGTCACATAATGTATAGTCACGGTCAATTAGAAGCATAGATAACTCACACTTTGTTCAGCAGGGTGTGCTAACATGCACTCTGAACAGCCCATTGAGTAAAAGGGTTGATGGTCGCGAGTGATACTTAGTCCATATAATGGGCGCGTTGCTTTACAAGGCGCTTTGTTTGTTTTGCGGAAGATTCAGGACTCTAAAGAGCGCCCTATGGGCCGGAAAATACGGTATGTGGAAAAGATCCTAAACCATTTTGACATGTAAATGTGTAGAACAAGGCAAACACCCTGCAAACAAAAACTAGACTACACTGAAGATGCGCCGAGAATGACTGATGTAAAAATGTACAGAGAAGCGGTTGGCAGTCTCATATATTTGGTCACCGGCACACGCCCTGATCTATGTTTTGTGGTGAGCCGACTATCGCAACATTTTTTCTGAACCCACAGATGAGCACTGGATCACGGTCAAACATGTCTTGCGTTATCTCAGAGGTACAACCGACGGACAGCTCTGTGTCCAAAAGAGCTGCGAGGGTCTAGGCCTTCGAGCTTACAGTGATGCAGATTGGGCGTCAGACGCTACTGACGGATGCAGTACCACAGGGTATTGTGTGAGTATGTGTGATGACAGTGCACTGGTCTCATGAAGGACCAAGAAACAACAAACAGTAGCACTATCTTAGTTTGAGGCAGAATACATGACTTTAGCCTTAACAATACAGGAGTGTATATATTTGGAACAACTATTGAAAGGTATTGATGACTATGTGTGCACGAAAACTGTCATTCATGAGGACAATTAAGGGGCTAGCGCACTTGTGAGGAACCCTGTATACAGGCAGAGGTGTAAATATGTGGTCATCAAATATCATTTCATTAGATCCATCATAAAAGATGAGAAGATGATACTTGTTTCCTGTTCCACAAATGACATGGCAGCAGATGTTATGACCAAGCATGTGACCAAATCTAAATTGAAAAAATTTACAGGGGTCATATTTGGCATAGAAATATTCGACAATCAAATGTCATGTTATTTGTTTTTCTTTATGTCTTTGTGAAAGTTGTACAGTTTACAAGTAGTTCATAAGTGGGAGTGTTGAGTGTTATTGTATGACTGCTTGTTTCTGTAATGTGCTTATTTGCCACAAGGGGTGCTGTCACTGACAGATGATGTTAACATGCGATGTTCGGCAGGTGCTCACGCCTTATTTCTCTCTCTCTGCTTTTGGCTCTTGTGAGGAGCAGTTCGTGTGCGTTGCTGGAATAAACTACGCCAGTTGGCAAAAGAGAGAAGTTGTCTGCATATCAGAATTATTCTTCTGCTGCGACTTGGCATTAAGGTATAATCCTAGTTTGCCACATAACGGTGGATTTTATCAATGGCGAAACGGTTAATTCGTGCAGATTTATTAAGAGTCGCCCTTTGTTTTTCATTCATACAGAAGAAACGGACAATTTTAAAAAGATATTGTAGAAATGAGAAACAGAATGTGCTGTTCTAAAGATAAAGATAAAGATGTCCTTTATTAGTCCCACAATGGGGAAATTTGATAATATGTTGGGTTTGTTTCTCTGAATATACTTTTTTTGTTGTTTATTATTTTGTGTGTTGTTTCCAGCAGCCAATCACATCACAGCGAGGAATGTCCTGACTGACTTCCGGTTTTCACTCCGGTGTCGGTACCAGATGTGGTCGGGTTGCTCGATGTGTTCGGGTTGTGGACGGGGTCCTTCGGAAGCCTGCTGATGACGTCAGGCGTTATAATATATTGATGTATTATATTTCTTTGACTGCATGTTTGTCACCTCTGTGTGTTACATTTGTGTGTTCTGAGTTACTAAATAAAAACAATTACAAAATAATAAAGTACATTTACATCATACTTTTTTTCTTCTTCTTTCGGTGTCCACTGCGTGCCTGTCGAAGAAGTCACGTCAATTGTCGGAGGGAAAACTTGGAAATACTAGATTGAGAAATATTTCCCACTATATGCAGACATATTCATACAATATTGCAGCCCGAGTGAACCACAGCATTGTTGCAAGTTCGGCAGGAGAAACGTAAACGTCCCACTGCTGGAGCAGCAGCAGCTTCTCGAGGCATAGGCGGAAGTGACGTAAAGCTGACCAGCCATCGTGGCGGTCATGCAGTTATTTTGTTTTATTTTTTTTATCAACCAAATTAAAATATGATATAACAGATATTAAAATAGAACAGCCGGGGGTAAAAACAAACACAGAGGCAAATAAATATATTTGAAAAATACGCGCTTAAAGCATGACGTCATAAGCAAGCGCGCAGCTTCCGAAGGACCTCGACCACATCCACCGACCCGTCCACACCGGAACAAAAGCAGTCCACCGCTAAATTCTTCTCAATTAGTTTAGCAGGAAGCCACAAAAATAGATGCACGCCTTGAACCGTATTTGACAGGAAACCGTTTAGCTTGCATTGAACAGAAGTGTGACCCAAACATGTCTTGTAAGCTGAAACCGTTCGAACAACAGGAAGAGTGTGGACGGGTGTGATCAAGTCAAAGTGTTCATGTTTTTCCATTCTTTATGAGTTTGCATATTCAAAATGCTCTGCTGTGCTTCAATAAAAGGCCGCACAGGAGTGGGATAGCTTTTCTCTTTGACGGACTGCCCCTTGCAAGTGACAAAGACAATCTTGGCTCGGTGATTCATTTGTGCAGGATTGTCTCGTTTTTGCAAAAACTCTGTCTGACATATCTTGTTCAAGCAATTCCTTCTGGAATGATTCAACCTGACTCTAAAACCGCACTGCGGCAAAAACATCAATGGCGGTTGATCAATTTTAGTGGATAAAACACAAAGGATTATCAAGTACGTATTGGTCTTATTTATGAACTTTGTACTGGCTTGGTCGGGTGTAAGTGAAGTTTTGTGCACATGTGCATAGTTTCACCTCATCCAAACATTTAAAATACATTGGATGCATCCATCCAGGGTTGCACGGATCTCATCGGTGAACAAGCGCATGCTGCAAGGAATGCATCTGCATCTCTGGCCTACTATGGGCTTAAAAAGGGAGAACGTCACAACCCCCTTCTCTACCAACAAGCCCAGGAACATTAGTTCTATCTCTAAATACAAAAAAAAAATACTTGTAAACATATTTCACTTGAAGGATTCCTATTCTATCAATGACATTATGTTGCGATGGCCCCCAGTGGCCCCCATTAATATGTGAGGGTCCCACAACAAGTGTTCCATCAGACGCACACAATAGCCTGTGTGTGCTAACTTCAGCTCGCTTCCAGAAACGTCTGTGACTAATTCAGGAATTAAATCGGGCATCAGCCGCAACGTGCTTCCTTTTTAAATGCTCGTTTATCACAGCTGTGCTGCTAGAAAATGGAGGTTAACATCGTAGGACGTAATTTTGTGAAATGCCCCCATGGTCCGGTCCAAATTGGGGTCGCACGCATTCCTCCGTGTGCGGCAGGCACAAGTCAAGGTAGCACTGAAAGTCGCCGCCTGAGGTTTGACTTGACCAAACCAAATTTGTCTTTTTGTGTCATGCAGACGTCAGTGAATACTATCTCCGTTCTGTGAAAGAGGAGCCAGACTTGACTCACATCAAAAAGGAGGAGGAGGAGATCAACAAGTCACCAGTTAACTTTCTCCCTAACAAGAGAGAAGATGAAAACAAGGGTGAGAGTGAGGACAACAGAGGGGCGGAGCCTACAAGCAGCAGTTCAAGTCATCACGTGACAACAGAAGGTGATGAAGACCACCGGGGGCCATCGGAAGCACATAATGAGGACACATTATCACGCTCTCTTGATGATGATTATGATGACAATGATGGGCAAGCCAAAGAGGAAAGGGCATGTCACACTGACTCATTAACTTCACAGTTGTCTTTAAAACCGCACACAAGAACACACAGTGGAGAAAAAACATTTTCTTGCTCGGTTTGTGGCAAGCGTTTTTCTCGAAAATCACATTTAACAAGTCATGCAAGAACACACAGTGGAGAAAAGCCTTTTTCCTGCTCAATTTGTGGAAAATGCTTCTCTCAAAAGGCAGGTTTAACATATCACACAAGAATACACAGTGGAGAAAAACCTTTTTCCTGCTCAATTTGTGGAAAATGCTTCTCTCAAAAGAAGAGTTTAACAGAACACACAAGAACACACAGTGGAGAAAAACCTTTTTCCTGCTCAGTTTGTGGCAAGAGTTTCTCTCAAAAGTCAAATTTAACAAAACACAGAAGAACACACGCTGGAGAAAAACCCTTTTCCTGCTCAGTTTGTGGAAGATACTTCTCAACAAAGTCAAATTTACAAATCCACACAAGAACACACAGTGGTGAAAAATATTTTTCCTGCTCAGTTTGTGGCAAGAGTTTCTCTCAAAGGTCTCATTTAATAATTCACACAAGAACACACAGTGGTGAAAAACCTTTTTCCTGCTTAGTTTGTGGAAAGAGTTTCTATCATAACTCCCAATTACAACACCACACAAGAACACACAGTGGAGAAAAGCCATTCAGTTGCAGCGTTTGCGCTAAAAAATTCTTCACTAAACGTAGTGCTGCGAGACACAATTGTGCTGGTGAGAAAAGCAGCGATCCTTGAAGCGTAAAAAAAAGAAAACAAAAAACTGAAGGAACTGACTCTTTGTGGTAAGATGTAAATGTGATTTTGAATAAAATATGATATATTGAATTTTGCAAAGCTTTTTTATTGACATTTAGCCAATGTGTTCCGTGCCAGAAGAAGCAATGTGTCTGAGTGATGATGATATTTTTTGTGTGTTTACATCAAACATGTAAATAAAAATAATTGCCTTTGCCAGGAATAACATTTGTTAATATTATGCTTTTCAGTTGTCTTTTTAATCGTACTTAATGGAAAAGGTGTCAGAAGAAACTGTGCTTATGAAATCGCTGCTTTCCACAATCATCAATAAAATCACTTGTTCCACTTGCTCAACTGGCCTTCATTACGCTGTGTGAAAAGGTGAAAAACTGAACTAGAAGTTGAACTCGAAAAAGAACAATAAAGAGCAACGCAAGCAGTCTCAGTTTCTCTCAAAGGTTTTGGAATGTCAGGAGTTGGAAACTTGATGGCGACTGGAGTCAGCGTTTATTTGTCACCACGGAGGAGATGATCTGCATCACGCAGTTTGTTGCTGCTGCTGTCTGAATTGGAAAAGTGAATTACCATAGATTCATGAATACTGAAATGAATAATGAAATATTTAAGTAATTAAATAAACACTGAGATAAATAACACTCTAACATTTAAATAATAAAATAGTGAAAAATTTCAATTTAAAATCCACAACCATTCACAGAGTTAATTAAATTAAAAATAAATATAGAATTATTAACTAAAAATTGGACAGATTAAAGGCTCCAAATTTTGAAAGATAAACAATAATCAAATTTTAATTATTAATTCAAAGAATAAATAAAATAATTCCACACATATTTAAATGAACAAATATGAAGACAAATATTCAAGATTGAAATCAAAAGTATTTAAAAATATTAAATATATCATTGCAATATTGTTATCATTGCAGTATTTTCAATCATTCAGTATTTTTTATCATTACAGTGTTTCCCCCTCTGCATAATGGACAGGCATTAGGAGTGTTCCCTTACACATCTATACGTTTATACTGTGTATATTTGCATGCTTTTTCTGAATGTCTGCTGCTAATGTTATACATTAACGGCTACATTACGCCGCAGACTCTGTGTGATCTATATCTTTGCTGCTGTAACACCTCAAATTTCCCCATTGTGGGACTAATAAAGGACATCTTTATCTTTAAATATATAAAGATATAAAAACATTTGGATACATATTGTAGTAATACATAAGCAAGCTTAAATAATTACATGAAAATCGAATTAAATACTGAAAGAGGTAAAAAAAAGTGAAAAAAAAAACTTAAATATTGAAGTGAGTATACAATTAAATGAATAAACAACAAACAAAAACCTCATCGAAAATATAATTTATCAACATTTGTCAAACCACAACGTGAAATTTTGATCTGAAAGATTTCTTTCTTGCATATTCTCAAAGAATCTTCATAATTTTTTTTCTTTTACTTTTTTAGTTACTTAACAGCTCAATCCATGTGAAATGTCCCCTTGTGAGAAAGAAAACATCACATGCAAAAAATAAAGAGCAACCTATTGTTTTTTCGGACAATCAAGGCACCATAGCACTGTCGAAAAAGCCTGTAAAAAGGCATAGGTGCAAACTTGACATAAAGTATCACTTTATCACAACAACTGTTAATAATGGGAAAATAGATTTGGGATTGTCACTGATGGTGTAGTGGTACATTCGCCTGATTTGTGTGCGGGTATCGTGGGTTCGGTTCTCACTCAGTGACAGTGTCTATGTCTCCCTTGTTCCTGGCTGGCGACCAGTTCAAGGAGTTGTGCGCCCTTCGCCCATAGACAGCTGGGATAGGCTCCTGTGATCCTTTACAGCAGGGATGGGAAAACATTTTGATTGGCGGGCCACAATGGGTTCTAAAAATTTGACAGACGGGCCGGACCAGGAGCAGATGGATAAAGTGTTTTGGTACCCTCACCTCATCTGAGAAAAAAAAATACATTTAATTTTAAATGAAAGTGAAAAAAAGCATTACAACAATATATATGTCTTTGAAAAAACACAGTATTTTGAAAATAAAACATGAACAAGGTTTATTCATTTAATTTTTTTTCAAGTTCAGCGAGCCTGATCAAAAAGCCGCATGTGGCCCCCGGGCCGTAGTTTGCCCACGCCTGCGGTACAGGATAATCTGTGTGAAATACTGTCCAACCGACAACATGGTGGCAGATGTTTTAACAAAATCGGCAATAAAAGTTAAGTTGAAGACGTTTGTCAAGTTCATATTTCGGAACTGTCAGAGAAGCTTCTAAACAGGACCCTTCGGACTTTCCCGAACACGAAACCCTGGATGTCCAGCCAGGTTCGATCACTCCTCACGGCCCGTGACACTGCCTTCAGGTCAGGTGACAGAGACATGTACAGTGTGGCCTGTGCTGACCTGAAAAAAGGCATTAAGCGAGCCAAAACAGACTACAAGGGAGGCTGGAGTCCCACCTTGCCAGCAACAGACCACAGGAGGTGTGGCAGGGTCTACGGAGCATCACCAACTGCCGAGCCAGTAGCATAACGTCTGTAGACCTGAGTACGTTGCTGGCGGAGGAGCTATACCCCTTCTTTGCTCGCTTTGACTCACTCCAACCGTCACACACCCGCACTCCATGCCTCAACTCCCCCTCACTCACCATAGAGGAACACGATGTGAGGCGTGCGCTCCTGGCTATTAACCCCAGGAAAGCTACTGGACCCGACGGAATACCAGGCAAATTCCTCAGAGCATGTGCCCGCCAACTATCACATGTTTTTTGCAGGATCTTCAACCGCTCCCTGGCTCATGCAGTCATCCCCTCCTGCTTGAAAACTTCCACCATTATTCCTGGCCCCAAAAAGTCACCCACAATCCACCAGAATGACGACCGCCCTGTTGCTCTCACGCCAGTCGTCATGAAGTGCTTCGAGAGGCTGGTTCTCCAGCACATCAGGGACTGCCTTCCTCCCACTCTGGACCCCTACCAGTTTGCATACCGGGCTAACAGATCCACTGAGGACGCCATCGACACTGCTCTGCATGTGTGCTGGGCCACCTGGAACAACAGCAGAGCTATGCCAGGATGCTCTTTGTGGACTACAGCTCGACATTCAACAGGATAATACCAGACATCCTCGTCGCCAAACTGGACACTCTCGGCCTCCCTGCCCTCACACGCATCTGGATTAAGGACTTTCTGACCAATAGACCCCAGACTGTGTTGCTCGGCCCCTACATGGCCTCCACCCGAACGCTGAGCACCGGTTCCCCTCAAGGATGCGTGCTGAGTCCTCTCCAATACGCCCTCTACACCTATGAATGCAGCCCGGCCCACGGTAATAATACCATCGTCAAATTTGCCGACGACATGACAGTGGTCGGTCTGATCTCGAAAGGTGACGAGGCAGCCTACGGGGAGGAGGTCCAGAGACTAACGGCTTGGTGTGAGGACAACAGACTGCAACTTAACATTTCAAAAACAAAGGAGATTGTCATCGACTTTAGGAGGAATTAGACTGTGCCACACGTCCTCTACATCAGAGGCGAATGTGTGGAGAGGGTCCACATGTTCAAGTTCCTGGGAGTACAGAGCTCCGATGACCTCTCCTGGACACACAACACCACAGCAGTGGTAAAGAAGGTCCACCAGCGTCTGCACTTCCTGAGGGTCCTCAGGAAATTCAACCTGGACAAGAAGCTGTTGCTGACCTTCGACCACTTGTCCATCGAAAGCCTGCTGACCTACTGTGTCTCCACCTGGTACAGCGGCTGCACTGAGGCGGACAGAGTGAGGCTCCAGAGGACAGTCAAAACAGCGCAAAGGATTATTGGCTGCCTTCTCCCCTCACTGTCGGACATCTACACCGCCCGGTGCCTCAGAAGGGCTCTCAACATCGTCAAAGACAATACCCACCCAAACTCACAACTGTTCGACCTGATGCTGTCAGGTTCGCCGGTCGGCGAGGAGGGGGGTGGACCCAAAATGCGAGGAAGCAGGGATAAGGGTAACTTAAAGGGAATTTATTTACAAAACAAAACCGAAAGGCAAACAAGGTACTAGGACAAACAAACGTGGCAGGGTGCAAAATAACAAAGTCGAACTAAACGTGACTAAACAGAACAAAAACCGAGGAACGAAGACAGTGACAAAAACTAGGGACAAGAGCGGGAGCGAAGCGAGAACATGAGCGTGAACGAGATCAGGGAGCGGTCGTGACAGTCCAAATGAAGCAGCAGGAGTACGGATGGGCATCAGGTGTGTGAGCTGACGAGGAACAGGTGCGTGGCTGGTGAGGGTGAGGTGCTGAGGGGAAACGCCCCTACTCAGCAGATCAAAACAATAACAAGTGCACATGGCCGGGAGTTGAAGAAAACAATAACAAAACCGCATGAACATGAAAACAATAACAAAACCCCGGTCATGTCCGACGCGGATCATGACAGTACCCCCCCCTCAAGGGACGGATTCCAGACGTCCCAAAAAAAACAAACACGGAGAAAAAAAAAAACACAAAAAAGGAACCCCAAAATTGTCCAAGAACGAGGGTGGGCGGAAGGGGTCGGGAGGTGGGACCAAGGTCCGCGAACGAGACCGGTCTGGCGGATGTCCAGGGGGCCAGACCAGCGAGTCCCGATGGGGCCATTCGGGCGGACGTCCGGGAGGCCCGATCAATAAGTCCACCCGTGGCCATTCAGGTGGACGTCCGGGCGCACCCGAGACAGGAACGTGGAGCGGCGGCTGGTCGTCGAGCCCCGCCGAGACAGGAACGTGGCGCGGCGGCGGGTCGTCGACCCCCGCCGAGGCAGGAACGTGGAGCGGCGCCTGGTCGTCGACCCCCGCCGAGGCAGGAAGGTGGAGCGGCGGCTGGTCCTCGAGCCCCGCCGAGACAGAAACGTGGAGCAGCGGTGGACCGTCGGACGCCGCCGAGGCCGTGACGAGAAGCGGCGGCGCATCGTCGAAGGCCGCCGAGGCAGAGTCGAGAGGCGGCGGCGTGTCGTCGTCCACCACCGAGGCCGGAGCCAGGAGCGACCGTGGGTCGTCGAGAGTTGCCGGGGCAGGCCCTTGCGACGGGCGCAGGACAGGCGCCGTCGGATCCTTGACCGGAAGCGGACGCGGGACAGGCTCCGCCGGAACGTGAGCTTGGGGCGGACGCACAATGTGCTCCGCCTGAACGCGAGCTTGGGGCGGACGCACAACGTGCTCCGCCTGAACGCGAACCGGGGGCGGACGCACAACGTGCTCCGCCTGAACGCGAACCGGGGACGGACGCACAACGTGCTCCGCCTGAACGCGAACCTGGGACGTACGCACAACGTGCTCCGCCTGAACGCGAACCTGGGACGGACGCACAACGTGCTCCGCCTGAACGCGAACCTGGGACGGACGCACAACGTGCTCCGCCTGAACGTGAACCTGGGACGGACGCACAACGTGCTCCGCCTGAACGTGAACCTGGGACGGACGCACAACGTGCTCCGCCTGAACGTGAACCTGGGACGGACGCACAACGTGCTCCGCCTGAACGTGAACCTGGGACGGACGCACAACGTGCTCCGCCTGAACGTGAACCTGGGACGGACGCACAACGTGCTCCG
Organism: Idiotropiscis lumnitzeri; assembly: GCF_059441095.1. Taxonomy (NCBI): domain Eukaryota; kingdom Metazoa; phylum Chordata; class Actinopteri; order Syngnathiformes; family Syngnathidae; genus Idiotropiscis; species Idiotropiscis lumnitzeri. Next base: position 34,414,650 of record NC_142392.1, on the reverse strand, counting down.
CCGGGACATGGACTGGGGACGGACGCACAACGTGCTCCGCCGGGACATGGACTTGGGGTGGACGCGGAACGTGCTCCGCCGCAACATGGACTTGGGGCGAACGCACGACGTGCACCACCGGAACATGGACTTGGGGCGAACGCACGACGTGCACCACCGGAACATGGACTTGGGGCGAACGCACGACGTGCACCGCCGGAACATGGACTTGGGGCGAACGCACGACGTGCACCGCCGGAACATAAACTTGGGGCGGACGCGGAACGTGCTCCGCCGCCACATGGACTTGGGCCATCGGCAGGGCGCCGGAACGGGGCTCAGCAGCTGACGAGGAGCCGAGACGGGACTCAGCAGCTGACGAGGAGCCGAGACGGGGCTCAGCAGCTGACGAGGAGCCGAGACGGGGTTCAGCAGCTGACGAGGAGCCGAGACGGGGTTCAGCAGCTGGCGGGGAGCCTGAACGGGGCTCAGCAGCTGGCGGGGAGCCTGAACGGGGCTCAGCAGCTGGGGAGGAGCCAGAGTGGGACTCTGGAGGCTGCAGCGGACGAGGAACCGGCACGGGGGGCTGCCGCTGACGAGGAGCCGGCACAGGAGGCTGCCGCGAACGGGGAGCCGGCACTGGAGGCTGCAGCTGATGAGGAGCCGGCACTGGAGGCTGCAGTTGACGAGGAGCCGGCACTGGAGGCTGCAGCTGACGAGGAGCCGGCACTGGAGGCTGCAGCGGACGAGGAGCCGGCACTGGAGGCTGCAGCTGACGAGGAGCCGGCACTGGAGGCTGCAGCTGACGAGGAGCCGGCACTGGAGGCTGCAGCTGACGAGGAGCCGGCACTGGAGGCTGCAGCGGACGAGGAGCCGGCACTGGAGGCTGCAGCGGACGAGGAGCCGGCACTGGAGGCTGCAGCGGACGAGGAGCCGGCACTGGAGGCTGCAGCGGACGAGGAGCCGGCACTGGAGGCTGCAGCGGACGAGGAGCCGGCACTGGAGGCTGCAGCGGACGAGGAGCCGGCACTGGAGGCTGAGGCGGACGAGGAGCCGGTACTGGAGGCTGAGGCGGACGAGGAGCCGGCACTGGAGGCTGCAGCGGACGAGGTACGGGGCTGGTCGGCAGGCTGATGAGGGCGGTTGTCCGATCGGCGACGACGATGACGTCGCCGAGAGGTTCCCGCAGGGTCCGTAGTTGGTCGGAACATTCTGTCAGGTTCGCCGGTCGGCGAGGAGGGGGGTGGACCCAAAATGCGAGGAAGCAGGGATAAGGGTAACTTAAAGGGAATTTATTTACAAAACAAAACCGAAAGGCAAACAAGGTACTAGGACAAACAAACGTGGCAGGGTGCAAAATAACAAAGTCGAACTAAACGTGACTAAACAGAACAAAAACCGAGGAACGAAGACAGTGACAAAAACTAGGGACAAGAGCGGGAGCGAAGCGAGAACATGAGCGTGAACGAGATCAGGGAGCGGTCGTGACAGTCCAAATGAAGCAGCAGGAGTACGGATGGGCATCAGGTGTGTGAGCTGACGAGGAACAGGTGCGTGGCTGGTGAGGGTGAGGTGCTGAGGGGAAACGCCCCTACTCAGCAGATCAAAACAATAACAAGTGCACATGGCCGGGAGTTGAAGAAAACAATAACAAAACCGCATGAACATGAAAACAATAACAAAACCCCGGTCATGTCCGACGCGGATCATGACAGATGCCCTCTGGCAGGCGCTACAGATGCATCAAATCGAGGACCAATAGACTGAGAAACAGTTACTTTCAGACAGCCATCTCTATTCTGAACTCTCACACACACACACACGAGACCACCCTTACCTTGCAGAACAGCATCGTGATGTGTTTTTTTATATACCCTATTCAGTATTATTTTCCATTGCACTCTCTTATTTATCCAATTTATATATTTGTCTGTATTATTGTTGTATTGCACTGGAGAGGGGAGCCCTCTAATCTCGTTGCACACTTGAGTACAATGACAATAAAGGGATTTCTAATTCTAATTCTAAATAGGGGTCGCACGCATTGCTTCGTATGCGGCAGGCACAAGTCAAGGTAGCACGGTAGAAACAATATAAGATAAAGTCGCCGCCTGAGCTTTGACTTGACCAAACCAAATTTGTCTTATTGTGTCCTGCAGACGTCAGTGAATACAATCTCCGTTCCGTGAAAGAGGAGCCAGACTTGACTCACATCAAAAAGGAGGAGGAGGAGGAGGAGATCAACAAGTCACCACTGAACTTTGTCCCTATAAAGACTGAAGATGAAAACAAGGATGAGAGTGAGGACAACAGAGGGGCGGAGCCTACAAGCAGCAGTTCAAGTAGTCACGTGACAACAGAAGGTGATGAAGACCACTGGGGACCATCACAAGCACATAATGAGGACACATTGTCAGACGCTCATGACGATGATGATACTAATGATGATGATGGGCATGGCAAAGGTGAAAGGGCATGTCACACTGACAATTGGGTATGTTCTCAGTGTGGGAAATCATCAACTTCAAAGTTGTCTTTAAAACGGCACACAAGAACACACAGTGGAGAAGAAACTCTTTCCTGCTCAGTTTGCGGTAAATGCTTCTCTCGAAAGTCTCCTTTAGTAAGGCACACAAGAACGCACAGTGGAGAAAAACCTTTTTCCTGCTCAGTTTGTAGGAAAAGTTTCACTCAAAAATCAACTTTAACGAGCCACACAAGAACACACACTGGAGACAAGCCATTCAGTTGCAGCGTTTGTGCTAAAAAATTCTTTTCTAAAAATGGTGCTGAGAGTCACAATTGTGCTGGTGAGAATTGCAGCGATCCTTGAAGCTTAAAAAAAGACAACAAAAAACTGAAGGAATTGACTCTTTGTGGTAAGATGTAAATGTGATTTTGAATCAAATATGTTATACAGTGAACCCTCGGTTATCGCGGTTTATGGGGACCGAGACCACCCGCGAAAACTCAAAATCCGCGAAGTAGCGGCGCACCTTCAAAAATACTTTAAAAGAAAAAAATAAAAATATATATATATATATTTATATATATATATATATATATATATATATATATATATATATGTATATGGGTAGAGAGAGAGAGAGAGTGAAATTCATGTTATAACAAAAAAACCAAATTATTATTAAAACTTATTTTTTTATTCCCCAGCCATTATTTTTGTATTTATTCAATTACTTCTTTTTGTATTTAATTACTTCGACTTTAACTGCTGGTACGCCGTCCGGTGTGCCCTGTGAATGTTATGATCCTCCAGCAGAACTGGAGGATTGAACAGGACTCTCCAAACGCAGACATGGGAAAAAGGTGGCGATACAAAGATATTTATAATCACTATATAGTCAGTGTAATCAGCGCGTCTCGCAGCAGCTGACGACATGGCGCGAGACGATCGCTGGAGGAACGCCCACACAGCTGAAAAAACAAAAACACACGCGGCATGACCGGCACGGATCATGACAGTGAAATGAAAGGTGGCATTCTTCATTTATTTATTTATTCATTTATTCATTCATAACTGACAGCCTCGCGCTCCGCCGGTGCCCGGGCGGAAGTTGTTTCTCTTCGGCTTGACAGCCACACACGCCGGCCGGTCTCCTTCGGAGCTCACGCACGGTCCCGAACGAAGCAAAATGTCGCTCCCGATCGTGTCCGTCGCCACCAATCGTGTCCGGGGGAACCTGTTCTTCTTCGTCCACTCTGCTCTTCGGCGCACGCCCGCCGTCTAACCGCATCAGCGCCCCCTTGTGCCGCTCGCCGAAACTACAATGCTCCCGAATATTTTTTAGACCCGCGAAGCACTGAACCCGCGAAAGGTGAACCGCGAAGTAGCGGAGGTTCACTGTATATATATATTTTTTTCTTTTAAAGTTTTTTTGTAGGTGCGCCGCTACTTCGCGGATTTTCAGTTTTCGCGGGTGGTCTCGGTCCCCATAAACCGCGATAACCGAGGGTTCACTGTATAACATATTTGATTCAAAATCACATTTACATCTTACCACAAAGAGTCAATTCCTTCAGTTTTTTGTTGTCTTTTTTTAAGCTTCAAGGATCGCTGCTATTCTCACCAACACAATTGTGACTCTCAGCACCACTTTTAGAAAATAATTTTTTAGCACAAACGCTGCAACTGAATGGCTTGTCTCCAGTGTGTGTGGCTCGTTAAATGCGACTTACGATAGAAACTCTTTCCACAAACTGAGCAGGTAAAGGGTTTTTCGCCACCGTGCGTTCTTGTGTGCCTTGTTAAAGTTGATTTTTGAGTGAAACTTTTCCTACAAACTGAGCAGGAAAAAGGTTTTTCTCCACTGTGCGTTCTTGTGTGGATTGTTATATCAAACCTTCGAGAGAAGCATTTACCGCAAACTGAGCAGGAAAGAGTTTCTTCTCCACTGTGTGTTCTTGTGTGCCGTTTTAAAGACAACTTTGAAGTTGATGATTTCCCACACTGAGAACATACCCAATTGTCAGTGTGACATGCCCTTTCACCTTTGCCATGCCCATCATCATTATCACCATCATCATCGTCATGAGCGTCTGATAATGTGTCCCCAGTGGTCTTCATCACCTTCTGTTGTCACGTGATGACTTGAGCTGCTGCTTGTAGGCTCCGCCCCTCTGTTGTCCTCACTCTCATCCTTGTTTTCATCTTCAGTCTTAAAAGGGACAACGTTCACTGGTGACTTGTTGATCTCCTCCTCCTCCTCCTCCTTTTTGATGTGAGTCAAGTCTGGCTCCTCTTTCACAGAACGGAGATCGTTTTCACAGACGTCTGCAGGACACAAAAAGACAAATTTGGTTTGGTCAAGTCAAAGCTCAGGCGGCGACTTTGTCTTATATTGTTTCTACCGTGCTACCTTGACTTGTGCCTGCCGCATACGGAGCAATGCGTGCGACCCCTATTTAGAATTAGAATTAGAAATCCCTTTATTGTCATTGTACTCAAGTGTGCAACGAGATTAGAGAGCTCCCCTCTCCAGTGCAATACAACAATAATACAGACAAATATATAAATTGGATAAATAAGAGAGTGCAATGGAAAATAATACTGAATAGGGTATATAAAAAAACACATCACGATGCTGTTCTGCAAGGTAAGGGTGGTCTCGTGTGTGTGTGTGTGAGAGTTCAGAATAGAGATGGCTGTCTGAAAGTAACTGTTTCTCAGTCTATTGGTCCTCGATTTGATGCATCTGTAGCGCCTGCCAGAGGGCATCAGGTCGAACAGGTGTGAGTTTGGGTGGGTATTGTTTTTGACGATGTTGAGAGCCCTTCTGAGGCACAGGGCGGTGTAGATGTCCGACAGTGAGGGGAGAGGGCAGCCAATAATCCTTTGCGCTGTTTTGACTGTCCTATGGAGCCTCACTCTGTCCGCCTCAGTGCAGCCGCTGTACCAGGTGGAGACACAGTAGGTCAACAGGCTTTCGATGGACAAGTGGTCGAAGGTCAGCAACAGCTTCTTGTCCAGGTTGAATTTCCTGAGGACCCTCAGGAAGTGCAGACGCTGGTGGACCTTCTTTACCACTGCTGTGGTGTTGTGTTTCCAGGAGAGGTCATCGGAGCTCTGTACTCCCAGGAACTTGAACGTGTGGACCCTCTCCACACATTCGCCTCTGATGTAGAGGACGTGTGGCACAGTCTTATTCCTCCTAAAGTCGATGACGATCTCCTTTGTTTTTGAAATGTTAAGTTGCAGTCTGTTGTCCTCACACCAAGCCGTTAGTCTCTGGACCTCCTCCCTGTAGGCTGCCTCGTCACCTTTCGAGATCAGACCGACCACTGTCATGTCGTCGGCAAATTTGACGATGGTGTTGTTGCCGTGGGCCGGGCTGCAGTCGTAGGTGTAGAGGGCGTATAGGAGAGGACTCAGCACGCATCCTTGAGGGGAACCGGTGCTCAGCGTTCGGGTGGAGGACATGTAGGGGCCGAGCAACACAATCTGGGGTCTGTTGGTCAGAAAGTCCTTAATCCAGATGCGTGTGAGGGCAGGGAGACCGAGAATGTCCAGTTTGGAGATGAGGATGTCTGGTATTATCCTGTTGAATGTCGAGCTGTAGTCCACAAAGAGCATCCTGGCATAGCTCTGCTGTTGTTCCAGGTGGCCCAGCACACATGCAGAGCAGTGTCGATGGCGTCCTCAGTGGATCTGTTAGCCCGGTATGCAAACTGGTAGGGGTCCAGAGTGGGAGGAAGGAAGTCCCTGATGTGCTGGAGAACCAGCCTCTCGAAGCACTTCATGACGACTGGCGTCAGAGCAACAGGGCGGTCGTCATTCTGGTGGATTGTGGGTGACTTTTTGGGGCCAGGAATAATGGTGGAAGTTTTCAAGCAGGAGGGGATGACTGTTGAGCCAGGGAGCGGTTGAAGATCCTGCAAAAAACATGTGATAGTTGGTGGGCACATGCTCTGAGGAATTTGTCTGGTATTCCGTCGGGTCCAGTAGCTTTCCTGGGGTTAATAGCCAGGAGCGCACGCCTCACATCGTGTTCCTCTATGGTGAGTGAGGGGGAGTTGAGGCATGGAGTGCGGGAGTGTGACGGTTGGGGTGAGTCAAAGCGAGCAAAGAAGGGGTATAGCTCCTCCGCCAGCAACGTACTCAGGTCAACAGACGTTATGCTACTGGCTCGGCAGTTCGTGATGCTCCGTAGACCCTGCCACACCTCCTGTGGTCTGTTGCTGGCAAGGTGGGACTCCAGCCTCCCTTGTAGTCTGTTTTGGCTCGCTTAATGCCTTTTTTCAGGTCAGCACAGGCCACACTGTACATGTCTCTGTCACCTGACCTGAAGGCAGTGTCACGGGCCGTGAGGAGTGAGCGAACCTGGCTGGACATCCAGGGTTTCGTGTTCGGGAAAGTCCGAAGGGTCCTGTTTAGAAACTTCTCTGACAGTTCCGAAATATGAACTTGACAAACGTCTTCAACTTAACTTTTATTGCCGATTTTGTTAAAACATCTGCCACCATGTTGTCGGTTGGACAGTATTTCACACAGATTATCCTGTACCGCAGGTGTGGGCGAACTACGGCCCGGGGGCCACATGCGGCCCGTTAAACGTTTTAATCCGGCTCGCTGAACTTGAAAAAAATTAAATGAATCAACCTTGTTCATGTTTTATTTTCAAAATACTGTGTTTTTTCAAAGACATACATATTGTTGTAAAGCTGTTTTTCACTTTCATTTAAAATCAAATGTATTTTTTTTTTCTCAGACAAGGCGAGGTTACCAAAACACTTTATCCATCTGCTCCTGGTCCGGCCCGTCTGTCAAATTTTTAGAACCCATTGTGGCCCGCCAATCAAAAAGTTTTCCCACCCCTGCTGTAAAGGATCACAGGAACCTATCCCAGGTGTCTATGGGCGAAGGGCGCACAACTCCTTGAACTGGTCGCCAGCCAGGCACAAGGTAGACATAGACACTGTCACTGAGTGAGAACCGAACCCACGATACCCGCACACAAATCAGGCGAATGTACCACTACACCATCAGTGACTATCCCAAATCTATTTTCCCATTATTAACAGCTGACGTGATAAAGTGATACTTTCTGTCAAGTTTGCACCGTTGCCTTTTTACAGGCTTTTTCGACAGTGCTATGGTGCCTTGATTGTCCGAAAAAACAATAGGTTGCTCTTTATTTTTTGCATGTGATGTTTTCTTTCTCACAAGGGGACATTTCACATGGATTGAGCTGTTAAGTCACTAAAAAAGTAAAAGAAAAACAATAATGAAGATTCTTTAAGAATATGCAAGAAAGAAATCTTTCAGATCAAAATTTCACATTGTGGTTTGACAAATGTTGATACATTATATTTTCCATGAGGTGTTTGTTGTTTATTCATTTAATTGTATACTCACTTCAATATTTAAGTTTTTTTTTTCACTTTTTTTTACCTCTTTCAGTATTGAATTCGATTTTCATGTAATTATTTAAGCTTGCTTATGTATTACTACAATATGTATCCAAATGTTTTTATATCTTTATATATTTAAAGATAAAGATGTCCTTTATTAGTCCCACAATGGGGAAATTTGAGGTGTTACAGCAGCAAAGATATAGATCACACAGAGTCTGCGGCGTAATGTAGCCGTTAATGTATAACATTAGCAGCAGACATTCAGAAAAAGCATGCAAATATACACAGTATAAACGTATAGATGTGTAAGGGAACACTCCTAATGCCTGTCCATTATGCAGAGGGGGAAACACTGTAATGATAAAAAATACTGAATGATTGAAAATACTGCAATGATAACAATATTGCAATGATATATTTAATATTTTTAAATACTTTTGATTTCAATCTTGAATATTTGTCTTCATATTTGTTCATTTAAATATGTGTGGAATTATTTTATTTATTCTTTGAATTAATAATTAAAATTTGATTATTGTTTATCTTTCAAAATTTGGAGCCTTTAATTTGTCCAATATTTAGTTAATAATTCTATATTTATTTTTAATTTAATTAACTCTGTGTATGGTTGTGGATTTTAAATTGAAATTTTACACTATTTTATTATTTAAATGTTAGAGTGTTATTTATTTCAGTGTTTATTTAATTAGTTAAATATTTCATGATTCATTTCAGTATTCATGAAACTATGGTAATTCACTTTTCCAATTCAGACAGCAGCAGCAACAAACTGCGTGATGCGGAGAATCTCCTCCATGGTGACAAATAAACGCTGACTCCAGTCGCCATCAAGTTGCCAACTCCTGACATACCAAAACCTTTGAGACAAACTGAGACGATTTGCGTTTCTTTTTCTTGTTCATTTTATAGTTCAACTTCTAGTTATGTTTTTCACCTTTTCACAGAGCAATGAAGGCCAGTTGAGCAAGCGGAACAAGTGATTTTATTGATGATTGTGGAAGGCACCGATTTCATAAGCACCGTTTTTTCTCACACCTTTTCCATTAGGTACGATTAAAAAGACAACTGAAAAGCATAATGTTAACAAATGTTGTTCCAAGCAAAGGCAATTAACTTCATATACATGTTTGATGTAAACACACAAAAAAATTAATCATCACTCAGACACGTTGCTTCTTCTGGCAATGATCACATTGGCTTAGTGTCAGTAAAAAAGCTTTGCAAAATTAAATTTATCATATTTTATTCAAAATCACATTTACATCTTACCACAAAGAGTAGGTTCCTTCAGTTATTTTTTTGTCCTTTTTTTAAACTCCAAGGATTGCTGCAATTCTCGCCAGCACAATTGTGTCTCTCAGCACTCTGTTTAGTGGAGAATTTTTTAGCACAAACGCTGCAACTGAATGGCTTGTCTCCACTGTGTGTGCTTGTGTGGCTTCGTAAATGTGCCTTTCGAGAGAAACTCTTGGCACAAACTGAGCATGAAAAAGGTTTTTCTCCAGTGTGTGTTCTTGTGTGTATTTTTAAATCAGACTTTCGAGAGAAGCGTTTACCACAAACTGAGCAGGCAAAAGGTTTTTCCACACCATGTGTTCTTCTATGTTTTGTTAAAGTTGCCTTATCAGAGAAGCTTTTGCCACAAACCGAGCAGGAAAAAGGTTTTCCTTCACTATGTGTTCTTATATGTTCTCTTAAATGATACTTTCGAGAGAAGCATTTTCCACAAACTGAGCAGGAAAAGGGTTTTTCTCCACTGTGTGTTCTTTCGTGGCTTGTTAAATTAGACTTTTGAGAGAAACTTTTGCTACAAACAGAGCAGGAAAAAGGTTTTTCTCCACTGTGTGTTCTTCTATGTTTTGTTAAAGTTGAGTTATCAGAGAAGCTTTTGCCACAAACTGAGCAGGAAAAAGGTTTTCCTCCACGATGAGTTCTTCTATGTTCTGTTAAAATAGACTTTTGAGAGAAGCTTTTGCCACAAATTGAGCAAGAAAAGGGTTTTTCTCCACTGTGTGTTCTTGTGTGACTTGTTAAAGCTGACTTAAAAGAGAAACTCTTGCCACAAACTGAGCAAGAAAGAGGTTTTTCTTTACCGTGGGTTCTTGTGTGCCGTTTTAAAGAGAACTTTGAAGTTAATGATTTCCCACAGTGAGAACATACCCAACAGTCAGTGTGACATGCCCTTTCACTTTTGGCTTGCCCATCATCATCATCAGGAGAGCGTGATAATGTGTCCTCATTATGTGCTTGTGTTGGCCCCCAGTGATTAGCATCACCTTCTGTTGTCACGTGATGACTTGAACTACTGCTTGGAGGCTCCGCACCTCTGTTGTCCTCACTCACATCCTTGTTTGCATCTTCACTCTTTATAGGGACAACGTTCAGTGGTGACTTGTTGATCTCCTCCTCCTCCTCCTTTTTGATGTGAGTCAAGTCTGGCTCTTCTTTCACAGAACGGAGACCGTTTTCACTGACGTCTGTATGACACAGAAAGACACATTTGGTTTGGTCAAGTCAAACCTCATGTGGCGACTTTGTCTGATATTGTTTCTACATGACTTGTGCCTGCCGCACACGGAGCAATGCGTGCGACCCGGTGTTAAAGAAATTAAATTTGTCATGTCATCATGTTTCAAAACGATGCTTACAGGTTAATAAAAGGTCACAAAAACATGGACCTCTTAAACAGGAAAACGTGAGTTCAGTGGTAACAGAGTTGTGTCTATGCTGGCAGTTTAGCAGGAAGCCACAAAAACAGATGCACGTCTTGAACTGTGTTCGACGGGAAACCGTTTAGCAGAAGTGTGACCCAAAGATGTTTTGGAAGCTGAAACCGTTAGAACAAAAGGAAGCGTGTGGACGGGTGTGATAAAGTCAAAGTGTGTCCATTCTGTTTGAGTTTGCATCTTCAAATCTGCTTCAATAAAAAGCCACATGAGAGAAGAAATCTTTGGCTCTCACTCTGGGAACTAAATGTTCCTGGGCTTGTTGGTAGAAAAGGGGGTTGTGATTGTAAGAGCCATATTGAGGAATGTTTTCTAATTTGGAAGTCATTATTATTATTTAAATATTACTGAGATGCATAATTGTATTTTATGAAGGAAGAAAATTTAGTTTAGCATTGCGTGTCTTAGAAACGGTATTTATTACCTAACGAGCCACACGTGAGAAGGTAGTCATGTGACATGCCGTATAAATAGTAGTCATGTGACGTGCCTAAAACACACATTCAGAAGGTCGGTTGGTGGTGACAAAGTTTTTCTGACTTTATGTAGTGGCAACTCTTTCGGGTTTACTTGCCACTGTAGGAGCGGGTGAATAATAACTAGCCTGACGCGACAAAACTTCCAACTCAGGATCTTCGTTTCACAAGTTTACTAATATTTCCATAACTCAAACATGACGTGGTCGAGGTCGTCGATCGATGTGGCTTGAGGTCGCTGATCGTGGTTGCCGCTGTCGGCGCTCGTTGACCAGCGTCGGTGGTGTGCCTGTCAGAGTTCGCTGATCGGCGTCGTTGTTGGAGTCGCTGCTTGCGTCGAGGGTTGAAGTCGCTGCTTGGCGTCGATGATTGAAGTCGCTGCTTGGCGTCGAGGGTTGAAGTCGTTGCTTGGCGTCGCTGCTTGGCGTCGAGGGCCTCGACGCCAAGCAGCGACTTCAACCCTCGACGCCAAGCAGCGACTTCAACCCTCGACGCCAAGCAGCGACTTCAACCCACGACGCCAAGCAGCGACTTCAACCCTCGACGCCAAGCAGCGACTTCAATCATCGACGCCAAGCAGCGACTTCATACCTCGACGCAAGCAGCGACTCCAACAACGACGCCGATCAGCGAACTCTGACAGCCACACCACCGACGCTGGTCAACGAGCGCCGACAGCGGCAACCACGATCAGCGACCTCAAGCCACATCGATCGACGACCTCGACCACGTCATGTTTGAGTTATGGAAATATTAGTAAACTTGTGAAACGAAGATCCTGAGTTGGAAGTTTTGTCGCCAAGCTTGCTTTTCCTTTTTCCAATCAGGCGACGCAGTTTTTCTTGCAATGCCTTTTCAGTGGGCTTTGGTGCCCTCTTTTGGCCAAAATCTGCGGGCGTCTGTTCATTCTCTGGGTCGTTTGCCATCTTTATTAACTACTGCTCCGTTCACCAGCAAATGTCCAAATAATGGAACCTTTCCATCGTCAAGTGCTAATGTCCTTGTATTCTTCACAGTGCAGCAATTATCTTATCAGCAGATGGTTTCAAACATTTATGAATGAACCAGCCGAGAGCTCCCGCTCTGACTGAATGACTGTTCTTGGCTTGAGTGACGCAGTGACGGCGAAGCGCGGTGGCAGGCTAACGTAGCAACGTTAGCAGCTCACTTCCTCAACCTGCTTTCTCCTTCAGGGGATCCGATCCGTGTCGATCATCCGGTGAAGGCTTTCTGGATGTCCAGGTAAGTTCTCTGTCTTTCTGGCGAGGGTTTCCTGGCTTCCAGGCGAAGTTTTTCTGACTTTATGTAGTGGCAACTCTTTCGGGTTTACTTGCCACTGTAGGAGCGGGTGAATAATAACTAGCCTGACGCGACAAAGGAAGGAAAGAACAAAAGAGACTATCATTGCAAGAAAAGTAGTCGGCGGGAAAGTAGCAGTTTCGCTACAGGAGTTGAAGCGCCACAAGGAGAAAAGGAACAAAATGTAGCAGTCAAGAAAACTGTTAATGTTGCTATGCAGAAGCCCTGTGTCTACTGCCAAAATAAACATACTATGGCGGAGTGCAGAAAAATTAGAGAACAACCACTCCAGAAAAGATTGGATTTACTGAAATCCAAAGGCCTGTGCTTTGGATGTCTTTTCCCAGGACACCTCAGCAAAGACTGTAAAAAGAGAACATGGTGTCAAATATGTTCGCAAAGACATCCAGATTTGTTGCACATAGAGAAGAAGGAAGACAGTGCGCTCACTGATAAGAAAAAGGACAATGTGGCTACTGAAAGGAGGACAGAGAACTGCTCGGAGAGTGAAGAAATCTCCAACGCATGTGTGTCTCATGAAGCTTGTTCCTATATTGGGGCCGGAAGCAAATGTGCATTAGCGGTCTTGCCTGTCAAGGTCAAATCTAAGAGAAGTGAAAGATATGTGAAAACATATGCCTTTATAGATCCTGGCAGCACCGCAAGCTTTTGCACTGAAGACCTTCTAAGAAAGCTGAAACTCAGGGGCCGAAGAACACAAATTCTTCTCAACACCATGAGCTGTAGCAGGGCAGATGACAATAATGTGTTGAAGACATTTGTCTTGTCAGACTTACAAGTGTGTGGGCTGGAGGAAGACGTATACATCGACCTGCCTAGAGTATTCACCCACAGCTTCATTCCGGTTCAGGAGGAAAGCATTCCCAAACAGGAAGACATTGCATGTTGGCCTTATCTGAAAGATGTGACTCTGCCTCAAATCAATTCTACAATCGGCCTGCTCATAGACACCAACGTCCCGAAGGCCATGGAGCCATGGCAAGTGATTCATGCTGAAGGAGGTGGTCCCGATGCCGTCAGAACCGCCTTAGGATGGGTGGTAAATGGGCCTCTACGAAGTTTGAAAATGGAGAGCCACACTGGAAAAACCCACACAGTCAATTATCTTTCAGTTGTGGAAATAGAACAGTTGTTAAGACAACAATATGATGCAGATTTCCCAGAACGCATCTGTGAGGAGAAAGAAGAAATGTCAAGGGAAGACTGCAAGTTCATGACTCTGGTGAACAGTTCTGCTAGACTGGTGGATGGACATTACTGCGTGAGCCTGCCACTAAGAAACGCGGCAGTCAGGATGCCAAACAATCGCTGTATCGCCGAACAGCGCGCCATCAGCCTGAAAGGGAAATTGAAACGACACGCAGGTTTCCATGAGGACTACAAGACATTCATGAAGGACGTCATTGATAATGGATATGCTGTCAAGATTCCCAAGGAGCAGTTGCTGCGTGAGGATGGCAGAGTGTGGTACATTCCTCACCACGGGGTGTACCACCCCAAGAAAAACAAGATTCGTGTTGTCTTCGATTGCACAGTAACCTACAGAGGATTCTCTCTTAACGATGAGTTGCTGCAGGGCCCAAATCTTACCAACACCGTGATTGGTGTTCTTGTCCGATTCAGGCAAGAACCAGTGGCATTGATGGCTGATATCAAGGCCATGTTCTATCAGGTCAAGGTGCCTGAAGAGGATGCAGATCTTCTCCGGTTCCTGTGGTGGCCAGAGGGCAACCTGAGTGAAGAGATGGAAGAATTCAGAATGACTGTACACCTTTTCGGTGCTGCATCTTCACCCAGTTGCTCATCTTACGCCTTGAGGAAAACAGCTGAAGACAACCGAGGAACAGCATATACGGAAGCAGTAGATACTGTTCTCAATAACTTTTACGTGGATGACTGCTTAAAGTCAGTCCCCTCGGAGGCTCAAGCAATTCAGCTTGTGAAGAATCTAAGAGCATTGTGCGCCTTGGGTGGCTTTAAGTTGACAAAGTGGGTCAGTTCCAGTAAGACTGTTCTGAAGACCATCCCAGAAGAGGACCTTGCAACTGGGATGAAAGACTTGGATCTAAGCCACAACATTCCTCCCATGGAGCATGCTTTGGGTGTCCAATGGTGCACCACCTCAGACAGTTTTAAATTTCAACTGAATGTTCCTGAAAGGCCTATGACAAGGCGCGGGATTTTGTCGATAGTCAGTGCACTATACGACCCCCTAGGATTCTTGGCGCCAGTTATTCTTCCCGCGAAGCAGATCCTGAGGACCCTGTGTGAAGAAAAATGTGGCTGGGATCAAAGGATCAAGGACTGTCATGCCCACAGATGGAAAGAATGGTTGGCAGAGATTAATCTGCTGGAGGGATTCACCGTAAGACGGTGTGTGAAGCCAGTGACCTTTGGACCCGTGCAGTCGTCACAGTTACACCATTTTGCTGACGCATCAGAGACTGGCTATGGCACTGCTACCTACCTGCTCTTATCAAACCAGTCTGGGAAGAAGTGTTGCACTCTTTTGATGGGAAAGGCTAAAGTAGCACCTTTGAAACGTGTAACGATCCCACGGCTGGAATTGACAGCTGCAGTGGTGGCTGTGAAGATGGATCAGATGTTGCGGCGTGAACTACAAATGCCACTCCAAGACTCCATCTTTTGGACCGACAGCACCACAGTTTTGAGATACATCGACAACGAGCGCAGTCGCTTCAAGACGTTTGTTGCAAATAGGGTCACAATGATAAGAGAACATAGCCATCCTTCCCAGTGGCACTATGTAAAGTCCAGCGACAACCCGGCGGACCGTGCTTCAAGGGGAATGCAGGTGAAAGATTTCATCAAAAGCAAGACTTGGTTGCTAGGCCCAAGTTTCCTTCTGATGTCGCAGAAGGATTGGCCTGAAGCACCTTTGGTAAAACATCGACTCCAAGATGACCCTGAAGTAAAGTCCTATGCCTTGAAGGTTGAAGAGGATGGACAGGAAGGGACGCTGGCGTTGAATGAATTGATACTACTTTACTCAGAATGGAAAAGGTTGAAAAGGGCAGTGGCGTGGATGCTCAAGCTGAAGCAGTTGCTGCTGCACCTGAGGGAGGAAAGGAAGGTCTTCATGGACAAGATCAAGAGGACTGAGAACCAGCGAAGCCGACAAGAGCAGCTGGTAACAGAGCACATGAAAGGATTTCGGCTGACACTTCAGCCAACCCTGCTCACTATAGAAGACCTAGAAGAGGCTGAGAAAGAGCTGATACAGTTCAGTCAGCAACAAACTTACCCTGAAGAACTGTTTGCCTTACAAAACAGTGGACATTTGAGAAAGACTAGTCCAATCTACAAATTGGATCCTTTTCTGCAGGAAGGAATCATGCGGGTAGGCGGACGGCTCTCCAAATTATCAATGCCAGAAGAGATAAAGCACCCCGCGATTCTATGTAGAAGCTCTCCGATTGCTGCTCTCATCTTGCAACACATCCACAAAGAAATAGGACACTGCGGCCGTAACTACATGTTGGCCAAACTGCGCACAAGGTATTGGATACCTCAAGTAAGCTCAGCAATCAGAGGCATCATTTCAAGATGTACTGTCTGCAGACGACTTAACAGTAGAACCGGAGAGCAGAAAATGGCCGATCTGCCATTGGACCGCATCACACCAGATCAGCCTCCATTCACGAACGTAGGAGTGGACTTTTTTTGGGCCTTTCGAGGTCAAGAGGGGACGAATCCATGTAAAAAGGTATGGCGTACTCTTTACCTGCCTCACCACAAGGGCCATCCACATCGAGATTGCCCACAGTCTGGACACAGACTCTTGCATAAATGCGCTCCGCCGCTTTATCTGCAGAAGAGGTCAGGTCAAGATTATGCGGTCAGACAATGGGACCAATTTTGTTGCTGCTGAGAGAGAGCTACGTGAGTCCCTTCAAGAATTCAACCAACGACAAATTTCTAATGCAATGATGGAGAAAGGTGTGAAGTGGATCTTCAACCCGCCCGCAGCTTCTCATCATGGTGGTGTGTGGGAACGACTGATTCGCACGGTGCGAAAGGTCTTGAATTCAATCGTCAGGCAACAGTCACTGGATGATGAGAGACTGTTAACCGTCATGTGTGAGGTGGAGTCTATCATCAACTGCAGACCTCTCACCCTGGCATCAGATGACCCCAGTGATCTTGACGTTTTGACACCAAACCACTTACTACTTCTGAAGGCACAACCCAACATTCCTCCAGGAATCTTCTCCCGTGACGACCAGTATGCTCGAAGACGATGGCGGCAGGTGCAATATATTGCAGATCTGTTTTGGACCAGGTGGCTCAAGGAATACCTGCCATTGCTCCAGAATCGGCAAAAGTGGTCGAGACCCAGGAGGAACTTTCAAGAGGTTGATGT
Organism: Idiotropiscis lumnitzeri; assembly: GCF_059441095.1. NCBI lineage: Eukaryota > Metazoa > Chordata > Actinopteri > Syngnathiformes > Syngnathidae > Idiotropiscis > Idiotropiscis lumnitzeri. The sequence continues at coordinate 34,397,869 of NC_142392.1, read as the reverse complement.
CGTCCTGATAGCAGACAATGCCGCACCACGCAACTCCTGGATGATGGGCCGGGTCCTAAAGACCTTGCCTGATGCAAAGGGTGTGGTAAGACGAGTAGTGGTGCAGACGAAGACCAGTCAGCTGGACAGACCAGTGAGTAAGCTCTGCTTGTTTCAAGAGTCAACATGAAGATTAAGGACTCATACACTGGACTCAATTGATAATTTGATCTTTGATAGTTTAAGTTTATGATAAAGCAATCGTAGTGAAACACTTAAGATTAAGCGTATCTGGTGTCTAATGGCTCTTGAGGTATTTAGAATTATGTAATTGTTCCGTCCATAGCATAAACAATTAGGGGCCGGAAATGTAAGAGCCATATTGAGGAATGTTTTCTAATTTGGAATTCATTATTATTATTTAAACGTTATTGATATTGATTGCCTAACGAGCCACACGTGAGAGGGTGGTCATGTGACGTGCCTGAAACGCACATTCAGAAGGTCGGGTGGTGGGTGACAAAGTTTTCTGACCGACGCCAATCAGCGACTTCAATGCACGACAACCAACAACGACGTCAACCAGCGACTTCAATCCTCAACGCAAGCAGCGACAACCAACAACGACGCTGATCAGCGAACTGTGACAGCCACACCACCGACGCTGGTCAATTGGAAGTTTCGTCGCGTCAGGCTAGTTATTACTCACCTGCTCCTACAGTGGCAAGTAAACCCAAAGAGTTGCCACTACAGACATAAAATGTTGGAATGAGATTTTTGAATTTATGCTGATGTCGTTTTTGTTTTATTTTAACTAAGTGTCGAGGCAATCTGGGTTTGCCTCGAAGGGGGGATTATGTAGTGTATTTTCACAAGGTCTAACATATGCAACCCATTTTATGGCCATGACGATATTGGTGCCTCTGTGAATACCAACTCTTGGGTTGGACCTCCCTAATACTTAGGTTACAGCCTTGAATGGCAGCGGGCCTTAACATTATTTACGAAGGGTCTGGAATCTGAGCAAAGGTCATCGAAGCCCCAAGGAAGGTGTTTACAGAAGAGGGGTCTGGCGCCAAGAAGTCGCCGCTGCATGGGGGTCTGTGCCTCGCACCCATAGGAGGTTGTTGAAAAGTTCAGTTAAGGGGCCGCAGGATAAAAATGCATATGCAATAAGGGAGAATTAGATATTCATGTATTTTGTTTGCCTTCCCGATAAGAAGGGATGGCTCGAGAGGAGGAGACCCTTTTTTTCTTTCGGGAACTTCTGACATCAGCTGAGATCAATAAAATCTTCTTCCAACCACCGGTGTGTGTCAGACATTTTTTCCATCACCAAGCCAACCTTGCCTGGCGACCTGTCCGGAGGGGAGCTGAGCCAGAACCGCACATCAACAACGAAATTTACCACAATAGTTTAATGTGGTTCAAAAGTACACTGAATGAAGACATTATTTTGTGTTTAAAATGTTAAGTAAGGTATAATTTTCAGGTGTTTTGGTTTAAAATCGTAGTAAAGGGGGGAACTTGTTTTTTCTTCCACATGTATAAACTGTTGTTTAGGGACATGGGCAGAGATGCACACAATGGCCAGAAGAGGCAATGTACCCTGAAGCGAAGGCAAGACGACAAGTCACGTTTGTGTGAAGATTTGTAAACCTTTATTCCTTTTGAGTGAATGTGGCCAATGAGGTGGTATTTACTTTAAGTTTCTTTATTGTTTTGTGAGCCATCCTTATTTGTGTGCTTTATCCGTTTATATCCAGGGGTGCACATAACTGGTACGCAGGTACGCGTGCGCAACAGAAATCAGGGATGCGGAACGTCAAGTGCGTCACGACGCGCCTTTGCGTACCTGTACACACTGCCATCAATCCACTATTTCATCAGAAGCACAACGAACGAGGTGAAAAATGCCAAAAAAAAACAACAGACTTGAAGCAAATTTTTGGGTCTTTCACCACCAAAAAAGAAACAGCCAAGCGAGCCTGAGCCAAACTAGAGAGCATTTAAAAAAAAAGTGGCTCCAACATATGCCGTGGCTTGAAGCTAATGATGAGCGTACTGAAATGTGGTGCAAGATTTGCCGCTCACATCCACATATAGCTGATAAAAGAGGTGCGTTTTGCTCAAAGACCTGGGTCTGCTTTTTGATGGATCCGAGGACATCACAAAAACTGAGCAGGAGATCGTTTACGTCGTGTCGGTGTCCAGTGACGGCGAACTTACCTCAGACTTCGTTAGACTAATTGAACTGGGTGCTGATCGAACCGCACAAGCCATAACTGACGGACTAGTGAGACTTTTCGAGGACGCAGGCTTGAATAACTGGGCCGCTAAACTGGCCGCTGTGTGCACAGACGGTGCTGCCGTTAACGTTGGAGCGTACAACGGCATTGTGCCGAAACATAAGCAACTCGCTGCAGTTGGAGGCTCCCTGGTGCACATTTTGTGCACCGCAGACACTGGAGAACTGAGCCAAGTCAGGTGATCACGGTGTGCCTTACTGTGTCACATTTAAAGCTGTTGCAGTTTTATTTACAGAAAGGTGGTGCAAAAAAACATTGAAACACTGAAGAAATTGTGCAAAGAAAATGGGATCTCTTTTGTGTAGTAGGTTTAATAACGTCAGGAGGACATCGAGGAAGAAAAAAAAAGACGTGAGTACCCCACACTAGACTGGTTTTATCGCCATCTACTGTTTAATCAACAACGATTATTGTTGTTGATGTGCGGGTCTGGCCCAGCTTCCCTCCGGACAGGTCGACAAGCAAGGCTGGAGTGGTGATATAAAAAAACTTCTGAAACACTCCGGTGGTTGGAAAAAGATTGTATTGGTGTAAAATTGGCTGATGCCAGAAGTTCCCCCAAAAAAGGGTGTGCCCCCCCCCGGCCCCCCTCTCGATTCTTCCCTTCTTATATGGAAAGCTAACAAAATATATAAATATCCAGTTCTCCCCTGTTACATATGCATTCTCATCCTACTTGCCCTTACATGGCCATCCAAAACCCTCAAGGTGAGAACAGATGTGGACTCCCCTTATGTTGCTTCTCGGCGCCATCTCGTCTAAACCGGGACCCATTCCTGTATATCCATCCCTTGATAAGTTGGGGACCCCTGTCGAAATCCCTGACCTGACATAAACTATGTTGAGGCCCACTGCAGTTCAGAATCGTAACTCATTGTAGTGGTGGCTCAACGCAAGATCATACATTCACCAGACCAACAGTTGGGCTATGTTAGAAGTAGAAATGAAGAATTATTCCCATCCATAAGTTACAACGTATGGAAATACAAACGTAAAATGTTGTTGGGTTTCTCACCTGTTTCACACTCTTCACTTTGCCAGCTTTCTTGTTTGTCACCTTTTCCTGTGTGCTTGTGTTTTGGGTTGCGATTTTTGATTGGCTCTCTTCATCACTGAGGTCAGCGTCGATCTGGAGGAACTCAATGTCGGTGTAATGTGTGCAAAAATATACTTTATTTCTAAAGCGCATTTCACGTATATGGGTTTAAACTTGAATTGCTGTCTGTTTTGTTTTTTCAGCGTTAACCGTTTACATTAAGTACACTAAAGTCCATCAAAGGCTATTAATTACATAAATCCTACAATAAAGCATAACTTTAACTCTATTGATGAAAGTAAAGTTTAATTTAGGCTATTAAGTAACTCAGTGGTGGGCCTTCAAGGCCTTCTCTGTTGGCCGAACAAAATCAATAAAAAAAATGATCATAATCATCGCATTGATGTCATATTATAGCTGAGCGTTGTATTTTTAGGTGAGAGTTTTGAATCCAATCAGAATTCCGCTCGCTCGTGTTGCCGGGCAGGTTTCACAATACGGGGAGCGGGCATTATGCGTTCCGAGGCCTGAAGATGCAATTGTGCGGGCATCTCTTCTGTCAAAGTCAATGAGCTTTCAAATTTGTTAGACGGTTGCGATAGCCAATCAGATCACGAGTTGGTTACAGTGAGCCTTTTCGCTGGCCTTATGCTGAGGGTGATTAACGCGTTTTGTGATTGGATACTCACTCGTGAGGGGGCGGCGCTATGCCGAATCAACACACCCAAAAGTCGTAACTGGCGACCGTTCGAAAATCTGAAATATATTCTTGCTTTTTTTAAACCACAATGGCCGAAGGAGGGAAAAGTGTGATTTTTATTGCAGATACACTTGCAAGGACATTTTCAAGTCGGACCTTTCAAGAGAAGCTATATCGTCCAACACTCACTCAGTGGTGCGTAAGTGTGTTTCTCCAAATTATTTATCCAGCCGTGGTGTCATAAATGATGGTATTTTAATGGGGATTTATTCAAGTAGGACGAAGTAGGACTTCTTTGAAGGCACAGGTATGAAATGCACTGAAGTAACTTAAAAATTAAAAGTAAAAAAAAATTACGATTGTTTAAGAATGTGCAAGAAAGAAAAATGTTGACAAATGTTGAAAATAATGATATTTTCCAGGAGGTATTTATTTCTTTGTTGTTTATTCATTCAATTCTATACTTATTTCAATATTTGAGTATTGTTTTTCTTTCAATATGTCGTATATTTTGTCTTTGAAGTGTGGGTCCTAGCTGCCTTCCGGAGAGGCAGCCGAGCAAGGCTGGATTGGTGATGGAAAAGAACAAAAGAAAGAAGAAAGATTTAATTCTCGTCACATGCTGATGTCAAAAGAAGTCTCCCCAAAAACTTGAGCCCCCTCTCAGACATTCCCTTCTTATAGGGAATGCCCAAATAGGACATGAATATCTAATTTTCCCTTGTTGCATATGCATTCCCATCACGCTAGTCTTCGGGATTTCCCTCCAAAAGTCCCCCAGAGGGAGAGCAGATGCGTCTCCCCTTTGATACGACCAGTCTACTCGTGACCACCTTAAATTACTCTCATACCCTGGAAGGTCACTGACCTGGCGAGAGAATTGCCCCCACCATAAACAATGCTCAGGCCTATTTTCTCTCAGGGCAGTATCTGGTTACATCGGAACTTCAGAACCAAGACTGGTCACTTCTGTGAGCTTCAGTCCCTTCATAGTTTCATAAAGAGAATTACTTCCCAGATCTATATTAGGCCATTTAATAATACACGACTTTTTAAAAATGTATTTCAATGTATATTTAAGCTTGCTGATGTAATACTACAATATTTATTCAATTATTATAATATGCAACATTATATCAATAATAATTTAAACTTTTTCATTTCACTCTTGAATATTTCTTAACATATTTGTTCATTTGAATATGTATGCAATTTAAATTATTCCATCCATCCAGCCATTTTCTGCCGCTCATCCGGGGTCGGGTTATTGAATTAATTTAATACATAAGTATTTTTTATATTTCAATATTTATTTCAATACTGGGACTCTTCTCAATGAGTTCAATATTTATAAAATGTTTCGATATTTCTTATTAATTGAATTAAGTCTGTATGTGGTTTCCAATTTTAATATTTCCCTATTTAATTATATAACTAATCCAATGTATAAAAAGCATAATATAGCATGAACAAAAATATTTGGTATATTTGACAAAATGACAGTTTTTCCGAAGTGAGATTCTGCTTAGCAACAAACCCCAAACGCTTGATAGAGCTCAATCTAGAAAGTGGTTTTAGCAAGTCAGAAATTTATTCAGAAAGTGAAATATTAAATGTATGAGAGGGGATATTCGAAGAGTTTGAGTTTTGTTCAATGGACCATACATATACGAGCCAGCCAAACACAGCGAGAAAACCAGCGCTGACTCCAGTCGCCATCAAGTTGCCAACTCCTGACATTCCAAAACCTTTGAGAGAAACTGAGACGATTTGCGTTTCTCGGTCTGGTTCTTTTTATAGTTCAACTACGAGTTTAGTTTTTCACCTTTTCACACAGCGCAAGTGGAACAAGTGATTTTATTGATGATTGTCGAAGGCACCAATTTCATAAGCACCGTTTCTTCTCACACCTTTTCCATTAGGTACGATTAAAAAGAAAACTGAAAAGCATAATGTTAACAAATGTTGTTCCAGGCAAAGGCAATTAATTTTATTTACATGTTTTATGTAAACACACAAAAAAATCATCACACAAACACATTGATAATTCTGGCTCTGACCCCATTGGCTTAGTGCCAATAAAAGAGCTTTGCAAAATTAAATTTTTCAGATTTTATTCAAAATCAAAATTTACATCATACCACAAAGAGTCAGTTCCTTCAGTTTTTTGTTGTCTTTTTTTAAGCTTCAAGGATTGCTGCAATTCTCACCAGCACAATCGTGTCTCTCAGCACTACGTTGAGTGAAGAATTTTTTTGCACAAACGCTGCAACTGAATGGCTTGTCTCCACTGTGTGCTCTTGTGTGGCGTCGTAAATGCGACTTTTGAGAGAAACTCTTGCCACAAATTGAGCAGAAAAAAGCTTTTTCACCAGTGTGTGTTCTTGTGTGTTTTGTGAAACTTGCCTTATGAGAGAAGCTTTTGCCACATACTGAGCAAGAAAAAGGGTTTTCTCCAGTGTGTGTTCTTGTGTGACAAGTTAAATTTGACTTTACAGAGAAGCGTCTACCACAAACTGAGCAGGAAAAAGGGTTTTCTCCAGTGTGCTTTCTTGTGTGGCTTGTTAAACTTGACTTTTGTGAGAAGCATTTTCCACAAACTGAGCAAGAAAAAGGTTTTTCTCCACTGTGTGTTCTTGTGTGTTCTGTTAAACTTGACTTTTGAGAGAAGCATTTTCCACAAACTGAGCAAGAAAAAGGTTTTTCTCCACTGTGCTTTCTTGTGTGATATGTTAAATGTCCCTTTTCAGAGAATCCTTTGCCACAAACTGAGCAAGAAAAAGGTTTTTCTCCACTGTGCGTTCTTGTGTGCCTTACTAAATGAGACTTCCGAGAGAAGCTTTTGCCACAAACTGAGCAAGAAAAAGGTTTTTCTCCACTGTGTGTTCCTGTGTGCCTTACTAAATGAGACTTCCGAGAGAAGCTTTTGCCGCAAACTGAGCAAGAAAAAGGTTTTTCTCCACTGTGCATTCTTGTGTGGATTGTTAAATCAAACTTTTGATAGAAGCTTTTGCCACAAACTGAGCAAGAAAAAGGTTTTTCTCCACTGTGCGTTCTTGTGTGCCTTACTAAATGAGACTTTTGAGAGACGCTTTTGCCACATACTGAGCAGGTAAAAGATGTTTCTCCACTGTGTGTTCTTGTGTGGATTGTTAAATGAAACTTTCGAGAGAAGCTTTTGCCACAAACCGAGCAAGAAAAAGGTTTTTCACCACTGTGAGTTTTTCCGTGCCCTTTTAAAGACAGCTTTGAAGTGAATGAGTCAGTGTGACATGCCCTTTCACCTTTGGCTTGCCCATCATCATCATCATCATCATCATCGTCATGAGCGTCTGATAATGTGTCCTTATTATGTACTTGTGATGGCCCGCAGTGGTCTTCATCACCTTCTGTTATCACGTGATGACTTGAGCTGCTGCTTGTAGGCTCCGCCCCTTTGTTGTCCTCACTCTCATCCTTGTTTTCATCTTCAGTCTTGATAGGGAGAACGTTCACTGGTGACTTGTTGATCTCCTCCTCCTCCTTCTTTTTGATGCGAGTCAAGTCTGGCTCCTCTTTCACAGAAAGGAAATCGTTTTCACTGACGTCTGCAGGACACAGAAAGACAAATTTGGTTTGGTCAAGTCAAACCTCATGCGTCGACTTTGTCTTATATTGTTTCTACCGTGCTACCTTTACTTGTGCCTGCCGCATACGGAGCAATGCGTGGACCCCAACTTGGACCGGACCATGGGGGCATTTCACAAAATTACGTCCTACGATGTAAACCTCCCTTTAGCAGCACAACTGTGATAAACGAGCATTTAAAAAGGAAGCACGTTGCGGCTGATGCCCGATTTCATTCCTGACATAGTCACAGACGTTTTTGGAATATGTATTCGAATTCAACTAAGATACACCATAATATTTTAAGTGTTTACTGAATTATTTTGGAACTGCAATGATGCTTAACAGCCATAGGGTGTCAGTAATGAGTAATAAAGGAACACAAGACCTCCCACTGATACATCATCATTGACATTTGCATAAATTATCAAGAACTTTGACTTGTGGGGGAGATGCAAACCACCTGGGCCACAGGAACTTTATTACCAGGAACTAAATGTTCCTGGCCTTGTTGGTAGAAAAGGGGGTTGTGGCATACTCCCTTTTTAAGCCCATAGTAAGACAAAGATGCAGATGGATTCCTTGCAGCATGCGCTTGTTCACTGATAAGATCCGTGCAACCTTGGGTGGATGCATTCAATGTATTTTAATTGTTTGGATGAGGTGAAACTATGCACACGTGCACAGAACAGTGCAGGGCCACCCGAGGTTCATTGACCGAGCCAGTAAAAAGTTAATAAATAAATAATACCAATACGTACTTGATTTTTTAAAAAAAAACTTAATATTTTGTGTTTTATTCACTAAAATTGATCAACCGCCATTTACCTTTTCGCGGCAGTGTGCACATTTTTAGTAAGAAATTGCTTGAACAAAATATAAAAACCAGAAAATGTAAAATGTTAAATAATCAGTTCAAATTTTATACTGGGAAAAACATGGAGTTCAACCCCCACTATTGGTTATTCTTTGGCATATATTTTCTGCACTGATTACATTTGACATAAACAAATGTTCAGCAAACCTGCAAGTAAAAGGCAATATTTAAAAATAAAACGGCAATAACCTTGAACAATTTCCCCAAACAACTTGATGTTGTGATGCATATTTTTAACGATAGAAAGTCGTTCTTTACAAAGCAAATGAGAGTAAAACGTGTACAAACCTGCTTCGTTTTCTTCTTTTATTCCACAAAGTTCCTCTTTGTCCTTGGGTGTCGTTCTTTCGCACATTTTCAAATAATAATTCCAAAAAATCCGCACTTGATCTCTGCTTGGCGATGAGTCATGTGCCTCTTTTCGTTAGCGGTAGCTAGCTAACAAGATAAGCTAAGAAGCTAAGCTAACTACGCCGAAAAGCATCAACGCGCGAAGATGAGGTTATCGGGACACAAAGACTTGATGAATTATATCGTAGTCCTTTAGAGTAGCACTGGACATTCTGTGAGAAATTTACAGTCAGTTCTACACTAAATCAGAAGAATTTAGCGGTGGGTGTTTTTGTTTCGGTGTGGACGGGTCGGTGGATGTGGTCGAGGCCCTTTTTTTTTTTTTGAACAAACTTTATTGAACATTTTGAATAGACAGTACAACAGTATCACAAGTTAACTTCAGGTATTAAACTAACATATACATTTTCATCCTTAAATAGAATTCACAACGAAGGGTAATGAATGTAGAAAAAAATGTATAATATAAAATAAAATAAAATAAAAATACACAGTAAAACAGGAACAATGTCTCTGGATATTTGTAATTAAGGCTTTTAAAGGAAAAAGGCATTCAAAAATGTCAATATCTTGTTGCTTTTCTTGTTGTTAATTAATTTTGTGGTCGAGGCCCTTCGGAAGCTGCGCGCTTGCTAATGACGTCATGCTTCAAGTGCGTATTTTTCAAATATATTTCTTTGCCTCTGCGTTTGGTTTTACCCATGGATGTTCTATTTTAATATATATTTTATATAATATTTAAATTCGGTTGATACAAAAAATAACAAAATAATTAAATTAACGCCACATTGGCGACTCAGCTCCTACGTCACTTCCGCCTCTGTCCCGAGAAGCCGCCGCTGCAACAGCAGTGGGACGTTTCCGTTTCTCCGACCGAACTTGCAACAATGCTGTGGTTCACTCGGGCTGCTAGATTGTATGAATATAATGTCTGCATATACTAGCAGTGCTTCTCTATTATTTCACGCCCATCCCTACCAAGAAGAAAAAGATTTGCTCCCCCCCACCACCAATTTTTTTTCTGCCTTTGTAGATTGAGATTAGATTGTCAATAAAATATCCCTTAACTAAGATAAATTGATAAGAAATATAATTTTGAGAACTATTATAGTGAGGATCTCGAAACTCAGTACTCTGTTGTGCAAATATTGATGACAGTATGGCAGTTGAAATGAGTACACACGACTGACTACGAACACGTCTTTTTTCCAAGACTGCCAACAACAACTGAAGGACAATCAGAAATTGGCGCCCACAACATTCACATGAATACGCCCCCACCCGGGATGCCTACTGGGTCAGAGGCATGGTCGTAATGTCCGCCACAATAGGACAAATATTTGTCATGTCATGTCATTATCCACACTGCTTATCCTGTCCAGGGTCGTGAGAGGGTGTGTTCGTTTTTTGTACTCAAGAAGAAAAGGGTCAAATAAAGACTCAACAACTGATTAGAGTTCCGATATTTAGTTTCTTCAATTTCTGGAGTTCAGGAAATAGTACAAAGACAGATATCTGGGCGACATCTTCTTAATCTCACGAGAAAACTGCACTCGGGCGAGCACAGTCGAAAAATGCGCGCCATCTTTCAGCCCAGCTTCAGTTTTTATAGGAGTTTTTTTATGTCAAGGGTCATGTAGGTTGAATCAGTCGGCCTCGCTCGGGTCCACGTCCAAGGGAAGGTCCTCCCCAGGTTAGTCTGGATAGTTGATTCCCGTCTGGTCCCCAAGACTGGCACGCCAAGGCTGGCCTTCTCCGGCGGGCAGTCTCTCCGTCTCTCTCCTCTCTGGCATTCCTCTGGAATCTTGTCGGTGTGCATGTGCACGTGTATATGCAGGTGTATGTAAGTGTCTGTGTGTGTCCATGCATATGTGCATGTGCTCTGATCTCCAATTCTTCAGTTTTTCGGAATGTGTTTTTCTTTTGATAGCGTCTATGTGAGTCCTCCAGTGCCCAATTTGGTATGTTTGCATCTCTACAGCCAATGTGGAGAATGTGCTTCGTCGTATTTGTCCATGAAGTGCTGTTAATGCAAGTCATGGAAATGCTATGTGTGCAAATTTGTTCTCACTACCCAAAATTCCAAAAAAGTTCACACATTTAAACTAAGTACTCTAAATTTAGCATGAGAAAAATATAATAAATCAGAAAACATCAGGACTACAATCCCAGTTATTCTTGTGACCCGTGCTTCTAGTTCCATTTGATAAATGCTTTTTGTTTCATCAATGTTTAACATATTCCGTAAATATGAACCTGCTAAATTAAATAATTGACCTTCTGTCCTTTAAGTGTTTAAAATAATGCCAGCAATCATAATACAATCCTTCATTTACCATTGCAGTCGTCTTATCATTGCAGTTGTCAGGGTCGCCGGTCGGCGAGGAGGAGGTGGACCCAGAATGCGAGGAAGCTGGAGAAGGTGTAACTTAAGCAATTTATTAGGGGACCAAAATAATGACAGACAACGGGGCAGGGCGCAAAATAAGAAAGGCGAACTTAACGTGGCTAACTGGATCACAAGAATGAGGAGCAAGGACAGGGACAAATGCTAGGGGGCGAGAGTGGGGGGCGAGAGTGGGGGGCGAGAGTGGGGGGCGAGGACAAGTGCATGAACGAGATCAGAGAGCGGTCGTGACAGTCCGTAACGGAGCAATGCACCGCCAATGAGTTGTCGGAGTGAGGTGTTCAAATAGTCCAGTAATTAGGGGAGCAGATGGGCATCAGATGTGTGAGGGTAACGGGGAACAGGTGCGTGGCTGGTGGGGAACGAGTGCTGGAGGGAACGCCCCACTCAGCTGACTAAATAAACAGAATGAGCACATGGCAGGAAGGTGAAGAAAATAATAACAAAAACACTGACATGACCGACATGGGTTATGACAGCAGTATTTTTTATCATTGCAGCACTTTATTAATTTTCCCTCTGTACCATAGACAGACATTCGGAGTGTTTCCTTACACTTGTAAATGTTGTGGGATGTAAGTGTGTATATACACATGGGGACTTGTGTATTTACGTATATACTGTTTATATTCGCATCGGTTTGCTTTTTCTGAATGTCTGCTGCAAATGTTATACATTAACGGCTACATTGCACCACCGCCTCGGTGTGATCTATATCTTTGCTGCTGTAACACTGCAAATTTCCCCATTGTGGGACTATTGAAGGACATCTTTATCGTTATCTTTAAAAACCTTGTGTTGGTGCTTGCAAAATAATTTTCCATAAGATTAAGATTGAACAAAATGGTGAAACAAAAATTTAAAAAGTAAATACTGTAACTATTAAACATTGAATACTAAATTATTCCTAAAACAGATCAATGAATCTTGAAATTAATAGTGCATTATTGTAGTGTAATAAATACTGAAACGAATAATGAAATATTACAGTACTTTAAATAAATACCGAAATCATTTTCAAACACAATAACAGTTAAGTAATAAAAGAGTGACATATTTTAATTTAAAATTCTCAATCACATCACAACCTGGTGAAAAACCCTGTAAAAGGCAAATATGTTGACATAAAGTATCACTTTATCATGTCAACTGTTAATAACAGGGAAATACATTTGGAATACTATCCAACCAACAACATGGTGTCAGATGTGAAAACAAAACCAGCAACAAAAGTAAAATTCAATACATCTCTCAAGTTCATATTTGGGAACTAAAATGTTTGTTCATGTGCATCTTAGGTTTTTCTCTATGTTTAGAAGAAGATAACGATGATTTGCATCGCAAATGGCGACATCTGTCGGTGAGTTGGTGACAGTGCTCCACAAAGCCAGCAGCCAATCATATCACAGCGGGGTGTGGCCTGCTCTTCCGCCTTCGTGACGAACAGACTGCCATTTTCTCGAAGGAAAAAAACGACGCCAATTCCCAAACCAAACAAAGATAATACTCTGATTGATAATTGGCGCCCTATTTCGTTGCTTAATAGTGATTACAAAATCTTTGCTCTGATATTTGCCAGAAGACTGAAAAGAATTTTGAACTTTCTTATTGATGAGACTCAGTCAGGATTTATGCCCAAACGACACATAACAAACAACATTAGACTAGTTATGGACATACTAGATTACTCTGATATTTTGGACCTTAATGGCTTTATTTTATTTCTTGACTTTTATAAAGCCTTCGATACAGTTGAACATCAGTTCATAATTCATTCATTAATTAAATTTGGCTTTGGTAATTATTTTTGCTCAGCTATGAAAACTCTCTATGAAAACAGTAATAGCTCCATTAAACTATCAGGTGGCACGTCCCCTCGATTTAAAATCTCTAGAGGTATACGGCAGGGCTGTCCTGCCTCCCCATATCTGTTTTTAATCGTGGCACAAATGATGGCTTATCATATCCAAAGTAGTGCTGTTGAAGGCATTTCTCTCCTCGGCAAAGAATTAATACTGACACAACTCGCAGACGATTCAACACTTTTTTTGAAAAATGAAAACCAAATTCCTATTGCTATCAAAACCATCGGGGAATTCTCAAGGGCCTCCGGTTTATGCCTGAACATTAAAAAATGTGAACTTATTGCTATTAAAAACTGTGATAATTCTGAGCTGTATAACATTCCCATAAGAAATGAAGTGAGATATTTAGGTATCTTGATAACAAAAGATCAAAAAATGAGATGCGCTACAAATTTCTCTCCAATTATTAAAAGTACCCATAACAAATTAAACCAATGGCTTATTCGTGATCTGTCGTTGAGAGGTAGGATCTTGCTTGCCAAGTCAGAAGGACTCTCTCGTCTTATATATGCGGCTATGGCACTACATGTCAATAAGGAGATCCTTAAAGACATTGACAGAATACTATATAACTTTATTTGGAAAAACAGACATCATTATCTAAAAAAGACTGTCGTTATGAATTCTTATGAAACTGGTGGCCTTAACTTTTTGGATTTTCTTACACTGAATAATACTTTTAAGATCAATTGGATCAAGCAAATGTATCAAAACCCAGACTCAATATGGAATCTTATTCCTCTCCATATGTTATCAAAGCTGGGTGGTATTGATTTATTTCTTGTCAGCAATTATAACATTGATAAAATCCCTGTTAAGTTGTCAGCTTTTCACCGCCAGGCATTTCTTTCTTGGTCACTTATCTACAAACACAATTTTTCACCCCATAAGTATTTGATCTGGAATAACAAGGATATTCTTTATAAGCATAAGTCACTCTTTCTGGAGTACTGGTTCCAAAACAAAATCATCTGGGTCGATCAGCTGTTTAATAATGAAGGACTTCTGTTTACATATGAGGAATTTCTTAGGAAATATCGTATCCCTGTGACACCTGGTGATTTTGCCAAAGTCTTTGGAGCCATCCCCACTGGTGTTTGCATGCTTTTCAAAGGTCAGAAGCGTTTGGATTTTTACAAAACCGATTATCTCTCCCGAACTACCATAACCGCAGGGAAGGTGTGTTTACTTGGCGGCTCCATTAATAACAATAGGCTCATAAGGAACATGCTCCAGAAAGACGTTACAACATTACCCAATGTTATTCCACACTGGAATATGTTTGTTAATGATATACCGTGGAAAAAAGTCTGGCTCCAATCAAGCAAATATCTAATCACAAACAAAATTAAAGAAATATCTTTTAAATTGATACATAAATTCTACCCATCCAAAATGTATATAAACAAACTATTTAAGATCGGTATTAACATGGACTGTAGTTTTTGTAACAAGTGCCCTGAATCTGTTACTCACTTATTTTGGTATTGCCCTTATGTTCATTTGTTATGGCAGAAATTATGTGATTTTATACATAATAATATTGAAAGTGATATAAGAATTGCTTGGAAAAATGTATGGTTTGGTTTCTTTGAAGATAACATGGACGAAAGAGATGTATATTATTTGATAAATCTTTTGACTATAATGGTAAAATACCATATTCACTCCTGTAAATTTCGTGGAAAGAAACCATGCTTTATTGTTTTTTACAACGATTTTCAACAGTACATCCATTCCATCAAATATTCTCTTAAACAAAAGGCTCATAAAACAATAGAGATCTGCAAAAACTTGAAGGTGTTTATATAGTCCTATTTTTTCTGCCCCAAGCAAGTTGTTCCCTAATATCTTTATTTATTTTATTTGTTTCTATTTCTCCGTTAATCTATCTGTATTTTTACTTAATAGTTATATTATTCTTTTCCACTATATTCATGATCGTTTTCTTGTTCAATTGTTCGATTTACTATAATGACTTTTACATTTGTCTAATTGTTGTATTTTCTACAGTTTGCAATAAAGAAAAAAAAAAAAAAATTTAAAAAAAAAAAAAAAAAAAAAAAAAGGACCTCGACCACATCCACCGACCCGTCCACACCGGAACAAAAACACCCACCGCTAAATTCTTCTGATTTAGTGTGGAACTGACTGTAATTTTCTCAAAGGATGTCCAGTGCTACTCTAAAGGACTACGACATAATTCATTAAGTTTTTGTGTCCCGATAACCTCATCTTCGCTCGTTGATGCTTTTCGGCGTAGTTAGCTTAGCTTGTTAGCTTAGCTTGTTAGCTTAGCTTGTTAGCTTGCTAGCCGCTAACGAAAAGAGGCACATGACTCATCGCCAAGCAGAGATCGAGTGCGGATTTGTTGAGATTGGCGTTTGAAAAATGTGTGCAAGAACGACACCCAAGTACAAAGAGGAACTTTGTGGAATAAAAGAAGAGTCCGAGCAACATCTTCCACTGCTGGGCGAAGGTTGGAAGCAGCCTCGTGTTGTGCTACACAAAGCAGGTTTGTCCACGTCTTACTCTCATTTGCTTTGTAAAGAACGACTTTCTTTCATTAGAAATATGCATCATAACATTAAGTTGTTTGGGGAAATGCGTCCAAGGTTATTGCCGCTTTATTTTTAAATATTGCCTTTTACTTGCAGGTCTGCTGAACATTTGTTTTTGCCAAATGAAATCAGTTCAGAAAATAAATGCCAAAGAATAACCAATAAGGGGGGGGTGAATTCCATGTTTTTTTTTTTATAAAATTTGAACTGATTATTTAACATTTTACATTTTCTGATATTTATATCTTGTTCAAGCAATTCCTTCCTGGAGGAATTCTGCCTGACTCTAAAAAATGTGTACACTGCGGCAAAAACATCAATGGCGGTTGATCAATTTTAGTGGCTAAAACACAAAATATTAAGTTTTTTTAAAAAAAATCAAGTACGTATTGGTCTTATTTATGAACTTTGTACTGGCTTGGTCGGGTGAGAGTCAATGAACCTCGGGTGGCCCTGCACTGTTTTGTGCACGTGTGCATAGTTTCACCTCATCCAAACATTTAAAATGCATCCATCCAGGGTTGGTCGGATCTCATCATTGAACAAGCACATACTGCAAGGAATGCATCTGCATCTTTGGCTTCCTATGGGCTTAAAAAGTGAGAACATCACAACCCCCTTTTCTACCAACAAGCCCAGGAACATTTAGTTCCCAGAGTGAAAGCCAAAGATTTCTTCCCTCATGTGGCTTTTTATTGAAGCAGATTTGAATATGCAAACTCAAACAGAATGGACACATTTTGACTTTATCACACCCGTCCACACGCTTCCTTTTGTTCTAACGGTTTCAGCTTCCAAAACATCTTTGGGTCACACTTCTGCTAAACGGTTTCCCGTCGAACACGGTTCAAGACGTGCATTTGATTTTGTGGCTTCCTGCTAAACTGCCAGCATAGACACTTCTGTTCCGACTGAACTAACGTATTTCCGGTTTAAGAGGTCCATGTTTTTGTGACCTTCTATTAACCTGTAAGCACAGTTTTGAAACATGATGACATGACAAATTTAATTTCTTTAACACCGGGTCGCACGCATTGCTCCGTGTGCGGCAGGCACAAGTCATGTAGAAACAATATAAGACAAAGTCGCCACATGAGGTTTGACTTGACCAAACCAAATTTGTCTTTTTGTGTCCTGCAGACGTCAGTGAAAACAATCTCCGTTCTGTAAAAGAGGAGCCAGACTTGACTCACATTAAAAAGGAGGAGGAGGAGGAGGTCAACAAGTCACCACTGAACGTTGTCCCTATAAAGAGTGAAGATGCAAACAAGGATGAGAGTGAGGACAACAGAGGGGCGGAGCCTCCAAGCAGCAGTTCAAGTTATCACGTGACAACAGAAGGTGACGAAGACCACTGGGGGCCATCACAAGCACATAATGAGGACACATTATCACGCTCTCCTGATGATGATGATGATGATGGGCAAGCCAAAGGTGAAAGGGCATGTCACACTGACTCATTAACTTCAAAGCTGTCTTTAAAACCGCACACAAGAACACATAGTGGAGAAACCCCCTTTTCTTGCTCAGTTTGTGGTAAAAGCTTCTCCCAAAAGTCGCATTTAACAAGTCACACAAGAACACACAGTGGTGAAAAACCTTTTTCTTGCTCAGTTTGCAGTAAAAGCTTTTCTCTAAAGTCACGATTAACAAGGCACACAAGGACACACAGTGGAGAAAAACCTTTTTCCTGCTTGGTTTGCGGTAAATGTTTCTCTCGAAAGTCTGATTTAATAAATCACACAAGAACGCACACTGGAGAAAAACCTTTTTCATGCTCCGTTTGTGGAAAATGCTTCTCTGACAACTCGGCTTTAACAAAACATAGAAAAACACACAGTGGTGAAAAATGTTTTTCCTGCTTAGTTTGTGGTAAGAGTTTCTCTCAAAAGTCGCATTTACGAATCCACACAAGTACACACGGTGGAGAAAAACCTTTTTCCTGCTCGGTTTGCGGTAAAAGCTTCTATGAAAAGTCATATTTAGGAATCCACACAAGAACACACACTGGAGAAAAACCTTTTTCCTGCTCAGTTTGTGCCATGAGTTTCGTTGAAAAGTCAAATTTAAAAAGGCACACAAGTACACACGGTGGAGAAAAACCTTTTTCCTGCTCGGTTTGCGGTAAAAGCTTCTCTGAAAAGTCATATTTAGGAATCCACACAAGAACACACACTGGAGAAAAACCTTTTTCCTGCTCAGTTTGTGGAAAATGCTTCTCTGACAACTCTGCTTTAACAAAACATAGAAAAACACACAGTGGTGAAAAACGTTTTTCCTGCTTAGTTTGTGGCAAGAGTTTCTCTCAAAAGCCGCATTTAACAAACCACACAAGAAAGCACAATGGAGAAAAACCCTTTTCCTGCTCTGCTTGTGGAAAATGCTTCTCTCAAAAGGGAAATTTAAAAAGCCACACAAGAACGCACAGTGGAGACAAGCCATTCAGTTGCAGCGTTTGTGCTAAAACATTCTCCACTAAACATAGTGCTGAGAGACAATTGTGCTGGTGAGAATTGCAGCGATCGTTCAAGCTTAAAAAAAAAGACAAAAAAAACTGAAGGAACTGACTCTTTGTGGTAAGATGTAAATGTGATTTTGAATAAAATATGATGTATTGAATTTTGCAAAGCTTTTTTATTGACATTAAGCCAATGTGATCAGTGCCAGAAGAACCATTGTGTCTGAGTGATGTTTTTTTTTTGTGTTAACATCAAACATGTAAATGAAATTAATTGCATTTGCCTAGAGCAACATTTGTTAACGTTATGCTTTTCAGTCGTCTTTTTAATCGTACTTAATGGAAAAGGTGTGAGAAGAAACGGTGCTTATGAAATCGGTGCCTTCCACTCTCAATAAAATTACTTGTTCCACTTGCTCAACTGGCCTTCATTACGCTGTGTGAAAAGGTGAAAAACAGATCTAGAAGTTGAACTCGAAAAAGAACAAGAAAGAGAAACGCAAGCAGTCTCAGTTTCTCTCAAAGGTTCTGGAATGTCAGGACTTGGCAATCTGATGGCGACTGGAGTCAGCGCTGGTTTTCTCGCTGTGTTTGGCTGGCTCGTATATGTATGGTCCATTGAACAAAACTCAAACTCTTCAAATATCCCCTCAGATGCATTTAATAATTACTGTCAGGTTCAATCACCTAAGCATTCACTGAACAAAGGCTAAATGAATGGAAGGAAGACAAGAGTTGATCTTTTACTCGCGAGGAGAACGAACGGAGGTGTGCTCAGTTACATCTCCAACTTCGTTCTGGAGCACACTCCGCCGAGCCCTCTATTTTATTAGGGAAGTCCCTAACAATACAACGTATTTGCACGAAGGGGTGAAGGGGGGAGCACCAGCAGGAATATGTAAACATCTCAGACACAAGAGGAAAGACAGACATCAATGGCAGTCATCCACTGATTGAAAAGGCAGATATGCCTTTTAGTGCTCTGGTACTAAAGTCTCAGTCCTTTTGTTTCAGAGGTGTGTCTCGGCACACCTCTTTTGATGTTGCAGACGTTGATCCAGTCCTCAGGCATCCGCTTCTCTGTGAAGTCTTCTCATCCATATGGTCAAACATAGGTCACGCTGTGGAACAATTCTTTTGCAATACTAATAGAGTAAAATATGGGATAAAATATATCTTCAACCTAACAGTTTTCTTGGGTTTTACCCAATTTGAAAATTATTTGCATGTGATCTGTTAATGGGGCATATTGATGATGAACTTCTTTTACAAATTGAAGAATAGATGATGATATTAAAAATAAATCTATTCTAGATTTCAGTGTTGCATTTCTATTACACCAAGTGAATTCCACCACATTGGGGTTAAAAAAATCGCCAAGCATCAGTCAGGGAGAGATTAGAGCAAAGTAATGACAGAAGGTTATTTGTTGATCTCTGGGATAATCTAGGAGGATATCGATCCTTTGTGTCGTCTGGGCACTCGTTAAAATCTCCACAAATAATGGTGACAGCTCCTTGGTATTTTTTGTTGAGGTCCTTTAATTTTAAATTTATTAATTCAAATAATATTTTATTAAGACTGTGAGAGTTAAATCCGTATATGTTGCAAATGATGAATTTAGCGTTGTCTTGTTTAACCATCAACAGAATCCATCTACCATCACTAGCAGATATTGTCTCAAGAACCTCTCCCTTGAATTTATGCAAGAAAATCAAGACCCCTGCATAATGATTAGTGCCGTGGCTAAAATAAGATAGATTCCCCCATTGTGTTTTCCAAAAATTAACGTCTGACTCGCCAGAATGTGTTTCCTGAAGCAAAATTAAGTCAGCTTCTGATTTTTTACAAAACAAAAAAATTGCCTTACGCTTAGTAATATCCCTCAGACCTTTAACATTTAAGGACACAACATTAAGAGACTTAAACAAATGATCCATGAAAAAGGAGTAGAACACTTGAAATTTTGAAATACCAGACAAGAAATGCGCTTTAAGAAAATAAAGATCTGAAGAGGTGCCGATTAACAACCATTTAAATTATCTAAGCATTTAGTAAAAGAACATTTTGCTCTCACGGCACAATCGTGAGTTAAACAAATTTGAAGAATAAAGGATGTAAAGTATGTGTAGACTATTTAGTGATTGAAGATGTCAGACAGTTGTAGGACGAGTGATTAGTGCAACAAAGTATAGGAATGGTTTGAAGAAAAAAAAGAAAAAAGAAGAGTTTAGTAATAATAAATAAATATATAAAAAAGAAAATAAATAAATAATAAATAAATAAATGAATAATAATTAAATAAAATGTGTATATTAATATATATAAATAAATAAGACAGAAGATATATAAAAAAATAAATAAAATAATAAAATAAAAAACAAACAAACACACACACACATAAATATAAGGAACCTTTTGTAATCAAAACGAATCTTTTCTAAAAAATTCAAAA
Source organism: Idiotropiscis lumnitzeri (assembly GCF_059441095.1). NCBI lineage: Eukaryota > Metazoa > Chordata > Actinopteri > Syngnathiformes > Syngnathidae > Idiotropiscis > Idiotropiscis lumnitzeri. The sequence continues at coordinate 34,377,265 of NC_142392.1, read as the reverse complement.
CAACCTTGTATTCGAAATATACTAGTGTAGAAATTAAATAAATTATAAATAAACTATTAAACAACCAAATAATTAAAATAACAAATTATTTAAAATCACATTAAATAATAATTGTCTCCAAAAGGGGTCCCATGAAAGTCTGCACAGTCTCAAACATTCTACAGTTTTGTTCCGATTTAGCCCACTTTAGTCAAAAAGACCAATTTATTTTAAGTTACCTGTGGAAAGTCCATCTTCTTCCCATTTATGAAGACGAAAGGACCACGGAAAACAGCTTTTTCCCTTCTTTCTCTTGCTTTCTGAACCAAAGGCCAAAGCTTTTCTCTTGCAGCTTTATCCTCTGGGGACAAAGCTTCGGTGATCCTCAGCTTGTTGTCAAGAAGAAACTTGGAACCTCTCGCCTCCTTCCAAACAGCATCCCGGTGTCGTCGCAAAGCAAACAGGACTATTGTTGAGCGAGTCGAGCCGTCTGGACGTCTCTGTCCAATGCGGTGAACGATGTCAATCCCCTCCTTCAAGCAACCTCGGGTGGATGGTGCAGTTCCCTCCAGGATGGTGATAACTTTGGACCTGATATTCTCGTTGTCTTCTTCCTTTATTCCGTGAATCTTCAATGACCAGCGATGGCTCTCTGCAATACTTGCTTTCAGGAGTTTATTTTCAGCCTGGAGTTTCTTAATTTCCTTCTCCATTTGTACTCCTTTTTCTTTTTGGACTGTCGCAGTTAGTTTTGCAACCTCTTGTGAAGTGGCCACCGTTGTTTTCTCAATGGTTGAAATTTTCTGAAAGGTCTCATCGTGTTTAGCAGATAGAGCTTTAATTGCCGCTAGTATACCACCTTCATCTTCGCTTTGCTTTGCTCTTTTCGGTGCCGGTTTCTTTGGAGTACCGTTCTGGGGCATTTTAAAGCTTGAAAGTTCCATATTTCCATCAACTTCTTCCATTATTACCGCGACAGTTGTGTCGTCGCTGGGCATGACTGAGGACTCCGCTGTCGACAAGTTATTGCTTTTCTTCCTTTTCTTCCCTTTAACTCCCTTTCCCATCCAAAGAAAACGTGTCTCACTTCAAAATACAAGGTTGGATGCGTGAAAGCTTAAAAAAATCAACTTGTACTTACATAACTTGGTGTTAATCACAAAACCCCTTGACTATCTGAACAACATACGTTCTCTTACGTCGCAGCCATCTTGGCTCTCTCCCTGCATTCGTTATTTTTTTTTATTTTTATTTTTTTCTTTATTGCAAACTGTAGAAAATACAACAATTAGACAAATGTAAAAGTCATTATAGTAAATCGAACAATTGAACAAGAAAACGATCATGAATATAGTGGAAAAGAATAATATAACTATAAAGTAAAAATACAGATAGATTAACGGAGAAATAGAAACAAATAAAATAAATAAAGAATAAATAAAGATATTAGGGAACAACTTGCTTGGGGCAGAAAAAATAGGACTATATAAACACCTTCAAGTTTTTGCAGATCTCTATTGTTTTATGAGCCTTTTGTTTAAAAGAATATTTGATGGAATGGATGTACTGTTGAAAATCGTTGTAAAAAACAATAAAGCATGGTTTCTTTCCACGAAATTTACAGGAGTGAATATGGTATTTTACCATTATAATCAAAAGATTTATCAAATAATATACATCTCTTTCGTCCATGTTATCTTCAAAGAAACCAAACAATACATTTTTCCAAGCAATTCTTATATCACTTTCAATATTATTATGTATAAAATCACATAATTTCTGCCATAACAAATGAACATAAGGGCAATACCAAAATAAGTGAATAACAGATTCAGGGCATTTGTTACAAAAGCTACAGTCCGTGTTAATACCGATCTTAAATAGTTTGTTTATATACATTTTGGATGGGTAGAATTTATGTATCAATTTAAAATATATTTCTTTAATTTTGTTTGTGATTAGATATTTGCTTGATTGGAGCCAGACTTTTTTCCACGGTATATCATTAACAAACATATTCCAGTGTGGAATAACATAGGGTAATGTTGAAACGTCTTTCTGGAGCATGTTCCTTACCTAAGTGACACTTTTTTCATCAAAATCGTGTCATATGACAAAAGCGATGTGCAACAACAAACTATAGGAGACCCAGAGGATGCTGTTAATGCAGTAAAAGAAGATAAATGGATTGCACCACTGCTTGTCAATGGCACACTATTTGCTTTTAAAATTGACACAGGAGCAAAAGCAAACATAATTAATGAAAAAGACTTGAAATCACTTGAAGAGAAACCGGAAAGTCACAGAAAAGGCAGTGAAATTGAAAACTTACAACAATCAGCCAATAGGCTAAAAGTGACAGCAAAGGGAAGGCAACACAAGTTAACGTTCAAAATTGTGCCAAGTGGACTGGAGTCAATCCTTGGAGACAGGACATCTGAAGATCTTGGATTGGTAAAAATAATTTACCAAATCAACAGCAAGGATGTCAATAAGAACAACAAAGTGTTGCAGAGTGAAGGTAGTAAGAGTATAGTGAACAAATACTTTTCTGTCTTCAAAGGACAAGGGACGCTACCTTACACTTACAAAATACAGCTCAAGGAAGATGCTAAACCTGTAGTACATGCCCCGAGAAGAGTTCCAGACCCTCTCAAAGAGAGATTAAAAAAGGAACTGAGCAGAATGACACGGATCGGAGTCAGAGAAAGTGGAAGAACCCTGCGACTGGGTAAATTCCATCACGTGTGTTAAAAAGAGGAACTTCCCAGAGTTACGTGTTTGCCTCGACCCCAAAGATCTGAATGAAAACATGATAAGAGAACATTATCAGATTTCCAAGCGTGAAGAAATCCTGAGTGACATGGCAGGTGCTAAGTACTTTAGCAAATGAGATGCATCGCATGGATTTTGGCATTAATAACTGTGTTTGGTTTGCTGATGTTAATAACGTTTTTTACAAAAACCGTATGAGTATATATTTAGCATCTCATCAATATTTGCACAACAGAGTACTGAGTTTCGAGATCCTCACAATAATAGTTCTCAAAATATATTTATTTTCAATTTAGGTAAGTTAAGGGATATTTTATTGACAATCTAACATCACTACACAAAGACAGAAACAAATTGGTGGTGGGGGGGAGCAAATCTTTTTCTTCTTGGTAGGGGCGGGCGTGAAATAATTGAGAAGCACTGCTAGTAAATGCAGACATTATATTCATACAATCTTGCAGCCCGAGAGAACCACAGCATTGTTGCAAGTTCGGTAGGAGAAACGTAAACGTCCCAGTGCTGTTCCAGCAGCGGCTTCTCGGGGCATAGGCGGAAGTGACGTAGGAGCTGACTCGCCAATGTGGCGTTAATTTAGTTATTTTGTTAATTTTTTTATCAACCGATTTAAAACATTATATAAAATATATATTAAAATAGAACAGCCAGGGGTAAAAACAAACACAGAGGCAAAGAAATATATTTGAAAAATACGCGCTTAAACCATGACGTCATCAGAAAGCGCGCAGCTTCCGAAGGGCCTCGACCACATCCACCGACCCGTCCACACCGAAATAAAAACAACCACCGCTAAATTCTTCTGATTTAGTGTGGAACTGACTGTAATTTTATCAAAGGATGTCCAGTGCTACTCTAAAGGACTACGACATAATTCATTAAGTCTTTGTGTCCCGATAACCTCATCTTCGCGCGTTGATGCTTTTCGGCGTAGTTTGCTTAGCTTGTTAGCTAGCTAGCCGCTAACAAAAAGAGGCACATGACTCATCGCCAAGCAGAGATCAAGTGCGGATTTTTTGTAGTTATCATTTGAAAATGAGTGAAAGAACGACACCCAAGTACAAAGATGAACTTTCTGGAATAAAAGAAGAGAACGAGCAACATCTTCAACTGCTGGACGAAGTTTGCAACCAGCCTCGTGTTGTGCCACTCAAAGCAGGTTTGTACACGTCTTACTCTCATTTGCGTTGTAAAGAACGACATTGCATGCATCACAACATTAAGTTGTTTGGGGAAATGCGTTCAAGGTTATTGCCGTTTTATTTTTAAATATTGCCTTTTACTTGTCGGTTTTCTAAACATTTGTTTATGCCAAATAAAATCAGTGCAGAAAATAAATGCCAAAGAATAACCAATAGTGGGGGGTGAACTCCATGTTTTCCCAGTATAAAATTTGAACTGATTATTTTACATTTTCAAATTTCTGGTTTTTATATCTTGTTCAAGCAATTCCTTCCGGAAGGAATTCTGCCTGACTCTACAAAATGTGCACACTGCGGCGAAAACATCAATGGCGGTTGATCAATTTTAGTGGATACAACACAAAATATTACGTTTTTTGTTTTTTTTTAAAGTCAAGTACGTATCGGTCTTTTTTTATTTATGAACTTTGTACTGGCTTGGTCGTATGAGAGTCAATGAACCTCGGGTGGCCCTGCACTGTTTTGTGCACGTGTGCGTAGTTTCACCCCATCAAAACATTTAAAATACATTGAATGCATCCATCCAGGGTTGCACGGATCTCATCAGTGATCAAGCGCATGCTGCAAGGAATGCATCTGCATCTTTGGCTTACTATGGGCTGAAAAAGGGAGAATGTCACAACCCCCTTTTCTACCAACAAGTCCAGGAACATTTAGTTCCTGGTAATAAAGTTCCTGTGGCCCAGGTGGTTTGCATCTCCCCCACAACTCGTAGTTCCTGGTAATTTATCCAAATGACAATGATGATGTATCAGTGGGATGTCTTGTGTTACTTTGTTACTCATTACTGACACCCTTTGGCTGTTAAGCATCATTGCAGTTACAAAATAATTCAGGGAACTCTTATAATATTATGGCGTATCTTAGTCTAATTTTAATACATATTGGATAACTTTAAAATATACATTCATTATTCAAATATGTCAACATGAAAGTCAGAGCGAAAGTATTGTTGCTTAATTTATGTGTAGGGATTTTGATTCTTCACACGTAATTTTGTTTTAAAATTTATTTAGAAACAAAAATTTTATAAAAAAAAAAAGGGGAATGTTGGAACGTACTAGCAGGCGAAATGTCAGTTTGGGAAAAAAAAACAAACAAAACACAAACATAAATCATGCAATAAATAGCGACTATGATGCCAGGGCCTAGGGCTGGGCGATAAACCGAAAATTTACCGTTACCGGAATTTATTACTATGACCGAAATCATTTTGCCCATGTCGGTAAATTCAGTGTTTAAAAAAAAAAAGAAAAGCCTTTTCTGTCTGCGGCAATGTTCATGCCCCTTTAAAACCGCTACAGCGCCTCTAGTCACGTGACTCCACCCGCCTGATCGAGAAAGAAAACAGACGTCGCTGTCGAAGCTGGCGAATCACATCCAGAAGCTTTTTCACCACCCACAACACAACCATGCTGTGCTGAAAGTTCAAAGTGAGAAGCAAGGTTCGACAAGTGACAACAGCCCATAACGGAGGCGACACCATACGAGAGAACGTCTCAGAAGTGGACGCGATAGCCTAGCATATAGCTTAAGATAAAGCTCCTCTAGTTACAGTGGCGCGCACAGGATTTAAACGCTCCATGGAAGCCATATTTCCCGATATGGACAACATTGGGCCGGAAGCTTAGACATGTCAAGCATTTTGCATCTACATCCGACTTGTGGTCGGGTCGCAACATGGATCCCTGATTGAGCCTAACTGTGCATTACATAGACGACAAGTGGCGACCGCGCACCAGAGTACTCGAGAGGGCACATGCACACTTGTTTATTTGTCTTGCATTGACATTTTCTTTAGCATTTTTTTATTTGCCATTATTTACAACATGAAAGAATCTTGGCGCAATCTATTTGCAGAAAAAGATTTTGCAAGAGGTACCCTTTTTCTTTGTGACATTGTTCAAGTCATGCAAAGCAAGCTATTTCGAATGTTTATACAAAGGATTTTTGGACATTTATTTTTCATTGAAAGTAATGTGTACCAGTTGGTCAATAAAAAAAACAGTCAGTACGCATTTCCTGCATTTATTTAGATTTTAGTCCACGGGGAATTTATCGTGCATTTATCGTTATCGAGGTAAAATTGCTCAATTAATCGCGATATGGTTTTGAGGTCACATCGCCCAGCCCTACCAGGGCCCCTTTAATTCTTTTAGGCATACAGATTAGAATGGAAGCAAAAAGTACCCACGATGAAACTATCTCTAAATGCAAAATGAAATACTTGTAAACATATTTCACTTGAAGGATTCCTATTCTATCAATGACATTATGTTGCGATGGCCCCCAGTGGTCTGCATCAATATGTTGGGGTCCCACAACAGGTGTTCCATCACACCCACACAATAGCCTGTGTGTGCTTACTTCAGCTCGCTTCCAGAAACGTCTGTGACTAATTCAGGAATTAAATCGGGCATCAGCCGCAACATGCTTCCTTTTTAAATGCTCGTTTATCACTGTTGTGCTGCTAGGAAAGGGAGGTTTACATCGTAGAATGTAATTTTGTGAAATGCACCCATGGTCCGGTCCAAATCGGGGTCGCACGCATTAATCCGTGTGCGGCAGGCACAAGTCAAGGTAGCACGGTAGAAACAATATAAGACAAAGTCGCCGCCTGACCTTTGACTTGACCAAATTAAATGTGTGTGTCTTATTGTGCCCGACAGAGGTCAGTGAAAACGATCTCCGTTTTGTGAAAGAGGAGCCAGACTTGAGTCACATCAAAAAGGAGGAGGAGGAGGAGGAGGAGATCAACAAGTCACCAGTGAACATTGTCCCTTTTAAGACTGAAGTTGAAAACAAGGATGTGAGTGAGGACAACAGAGGGGCGCAGCCTACAAGCAGCAGCTCAAGTCATCACGTGACAACAGAAGGTGATGAAGACCACTGGGGGCCATCACAAGCACACAGTGAGGACACATTATCAGACGCTCATGACAATGATGATGATAATGGGCAAGAAAACCCCTTTTCTTGCTCAGTTTGTGGTAAAAGCTTCTCTCAAAATTCAAGTTTAACAATCCACACAAGAATGCACATTGGAATGCATCTGCATCTTTGGCTTACAATGGGCTTAAAAAGGGAGTACGCCACAACCCCCTTTTCTACCAACAAGTCCAGGAACATTTAGTTCCTGGTAATAAAGTTCCTGTGGCCCAGGTGGTTTGCATCTCGACTGCAACTCATAGTTCCTGATAATGTATGCAAAAGACAATAATTTTTGTGTTACTTTGTTACTCATTACTGACACCCTATGGCTGTTAAGCATCATTGCAGTTCCAAAATAATTCAGTGAACTCTAAAAAAATATTTTGGTGTATATTAGTTGAATTAGAATACATATTCCAGAAACGTCTGTGACTATGTCAGGAATGAAATCGGGCATCAGCCGCAACGTGCTTCCTTTTTAAATGCTCGTTTATCACTGTTGTGCTGCTAAAGGGAGGTTTACATTGTAGGACGTAATTTTGTGAAATGCCCCCATGGTCGGGTCCAAGTTGAGGTCGCACGCATTGCTCCGTATGCGGCAGGCACAAGTCAAGATAGCACGGTAGAAAATAAGACAAAGTCGCCGCCTGAGGTTTGACTTGACCAAACCAAATTTGTCTTTCTCCAGACGTCAGTGAAAACGGTCTCCGTTCTGTGAAAGAGGAGCCAGACTTGACTCACATCAAAAAGGAGGAGGAGGAGGAGGAGGAGATCAACAAGTCACCAGTGAACGTTCTCCCTATAAAGACTGAAGATGAAAACAAGAATGAGAGTGAGGACAACAGAGGGCCGGAGCCTACAAGCAGCAGCTCAAGTCATCACGTGACAACAGAAGGTGATGAAGACCACTGGGGGCCATCACAAGCACATAATGAGGACACATTATCAGACGCTCATGACGATGATGATACTAATGATGATGATGATGATGGGCAAGCCAAAGGTGAAAGGGCATGTCACACTGACTCATTCACTTCAAAGCTGTCTTTAAAAGGGCACAGAAAAACACACAGTGGTGAAAAACCTTTTTCTTGCTCAGTTTGTGGAAAATGCTTCTCTCAAAAGGCAAATTTAACAGAGCACGCAAGAACACACACTGGAGAAAAACCTTTTACTTGCTCAGTTTGTGGTAAAAGCTTCTCTCAAAATTCAAGTTTAACAATCCACACAAGAACGCACAGTGGAGAAAAACCTTTTTCCTGCTCAGTTTGTGGTAGACGCTTCTCTGAAAAGTCAAATTTAACTTGTCACACAAGAACACACACTGGAGAAAACTCTTTTTCTTGCTCAGTTTGTGGTAAAAGTTTCTCTCAAAATTCAAGTTTAACAATCCACACAAGAATGCACAGTGGAGAAAAACCATTTTCCTGCTCAGTTTGTGGAAGACGCTTCTCTGTAAAGTCAAATTTAACTTGTCACACAAGAACACACACTGGAGAAAAACCTTTTTCTTGCTCGGTTTGTGGCAAGAGTTTCTCCCAAAATTCTCATTTAACAATCCACACAACAACACACACTGGAGAAAACCCTTTTTCCTGCTCAGTTTGTGGCAAAAGCTTCTCTGGAAAGTCTAATTTAAGAAAACACACAGCAACACATAGTGGAGAAAAACCTTTTTCTTGCTCAGTTTGTGGCAAAAGCTTCTCTTTTAAGTCAAATTTAACAAGTCACACAAGAATACATAGTGGAGAAAACCCTTTTTCTTGCTCAGTTTGTGGAAAATGCTTCTCTCAAAAGGCAAATTTAACAGAACACGCAAGAACACACACTGGAGAAAAACCTTTTACTTGCTCAGTTTGTGGTAAAAGCTTCTCTCAAAATTCAAGTTTAACAATCCACACAAGAACGCACAGTGGAGAAAAAACTTTTTCCTGCTCAGTTTGTGGTAGACGCTTCTCTGAAAAGTCAAATTTAACTTGTCACACAAGAACACACACTGGAGAAAACCCTTTTTCTTGCTCAGTTTGTGGTAAAAGCTTCTCTAAAAATTCAAGTTTAACAATCCACACAAGAACGCACAGTGGAGAAAAACCTTTTTCCTGCTCAGTTTGTGGAAGACGCTTCTCTGTAAAGTCAAATTTAACTTGTCACACAAGAACACACACTGGAGAAAAACCTTTTTCTTGCTCAGTTTGTGGCAAGAGTTTCTCCCAAAATTCTCATTTAACAATCCACACAACAACACACACTGGAGAAAACCCTTTTTCCTGCTCAGTTTGTGGCAAAAGCTTCTCTTGAAAGTCTAATTTAAGAAAACACACAGCAACACATAGTGGAGAAAAACCTTTTTCTTGCTCAGTTTGTGGCAAAAGCTTCTCTTTTAAGTCAAATTTAACAAGTCACACAAGAATACATAGTGGAGAAAACCCTTTTTCTTGCTCAGTTTGTGGAAAATGCTTCTCTCAAAAGGCAAATTTAACAGAACACGCAAGAACACACACTGGAGAAAAACCTTTTACTTGCTCAGTTTGTGGTAAAAGCTTCTCTCAAAATTCAAGTTTAACAATCCACACAAGAACGCACAGTGGAGAAAAACCTTTTTCCTGCTCAGTTTGTGGTAGACGCTTCTCTGAAAAGTCAAATTTAACTTGTCACACAAGAACACACACTGGAGAAAACCCTTTTTCTTGCTCAGTTTGTGGTAAAAGCTTCTCTAAAAATTCAAGTTTAACAATCCACACAAGAACGCACAGTGGAGAAAAACCTTTTTCCTGCTCAGTTTGTGGAAGACGCTTCTCTGTAAAGTCAAATTTAACTTGTCACACAAGAACACACACTGGAGAAAAACCTTTTTCTTGCTCAGTTTGTGGCAAGAGTTTCTCCCAAAATTCTCATTTAACAATCCACACAACAACACACACTGGAGAAAACCCTTTTTCCTGCTCAGTTTGTGGCAAAGGCTTCTCTGTGAGGTCAAGTTTACGAAGCCACACAAGAACACACAATGGAGACAAGCCATTCAGTTGCAGCGTTTGTTCTAAAAAATTTGCCACGAAACCGGAAGCTGAGAGACACGATTGTGCTGGCGAGAATTGCTGCGATCCTTGAAGCTTAAAAAAAGACAAAAAAAACTGAAGGAACTGACTCTTTGTGGTAAGATGTAAATTTTGATTTTGAATAAAATATGAAAAATTGAATTTTTCAAAGCTCTTTTATTGACTTAATGCCAATGTGATCAGTGCCAGAAGAACCATTGTGTCTGAGTGATGATGATCGTTTTTTTTTGTTTTCATATCAAACATTATAAATGAAATTAATTGCCTTTGCCTAGAACAACATTTGTTAACGTTATGCTTTTCAGTTGTCTTTTTAATCGTACTTAATGGAAAAGGTGTGAGAAGAAACGGTGCTTATGAAATCGGTGCCTTCCACAGTCATCAATAAAATCACTTGTTCCACTTGCTCAACTGGCCTTCATTACACTGTGAAAAGGTGAAAAACTGAACTAGAAGTTGAACTCTAAAAAGAACCAGAAAGAGAAACGCAAATAGTCTCAGTTTCTCTCAAAGGTTTTGGTATGTCAGGAGTTGGCAACTTGATGGCGACTGGAGTCAGCGCTGGTTTTCTCGCTGTGTTAGGCTGGCTCGTATATGTATGGTCCATTGAACATAACTCAAACTCTTCAAATATCCCCTCACATTTAATATTATGCTTTCTGAATAAATTTCTGCAAAATACACTTAATGGGTTGAGCTCTATCAAGTGTTTGGGGTTTGTTGCTAAGCAGAATCTCACTTTGGAAAAAACTATCATTTTGTCAAATATACCAAATATTTTTTTTCATGCTGTATTATATTTTTTATACATTGGATTATTTATATAGTGAAATAGGAAAATCTTAAAATGTAAAATTGGAAACCACCTACAGACTTAATTAAATTAACAAATATAGAAACATTTTATAAATAATGAACTAATTGAGAAGAGTCCTGATCTTGAAATAAATATTGAATTATAAAAAATACTAAAAAAATAATTCAATAACCCGACCCTGGATGAGCGGCAGAAAATGGCTGGATGGATGGAATAATTTAAATTGCACACATTTTCAAAAGAACAAATATGTTCAGAAATATTCAAGTGTGAAATAAAAAGGTTCAAATTGTTGATAATTTTACATACTAAAACAATTGAATAAATATTGTATTATTACATAAGCAAGCTTAAATATACATTGAAATAAATAAAAAAAAAAGTTGTGTATTTTTAAATGGCCTAATTTAGATATGGGATGTAATTCTCTTTATGAAACTATGAAGGGACTGGAGCTCACAGAAGTGACCAGTCTTGGTTCTGAAGTTCCGATGTAACCAGATACTGCCCTGAGAGAAAATAGGCCTGAGCATTGTTTATGGTGGGGGCAATTCTCTCGCCAGGTCAGTGACCTTCCAGGGTATGGAAGTAATTTAAGGTGCCTTCAGTGAAGTCCTACTTGAATGAATCCACATCAAAATACCATCATTTATGACACCACGGCTGGACAAATAATATCCAGAAACACACTTACGCACCACTGAGTGAGTGTTGGACGATATAGCTTCTCTTGAAAGGTCCGACTTGAAAATGTCTTTGCAAGTGTATCTACAAGGCGCCGCGTTCAGGACCCAGTCTCCCCAGGAGGCCTGGGTTCGAATCTCGAATTTCCCCATTGTGGGACTAATAAAGGGAATATTATTATTATTATTATTATTAATTAAATCCACAGGACCTTTTCAAACTTGTCTTTATCTTCGGGTTCATTGAATACCTCGATGGCCTCCGGCATTGGTTCGCAAAAGGGCTATTTTTCTTTCGTCCGCTCTGTTTCCGACTCCCACGTCGGCAAGGTAGAGCAGGAATTGTTGCTTGAAAGCCCGCCAACTCGCGTCCAGATTTCCCATCATTTTTAGCGCTTCTGGTGGCCTTACGGAGTCCATCTCGCGTCAGTCCTTTTCTTGACCCGCGACCTGGTACCATGTAATGTTCTGTCTTCTATCTTAAGAAGTCACGCAGGTAACGTAATGCTGCAAGCTTGTGTGTCTTTATTTACTGACTTGCATTCTCGTCTATGTGCAGTCACACTTGTTCGTCTGGTAACCATTAATTGCACTCAATCACCTTTTTAAACTTGTTTGTGAAGCTTGTATCAGGCACTTGAATAAGATATTGTAATTAACGTAGACCCACCAAATTTTATATCTATATCTATTTCAATTCCCAGACTGTTGTAAAAGCTTTCTTTGTATATAATCTAGACAGTGGCATCCTCACAGGCATTGCCCCCAGAAACAATTTTACAACGTATACATTTCGTTGTGCCGATAATCACCACAATCCAGAAGTGTTGGTTCGCATTAATGTCCGAATGATATCCAGCTAATATGGCACAATGTTAGAATTTGGCTTTGCAAGATGGGCAAATTATTCCTGAATTGTCATGACCCGTGTCGGGCATGTCAGTGTGTTGTTATTTTCTTCCCTCCTTCGTGCCATGTGCTTTTCTGTTATTGTTTTGTCAGCTGTGTAGGGGCGTTTCCCTCTCAGCCATCTCGTCCTCACCAGCCACGCACCTGTTCCCTGTCAACCATCACGCACCTGATTCCCATCTGCTCCCCTGATTACTCGGACTATTTAAGCTTCCCAGACCAACTACTCAGCGTCGGGTCATTGCCACACTTTCCGGACTTCCACGACCACGTTTGTTCCTGTCAAGCTCATGCTCTTGTTCACGTCCTCGTTCCCGTTACGTCCCTCAGCGTTTTGCCCCGGCTTCTGTTCCTCGTCCTCCTTTTCTGTTAGTCACGTTTTGGTTGCCCTTGATACCTAGCACCCTGCCACGTTGTTTGTCCTTGTTTGTTTCATTTTATAAATTCCCTTCACGTTACCCACCTCTCGGCCTCCTTGCCTTTTGGGTCCACCTCCTCCTCGCCGTAAGGCGAGCCCCCGACAGAATGACCCGACCCAGAAAGAAGGACCCAGCGAGGGGCTCGCGGCGGCGTCATGGACACCGCCACACGGACAACCTCCCTCAACCTGCCGATCAGCTCAGCGCCACGTCTGCTACACTCCCCTCGTCTCCAGATTACGTCATCGACGGTTTACCCGTCATTCCACCCCATCTGATCATCGACTCGGATCAAAAGGACGATCTCGAGTATATCTACCATCTTTCAGACGCCCAGCGCAACCCGGACTCAATCAGTGACCAGATTTCTGAACTTCAGGCCCACTTTGCTAAAATGGAAGCTCACTTGGCCCAGAAGGAGGAGGAGATGCTGGCTGTACTGGCAAAGAGGGAGGAGGAGAACCTCGCCCAGAAGAGGAACCAGGAACTGGAAGCTCAGATCTCGGAGCTGCAGGAGGATCTGGAATCGGAGAGACAGGCGCGCAACAAGGCAGATGAGGCGCGCAGAGACCTTGGAGAGGAGCTGGAAGCTCTCAAGACTGAGTTGGAGGACACTTTAGACTCAACTGCAGCACAGCAAGAGCTGCAGGTCAAGTTTGGAGAGAGCGAACAGCAGAGGCGGGAGATGGCTGACAAGTTGGCCAAGATGCAGTCGGAGCTGGACAATGTCAACAGTCTGCTGACTGAAGCCGAGGGCAGAAACATCAAAGTCAGCCAAGACCTGTCTTCAGTGGAGTCGCAGCTGCAGGATGCACAGGAGATGCTCCAAGAGGAGACTCGCCAAAAGCTGAGCCTCTCCACTCGCTTGCGGCAGCAGGAGGACGAGCGGAACGCTCTGCGGAAGATGCTGGCTGAGGCAGAAGAGGGCAAGAGGAACGCGGAGAAGCAGGTCTCCTCACTTCAAGCCCAGCTGGTCGACATGAAGAAGGCTGATGGGGATCAGGTCCCCCGTCTCGGCTGCGCCCGGTCCGAATGCTGCGCCCGGCCCGCAGTCGCCTCCACGTCAGCTGCAGCAACCCATGTCGCCTCCACGTCAGCTGCAGAAACCCATGTCGCCTCCACGTCAGCTGCAGCAACCCATGTCGCCTCCACGTCAGCTGCAGCAACCCATGTCGCCTCCACGTCAGCTGCAGCAACCCATGTCGCCTCCACGTCAGCTGCAGCAACCCACGTCGCCTCCACGTCAGCTGCAGCAACCCACGCCGCCTCCACGCCAGCTGCAGCAACCCACGTCGCCTCCACGCCAGCTGCAGCAACCCATGCCGCCTCCACGCCAGCTGCGCAGACCATGCCGCCTCCACGTCAGCTGCAGCAACCCACGGTGCCTCCACGTCAGCTGCAGCAATCCACGCCGCTTCCACGTCAGCTGCAGCAATCCACGCCGCTTCCACGTCAGCTGCAGCAACCCACGCCGCTTCCACGTCAGCTGCAGCAACCCACGCCGCTCCCTCGTCGGCTGCAGCTTCCAGTGCCGGTCCCTCACCAGCTGCAACCTCCAGAGTCCCACTCCGGCTCACCGTCAGCTGCTGAGCCCCGTCCCGGCACCTCCCTAGCTGCGAAGCCCCGTCCCGGCTCCTCGCCAGCTGCTAAGCCCCGTCCCGGCTCCTCGCCAGCTGCTGAGCCCCGTCCCGGCTCCTCGCCTGCTGCTGAGCCCCGTCCCGGCTCCTCGCCAGCTGCTGAGTCCCGTCCCGGCTCCTCGCCAGCTGCTGAGTCCCGTCCCGGCTCCTCGCCAGCTGCTGAGTCCCGTCCCGGCTCCTCGCCAGCTGCTGAGTCCCGTCCCGGCTCCTCGCCAGCTGCTGAGTCCCGTCCCGGCTCCTCGCCAGCTGCTGAGCCCCGTTCCGGCGCCTTGCCAGCGCCCCAGGTCCACGTTCCGGCGGAGCACGTCTTGCATCCGCTCCCAGTTCCCGATCCAGCGGAGCACGCTGTGCGTCCGTTCCAAGTTCACGTCCCGGCGGAGCACGTCCTGCGTCCGCCTCAAGCTCATGTCCCGGCGGAGCACGTCCTGCGCCCGCCTCAAGTCCATGTTCAGGCGGAGCACTCCCTCCGTCCGTCCCAAGTTCACGTCCCGGCGGAGCACGTCCTGCGTCCGCCTCAAGCTCATGTCCCGGCGGAGCACGTCCTGCGTCCGTCTCAAGGTCAAGTCCACGTTCAGGCGGAGCACTCCCTGCATCCGTCCCAAGTTCACGTCCCGGCGGAGCACGTCCTGCGTCCGTCTCAAGGTCAAGTCCACGTTCAGGCGGAGCACACCCTGCATCCGTCCCAAGTTCACGTCCCGGCGGAGCACGTCCTGCGTCCGTCTCAAGGTCAAGTCCACGTTCAGGCGGAGCACTCCCTGCATCCGTCCCAAGTTCACGTCCCGGCGGAGCACGTCCTGCGTCCGTCTCAAGGTCAAGTCCACGTTCAGGCGGAGCACTCCCTGCATCCATCCCAAGTTCACGTCCCGGCGGAGCACGTCCTGCGTCCGTCTCAAGGTCAAGTCCACGTTCAGGCGGAGCACTCCCTGCATCCGTCCCAAGTTCACGTCCCGGCGTAGCACTACCTGCATCCGTCCCAAGTTCACGTCCCGGCGTAGCACGTCCTGCGTCCGCCTCAAGCTCATGTCCCGGCGGAGCACGTCCTGCGCCCGTCCCAAGTCCTTGTTCTGGCAGAGCACGTCCCGCAGCCGCCTCAGGTCTTTGATCCGACGGCGCTCGTCCTGCACCCGTCGCAAGTTCCTGCCTCGACGGCGGTTAACAATTCCCTGCCGTCCCAAGTCACGTTCGCGACGGCGTCCAAAGGACCGCCGTCGTTTCCCGCCTCTGTCTCGGCGGTCGTCGACGACGCGCCGCCGCCCTTCGTCTCTGCCTCGGCGACGTCTGATGAACCGTCGCCGCCTCCCGCCTCTGTCTCGGCGACGTCCGATGATCCGCCACTGCTCCCGGTTCCTGCCTCGGCGGTGGACGACGACCAACCGCCGCTCCACGTTCCTGTCTCGGCGGGGCTCGACGACCAGTCGCCGCTCCACGTTCCTGTCTCGGCGGGGCTCGACGACCAGTCGCCGCTCCACGTTCCTGTCTCGGCGGGGCTCGACGACCAGCCGCCGCTCCACGTTCCCGTCTCGGCGGGGTTCGACGACCAGCCGCCGCTCCACGTTCCTGTCTGGGCGGGGTTCGACGACCAGCCGCCGCTCCAAGTACCTGCCTCGACGGCGCTCGACGACCTACCGCCGCGTCTCGTCCCTGCTCCGGCGGCGTCCGGCGATCCACCGCGTCTCGTCCCCGTCTCGGCGGCGTCCGACGACCAGCCGCCGCTCCACGTTCCTGTCTCGGCGGTGCTCAACGACCAGCCGCCGCTCCACGTTCCTGTCTCGGCGGGGTTCGACAACCAGCCGCCGCTCCACGTTCCTGTCTCGGCGGGGTTCGACAACCAGCCGCCGCCCCAAGTGCCTGCCTCGACGGCGGTCAACGACCCACCGCCGCGTCTCGTCCCTGCTCCGGCGGCGTCCGGCGATCCACCGTGTCTCGTCTCCGTCTCGGCGGCGGTGTCCAACGTCCTACCGTCGCTCCAAGTTACTGCCTCGGTTGCGCCCACCTCAACGCCGGCCCAAGCCCCGTCCTCTGCTGCACCCAGCGTTGCGCCGCCGCCTCTCGTCTCAGCCCCGTCGGCGGACTCCTTTTGGCGTTCGGGTCGCCCCGGACGTCCGCCTGAATGGCCACAATGGGACGTGCTGGTCTGGCCGCCCGCACGCCCTCCTGAAGGGCCGCGAAAGGACTTGCTGGTCTGGCCTCCCGGACACCCGCCAGACCGGTCCCGAACACGGGTGGTGGTCCCACCTCCCGACCCCTTCCGCCCACCCTCGTTTTTGGACTTTGTTCTTTGGGTTGTTGTTTTTTTTCTTTTGGCTTTATTTGGGACGTCTGGAATCCGTCCCTTGAGGGGGGGGTACTGTCATGACCCGTGTCGGGCATGTCAGTGTGTTTGTTGTTATTTTCTTCCCTCCTTCGTGCCATGTGCTTTTCTGTTATTGTTTTGTCAGCTGTGTAGGGGCGTTTCCCTCTCAGCCGTCTCATCCTCACCAGCCACGCACCTGTTCCCTGTCAACCATCACGCACCTGATTCCCATCTGCTCCCCTGATTACTCGGACTATTTAAGCTTCCCAGACCAACTACTGAGCGTCGGGTCATTGCCACACTTTCCGGACTTCCACGACCACGTTTGTTCCTGTCAAGCTCATGCTCTTGTTCACGTCCTCGTTCCCGTTCCCGTTACGTCCCTCAGCGTTTTGCCCCGGCTTCTGTTCCTCGTCCTCCTTTTCTGTTAGTCACGTTTTGGTTGCCCTTGATACCTAGCACCCTGCCACGTTGTTTGTTTCATTTAATAAATTCCCTTCACGTTACCCACCTCTTGGCCTCCTCGCCTTTTGGGTCCACCTCCTCCTCGCTGTAAGGCGAGCCCCCCGACATGAATTAAAGAAAATTTAGTTCACTGAGTTCAAATATCTAACTGTCTCGAGATTATAAATTAAGCCCTGAGCTAACGCTCCAATTTTTACAGTTTTTTGGCAAATCTTTAAAGCAAACCAAATGAAATAGTAACCATTTATGATAAATAAAAATCCCAAACCTAGAATTACGCAGATACCAAATTAAACCATTTTTTACGGGAAGAATAGGTGCTCTCCAAGATGTAGACAGCTCCAAGACCGCTGCAGTCTTCACCTCCTATTGTCTCCCGAATGCCTCCCTCCACCTCCAGGCTGTGCCAACTCTGATTCTGTCAACTGGGCGAGGGTGTAGAGACAATAAAACAATTGAGGGAGCTGTGGAGCAGAGCCCAAAATCAGTCGGGCCCCGTGTCCACAACCCCTCCGGCAGAGACGCACACAGAACTACCTCTCCCGAGTGACCCGCTTCGTGAAATTTTGAAATTTAGTCACGTTCCCAAAACCGAAGAATTTGTAGTGGGTGCTGAAGTATGATACCCTGTTAGTGACGCAGAGTATTCAACATTCGTAATAGACGTCTGAACCCAGCCAACCGCCTCGACACACCGCTTTACCATGGGGCCTAGATCTTTAGTATGAAGACGCGCATCAATAGTCAATGTGATTTGTGGCTCAGCGAAAGTAAACAATTCATACCATTTCTGCTGCTCAGGGACAAGGCACGCATGCGAGGCAACGCCGGTAGACATAACACATATATAATCCTAATGCAAGATGAACTCCTGACTAAATTTGGATGAATGCATTTTGAGAAACCAAATCATGTGTGCGATCATATGTACAGTGTACAAGGTACTGGGTCAATTGGTGAATGGGTGGAGGTTGGATCAGGAACAGGGCATACCCACCGCGGGAGGATGGAGAACCAGGTTTCAGAGCTGCCCTCAGATGTTTCAGTTCAGCCAGTGGAATGGAGGAGAGCACCACATATGCGCCGCGGCCCCCTGTCATGGAATGGGGTACCAGCGGGTTGGTGTCAAGAGTGCGTTGGGAGTGGGTAACGGTGGCGCCCCCTGCGCTGGTTGAGCTCTGGGCGACAGGAATGGCACAGGACCAGAGGATGGCACATTCCAGAAAGTGGCTCGGCTTGGACAGCTCATCACCCAGTGACCCCGCAGCAAGAGCACACCCCACCCACAGAGAGAACTGGACGAGTGGCACTTGCAAGCGAGAACGGGTAAATTACCTCTTGTCATGATCCGCGTCGGGCATGACCGGGGTTTTGTCATTGTTTTCGTCTGCATGCGCTTTTGTTATTGTTTTTGTCACCTCCCTGCCATGTGCACTTTGTTTTTGTTTTGATCTGCTGAGTAGGGGCGTTTCCCCTCAGCACCTCGCCCTCACCAACCACGCACCTGTTCCCCGTCAGCTCACACACCTGATGCCCATCCGCACTCCTAATGACTGGACTATATAAACACCTCATCCCAACAACTCAGTGTCGGAACATTGCCCCTGCTACGCCTGCCCTATGCAATTCCTGCCGCACTTTCCGGACTTCCACGACCACGGTTGTTCCTGTCAAGTTCATGCTCTTGTTCACGTCCTCGTTCCCGTCACGCCCCTCAGCGTTTTGCCCCCGGCTTATGTTCCTCGTCTTCCTTTTCTGTTAGTCACGTTTTGGTTGCGTCCTTGTTATTTTTCATCCTGCCACGTTTGTTTGTCCACGCCCCGTTGTTTGTCCTCGTTAGATTTATTTAATAAACTCCCTTAGTTTACCCTTCTCCTGCTTCCTCGCTCTTTGGGTCCACCCACCTCTTCGCCGAACGGCGAAACCTGACACTTTTTTTCTTCCTTCTGCTCAACACGTTCATGCTTTATGTGCATAATTTTCTTTTCCATTTTACAAGTTGGACAACTAAAATGACCGTATTTTCGCAGTCATAAGGCGCACTTTAAAGTCGCAATTTTTTTCCGAAACAAACAAAGCGCCTTGTCAGGCGATACGCTCATTAAATGGACAAAGTATCACTCACGACCATCAGCTCTTGTCATCAACGGGCTGTTGCGAGTGCATGTTAGCACATCCTGCTGGGCAAAGAGTGAGTTGTCCATGCTTACAATTGACCGTGACTAATACACTATATTCTTTCTTTTTTTAAACCACAATGGCCGAAGGAGGGAAAAGCGTGGATTTAATTTCAGATCCACTTGCAAGGACATTTTCAAGTCGGACCTTTCAAGAGAAGCTATATCGTCCAACACTCACTCAATGGTGCGTAAGTGTGTTTCTGGATATTATTTGTCCAGCCGTGGTGTCATAAATGATGATATTTTGATGTGGATTCATTCAAGTAGGACGAAGTAGGAATTCCCTGAAGGCTCAGGTGTGAAATGCACTGAAGTAACTTAAAAAGTAAAAGTAAAAAAATTATGATTGTTTAAGAATGTGCAAGAAAGAACTCAATCTGATCGAAATTTTGTGCTTTGACAAATGTTGAAAATAATGATATTTTCCAGGAGGTATTTATTTCTTTGTTGTTTATTCTTTCAATTCTATACTTATTTCAATATTTGAGTATTATTTTTCTTTCAATATGTAGTATATTTTGTCTTTGAAGTGTGGGTCCTTGCTGCCTTCAGGAGAGGCAGCCGACCGAGCAAGGCTGGATTGGTGATGGAAAAGAACAAAAGAAAGAAGAAAGATTTTATTCTCGTCACATGCTGATGTCAAAAGAAGTCTCCCCAAAAACGTGCGAGCCCCCTCTCAGACATTCCCTTCTTATAGGGAATGCCCAAATAGGACATGAATATCTAATTTTCCCTTGTTGCATATGCATTCCCATCACGCTAGTCTTCGGGATTTCCCTCCAAAAGTCCCCCAGAGGGAGAGCAGATGCGTCTCCCCGTTGATACGACCAGTCTACTCGTGACCACCTTAAATTACTTCCATACCCTGGAAGGTCACTGACCTGGCGAGAGAATTGCCCCCACCATAAACAATGCTCAGGCCTATTTTCTCTCAGGGCAGTATCTGGTTACATCGGAACTTCAGAACCAAGACTGGTCACTTCTGTGAGCTCCAGTCCCTTCATAGTTTCATAAAGAGAATTACTTCCCATATCTATATTAGGCCATTTAAAAATACACAACTTTTTTTTTAATTCATTTCAATGTATATTTAAGCTTGCTTATGTAATACTACAATATTTTTTCAATTATTTTAATGTGAAATTATATCAATATTAATTTTAACCTTTTTATTTCACACTTGAATATTTCTTAACATATTTGTTCATTTGAATATGTATGCAATTTAAATTATTCCATCCATCCAGCCATTTTCTGCCGCTCATCCAGGGTCGGGTTATTGAATTAATTTAATATGTAAGTATTTTTTATAATTCAATATTTATTTCAAGGACTCTTCTCAATTAGTTCAATATTTATAAAATGTTTCTATATTTATTAATTGCATTAAGTCTGTATGCCGTTGCCAATTTTACATTTTAATATTTCCCGATTTCATTATATAAGCAATCCAAAGTATAAAAAATATAATAGAGCATGAACAAAAATATTTGGTATATTTTACAAAATTATATTTTTTCCGAAGTGAGATTCTGCTTAGCAATTCACCCCAAACACTTGATAGAGCTCAACCTAGAAAGAGGTTTTAGCAAGTCAGATATTTATTCAGAAAGAGAAATATTAAATTTATGTGAGGGGATATTTGAAGAGTTTGAGTTTTGTTCAATGGACCATACATATACGAGCCAGCCAAACACAACGAGAAAACCAGCGCTGACTTCAGTTGCCATCAGATTGCCAACTCCTGACATACCAAAACCTTGAAGAGAAACTGAGACTATTTGCGTTTCTCTTTCTGGTTCTTTTTTTAGTTCCAACTTCGAGATCTGTTTTTCACCTTTTCACACAACGTAATGAAGGCCAGTTGAGCAAGTGGAACACGTGATTTTATTGATGATTGTGGAAGGCAATGATTTCATAAGCACAGTTTCTTCTCACACCTTTTCCATTAAGTACGATTAAAAAGACAACTGAAAAGCATAATGTTAACAAATGTTGTTCTAGGCAAAGGAAATTAATTTCATTTATAATGTTTGATATGAAAACAAAAAAAACGATCATCATCACTCAGACACAATGGTTCTTCTGGCACTGATCACATTGGCTTTAAGTCAATAAAAGAGCTTTGAAAAATTAAATTTTTCATATTTTATTCAAAATCAAAATTTACATCTTACCACAAAGAGTCAGTTCCTTCAGTTTTTTTTGTCTTTTTTTAAGCTTCACGGATCGCATCAATTCTCGCCAGCACAATCGTGTCTCTCAGCTTCCGGTTTCGTGTCAAATTTTTTAGAACAAACGCTGCCACTGAATGGCTTGTCTCCATTGTGTGTTCTTGTGTGGCATCGTAAACTTGACCTTACAGAGAAGCCTTTGCCACAAACTGAGCAAGAAAAAGGTTTTTCTCCAGTGTGTGTTCTTGTGTGACAAGTTAAATTTGACTTTACAGAGAAGCGTCTTCCACAAACTGAGCAGGAAAAAGGTTTTTCTCCACTGTGCGTTCTTGTGTGGATTGTTAAACTTGAATTTTTAGAGAAGCTTTTACCACAAACTGAGCAAGAAAAAGGGTTTTCTCCACTGTGTGTTCTTGTGTGACAAGTTAAATTTGACTTTTCAGAGAAGCGTCTACCACAAACTGAGCAGGAAAAAGGTTTTTCTCCACTGTGCGTTCTTGTGTGGATTGTTAAACTTGAATTTTGAGAGAAGATTTTACCACAAACTGAGCAAGTAAAAGGTTTTTCTCCAGTGTGTGTTCTTGCGTGTTCTGTTAAATTTGACTTTTGAGAGAAGCATTTTCCACAAACTGAGCAAGAAAAAGGGTTTTCTCCACTATGTATTCTTGTGTGACTTGTTAAAGTTGACTTAAAAGAGAAGATTTTGCCACAAACTGAGCAAGAAAAAGGTTTTTCTTCACTATGTGTTGCTGTGTGTTTTCTTAAATTAGACTTTCCAGAGAAGCTTTTGCCACAAACTGAGCAGGAAAAAGGGTTTTCTCCAGTGTGTGTTGTTGTGTGGATTGTTAAATGATAATTTTGGGAGAAACTCTTGCCACAAACTGAGCAAGAAAAAGGTTTTTCTCCAGTGTGTGTTCTTGTGTGACAAGTTAAATTTGACTTTACAGAGAAGCGTCCACAAACTGAGCAGGTAAAAGGTTTTTCTCCACTGTGCGTTCTTGTGTGTCTTCTTAAACTTGAATTTTTAGAGAAGCTTTGACCACAAACTGAGCAAGAAAAAGGGTTTTCTCCAGTGTGTGTTCTTGTGTGACAAGTTAAATTTGACTTTTCAGAGAAGCGTCTACCACAAACTGAGCAGGAAAAAGGTTTTTCTCCACTGTGCGTTCTTGTGTGGATTGTTAAACTTGAATTTTGAGAGAAGCTTTTACCACAAACTGAGCAAGTAAAAGGTTTTTCTCCAGTGTGTGTTCTTGCGTGTTCTGTTAAATTTGCCTTTTGAGAGAAGCATTTTCCACAAACTGAGCAAGAAAAAGGTTTTTCTCCACTATGTATTCTTGTGTGACTTGTTAAATTTCACTTAAAAGAGAAGCTTTTGCCACAAACTGAGCAAGAAAAAGGTTTTTCTCCACTATGTGTTGCTGTGTGTTTTCTTAAATTAGACTTTCCAGAGAAGCTTTTGCCACAAACTGAGCAGGAAAAAGGGTTTTCTCCAGTGTGTGTTGTTGTGTGGATTGTTAAATGGGAATTTTGTGAGAAACTCTTGCCACAAACCGAGCAAGAAAAAGGTTTTTCTCCAGTGTGTGTTCTTGTGTGACAAGTTAAATTTGACTTTACAGAGAAGCGTCTTCCACAAACTGAGCAGGAAAAAGGTTTTTCTCCACTGTGCATTCTTGTGTGGATTGTTAAACTTGAATTTTGAGAGAAGCTTTTACCACAAACTGAGCAAGAAAAAGGGTTTTCTCCAGTGTGTGTTCTTGTGTGACAAGTTAAATTTGACTTTTCAGAGAAGCGTCTACCACAAACTGAGCAGGAAAAAGGTTTTTCTCCACTGTGCTTTCTTGTGTGGATTTTTAAACTTGAATTTTGAGAGAAGCTTTTACCACAAACTGAGCAAGTAAAAGGTTTTTCTCCAGTGTGTGTTCTTGCGTGCTCTATTAAATTTGCCTTTTGAGAGAAGCATTTTCCACAAACTGAGCAGGAAAAAGGGTTTTTCGCCACTATGTATTCTTGTGTGACTTGTTAAATTTGACTTAAAAGAGAAGCTTTTGCCACAAACTGAGCAAGAAAAAGGTTTTTCTCCACTGTGCGTTCTTGTGTGGATTGTTAAATAAAACTTTCGAGAGAAGCTTTTGCCACAAACTGAGCAGGAAAAAGGTTTTTCACCACTGTGTGTTTTTCTGTGCCCTTTTAAAGACAGCTTTGAAGTGAATGAGTCAGTGTGACATGCCCTTTCACCTTTGGCTTGCCCATCATCATCATCATCATCATTAGTATCATCATGCTCATGAGCGTCTGATAATGTGTCCTCATTATGTGCTTGTGATGGCCCCCAGTGGTCTTCATCACCTTCTGTTGTCACGTGATGACTTGATCTGCTGCTTGTAGGCTCCGCCCCTCTCTTGTCCTCACTCTCATCCTTGTTTTCATCGTCAGTCTTTATAGGGAGAACGTTCACTGGTGACTTGTTGATCTGCTCCCCCTCCTCCTCCTTTTTGATGTGAGTCAAGTCTGGCTCCTCTTTCACAGAACGGAGACCGTTTTCACTGACGTCTGGAGAAAGACAAATTTGGTTTGGTCAAGTCAAACCTCAGGCGGCGACTTTGTCTTATTTTCTACCGTGCTATCTTGACTTGTGCCTGCCGCATACGGAGCAATGCGTGCGACCTCAACTTGGACTCGACCATGGGGGCATTTCACAAAATTACGTCCTACGATGTAAACCTCCTTTTAGCAGCACAACAGTGATAAACGAGCATTTAAAAAGGAAGCACGCTGCGGCTGATGCCCGATTTCATTCCTGACATAGTCACAGACGTTTCTGGAATATGTATTCTAATTCAACTAAGATGCACCAAAATATTTTTTTCGAGTTCACTGAATTATTTTGGAACTGCAATGATGCTTAACAGCCATAGGGTGTCAGTAATGAGTAACAAAGTAACACAAGACCTCCCACTGATACATCATCATTGTCATTTGCATAAATTATCAAGAACTTTGAGTTGCGGGGAGATGCAAACCACCTGGGCCACAGGAACTTTATTACCAGGAACTAAATGTTCCTGGACTTGTTTGTAGAAAAGGGGGTTGTGACGGTCTCCCTTTTTAAGCCCATAGTAAGCCAAAGATGCAGATGCATTCCAATGTGCATTCTTGTGTGGATTGTAAAACTTGAATTTTGAGACAAGCTTTTACCACAAACTGAGCAAGAAAAAGGGTTTTCTTGCCCATTATCATCATCATTGTCATGAGCGTCTGATAATGTGTCCTCACTGTGTGCTTGTGATGGCCCCCAGTGGTCTTCATCACCTTTTGTTTTCACGTGATGACTTGAACTGCTGCTTGGAGGCTCCGCCCCTCTCTTGTCCTCACTCTCATCCTTGTTTTCATCTTCAGTCTTTATCGGGAGAACGTTCACTGATGACTTGTTGATCTCCTCCTCCTCCTCCTCCTTTTTGATGTGAGTCAAGTCTGGCTCCTCTTTCACAGAACGGAGATCGTTTTCACAGACGTCTGCATGACACAAAAAGACAAATTTGGTTTGGTCAAGTCAAACGTCGTGCGTCGACTTTGTCTTATATTGTTTCTACCGTGCTACCTTGACTTGTGCCTGCCGCACACGGAGCAATGCGTGCGACCCCGATTTGGACCGGACCATGGGGGCATTTCACAAAGTTACGTCCTACGATGTAAACCTCCCTATCGCAGCACAACTGTGATAAACGAGCATTTAAAAAGGAAGCACGTGTTGGCTGATGCCCGATTTCATTCCTGACATAGTCACAGACGTTTCTGGAAGCGAGCTGAAGTAAGCACACACAGGCTATTGTGTGCGTCTGATGGAACACCTGTTGTGGGACCCCAACATATTGATGCAGACCACTGGGGGCCATCGCAACATAATGTCATTGATAGAATAGGAATCCTTCAAGTGAAATATGTTTACAAGTTTTTCATTTTGCATTTAGAGATAGTTTCATCGTCGGTACTTTTTGCTTCCATTATAATCTGTATACCTAAAAGAATTAAAGGGGCCCTGGTAGGGCTGGACGATATGACCTAAAATCAATATCGCGATTAATTGAGCAATTTTACCTCGATAACGATAAATTCCCCGTGGACTAAAATCAAAATAAATGCAGGAAATGCGTACTGACTGTTTTTTTTATTGACCAACTGGTACACATTACTTTCAATGAAAAATAAATGTCCAAAAATCCTTTGTATAAACATTCGAAATAGCTTGCTTTGCATGACTTGAACAATGTCACAAAGAAAAAGGGTACCTCTTGCAAAATATTTTTCTGCAATTAGCTTGCGCCAAGATGCTGTCATGGTGCAAATAATGCCAAACAAAAAAATGGTAAATAAAATGAAAGAAAATGTCAATGCAAGACAAATAAACAAGTGTGCATCATCGGGGAAAATGTGCCGTCTCGAGTACTCTGGTGCGCAGTCGCCACTTGTCATCTATGTAATGCACAGTTAGGCTCAATCAGGGATCCATGTTGCGACCCGACCACAAGTCAGATGAGGATGCAAAATGCTTGACATGTCTAAGCTTCCGGCCCGATGTTGTCCATATCGGGAAATACGGCTTTCATGAAGCGTTTAAATCCTGTGCGCTCCTCTGTAACTAGAGGAGCTTTATCTTTAGCTATGTGCTAGGCTATCGCGTCCACCTCTGAGACGTTCTCTCGTATGGTGTCGCCTCCGTTAATGGGCTGTTGTCACTTGTCGAACCTTGCTTCTCACTTTGAACTTTCAGCACAGCATGGTTGTGTTGTGGGTGGTGAAAAAGCTTCTGGATGTGATTCGCCAGCTTCGACAGCGACGTCTGTTTTCTTTCTCGATCAGGCGGGTGGAGTCACGTGACTAGAGGCGCTGTAGCGGTTTTAAAGGGGCATGAACATTGCCGCAGACAGAAAAGGCTTTTCTTTTTTTTTTTAAACACTGAATTTACCGACATGGGCAAAATGATTTCGGTCATAGTAATAAATTCCGGTAACGGTAAATTTTCGGTTTATCGCCCAGCCCTAGGCCCTGGCATCATAGTCGCTATTTATTGCATGATTTATGTTTGTGTTTTGTTTGTTTTTTTTTCCCAAACTGACATTTCGCCTGCTAGTACGTTCCAACATTCCCCCTTTTTTTTTTTTATAAAATTTTTGTTTCTAAATAAATTTTAAAACAAAATTACGTGTGAAGAATCAAAATCCCTACACATAAATTAAGCAACAATACTTTCGCTCTGACTTTCATGTTGACATATTTGAATAATGAATGTATATTTTAAAGTTATCCAATATGTATTAAAATTAGACTAAGATACGCCATAATATTATAAGAGTTCCCTGAATTATTTTGTAACTGCAATGATGCTTAACAGCCAAAGGGTGTCAGTAATGAGTAACAAAGTAACAAAAGACCTCCCACTGTTAAGTCATCATTGTCATTTGGATAAATTACCAGGAACTACGAGTTGTGGGGGAGATGCAAACCACCTGGGCCACAGGAACTTTATTACCAGGAACAAAATTTTCCTGGACTTGTTGGAAGAAAAGGGGATTTTGACGTTCTCCCTTTTTAAGCCCATCGTAAGCCAAAGATGCAGATGCATTCCTTGCAGCATGCGCTTGTTCACTGATGAGATCCGTGCAACCCTGGATGGATGCATTCAATGTATTTTAAATGTTTTGATGGGGTGAAACTACGCACACGTGCACAAAACAGTGCAGGGCCACCCGAGGTTCATTGACTCTCACCCGACGAAGCCAGTACAAAGTTAATAAATAAGACTAATACGTACTTGATTTAAAAAAAATAATAATATTTTATCCACTAAAATTGATCAACCGCCATTGATGTTTTCGCCGCAGTGTGCACATTTTGTAGAGTCAGGCAGAATTCCTTCCGGAAGGAATTGCTTGAACAAGATATAAAAACCAGAAATTTGAAAATGTAAAATAATCAGTTCAAATTTTATACTGGGAAAACATGGAGTTCACCCCCCACTATTGGTTATTCTTTGGCATTTATTTTCTGCACTGATTTTATTTGGCATAAACAAATGTTTAGAAAACCGACAAGTAAAAGGCAATATTTAAAAATAAAACGGCAATAACCTTGAACGCATTTCCCCAAACAACTTAATGTTGTGATGCATATTTTTAACAATAGAAAGTCGTTCTTGACAAAGCAAATGAGAGTAAGACGTGTACAAACCTGCTTTGTGTGGCACAACACGAGGCTGGTTGCAAACTTCGTCCAGCAGTTGAAGATGTTGCTCGTTCTCTTCTTTTATTCCAGAAAGTTCATCTTTGTACTTGGGTGTCGTTCTTTCACTCATTTTCAAATGATAACTACAAAAAATCCGCACTTGATCTCTGCTTGGCGATGAGTTATGTGCCTCTTTTTGTTAGCGGCTAGCTAGCTAACAAGCTAAGCAAACTACGCCGAAAAGCATCAACGCGCGAAGATGAGGTTATCGGGACACAAAGACTTAATGAATTATGTCGTAGTCCTTGAGAGTAGCACTGGACATCCTTTGATAAAATTACAGTCAGTTCCACACTAAATCAGAAGAATTTAGCGGTGGGCGTTTTTGTTCCGGTGTGGACGAGTCGGTGGATGTGGTCGAGGTCCTGCGAAAGCTGCGCGCTTGCTAATGACGTCATGCTTTAAGCGCGTATTTTTCAAATATCTTTCTTTGCCTCTGTGTTTGTTTTTACCCCTGGCTGTTCTATTTTAATATATATTTTATATAATGTTTTAAATCGGTTGATAAAAAAAATCACAAAATAACTAAATTAACGCCACATTGGCGAGTCAGCCCCCACGTCACTTCCGCCGATGCCTCGAGAAGCCGCTGCTGCAACAGCTCTGGGACGTTTACGTTTCTCCTACCGAATTTGCAACAATGCTGTGGTTCACTCGTACGGAAGAGGATTAGGGCCATGAATGAGAAAAAAAAAAGATTGGAAGGATTCTGACTTTAATCTCAGAATTCTGACTTTATTCTCAGAATTCTTACTTTAATCTCAGAATTCTGACTTTAAAGTGAGAATTCTGACTTTAATCTCAGAATTCTGACTTTAAAGTGAGAATTCTGACTTTAATCAATTCTGAGAATAAAGTCAGAATTCTGAGATTAATCAATTCTGAGAATAAAGTCAGAATTCTGAGATTAAAGTCAGAATTCTCACTTTAAAGTCAGAATTCTGAGATTAAAGTCAGAATTCTGAGAATAAAGTCAGAATTCTGAGATTAAAGTCAGAATTCTCACTTTAAAGTCAGAATTCTGAGATTAAAGTCAGAATTCTCACTTTAAAGTCAGAATTCTGAGATTAAAGTCAGAATTCTGAGAATAAAGTCAGAATTCTGAGATTAAAGTCAGAATTCTCACTTTAAAGTCAGAATTCTGAGATTAAAGTCAGAATTCTGAGAATAAAGTCAGAATTCTGAGATTAAAGTCAGAATTATGAGAATAAAGTCAGAATTCTGAGATTAAAGTCAGAATTCTGAGAATAAAGTCAGAATTCTGAGATTAAAGTCAGAATTCTGAGAATAAAGTCAGAATTCTGAGATTAAAGTCAGAATTCTGAGAATAAAGTCAGAATTCTGAGATTAAAGTCAGAATTCTCACTTTAAAGTCAGAATTCTGAGATTAAAGTCAGAATTCTCACTTTAAAGTCAGAATTCTGAGATTAAAGTCAGAATTCTGAGAATAAAGTCAGAATTCTGAGATTAAAGTCAGAATTCTCACTTTAAAGTCAGAATTCTGAGATTAAAGTCAGAATTCTGAGAATAAAGTCAGAATTCTGAGATTAAAGTCAGAATTCTGAGAATAAAGTCAGAATTCTGAGATTAAAGTCAGAATTCTGAGAATAAAGTCAGAATTCTGAGATTAAAGTCAGAATTCTCACTTTAAAGTCAGAATTCTGAGATTAAAGTCAGAATTCTGAGAATAAAGTCAGAATTCTGAGATTAAAGTTAGAATCCTTCCAATCTTTTTTTTTTCTCATTCATGGCCCTAATCCTCTTCCGTAAAATGTAATTGTGATTTTCAATAAAATATGATGAAATTTAATTTTGCAAAGCTCTTTTATTGAGATCAGTGCCAGAAGAACCACTGTCTGAGTGGTGATGATTTTTTTGTGTGTTTACTTCAAACATGTAAATAAAATTTATTGCTTTTGCCTGGTACAACATTTTTTAACATTATGCTTTTCAGATGTCTTTTTAATCGCATTTAATGGAAAAGGTGTGAGAAGAAACAGTGCTTATGAAATCGGTGCCTTCCACAATCATCAATAAAATGACTTGTTCCACTTGCTCAACTCGCCTTCATTACGCTGTGAAAAGGTGAAAAACAGAACTCGAAGTTGAACTATAAAAAGAACCAGAAAGAGAAACGCAAATAGTCTCAGTTTCTCTCAAAGGTTTTGGAATGTCAGGACTTGGCAACTTGATGGCGACTGGAGTCAGCGCTGGTTTTCTCGCTGTGTTTGGCTGGCTCGTATATGAATGGTCCATTGAACAAAACTCAAACTCTTCAAATATCCCCTCACATACATTTAATATTTCACTTTCTGAATAAATTTCTGACTGGCTAAATACACTTTCTAGGTTGAGCTCTATCAAGCGTTTGGGGTTTGTTGCTAAGCAGAATCTCACTTCAGAAAAACTATAATGTAAAAAATACTTAGGTATTAAATTAATTCAATAACCCGACCCCGGACGAGCGGCAGAAAATGGCTGGATGGATGGAATAATTTAAATTGCATACATATTCAAATGAACAAATATGTTCAGAAATATTCAAGAGTGAAATAAGGTTTAAATTGATATTGATATAATTTAACATTAAAATAATTGAATAAATATTGTAGTATTATATAAGCAAGCTTAAATATACATTTAAATAAATTTTAAAAAAGTCATGTATTTTTAAATGGCCTTATATAGATATGGGAAGTTCAAAGAAGTGACCAGTCTTGGTTCTGAAGTTCCGATGTAACCAGATACTGCCCTGAGAGAAAATAGGCCTGAGCATTGTTTATGGTGGGGGCAATTCTCTCGCCAGGTCAGTGACCTTCCAGGGTGTGACAGTAATTTAAGGTGGTCACGAGTAGACTGGTCGTACCAACGGGGAGACGCATCTGCTCTCCCTCTGGGGGACTTTTGGAGGGAAATCCCGAAGACTAGCAGGATGGGAATGCATATGCAACAAGGGAAAATTAGAAATTCATGTCCTATTTGGGCATTCCCTATAAGAAGGGAATGTCTGAGAGGGGGCTTGCACGTTTTTGGGGAGACTTCTTTTGACATCAGCATGTGACGAGAATAAAATCTTTCTTCTTTCTTTTGTTCTTTTCCATCACCAATCCAGCCTTGCTCGGCTGCCTCTCCGGAAGGCAGCTAGGACCCACACTTCAAAGACAAAATATACGACATATTGAAAGAAAAACAATACTCAAATATTGAAATAAGTATAGAATTGAATGAATAAACAACAAAGAAATAAATACCTCCTGTAAAATATCATTTATCAACATTTGTCAAAGCACAACATTTCGATCAGATTGAGTTCTTTCTTGCACATTCTTAAACAATCGTAATTTTTTTACTTTTACTTTTTAAGTTACTTCAGTGCATTTCACACCTGAGCCTTCAGGGAATTCCTACTTTGTTCGACTTGAATGAATCCGCATCAAAATACCATCATTTATGACACCACGGCTGGACAAATAATATCCAGAAACACACTTACGCACCACTGAGTGAGTGTTGGACGATATAGCTTCTCTTGAAAGGTCCGACTTGAAAATGTCCTTGCAAGTGGATCTGCAATAAAAATCACACTTTTCCCTCCTTCGGCCATTGTGGTTCAAAAAAAGCAAGAATATATTTTAGATTTTCGAACGGCCGCCAATTACGACTTTTGGGTGTGTCGATTCGGCATCGCGCTGCCCCCTCACGAGTGAGTATCCAATCACAAAACGCGTTCCTCACCCTCAGCATAAGGCCAGCGAAAAGGCTCACTGTAACCAACTCGTGATCTGATTGGCTGTCGCAACCGTCTAACAAGGCCGTGAAATTGAAAACCGACAACAATCAGCCAATAAAAACAAAGGGATGTTGTAGGCTAAAAGTGACAGCAAAGGGAAGACAACACAAATTAACGTTCACAATTGTGCCAAGTGGACTGGAGTCAATCCTTGGAGACAAGACATCTGAAGATCTTGGATTGGTGAAAAGAATTTACCAAATCAACAGCAAGGATGTCAATAAGAACAACAAAGTGTTGAAGAGTGAAGGTAGTAAGAGTATAGGGAACAAGTACTTTTCTGTCTTCAAAGGACAAGGGACGCTACCTTACACTTACAAAATACAGCTCAAGGAAGATGCTAAACCTGTAGTACATGCCCCGAGAAGAGTTCCAGCCCCTCTCAAAGAGAGATTAAAAAAGGAACTGAGCAGAATGACACCGATCGGAGTCATAGAGAAAGTGGAAGAACCCACCGACTGGGTAAATTCCATCACGTGTGTTAAAAAGAGGAACTTCCCAGAGTTACGTGTTTGCCTCGACCCCAAAGATCTGAATGAAAACATGATAAGAGAACATTATCAGATTCCCAAGCGTGAAGAAATCCTGAGTGACATGGCAGGTGCTAAGGACTTCAAATTAGATGCATCGCATGGATTTTGGCAGCTGAAGCTGGACACCGAAAGCAGCAGGTACACCACCTTCAACACACCATTTGGGCGTTTCTGTTTTCTGAGACTGCCATTTGGCATAAAATCTGCGCCTGAGATCTTTCACAGAGCTATGGAGTCAATCATAAAAGGTCTGGAAGGAACCCGTGTGTATATTGATGATTTGGTTGTTTGGGGAAACACGGAACAAGAACACAATGAGAGACTTGAGAAACTGCTACAAAGAGTTAAAATGAATGGACTTAAACTGAAACGAGAGAAATGTCTAATCTCGTTGCACACTTGAGTACAATGTCAATAAAGGGATGTCTGATTTCTGAAATGTCTGTTTGGAGTTACAGAATTGACATTCTTGGGAGACAAGCTCACGGCAGATGGAGTGGTGCCTGACAGGGCCAAAGTGCAAGCAATACTGGACATGCCAGCTCCAACCGAAAAAAAAGTGACTTCTGCGAGCAATGGGGATGATAAATTTCCTGGGCAAGTTCATTCCAAACCTCTCTTCATGTCAAAGTCCCTAAGTTTGCTGCTGCATCACAACGTAGTCTTTGAGTGGACAACAAAACATGACGAAGAATGGCAAGATCTAAAGAGAACTGTGACAGCTGAGCCAGTCCTTGCCTACTTTGATCCGTCAAAACCAACCAAAATTTCCACTGAAGCGTCGATGGGCGATGTGCCGTACTGCTGCAAAAGGCGAGAAACACATGTCAACCTGTAGCCTATGCATCCAGGTCAATGTCAGAGACTGAAAAACGCTATGCTCAGATCGAAAAGGAGTCACTGGGTCTAGTGTTTGGATTTGGCAAATTTCACACGTATGTTTATGGACTGCCCACGTTCATAGCAGAGACTGATCATAAGCCACTGATTAAAACTAGGAAGAAAAATCTCAATGACATGATGCCCAGAATTCAACGCATGATGATGATATTGCAGCGCTATGATTTTGAGCTAATATACACGCCTGAAAAATACATAGTGCTTGCTGATGCGTTATCCCGAGCGTCGCACCCTAACAGTGACATCAAGGACTGCGTTACGGCGGAGGAGGCTGAGGCTCACATTAACATGGTCACAGACGCGCTTCCTGCTACTGACGCTATGCTGTCAGTCTTGAACAAAGTGTCACAATGTATGAACAATGGATGGTCAAAAGGGAACTGCCCTCAGTTTTACCCGATGAGAGCGGAGTTGTGCATGGCGGACGGCCTCCTGCTGAGGACGGACGGGATTGTAGTTCCACAAGCTATGCCCAAGGACATGCTTCAGCGTCTTCACGAAGGACACCTGGGAGTGGAGAAATGTAAGAGAAGAGCACGAGAAGCCATCTACTGGCCGGGCATTAACAAAGACATAGAAGAAATGATTTAAAAATGCCAAGTTTGCCAAAAACATCAACACAAACAAGTCAAAGAGCCAATACTGGTAGCTGACCTTCCCACAACTCCCTGGCAGAAGGTAGGCACTGATTTGTTTCATATAAGAGAACATTATCAGATTCCCAAGCATGAAGAAGTCCTGAGTGACATGGCAGGTGCTAAGTATTTCAAATTAGATGCATCGCATGGATTTTGGTATTCATAAATGTGTTTGGTTTGCTTTTGTGAATAAAGATTTTACAAAAAACGTATGAGTAAATATTTATCATCTCATCAATATTTGCACAACAGAGTACTGAGTTTCGAGATCCTCACAATAATAATTCTCAAAATTATATTTCTTATCAATTTAGCTTAGTTAAGGGATATTTTATTGACAATCTAACATCACGAGACAAAGACAGAAAAAAAAATGGTGGTGGGGGGGAGCGAATCTTTTTCTTCTTGGTAGGGGCCGGCGTGAAATAATTGAGAGGCACTGCTAGTATATGCAGACATTATATTCATACAATCTTGCAGCCCGAGTGAACCGCAGCATCGGTCAGAGAATCGTAAACGTCCCACTGCAGGAGCAGCAGCGGCTTCTCGGGGCATAGGCGGAAGTGACGCGAGAGATGACTCACCAATGTGGCGTGAATTTAGTTATTTTGTTAATTTTTTTAATCAACCGAAATAAAATATTATTTAAAAAAATATATATATTAAAATAGAACAGCCAGGTGTAAAAACAAACACAGAAGCAAAGAAATATATTTGAAAAATACGCGCTTAAAGCATGACGTCATTAGCAAGCGCGCAGCTTCCGCAAGACACCGACCACATCCACCGATCCGTCCACACCGGAACAAAAACAGTCCACCGCTAAATTCTTCTGGTTTAGTGTGGAACTGACTGTAATTTTCTCACAGGATGTCCGTTGATATTCTAAAGGACTACGACATAATTCATTAAGTCTTTGTGTCCCAATAACCTCATCTTCGCTCGTTGATCCTTTTCGGCGTAGTTAGCTTAGCTTGTTAGCTAGCTAGCCGCTAACGAAAAGAGGCACATGACTCATCGCCAAGCAGAGGTCAAGTGCGGATTTTTTGGAATTATCATTTGAAAATGTGTGAAAAATCTACACCCCAGTACAAAGAGGAACTTTGTGGAATAAAAGAAGAGAACGAGCAACATCTTCAACTGCTGGGCGAAGTTTGCACCCAGCCTCGTGTTGTGCTACACAAAGCAGGTTTGTACACATCTTACTCTCATTTGCTTTGTAAAGAACGACTTTCTATCGTTAGAAATATGCATCACAACATTAAGTTGTTTGGGGAAATCGTTCAAGGTTATTAACGTTTTATTTTTAAATATTGCTTGTCGGTTTGCTGAACATTTGTTTTTGCCAAATGAAATCAGTGCAGAAAATAAATGCCAAAGAATAAGTAATATTGGGGGGTGAACTCCATATTTTTCCCAGTATAAAATTTGAACTCATTTAACATTTTACATTTTCTGGTTTTTATATCTTGTTCAAGCAATTCCTTACGGAAGGAATTCTGCCCGACTCTAAAAAATGTGCACACTGCGGCGATAACATCAATGGCGGTTGATCAATTTTAGTGGATAAAACACAAAATATTAAGTTTTTTAAAAAAAAAATCAAGTACGTATTGGTCTTATTTATGTATTTATTAACTTTGTACTGGCTTCGTCGGGTGAGAGTCAATGAACCTCCGGTGGCTCTGCACTGTTTTGTGCATATGTGCGTAGTTTCACCCCATCCAATCATTTAAAATACATTGAATGCATCCATCCAGGGTTGCACGGTTCTCATCAGTGAACAAGCGCATGCTGCAAGGAATGCAGCTGCATCTTTGTCTTACTATGGTCTCAAAAAGGCTGAAACTCACAACCCCCTTTTCTACCAACAAGTCCAGGAACATTTAGTTCCTGGTAATAAAGTTCCTGTGGCTCAGGTGGTTTGCATCTCCCCCACAACTCGTAGTTCCTGGTAATTTATCCAAATGACAATTATGATGTATTAGTGGGAGGTCTTGTGTTACTTTGTTACTCATTACTGACACCTTATGGCTGTTAAGCATCATTTAAAAAAACAAACAAACGTAAATCATGCAATAAATAGCCACTCTGATTCCAGGGCCCCTTTAATTCTTTTCGGGATCCAGATTATAATATAAGCAAAAAGTACCCACGATGAGACTATCTCTAAATGCAAAATGAAATTATTGTAAACATATTTCACTTGAAGGATTCCTATTTTATCAATGACATTATGTTGCGATGGCCCCCAGTGGTCTGCATCAATATGTTAGGGTCCCACAACAGGTGTTCCATCAGACGCACACGATAGCCTGTGTGTGCTAACTTCAGCTCGCTTCCAGAAACGTCTGTGACTATGTCCGGAATGAAATCCGGCATCAGCCGCAACGTGCTTCCTTTTTAAATGCCCGTTTATCACTGTTGTGCGGCTAACGGGAGGCTTACATCGTAGGACGTAATTTTGTGAAATGTCCCCATGGTCCGGTCAAAGTTGGGGTCGCACGCATTGCTCCGTGTGTGGCAGGCACAAGTCAAGGTATCACGGTAGAAATAATATAAGACAAAGTCGCCGCATGAGCTTTGACTTGTCAAAACCAAATGTGTGTTTGTCTTTTTGTGTCCTGCAGACGTCAGACAAAATGATCTCTGTTCTGTGAAAGAGGAGCCAGACTTGACTCACATCAAAAAGGAGGAGGAGGAGATCAACAAGTCACCAGTGAACGTTGTCCCTATAAAGACTGAAGATGAAAACGAGGATGAGAGTGAGGACAACAGAGGGGCGGAGCCTACAAGCAGCAGTTCAAGTCGTCACGTGACAAAAGAAGTTGATGAAGACCACTGGGGGCCATCACGAGCACATCATGAGGACACATTATCAGACGCTCATGACGACGATGATGATGATAATGGGCAAGCTAAAGGTGAAAGGGCATGTCACACTGACTCATTAACTTCAAAGCTGTCTTTAAAAGGGCACAGAAAAACACACTGTGGTGAAAAACCTTTTTCCTGCTCGGTTTGTGGCAAAAGCTTCTCTCGGAAGTCTCATTTAGTTAGGCACACAAGAACGCACAGTGGAGAAAAACCTTTTTCTTGCTCAGTTTGTGGGAAATGCTTCTCTCGAAAGTTTGATTTAACAATCCACACAAGAATTCACAGTGGAGAAAAACCTTTTTCCTGCTCAGTTTGTGGAAAATGCTTCTCTCGAAAGTTTGATTTCACAATCCACACAAGAATGCACAGTGGAGAAAAACCTTTTTCCTGCTCGGTTTGTGGCAAAAGCTTCTCTGTAAAGTCACATTTAACAAGGCACACAAGAACGCACAGTGGAGAATAACATTTTTCCTGCTCAGTTTGCGGAAAAGGTTTCTCTGACAAGTCTAATTTCACAAGCCACAGAAGAACACACAGTGGTGAAAAACCTTTTACTTGCTCGGTTTGTGGCAAAAGCTTCCTGCGTAAGTCGCATTTAACAATCCACGCAAGAACACACACTGGTGAAAAACCTTTTACTTGCTCTGTTTGTGGCAAAAGCTTCCTGCGTAAGTCGCATTTAACAATCCACGCAAGAACACACACTGGAGAAAAACCTTTTTCCTGCTCAGTTTGTGGAAAATGCTTCTCTCAAAAGGCAAGGTTCATAGCACACAAAAGAATACACAGTGGAGGAAAACCATTTTCTTGCTCGGTTTGTGGCAAAAGCTTCCTGCATAAGTCAACGTTTACAATCCACACAAGAACACACACTGGAGAAAAGCCTTTTTCCTGCTCAGTTTGTGGCAAAAGCTTTTCTCTAAAGTTCCGATTAACAGAGCATGCAAGAACACACACTGAAGAACCTCTTTCTTGCTCATTTTATGGTAAAATCTTCCCCCATAAGTCACATTTAACAGAACACACAAGAACACACAGTGGTGAAAGTCCTTTTTCCTGCTCAGTTTGCGGAAAAAGTTTCTCTCAAAAGGCAAGTTTAACAAGACACACAAGAACTCACAGTGGAGAAAAACCTTTTTCCTGCTCAGTTTGTGGAAAATGCTTCTCTGAAAAGTCAACGTTCACAAGACACACAAGAACACACAGTGGAGAAAAACCTTTTTCCTGCTCAGTATGTGGAAAATGCTTCTCTGAAAAGTCACATTTACGAAGTCACACAAGAACACACAGTGGAGATAAGCCATTCAGTTGCAGCGTTTGTGCTAAAAAATTCACCACTAAACAGCAGGCTGAGAGACACGATTGTGATGGCGAGAATATAGGGCTGGGCAATATGACCTAAAATCAATATTGCAATAAAATGATCAATTTTACCTCAATAACGATGAATCACGACAAATTTCCGCCCGTGGACCAAAATCAAAATAAATGCAGGAAATACATAATAACTGTTTTCTTTATTGACCAAGTGGTACACATTACTTTCAATGGAAAATAAAAGTACAAAAATCATGTGTATAAACATTCCAAATAGCTTGCTTTGCATGATTTGAACAATGTCACAAAGAACAGGTGAAAAAGGGTACCTCTCACAAAATCTTTTTCTGCAAATAGATTGTGCCAAGATGCTGTAATGCCATGTGCAAAGGCGCTAGTCGCCTGTCAACAAAATGCTAAATAAAATGAAAAAAAAAATGTCAATGGAATGCCAATGCCAAATAAAAAAAGTGTACTTCATCAGGAAAATGCGCCGTCTCGAGTACTCTGGTGCGCAGTTGCCACTTGTCGTCAATGTCATGCACAGTCGGGCTCAAACAGGGGTCCATGTCGCGTCTCGACCACAAGTCGGATGAGGATGCAAAATGCTTGTCATGTCTGCGCTCCTGTCCCGATGTTGTCCATATTGGGAAGTGCGGTTTGCGACAAATATTTTCGTACCTCTTGTCGACAACTTTCATGAGGCGTTTAAATCCTGTGCGCTCCACTGTAACTAGAGCAGCTTTAGCTTTCGAGCTATGTGCTCGGCCATCGCGTCCACCACTGAGACGTTCTCTCGTATGGTGTCGCCTCCGTTATGGGCTGTTGTCACTTGTCCAACCTTGCTTCTCACTTTGAACTTTTAGCGTAAGCTCCAAGTCAACAGCATGGTTGTGTTGTGGGTGGTGAAAAAGAAAAGGTTGGACGCGCTGTTTCGGATGCTTACGATGTACTTGGTAGTTCGTGTTCTTTTGCTCAAACATCGTCTTTGTGGAACCCAAAACATTTCCAAACGACAGATGTCCAATTTCTTTTCGGGACAAGCGCGACAGGAACAACTTCAACTAACGTTACTTCGCGTGTCAGCCGCTTCTGGATTTGAATCGCCAGCAACGACCGACCGGGTCGTCAGTTTTCTTTCTAGTTCAGCTGGGTGGAGTCACGTGACTAAAAAGACTTTTCTTTTTTTTTTTTAAACACTGAATTTTCCGACATGGGCAAAATGATTGTATTAAATTTCAGGAACAGTAAATTTTCGGTTTATCGTCCAGCCCTACGAGAATAGCAGCGATCCTTGAAGCTTAAAAAAAAGGACAAAAAAAACCTGATGGAACCCGACTCTTTGTGGTAAGATGTAAATGTGATTTTGAATAAAATATGATAAATTTAATTTTGCAAACTTTTTTATTGACATTAAGCCAATGTGATCAGTGCCAGAATAACCTATATGTCTGAGTGATGATTATTTTTTTGGTGATTTTACATCAAGATGTAAATAAAATTAATTGCCTTTGCCGAGAACATTTGTTAACGTTATGCTTTTCAGTTGTCTTTTAAATCGTACCTAATGGAAAAAGTGTGAGAAGAAACGGTGCTTATGAAATCGTTGCCTTCCACAATCATCAATAAAATGACTTGTTCCACTTGCTCAACTGGCCTTCATTATGCTGTGTGAAAAGTTGAAAAACTGAACTAAAAGTTGAACTATAAAAAGAACAAGACAGAAAAACGCAAGTGGTCTCCGTTTCTCTCAAAGTAGGGCTGGGCGATATGACCTAAAATCAATATCGCGATAAATTGGGCAATTTTACCTCGATAACGATAAATGCACGATAAATTCCCCCTGAGGACCAAAATCAAAATAAATGCAGAAAATGCATATTAACTGCTTTTTTTTATTGACCAACTGGTACACATTACTTTCAATGAAAAATAGAAGTACAAAAATCATTTGAATAAACATTCAAAATAGCTTGCTTTGCATGACTTGAACAATGTCACAAAGAACAGGAAAAAAAGGGTACCTCTCACAAAATCTTTTCCTGCAAATAGATTGTGCCGAGATGGTGTAATGCCATTTGCAAATGCTTAGATTTGTGTAAAGGTATCTTGTAAACAATATAAATAATGCCATGTGCAAAGGCACTAGTCGCCTGTAAACAAAATGCTAAATAAAATGAAAAAAAAAAAATCAATGGAATGCCAGTGCCAAACAAACGCGTGTGCTTCATCAGTAAAATGTGCCGTCTCGAGTACTCCGGTGCGCAGTCGCCACTTGTCGTCTATGTACTGCACATTTCAGGCTCAAACAGGGATGCATGTTGCGACTCGACCACAAGTCGGATGTGGATGCAAAATGCTCGACATGTCTCCGCTCCCGTCCCGATGTTGTCCATATCGGGAAGTGCTGTTTGCGGCAAATATTTTCGTACCTCTTGTCGGCTACGTTCCTGAGGCGTTTAAATCCTGTGCGCTCCACTGTAACTTCAGGAGCTCTATCTTTAGCTATGTGCTAGGCTATCCCGTCCACCACTGAGACGTTCTCTCGTATGGTTTCGCCTCCGTTAGTGGGCTGTTGTCACTTGTCCAACCTTGCTTCTCACTTTGAACTTTTAGCACAAGCTCCAAGTCAACAGCATGGTTGCGTTGTGGGTGGTGAAAAAGAAAAGGTTGGACGCGCTGTTTCAGGTGCTTACGACGCACTTTGTAGTTCATGTTCTTTTGCGCAAACATCGTCTTTATGGAACCCAAAACATTTCCAAACGACAGATGTCGAATTTCTTTTTGGGACAAGCGCGACAAGACCAATTTCAACTAACGTTACTTCGTCTGCAGCCGTGTCAGCCGCTTCTGAATTTGAATCGCCAGCTACGAACGCGTCTTGTGTTTACATTCTTCTACAGCGCCTGAGTCACGTGACTACATGCGCTGGAGCAGACTTAAAGAGGCATGAACATTGCCGCAGACAGAAAAGACTTTCCTTTTTCATTTTTTTTTTTAGACACCGAATTTACCGACATGGGCAAAATGATGTCGGTCATTCTAATAAATTTCGGTAACGGTAAATTTTCGGTTAATCGCCCAGCCCTATCTCAAAGGTTTTGGAATGTCAGGAGTTGGCAACTTGATGGCGAGTGGAGTCAGCGTTTATTTGTCACCACGGAGGAGATGATCCGCATCACACAGTTCGTTGCTGCTGCTGTCTGAATTGGACCCGGGTGGCCACCCGCCAGCGTCCCTGAATTTCACCAGCGGATCTTCAGCTATCCCACGTCTGACCCCAGATTGTTGTGGAATTTTCAGCAGTGAGGGAAGATCAATGAGATAGTCTGGAAAATAAATTGTCTTTTGGGTCAGTCTGCAGAGTGATCTCAATGGGAGAAGTGCATGGGAAGATACTGATGCACACAGGAAGATGATTTATTTGACAGGAACTTTGTAATCTTAAAACAAAAAGATCCTTTTTCTGCGTTGAGCCTACTCATCAGTCAAGGTCGTGTTGTTTTGGCTTCACAAAGAATCCTCGAGTACGAGATGTGAAAGTCACTTTCTTCAAAAGCAGGTGGCCACAATAAATAACAAAAACCTTACTTGCAAAATCATTTTCCAGAACATTAAGATTGAACAAAAAAGTGACACGAATATTTAAAAAGTAACGACAGTAATGATTAAACATTGAATACTAAATTATTACTAAAACAGTTCAATGAATCTAGAAATAAATAATCACCGTAGTTTAATGAAAACTGAAACGAATAATGAAATATTTAAGTTGGTTAAGTTATAAACACTGAAATAATTTTTTAACACTAACATTTAGATAATAAAACAGTGACGTATTTTAATTTAAAATTCGCAACCACGTCGCTGGCAAAAAAAAACCTGTCAGAAGGCAAAGGTGCAAACATGTTGACATAAAGTATCAATTTATCATGTCAACTGTTAATCATAGGGAAATACATTTGGAATACTGTCCAACCGACGACATGGTGGCATGTTTTAACAAAACCGGCAACAAACGTTAAATTCAAGACAGCTGTCAAATTAATATTTGGGAACTAAAATGTTTGTTCATATGCATACAGTTCAAATCGTACGTTTTTCCAATGTTTAGAAGAAGATAACAATAATTTGCATCGCAAATGGTGACATCTGTCGGTGAGTTGGTGACAGTGCTCCACAAAGCCAGCAGCCAATCATATCACAGCGAGGTGTGTCCTGTTCTTCCGCTTTCGTGCCGAACGGACTGCGGTTTTCTCGAAGGAAAAAAACGACGCCATCTTTCATTCGTCTCGTCGAACAAAAAGAAGCACACGAGTTATCGCTAAGCAGAGATCAAGTGCGGATTTGTTGAGATTGACGTTTGAAAATGTGTGCAAGAACGACACCCAAGTACAAAGAGGAACTTTGTGGAATAAAAGAAGAGAACGAGCAACATCTTCCACTGCTGGGCGAAGTTTGCAACCAGCCTCGTGTTGTGCCACTCAAAGCAGGTTTGTACACGTCTTACTCTCATTTGCTTTGTAAAGAACGACTTTCTGTCGTGAAAAAAATATGCATCACAACATTAAGTTGTTTGGGGAAATCGTTCAAGGTTATTTCCGTTTTATTTTTAAATGTTGCCTTTTACTTTTCGGTTTGCTGAACATTTGTTTATGCCAAATGAAATCAGTGCAGAAAATAAATGCCAACGAATAACCAATAGTGGGGGTAAACTCCATGTTTTTCCCTGTATAAAATTTGAACTGATTATTGAACATTTTACATTTTCTGGTATTTATATCTTGTTCAAGCAATTCCTTCCGGAAGGAATTCTGCCTGACACTAAAAAATGTGCACACTGCGGCGAAAACATCAATGGCGGTTGATCAATTTTAGTGGATAAAACACAATGTTTTTTTTTTTTGAAAAATCAAGTACGTGTTGTTCTTATTTATGAAATTTTTACTGCCTCGGTCAATGAACCTCGGGTGGCCCTGCACTGTTTTGTGCACGTGTGCATCGTTTTACCTCATCCAAACATTTAAAATACATTTAATGCATCCACCCAGGATGGTTTTTATATATTGTTCAAGCAATTCCTGATGGAATGAATTGTACCTGACAATGGCTGTTGATAAATTTTAGTGCATAAAACACAAATTATTAAGTTCAAGTACGTATTGGTCTTATTTATTTATGAACTTTGTACTGGCGCAGTCGGGTGAGAGTCAATGAACCTCGATGGCCCTGCACAGTTTTGTGCACATGTGCGTACTTCACCTGATCCGCGCATATGAGCATTAATTCCATATCCTTGATATCAGACATTTGCGTATTTCACTAGTGCGGTCTTTTCCAGCACTAGTTATACATTCAGCCACACTAGTGATGCCCTTTGTTGTTGTAGTAGTTGCACAGAAACTCTGACAAGTGACTCATTTTCAGCAACATGTTAAATAGTAAAACGTGGATTATTCCAACATGTTAACTAGTGACATATGATTTCCTACACTAGTTAACTAGTGAGAGCGAAAATACCCAATAGTTAACTTGTAATGGCTAAAATACTTCCTAGTAGACTTGTGAAAGCCCTTTAAGCCTTAATATTTCTCTAGTAACTTTCAAAAATGTTACTTGTCAACTAGTGATGCCCCAAATTTCCACTAGTTACACTAGTGAGAAATTTTGACTGAACTAGTTCAACTAGTTGGCGGCACGGAGGCCGACTGGTTAGCACGATGGCCTCACAGTGAGAGACATCATCGGGCGTGGGTTCGATCCCGGCTCCGGCCATCCTGTGTGGAGTTTGCGTGTTCTCCCCGTGCTTGCGTGGGTTTCCTCTGGGTACTCCGGTTTCCTCCCACATTCCAAAAACATGCATGGCAGGCCGATTGAACACTCGAAATTGCCCCTAGGTATGAGTGTGAGCGCGGATGGTTGTTCGTGTCTGTGTGCCCTGCAATTGGCTGGCAACCAGTTCAGGGTGTCCCCCGCCTACTGCCCAAAGATAGCTGGGATAGGCTCCAGCACCCCCCGCGACCCTAGTGAGGAGAAGCGGTATAGAAGATGGATGGATGGATGGATGGAAAGTTCAACTAGTGAGGTCCAAAATGTTTACTAGTAGAATTAGTGGATGCCAAACTGCTCACTAGTCAACTAGTTACACAAAAAACTAATGAGAAGGTGGGGCAGATGTGTGCATCCAGGATTACTATTGGCTCTACAGTTAAATACACGAATCAGAATTCAGATTTTGTCATTGTCCCACCCACTTTATTTGCACATGTTTTATACAAGTTGACAAGTGGTCCTGGGGAACTGCAGCTAGTTAACTAGCAGCTGCCTCTCATGGGCTACATGTTGACGAGTGAATGCATGAAGCCAAACTACTTAAAGGCTTGCAATCTATTTTGGCCTTCCAAGTTAACTAAAGAGGCTCAAAATATTAACTAGTAAACTAGTACATGCTGAGATATCCACTAGTTACACTAGTTGTGCTC
The DNA here is from genome assembly GCF_059441095.1 of Idiotropiscis lumnitzeri. Lineage (NCBI taxonomy): Eukaryota > Metazoa > Chordata > Actinopteri > Syngnathiformes > Syngnathidae > Idiotropiscis > Idiotropiscis lumnitzeri. The sequence continues at coordinate 34,332,914 of NC_142392.1, read as the reverse complement.
ATTTTGACCTCTCTTGTTAACTTGTAAAGCTCATGTATTCTAACTAGTAAAGTATTTGGGTTCAAAGTGAGTCACGAGCAAACAAGTGACAATTATTTTCACATAACTAGTTCACAAGTGGATGACAAAATTGCGCACTAGGTGACATGTGCACACAACAAGTTAACTTGTGAAATCATCAAATTTGAGAAGTTGATTTGTTTCCCAGTTACAACGCGTTACAAGTTCACAAGTTGTGCACACATATCCACTAGTAAGCAATTTTGGTTAACTAGTATGATATAAATGCCAGCTAGTTTGCAAAAACATCAGCTAGTATACCAAAAATCCCCACATGTTAGATATTTGTTGTGCACAATGCATCACTCGTGATGCATAACCTTTAACAAGTAAAAATAAAAGGCCAACATGTAGGATAAAATTCAAACATGTTCAGTCAAATCTTGCGCAGGTTCTTTTCTGTGTCTGACAAGTGAGACAAAATTCCTTCTACTTGTTAGCTAGTTAAATAAACATCAGTGTCACTCATTAACGAGTGACTCATTGTGGACTCAACTAGTTCACTAGAATGAAAACATGTGTTTCACAAGTTAACGAGTGGGGTAAAAATTAGACTAACCAGTGGCTATCTTTGCATTTACTAGGAAACTAGTTCACATTTTGAACCTCACTAGTCAGCTAGTAAGGTTGGCAAGATCTCAACCAGTGTGACTAGTGGACATGTTATGCCTTACTAGTGAGCTAGTGAGCATTTGAGAATCTGACAAGTCAGCGAGTAAGGCCAGGAAAAAGCTTAACTAGTGTCACTAGTGGACATTTGGCCCTTACTAGACAACATGTAAAATGAAATATGTGACCATTGTTGTCTCTAAAGTCACTCATACACCAACATGTTCACTGGTGAACTGCATTCAAATGAAGCAGGCGGGACAAGTACTTTGATTGGTCAATATCTAGATGAGATCTCTTGACGCTTTAACCCTTAAGAGCCCGGCCCGTCATACCTGTTATGAAAAGAGTGATTGTATAAAAACACATCCTACTTATGATTAATCTTACTCTCTCTCCCTCTCCATATGCAGGCTGGTGTAAAAAAATAGGTATGTAGTTATATAAAAGAGAAAACATGTACAATACTTTCTGTGTAGTAAATATTAAGCTATTAAATATTACATAATATAAAATACAGTCATCATATGTCACTAATTTCAGACTACCGTATACCAAAATCATGAGCAGTGACTGGTTAGATTATATTAATTTGAAATGGACCGCCAATAGGAAACCATTGCATTCTTTCCTACTGATCCCCATGAGCTAAAAAAAATGTGCACTAGTTCACTAGTAACCTTATTTTAGCGCTTACTAGTTAACATGTAAACTAAAAAATGGCCATTAGATGTTAACTAGTATGCTAGTAACGAGTGGGCAGTTTTTAGCTTACGGGTAAACTAGTGTGCATTTTTTGAGCGCACTAGCTCACTAGTAAGCTAATTTTTGTATCTTACTAGTTAACACGTAAGATACAAATGCCCTCTAGTTCACTAGTAAGCTCATTTTTTAGCTTACTAGTTAACATGTGATGGGCATTTCTGAGCTTACGTGTGAACAAGTAAGCTCAAATATCTTACTAGTGAACGAGTGGGCTTTTTTTTCAGCTTACATGATCACTAGTAAGCTCATTTTTGTATCTTAATAGTGAACATGTAAACCCCTAAATGCTCTGGCGGACTAGTGTGAAATGCATGCTCAAGGCCATAGAATAAATACTCAAATGGCATCCCTCGGCAAGGCTTTTCAACATTTATTCAACGGGCGTCTTGTCACTATCCTCCATTACCCAGGATTCCTCCGACATAACGTTTGTTCTTCGGACAGCCATTCACGATACATAATATGCCAACCAGCGACATAAGCCGAAGAGAAAACCTTCAGAGGTATTGCAATGTTTTTTGTAAATATTACTCTATTGTGATACAACATTTGATTTTACGATTATTTTAGGCGACAAAGTAGTGGTGTAAACATCAAATGTGTGGTCAATTTATCAAGATAAGCCCTACTTAAAAACTTGCTTCAACGATTTCGGAGACGTCGGTGCCCGGTTTTGATTGTGGATGGCGGCAGTTCAACGCTCACAGTCGCCGCCGAGAGCAGCTTCATGTTGGCGGGACTTTCTGAAATCTGCAGCTGGTAGTTTTATAGCGATTGAACTGCAAAAGATGAAGTTTTACGCACATCTGACGCTCACATTTTGGCTTCACGGTGTCGTTTGTTCATTGCTCACAAGCTAATAGAGTAGGAACAAGAGTTCAATTAACGTTGGAACATAATCACTCATTATCGTTTGCTAGCTGCGTTTGTATATTTGAATGATTTTCTTGCCTTCATTACACGCAGTATTCGTATTCCTTTGTAACTGTGTATTATAAATAAGGTTGCGCTATATGTTACTGGACAAACTATCGGTCCTGACTGCTTGGAGACCCCACGGCAGATGAGCAGCTCCATTCGGACCCTTCTGACGGCGCTTCTTCTGCAGCGCGATACTGTTCATAGAAGCTGGAGAGTAACAGAAAGAACATCAAGAGGGGGAGAGACACAACTTCCTCCCGAAATCTTGATTAATTAACCATTTATTCATGGTTAAATTCATTATATATTTCATGTATCTTATTATGTTTACAATAAAATATTTTTCAACTATATTCTGGATATGCATTGTCTGAAATTAAGTGGTGAAACCACAACTAATATTTCCTCCAACATCGAACCTGCTTGGTCACATCTTCCATCTTAAAAAACAAAACACAATCAGTGGCTTCAATAAAGATTGTAGAAACCTCTCAATGCACACACATTCATTTATTGAATATAACAAGGTAAGAAGATTGTGTTTTTGTATTTACTTCCGTTGTTTTTCCATGACAAACAATCATTGGAGACGAGCCTCGGGTGACGTCATCAAGTTTTATATATATGCTGTTCTCCCAAATCCATATATATATATATATATATATATATATATGTATATATGTATATATGTATATATGTGTGTATATATGTATA